>NC_084483.1:100192650-100891275 GCF_030035675.1 Rhineura floridana | reverse complement strand
TGGGAACAAGGGGGGGAGTTCAAAAAGGGGGGGAAGGAAGAGAAGTAGGCCAGAGCTTGGAAAAGTTACTTTTTTGAACTACAGCTCCCATCAGCCTAATCCAGTGGCCATGTTGCCTAGGGCTGATGGGAGTTGTAGTTCAAAAAAGTAACTTTTCCAAGCTCTGAGTAGGCCGAAGTTTCGGAAGTGCCTTGTGATTGATGGAGGGGGCGGCAGAGGCAAGGAGAGGCAGTGGGGGGGGAGAACGGTGCCATGGGGGGCAGGGGGGCAGAATGGTGCCGCAGGGGGGGGCACACACACACACACACACACACACAAAAATCATCGTCACTCACCTCCACAGCTCTTCGCCATTCTGCTGCTGCCTTCTCCTCCATTGTCCTTGCCCTGGCTTTTTCCTCCGGCGTCCATTTTGTCCTCTCAGACGCTAGCAGGCCCTGCCTATTCACCTCTTCCCTCGTGCATCCTAACACAGATCACGAGGGAAGAGAGAGTCTGCGCAGAGGTCCAATCAGTGTGAGGCACATGTCTTGTGTTAACCAATCACAGCCAGGAGCTGTCTTCCCCTTGTTCCCACCCCCAAGTAACGTGCAACCTAACATGGAAACGTTAAAGTTGCAGCTGAAAAGTAGGGAAATTACTAGTCGTTCCGTTACTTGCCAAATGTAATGGAATTACCCACTCATTATTTAAAATTGTAATGAATTACAAGTAACTCGTTAAAAATAACGAGTTACTTCCAAGCTCTGAGTAGGCACCAATTGAAAGTAGGCACACTTGAAAATAAGCATTGTTTCAGCCACCACAAGGAACAAAAGCCCATTCTTTTTGAAGTCTTTTTTTCACGAACTTATTGGAGTTCTGTGAGAGAATCAACAAGCATACAGATAGAAGTGATCCAGTTGACATAGTGTACTTGGACTTTCAAAAAGCTTTCAACAAGGTACCTTGCCAAAGACTCCTGAGTAAACGTAGCAGTCATGGAATAAGAGAGGTCCTCTTGTGGATCAGAAACTGGTTAAGCAGCATGAAGCAAATAGTAGGAATAAATGGACAGTTCTCCCAACAGAGGGAGAAACTGTAGAAAGTAGAGAAGCTCAAGCATCGGTATTGGGACCTGTGCTTTTTAACTTGCTCATAAATGGTCTAGAGTTAGGGGTGTACTATGAGTTGGCCAAGTTTGCTGATTATACTAAAATGTTCAGGGTTGTTAAAACAAAAAGGGATTGCAAAGAGCTCCAGAAAGACCTCTCCAAACTAAGTGAATGGGAGACAAAATGGCAAATACAGTTTAATGGGAGCAAGTGTAAAGTGATGCATGTTGGGGCAAAAAATCTTAATTTCACATGTATGCTGATGGAGCCTGAACTGGCAGTGACTAATGAGGAATGAGACCTTGGGGTCATAGTGGAGAGGTCGATGAAGAGGTCTACCCAGTGTGCGGCTGTTCTGAAAAAGGCAAATTCCATGCTAGGAATCATTAGCAAAGGTATTGAAAATAAAATTGCTGCTATAATGCTGTTATACAAATCTTTGGTGCGACTGCATTTGGAATACTGTGTACAGTTCTGGTTGCCACACCTCAAAAAGTATATTGTAGAGTTGGAAAAGGTTCAAAAAGGGCAACCAAGATTATCATTGTGATGGAGTGACTCTCCTATGAGGAAAGGTTGCAGCATTTGGGGCTTTTTAGTTTAGACAAATAACGAATAAGAGGTGACATGATAGAAGTTTATAAAATAATGCATGGCAGGGTGAGACTGGATAGAGAGAAGTTTTTCTCACATGCTCATAACTCGCTCATAAATAAATCTCTCGCCAATAGGCCAGAGAACAGGACAGGTTATAGGGGTGCAGGTGACCCTTCAGATGAAATCAATAGCTTTTTTTTTTTTGCTTCCATGTAATTGAAATAAACTTCTGAAATCTGGAGGTTGCATGGAGCCATCATGCCATTAAAAATAGCAAAAAAATAATTTTGAATTTTGGGTAACAATGAAAGTTATTTGCAAAATTCTCTGTGCCTCTTAATAGCAAATATTGTTAAAGAGTAGGGATGGAATTTGCATGTTGGTGCCTGTCTGATCTCATTCTTCTGAAATGGCAGGGAGCACAATTCCATCTTCATTTGTTTTCCACTATCTTCTGCCTTTCTCAGTTCATTTTTTCCCCAATGCAAAAATATTGTTAATGTTCTTTCTACCAATGTTTTCCTTCTTTTTATGGTGTATATATAAACAAGAAAACATCAGAAGGAAAAAACATTAATGCCCGATATAGAGAAAGCTAAGGAGATGAAAACAGGAATAAGCAGCACTGCGGTGTGGGAGAGAGCAAAGGAGGCCATGGAGAAACACAGAGGCACAGAAGCAGGAGGGGCAGTGGAGAGAGGAGAAAGACTAGAGGTCTCCTGAGCACTGGGGAAACCACTTGCCTTGGGCACCGGCTGCCCGAGCAAGAGGAAGATGCTGGACTTCAGGGAGCACACAATAGAAAGTGTTAAGAGCACCCCACAGCCATCTCTAGCTCCTTACACAGCACCAACCTGCCTACTTGCTGATCCCAGCTGCCATCCCAGGAGATTGGAAAGGGCTGCCACTGCTTTGCCAAGAGATTTGCATCGCCAAGAGAGCTGGGACTGCGAGCCAAGCAGAACTGCACACCTGCCTGCCTCCCTGCCTACTGTGTTCCATTGGCTGTGGGCTTCAGGGTGGGCTTTTGTGTCTGTGTGTCTGTATGCACTGTTGCTGCCACCAACACCAATTCACAATGTGTGAAAAGCTGGCAACCTTAGAGGGGAAAGACTCCAGTGTTGAATTAGAGAGAGAGAGAGACAGAGAGAGAGAGAGAGACAGAGAGAGAGACGGGGCATGGGAGGGAGTGAGACCAGCAGCAGGAGAGAGCTGACATTAATAACAATATGTGGACTATGGGGGAGTCTGGTGCCAAATTCAAATTTAGTGACATTCTCGCCCATCCCTATTCAAGACAATATAATAATTAGACACAAAAATGACCAAATAGGTTTCCTAACCCTTTCACCCTTAAATAGCATCGGATTGTTCTGAACAATGTGTACTTTGTAAATGGTTACATTTCAATCATTTATTATCTTACAAAGTTCAGTGAATCATGTTATTAATGTTCTGTTTTCTACAAATGACATTAATTACTATTAAGCTTCTATAACAGAAAGCCAAAATGGAAAGAAATTATTGTCAGGAGAAGGAGATCTTCATTTCAACATTCCCCAAGAGAAATAGCATTACATCTCTTTCCCTGTTCTTTTTTGTGCAATGAAAGTTTTCCAGTCATTTTTATCCCAGACCATAAGATCTATGTACACTTACTTAATAGTATTATTACTTTATCTCTTTTTGCGAGCTGAATAGCTTATGGAGAAAGTAATTGTGTACAGAAATAATCCCCAATACTAATCTTTTTTTCTAGTTCAAAATCCACTTCAAAGGTCGTCAGACAGTGTTTTTGCATACTAATGTTAGAATCATTCTAGGGTTACCAGGTCAGAACCATCCCAAACCCTAAGATTTCTGAGATGAACCCTAGTGATGTCATGGGGGTGGGTCCCAGCGATGTCATTAAACATCAATCACAGTTGCTTTGAGCATACCATTCAAAAAATCTGATTGGAGATTAAGATCTTAGCTAAAAGAGGGTGTTCCCAGGTCCAGCTGAAGTGACAGAATCATTCCTTTTCACCTCCTTAGAGACCCTGGATAGGGGGCATTTAATCTAGCCTACTTGCTTCTGGCAAGAGGGGTTTAAGTGCCCTCAGGCCAGCCCAGTCACCAGAAGGCCATTGTAGGAAGAAGGGAGCCTAGCGTTGTGGAGATGTTAGATGAGAGTACTCAGGAGTAAAGATGGATGCCGCTGAAGGCTGCAATTATAAACATACTAACTAAGCTCCCTAGAACTGAATAGGACTTACTTCTGAGTAGATATAGTTTGGATTGTGCTATTGGTAAGGCTTGACTAGGGATCCTCTGCAAATATACCCTTATCAAAGCAGGGTTGGCAACCCCTGCCTGGAACACCCAGCCTGTCTTTTAACATGGCTGCTCCAAACATCTTTACAGACTTAACCCTTCACTGCAGAGAGTGGTTTGAGAAATGAGTAAGAGTTAAGAAGGTTCTCTGTTGTTTCCTGCCTACCTTGTGGGCTGCTTTAAACTCACTTTGAGTAGTAATTGACAGAGAGAAAACACACATGGTTTGGTCGACCTTCATAGGTGGTAGCTTGGGAACAACTGCAATTGCAGCCACGCTTCCCAGTATTTGAAGTCTCTTTCACCACTATTGGGCAACAAACCATCATGCAACCAACAAGGTGCATCATCAGTGTGTTTAAGAGGGTTGAGCTGAGTGTATGGAAGCACTTTTGTTATAAGGGAGTAAGGTCAGAGGTAAATGAAATGCAAATACAAAAGGAAAAAGACAGTGATGATTTCCTAAATGAAATATCATACCAACCACAATAAGATTTCTATGTGTAAGGCATGTCTGTGTTTGTCTCAAGGATGTAGTCTCTTTGCCTGACTTCCACTTTCTCATAACTAATGACTTCTGTTAAAGCCCCTTTTACTGCACTGCTGTACTTATGAAGAATCAATACTGCATTAATACTCTAGATCTCTCCATGGGGAGTGTGCTTTTATCTTACAGGACAATCAAATGCAGTTTGATTAAAGAAAATGGGCAGATGCTTCATGTTGCTCCTTTTAAGGTATTTTTAAACTAAATAAATCAGAAGATTGTTCATGGCTAGGTTGTATAACATTATCTTTTTAGATCACATTACAAAGTTCACTATCCATTCTCAGATATTAAAACATATCAGCTTATTCACTCTAAATATGGATTTTATTGTGACCCTTAGCTATTCATCTCCACCATTCAGTGACTGAGTTAGATCCAGGATCTCTAAGCATGGCTTTTAAGAAGTTTAGCAGTTCATCGGCACGATTAATTTGTGAAGCACTTTCCTTCCCAGGAATACTTGTCATACAGGTCTATACATATGGGGCTCAATGCATGTGTCAGCTACCAACAAAGAGGAAGGGTCAAGCAATAGATCACAGGATGCAACGGAAAATTAAAACAAAGCTGACTTAATATTCTTCTTTCAATGTGACTTTCACATTGTTGTGAAGCATGTGTCACAATACTGGACCATCCCCAACTGCAGCAGAAGAAATGCATGAGGGCAGTGTTGAGCACCATCAACTCTGAAGGTGTGGTCGGAGGGCATGTGATACAACTACCTTGCTGAAATTAATCAAGTATATGTCAATGTCTAGATGGGAGACTGCCTTGGAACTTTCAGCACACAGGAACCCTGACCAATAGGTGTCTAGATATGCTGGGACCATGGCTGGATATAGGATGCATATTTATCAACTGGTGTCTTGAATGCAAGTCGTCAACTGCTGACTTGTATGTGTGAATGAGTCATAATAGATCACAAGTCACAGATGCACTTTTGTCTCACATATCCTAAGACACCATGTTTTCAAAGTCTTGCTGTGTATTCTCAAGAGGGGATGATTGAGAGATGCACATGCCTGTGTGATATAGCCCATCTGAGAAAAAGCTACGGTGGCCCCAGAGATCAGGATAAGCCAAATGGGGCCTGAGATTTACAGAGAGGAGAGTGATGAAGGTGCATTTGCTGCACATCTCTTGTGCAACTGGGAACTGAACTAATCAGGCACAGAAAGAGGTATGTGTTTGGGGAATATGGTATGGAATAGGACCTATATACTATAGGTATAGAGCAGAGCTTGTAAAAGTTACTTGTTTGGACTACAACTCCCATCAGCCCACTCCCATCAGCCCACTCCAGTGGCTATGCTGGCTGGGGCTGATGGGAGTTGTAGTTTAAAAAAGTAACTTTTCCAAGCTCTGGTATATATAGTTATGGCGGAGGATTGTTGCATGCTGCTTGTATATGCTCACTGTCTGTTTCTCTAACTGAGATGTGACTGTTGTGTCTTTGTGCACATATGTTTATGGTATCCATGTGCACTGCTTTTGCATTGTTGAGTCATAGAGCAGTCTGCAAACCACATGCATAGTTACATATTCTGCTGCTTCCTTAAGGAATACATGTCATCGGGAGTCAAAACATACTTGTGGATGGGACACTGTCCTGTTGTGTTATTTTTGCTTTATTTGCAAAGCACTACAAAGTACCTCTGACTGAAACTTGTACAAGTCTGACAAAAGCTGTTAAAACACTAACATTGAAATGATAGATAACTTAATGAATTGCAGTATGATGGAGAACAGAAAACCTCACAGATAAGCTACTAAATGTATTGTTCTATGGGGTAATGGGGAGTGAGAGGAGAAACCCTGCTGAGAATAGGAACACAGGAATCTGTCTTATACTGAGTCAGACCATTGGTCCCTCCAGCTCAGTATTGTCTGGCAGCGGCTATCCAGGATTTAAGACAGGATTCTCTCCTAGCTTTACCTGGTGCTGCCAGGGAACCTGGAACTTTTTGCATGCAAGGCAGATGCTCTACCGCTGGGCAACAGCCCTTCCCCAAGGAAGGGGCTACATATAGATGCATGTGGAAGAGCAATGTCCCCCCCCCACATGCTTTGACAATCTCTGTGTGCACACATCTACAGACATAGAAATTATATGCATGCACGCTCTGGGTCACTCTGGACTGTTGTTTTTGTTTGATTTTGGGTTTTTTGGGGGTGTATTCTGCAACATACCATTGACACAATAATAGTGTGTTAGTAGAGGATTTATACTGGACCATCCACACATCATTCTGCTTCATCAGTTGTTCTGCAACGACTCCCCAATGTTATTGCATTATTGCCATTTGGAGGGGCACTCTTGCACCATACTGTAACAAAAGCAGGACAAATACCAAACCAGAGAATTTCTTGTATAAAAAATTACAGGAATTCAGCAGGAAGTTATGGAAGTTATGGGACATGCACTGTTTGGAAACAGTGCCCCCCCATGCTTTTGCAAGTGAAGGAAGGATTGCATAAAATGCCTGATATCATCATGACTACAGATCATCATAAATACACATTAAAAAGGATGTCTGGAGGGCCCTCTGTGTGTTCAAAAAGGGGATCTCCAAAATACAAGATATCTGTTTACATGGAGAGAATCTTCATGCATATAAACATACTCCTGAGTCAGCTATAAACGTAAGTATACTATACATTTCCCTATATCCATGTATACCTATATGGAGAAAAATATGATATGAGAATCACACATTAGGGACAAGAAAAAAAGAAACTAAATCAAATTAGATGCCACCCTCTGTCAGGATGCAGGATTGGGGCCTTGCTGTTTCAGAGGATGAGGAGGGGGAGGAGATCATTTGGTCAGAGCCGTGTGAAGAAGAACCAGAGGAAGGGGGGGAATCCCAGAGATAGAACTGTCTAGCAGTAAAGACCTTGAAACTCTCACAGACACAGATTCTTCCCGTGAGCTTCCCACGCCTCCTCCCCTTTCAAGACTAGAGCAGTTGGAAAGGGAGGGAGGGCAAGGGGGACTTCAACTCCCGTCTCAGCCAGAGAAAAGCCAACCTGACGGTTTAAACATAGGCCCCCCTCTTTCCCCAATACCGGAGTCAGAATCCTCAGAAGGGGAGGGGCAGTGCTTCCCCCTTCACCATGCACAAGAAGGCAGCAAAAGAGAGCAAGGGGGAGAGAGGAGGGGTGTGGATGAGAGTACTTTGAGGCGGAGTGAGAGAATTCGCGCCAGAAAGTCCCCTTTTTAAGGGACGGGGGAACAGGGATTCCTTGTTCTGTCAACTCTCTTCTATGTCGCAGGATATGTGTTATAGTGTTGCTTCATGAGAAGGTGCAGTTTTTGTCTGGATACCATTTTAATAAAAACTGAATTGCTTTCATCAACTGGTCTGGTTCCTGAGTCCCGTCCTGGACACGACAGTTTGACAGAACCACCTACTTCACCCTCAATGCTTCCACCGCTTGAACGTGACAAGATGGAGAAGGGAGCAGCAGGGGGAACAAATCCCACTTCAGAGACGGAAGAAGTGCGACGGCTGAGGACTAATGTGGCAGATTTACAGGCAGTTATCCAAACCTTGTTGGCGGCAGTTAGGACATTGAAGACTGACAATCAGACCTTGAAAACCATGATAGACCAGATGCAGGCAGCCCCTCCAGCCGCTGTGGTGAAGATTCCTATTGGATTACCACCAAAATATGCGGGACAGAGTGACGAGCTCTCCACCTTCGTGGCTCAATGTGAATTGTATTTGGACATTAGGAATGCAGAATTCCCTAGTAATGTGGCCAAAGTGGCCTTTGTGATCAGCCTTTTGGAAGGGGAAGCTGCCAAATGGGTCACTCCGTACCTGGTGAGAAAGGATGGCCTTCTAGGAAGATATAGAGGATTTATGCAAGCCATGACCGAGATGTTCCAGGACCCTCAAAGAGCTGAGACAGTGGTGAGGCAGTTGGGTGCCTTGAAGCAAGGGAAAGGAACTGTTTCAGAGTACACTAATGCCTTTAAAATTCTGTCCCAGGAAACTGGTTATAATGAAGCAGCCTTGATGTTTATGTACCAGAGTGGACTGAATGCCAAGATCTTGGATGATTTGGCCAGAACTACCCCCCCAACTAATCTGCCTGGGCTGATTAGGCTGTGCCTGCAGATCGATCACCGGTTGGAAGGAAGGCATCTGGAGAAGAAACAGGAGGCCCAGAGGTATTCAGCTTCAGCATCTCGCAGCAAGGCCCTTTCAACTTCAGGAATATCAGGTAATGCGGCCGAGGGACAAGGAGGGGCTCGGCCGAAGCTGTCAGAAGAAGAAAAAGAGAGGCAACATCGAGAACGTCTCTGCTTTTACTGTTAAAAGCCGGGCCATGTGGCTAGGGATTGCGGACTTAAAGGGGGGGAAACAGAGCCGTCAGGAAACTAAAGTACCCAGCTCTCGTACAGGCTGGAGGGCTGGGGGCTGCGTTGTACAAAGGGCCTCCGGTAGCACAACCCCCTTCAAAAGGAGTTTTGGTGCTACCTATCCGGATTACAAGTTCCACAGGAGTAATGTTTAACTCCACAGTGCTAATTGACAGTGGAGCCTCTACAAATTTCATTGATGCAAAGTTGGCAAACCGTTACAGAATTTCCCAATGGAAATTGGACACCCCCTTGTCCGTGGAAACCATTGATGGGAGACCCTTGAAATCTGGAGGGGTGACGCGAGCCACGGAGGAATTGAAACTACAAATTCCTGGGCACGATGAGTTCATTTCATTGTATGTGTCAGATCTCTCGAACTTTGATGTGATTCTGGGAATGCCCTGGTTAGCAAAGCATGACCCAAAGATAGATTGGAAGGAAGCGGTGGTGTGTTTTACTTCTCAGTACTGCCACGAGGACTGTCAACCAGAAGTAACCGCAAACACTCTGGCAGGGGCAGTGCAGGAAGTCAAGGAAGTGGCCCTTCCCTTGAAATATGTGGATTTTAAAGATGTGTTTGATGAGAAAGAAGCAGAGACCTTACCTCCTCATCGTCCTTATGACTTTGCAATTGATTTAGTGCCAGGAGTGAGCATTCCATCGGGAAGAATTTACTCTCTTACAGAGAAAGAGAGAGAGGCTCTGAGGGAGTTTTTGGAGAAAAATCTGAAGTGAGGATTTATTCGTCCCTCACAGTCCCCCACTGGAGCCCCCTTGCTGTTCGTGAAGAAGAAAGGAGGTGAACTCAGACCCTGTAATGACTACCGTGCCTTAAATCAAATCACTATTCCTAACGGCTATCCGTTGCCCCTGATTCCGGAGTTGTTGCGCTCTGCACAAATCTTCACGAAACTGGACTTAAGAGGAGCATACAATCTGATCCAAATGAGGGAGGGGGACGAATGGAAGACAGGGTTTGTTACCTCCTATGGTCAATTTGAATATTTGGTGATGTCTTTCGGGCTATGTGGAAGTCCTGGCGTGTTTCAAAGGTTCATGAACGAAGTATTTAGAGACCTCCTGGATAAGTATGTCATTTGTTATCTAGATGATATTCTAGTGTTTTCAAACAACCAAGAAGATCATGATCAGCACGTGAAAACTGTGTTGGAAAGACAGAGAGAACCACTTGTATGCTAACTTAGAGAAATGTGGGTTTGACCTATCGTCTTTGGACTTTCTTGGATATCGAATCTCAGCAGGAGGAGTGGAAATGGATCCAGAAAAAGTGAGTTGTATATTGGATTGGGGTCAGCCAGCCACTAAAAAGGATGTACAACGTTTTTTGGGATTTGCCAATTACTACAGAAAGTTCATCCCAGGCTTTTCCAAGTTAACAGCCCCCCTTACTGACTGTTTAAGGGGAAAAGGAAAATTTCAATGGACAGAGAACGCTGCAAGCTCCTTCGAGGAGCTGAAAAGAAAATTCGCATCTAGGCCTGTTTTGCGTTTTCCTGACCCTACCCGCCCTTTCGTCGTGGAAGCGGATGCTTCGGACTTTGCCATCGGGGGGGTTCTCTTACAACTGGACATGGAAGGAAAGGAGCTGCATCCCTGTGCGTACTTTTCCACAAAATTAAAGGATGCCGAAAAAAATTATACAGTGTGGGAAAAGGAGCTGCTGGCCATCAAGGATTCTTTTGAGAACTGGAGACAGTATTTGGAGGGAACTCAGCATCAGATAGAAGTGCGTTCTGACCATAAGAACTTGGAAAGTCTACAAATGGCCCAAAAGCTGAACCAGAGACAGATACACTGGTCGCAGTTTTTTGCCAGGTTTAACTTCAGGATTACTTACCATGCCCATGCCAAAAATCAGAGAGCAGATGCTCTATCCAGGCAACCGCAATACAAAGGAGGTGAAGCTGACAATCAACCCCAGTACGTTGTCCCGCCGGAGAAGCTGATGTTGGGATCATGTCAGCCTTCATGGGAAGAGGAGCTCAGAAAGGCACAGCAGGGGGATCCATGCATGCAACAGTATATCCAGGAGATGGAACAAGATCAGGATTCAGAAGTAAGTTTTCATTGGAGAGATGGACTGTTGTGGTTTAAAGCTGCCAGATATGTGCCAAAGGGGGATCTAAGACTCAGAATCTTGCATCAATGTCATGACTCTATCACAACTGGGCATTTTGGCATCTTTAAGACCATTCAGAATGTAGCCAAGGACTTTTGGTGGCCCCAAATGCGCCGAGATATTGAGAACTATGTAAAATCCCACTCTGTCTGTATGTGGGCAAAAACAGACACAGGAAAACCGACAGGGTTGCTGCAGCCTCTACCTACCCCGAGCGAACCCTGGAAGGACCTTTCCATGGATTTTATAACTGATTTACCGAAGTCACAAGGAATGACGGCTATACTGGTCATTGTGGATTCACTCACTAAAATGGCACATTTCCTTCCTTGCTCAGGGGCCTTAGAAGCTAGAGAGACAGCCAAACTGTTCATAAAGGAAATCTACCGATTGCATGGGTTGCCCAATAGCTTAATCTCAGATCGGGGAACTCAGTTCACAGCTAAATTTTGGAGGGCAGTTTGGAAACAGCTGCAGACGGAGTTAAAACTTTCTTCGGCTCATCACCCCCAGACGGACGGGCAGACTGAGAGACAATGCGGTTTTGGAAAGGTATTTACGCTGTTATGTGTCTTATCAACAGACTGACTGGGTTTCCTATTTGCATTTTGCAGAATTTGCTTATAATAACTCCTTGCATACCAGCACTGGACAAACACCTTTCTTTGCTAACTATGGATTTCACCCCAAGGCCTTCCCCAGCAGTACAGAGAGCGTGCCTGTGCCTGCTGCAGGGGAATTTCTGCAGGAACTTCAGGCAGTACAGCAGGTACTGAAACAGCAATTAAACGAGGCCAAAATTGAGTATAAACGAGTTGCTGATCAGCATCGAAGAGAGGCCCTCCCCCTTCAACTAGGAGACCAGGTATGGTTGTCTACCCGCTTCCTCCAGATGCCGGGCAAATGTAGGAAGTTGCAGGATAAGAGAAATTAATCCAGTGGCTTATCGTCTGAAGTTGCCAGCTACTTTCAAAATACATCCTGTGTTTCATCGCTCCTTGTTAATGAAAGCAGCCCCTCCCAGCGAGTTACGACCGGTGGAGCCCCCAGGGGCACCAATTCTAGTGAATGAGCAACCTGAGTTCGAAGTGGCAGAGATTCTTGATTCCAGGAGAAAGCGTAATAAATTACAGTATTTGATTCACTGGAAGGGTTATGGGCCAGCTGACAGATCATGGGAAAATGAGATAGATGTGCATGCCCCAGACTTAGTGAAAGAATTCCATCAACAGTTTCCCCGTCGTCCTAAGCCTACAAGTGGGGGGGGGAGCACAGCATAAGGGGATGGTGTCAGGATGCAGGATTGGGGCCTTGCTGTTTCAGAGGATGAGGAGGGGGAGGAGATCATTTGGTCAGAGCCATGTGAAGAAGAACCAGAGGAAGGGGGGAATCCCAGAGATAGAACTGTCTAGCAGTAAAGACCTTGAAACTCTCACAGACACAGATTCTTCCCGTGAGCTTCCCACACCTCCTCCCCTTTCAAGACTAGAGCAGTTGGAAAGGGAGGGAGGGCAAGGGGGACTTCAACTCCCGTCTCAGCCAGAGAAAAGCCAACCTGACGGTTTAAACATAGGCCCCCCTCTTTCCCCAATACCGGAGTCAGAATCCTCAGAAGGGGAGGGGCAGTGCTTCCCCCTTCACCATGCACAAGAAGGCAGCAAAAGAGAGCAAGGGGGAGAGAGGAGGGGTGTGGATGAGAGTACTTTGAGGCGGAGTGAGAGAATTCGCGCCAGAAAGCCCCCTTTTCAAGGGACAGGGGGAACAGGGATTCCTTGTTCTGTCAACTCTCTTCTATGTCGCAGGATATGTGTTATAGTGTTGCTTCATGAGAAGGCGCAGTTTTTGTCTGGATATCATTTTAATAAAAACTGAATTGCTTTCATCAACTGGTCTGGTTCCTGAGTCCCGTCCTGGACACGACACCCTCCATCAGATATTAAACTGATTCACGACTTCAGAGCTGATTTCTGATTTTACTAATTAGTCAGAAAAAGATGATAAAAATGAAGAAAGTGATGCGTCAGACACTTCATTGAAAATCATGGGGTCATTCAAAAGTTCAGCTTAAAATAAATATCAAGCTAAACAAAAACCCCTATATCTTCTGCAGAAAAAGAAACAATATTACTAAGAGTTAATGTCCCTAGAATAATTTCTACATAACAAGATTAATAAAAACATAGGCACCAGGTCTAATCCTTAAAAACAAGAAACCAACTGCTTTTATAAAGAATGAAATTAAATGCAAATAACAGTGGTTTCAATGCAAGTGAAATGAAGCAAAAAATCACCATGGTAACCATTAAGTTTTCATTTTCAGATTAATAAAAATTGTAAGAATCAAAAGCAAAGGTGCCTGCTTTGTAAAGGTTTTGAAAAGGCTGAAATTTTATTAGCTAACAGGAAAGTAAGTATAAGGGTAGTTAATCCAAAAGGTGGGAACAAGGCTAAAAAGGGGGGAGTTCTGACTGACACCTCCCTGACATGAAACCTCTGCTCTTTCAAGAGCACCACTAGAATGGCTGCAGCCACAGCCATGTCCGAGCCGCTGGTGCTGCCGTTCTTGACCAGAGAGCCACTCTTCAGAGGCATCCGTGCCAGATGCTGCTCACAGCTAAAGAGGCTGGAGGAGGGGCTCACTACTCTTAAATAGCACATGGTGTAGCCCAGCTCCCCAGTGCCAGCGTTGTGTGCATGACTGCTGTCACAGATCTTCTCAAGGCATGGTCGCAAAGCTCCACTGTCGCCAAAGTACATTGCTGCCAGCGACGAATGGGAAATCTCATGGAGAAAACCACCACACACTCCTAATTAGTGCTGAAAAGAAAGCTCACACAAATATGGCACATTTCTTACCATTATTGTTACACTAGGATCCTAGCACAGCTAAAAAACAGCAAACTCCATAGAACTGAGTGTAACATGCTATTGTTAATGTTAAACTCCCATAAAGCCTAACAATGAAACCTGAAATCCATGCTACCACTTAGATTTGTTGGTGAAACCCAAGTTAGGCCTGGTTTTGGCACTGAGATGGCCTTGGTCGCCCTGTTTGATGACCTATGTCAGGAGAGAGACAGAGGGAGTGTAACTCTGTTGATTCTCCTTGATCTCTCAGCAGCTTTTGATACCATCGACCATGGTATCCCTCTGGAGAGGCTCGCGGAGTTGGGAGTTGGAGGTACTGCTTGGCAGTGGTTCCGCTCCTACTTGGCGGGCCGTCTCCAGAAGGTAGTGCTGGGGGAACATTGCTCAACACCGTGGGCTCTCTAATGTGGAGTCCCGCAGGGGTTGGTTTTGTCTCCTATGCTTTTCAACATCTACATGAAGCCGTTGGGTGCGGTCATCAGGAGTTTTGGAGTGCGCTGTCATCAGTATGCTGCTGACATGCAGCTCTACTTCTCCTTTTCATCCTCGTCAGGTGAGGCTATCGATGTGCTCAACCGTTGCCTGGCCGTGACAATGGACTGGATGAGAGCTAACAAACTGAGGCTCAATCCTGAAAAGACTGAGATGCTGTTGGTGGATGGTTTCTCTGATCGGATGGTGGATATATACCCTGTCCTGGATGGGGTTACACTCCCCCTAAAGGAGCAGGTTCATAGTCTGGGAGTCTTCTTAGACTCTTCCCTCTCACTTGAGGCTCAAGTAGCCTCGGTGGCTTGGAATGCGTTCTACCAACTTCGATTGGTAGCCCAGCTACGTCCCTATCTGAGTAAGGAGGACCTTACATCAGTTGTACATGCTCTGGTAACCTCGCGCTTGGACTACTGCAATGCGCTCTACGTAGGGCTACCTTTGAAGACAGCTTGGAAGCTACAGCTAGTGCAAAATGCAGTGGCCAGATTGTTAACAAGGACCAAGCGGTCCGAGCACATAACACCTGTTCTGGCTCGCCTGCACTGGTTGCCAATATGCTTCCGGGCCAGATTCAAAGTGTTAGTATTAACCTATAAAGCCTTATACGGCGTGGGACCACGATACCTGTTGGAACGCCTCTCCCAATATGAACCGACCCGTACACTATGGTCTACTACGAAGGCCCTCCTCTGGGTTCCAACTCATAGGGAGGCCCGGAGGGTGGTGACAAGACCTAGGGCCTTCTCAGTGGTGGCCCCCGAATTGTGGAATAGTCTCCCTGAGGAGGTGCTCTTGGCGCCGACATTGTTATCCTTTCGGCGCCAAGTTAAAACCTTCCTCTTCTCTGAGGCATTTTAATTTAAGTCACTTAGTTTTAAATCCGCTGTAACTGTTTTTATATTGTTTTATTTTATATGCTTTGTTTTATTATATTGTGTGATTTTATTGTATTTCTGTTGTTCACCGCCCAGAGAGCTATTGCTAGTCGGGCGGTATAAAAATCTAATAAATAAATAAATAAAATAAATAAATATGAAATGAAAATTCACATTGTTTCTACAAAGCACAATATTAGGCATTTATTATTTAACTAGGGGCCCCCAAGGCTCCTTCTCTCCTCACCTGCTCCACAGATAATCAAACCAAGGTTTCTCTCCCCTCAATGGGTCACCAAACTTCCTGTTCTCCCTGGTCACCAAGCTTTTTTTTTTTTTGCAGGCCTTGCAGTAGTGACACTGAGGCCTCTCAGAGATGCCCCAGCCCGCCGCTCCATGGCTTGGCCAAGCCACTGACCACTGGCTCTCCTGCTGGCTCTCCCACTCTCCCTGCCTCCCCCAGATGGATTGACACATTTCCTCCTTTTTCCCCCTACATGTTGCCAACCTTTCTCCTCTCTTGCCCTCCCTGTTTGCCAAACGTTGTCATTTCAAGGCCTGGCAGTAGCAACGGCATGGCCTGCTAGAGCTGCCCCAACATGTTGCTCTGCAGCTCAGCCAGGTTGCTGGCCTTCACTGCCTGTTCGCTCGTTCTCCTGCTGGCTCCCCCCCGGGTCACCATGCTTGCCCCTCTCCTTCCCCCTCAGCTAGTCATCAACATTTCCTCTACTGCTGGTTCTCCCCTCTCCCCCCCCCACGTGTCTCCAAGCTTGCTCCCCTCCCCTGGTCACCAAGGTTCTCAGAGTTACCCCACCTGTTGCTTCATCATCACACTGTAGTTTGCAGTCCCACCTGTCTGTGGCAAAGCAAACTGCAGTCTGACGGTTCAGGGTTTACAAAAATATTATAAATTAGATAGAAATCTATATTTGTTTTTATACATTCATTTTATCTTTTTAATTATAATTAGAAAACCAAGAAGCTCTTTATGGTTCACTTGTCCGTAAAGCACAGCTATCATTTCATTCATTGGTGATCACTTGTGGCTGAGTAAGATTGTTTTCCAAGATAAGGTCTTTAACAGTGGGTCCGTAAGTGACTGTGGAGGCCAATTCTGGATCCACACAGCCTCCCACAGCGAGGACATACGTTTCCAGATGGAAGATGGTCACGATGAGGATTTGTTTGACATGCCTTCCGCTTAGCTCATTTGTCCCGTTCACCCTGTATTCATGCTTCTTCAAAGTCCACAGCACCTTTGATAATAGCCGACCTCCATTTGGGACGTTCATGGGCCAAGGCTTCCCAGTTCTCGATGTTCATGTTACATTTTTTTTAGATTCGCTTTAAGAACATCTTTAAACCTCTTTTGCTGTCCACCAATGTTCCGTTTTCCATCCATAAGTTGGGAGTAAAGTAGCTGCTTTGGAAGACAGCGATTAGGCATTTGAACAACATGGCTGGTCTAGCGAAGTTGATGTTGAAGGATCATTGTTTCAACATTGGTAGTCTGCTTCTTCCAAAATGCTAACATTAGTCCGTCATTAGTCCAATTGATCTACCTATCAATCACTGATGCACGCGCAATGTACTATATGAATCAGAAACAAGCCCTTTGAACACATCCAAAAATGCAAACTAGGAATGGAACATTTGCCATTTGATCATTCTTTTAGGGTCCAATTTTCGGCTGAAGTTCCATTGGCTCAGGGTCTATAGCATTTGACAGAAGCTGTCCAATGCCAGTGGAACACTGGATATGCCACCACCATGTAAAATACACCAGTGCAGCATCTCACATATGCCTGCAAACCATGCTGCCCATGTGGAACATATACCAGCAGAACAGTTGGAACAGAGTGGAGTCCAGGATGGCATGTGGGTGCCACAGCAGAGGAATATACTTAAACAGCATCCTATACCCTTCAATCTATGACAATACCTCTGTCAACAGCCCAACTTTATGCCAGCTCCATAAGTGGTGCAACAAATGTCCTTTCCATTGACACAAATTAGCCATATTGATGTCAATGATTGCACATCATCCATATCACCATGAAAGAATGGACATATGTGTTCATTTCTGTTTCTCTTAGCTTCTCCTTTTCCCAGTCTTAAGTTCAGTTGTTCACATTTCTGCATCATTCTGTGATTTTTAAAGTCTGATTTCTCAGCATGTTAATGCACATTTCTCATATTTTTGTATAAAATTTTGCCTAACATGCACATTTTGGGGAGCAGTGTTCCCTAACATACTGAGTTTTGGTATGTTGTTTTTCACTAACATGTGCAATTTATGCATACTTTCCTCTAAAATATACATTTCTGTAAACATAGTTTAGTTGGAGAAGGGCATTGTAAGATTTAGGGAAGTGTGAATTTCAAAGGATAGCTGTGTTTCAGTTTGTGTATTGTTTGGGAAAATGAAAACATAAACTGAACAAAATTCCTCCCCCATTCCTATCACTATGACAGACCATAGGATATGAATCACAGCTCATCACCATAATATAGATACAACTCAAGGAGACCATAACTTAGACGATATGGCATGTGGCATGGGGGAATATCACTCTGGTCCCATATTGTGCAGACTTACAGCTCAAAAAGGGGAACTCTGGAGAGGAGAAATGATAGAAAATGTGCACTCTGCAGAAAACAGCCTAGGTGTACATACTCATGAGAATTTGAGCCCATTGCTATCACTTGTCTGCCCAACAGATACATCACTTTGAGACTCCAGACACAAACATCCAATACCCAACTCCACTGTAGTCCAGCAACTGGGATGCTCCCTAAGGAAGTGATCAAGGGAATTGGGGAGGAGAGAACATGCTGCCGAGTACAACTGCTGTGATGGTCTCTCAAATCTGTCTCATGACTATAGCCTTAAAAAAATCTAGAGTTCTTGCCAGTAAGTCCAGGAAACTGCACAGTCACAAGGGGAAGGATTTGCCTCAACAGCAAAGCTCTCTTCATTACATCTTGCAATCCATAAGTAATATAGAGGACCAGGCAAAACTACAGTAACTTAAAGTGGTAACATATTGTGACAAATATCAGAGTTGTAATTCACAGCTATTATAGATATAAAACTATGCCTTTTGATCTAAGCTTTGGTCAAATGAATCAGAGTGAAATAAAGATGCCTAAAATACAGGAAAAGTAATTAATTCATGTGACAGTAGATGAAAGGAAGCCAAGAATACTTGCTCCTCATATTACATTATGTTGTAAGATTAACTTGGGAAAACTAGGATTGTACAAGCAAACACATATACTGTAGTTATATAGTAACTCACAAGTCATGAGAAGAAAGTCCAAGACAATAATTTAAAAAGAACAGAGGACTAAGTGAAATTCCATAGAGGATAATGAAAAATTGCTGAAAATTATGGAACTATCTCTGGAAAGCAATAGTAAAAGTAATAATAATATCTAAATGGCGGTGACTAATGATAAAAAATCAGTCATCAGTCTGAATGACTACAGCACTCTAGTACTAATAGTACTAGTATTATAGTACTAGTAAAATATGTCTAGAATTAAATGTAGTCTTCAGCCTTCCCTTTAAATATAGAAAAATAATAATTGCACACAATTTCTACAACCATAACAAAGGCTAATTCTTTCTGCACTGCAGAATACTGAATGTATTGGATTATATCCACCTAGGTCATTCTCAGATTAGTCCCACTGAAATTAATGAATTTAAATAATTTAAGCACATTGATTTCAACGGGTCTGTTCTGACTAAGGCTTAAACTGGATATCACCCATCATATTTAATTTTGCTTGTTAAAAATTTTGGATGTAGATCAAAGGATGTTGTTGCCCCAGAACATGGCACTATAATAATAATAATAATAATAATAATAATTTATTTATACCCAGCCTTTCAGCCAAAGGCCCTCAAGCCGGCTTACAAAGAAAAATAAACACAAGTATAAAAATACATCAATGAGATGAGACGGGGGGGGGGAAGTCCAGGAAAGAAACTCAGAATAAATTACATACATCCATTGCTGCCCTGCTCAGAGCTCCTCTCACAGCTATGTCCGTTTGCTCAAGTCCTTTCCATCTGGTCTAGCAGTGGTGGTGGTGGTGATCTGTGCTCAAACTGCCATTGTCCCTGACTACTGGTTATGCTGGCTAGGCATAATGGGAATTGGAATCCAAGAACCTCTGGAGAATCACAGGTTCCTCACCCTTGATCTGGTCCATACTCTCCAAAATTTACAGTTCAAGCACCCTGGCATATAAACAACCTGAAAAATGTCACTAGTCTCATACAAACTCGTTTTGCTTCTCTCAGAATTCTCCAGATATTTCTACTAAGCAGGAAGCCCTAAATTTGCTTTTAGGTTTCACTTAAGGTGAAATTCAGTGTAACTTTAATTCTAGTTCTAATAATCAAATTTGTCTACTACACAGATATTTGTCTCATCAGACTAGACTTCCAATATTCAGTGCTTGTGAAGTAGCTGATATTAGTGATGGTCACAAAATTTAAATTTGAGGGTGTTTGAGGTCAGAAAGAAATGCCTTGTCTTTGAATATCCCAACATGAGCCACACATATTATGACCTCTAGTTCTGCCCTTTCCCCATGCCCCTATCCCAACTTTATCAATTGGTGGCAGTGGAGAGGGCTGACTATCAGATTTTCATTAGGCCACAGCCACTTAGTAGTGTCCACCACCACCATGAACCATGGTAAAAGACATAACTTCATTTCCTATGGCTGATGGTCCTGCACATGCTGCCATTATGTTTAGGAAAGGCTTGGTGGAGTGGGTAGTGCTCAGCTTTGGAGCAAAATGTTGTGGGAAATGAAATTCCCCTGAAAAAATCTTATTAAGACTTTAATATGATTCTTCTGCGATGGTTTGCAAATGATACAGCCACAGAAGAAGCAAGTCAAAACACAACCATGTTTTGTTGCCTAGGCACCTCTCCCCCTGCTCCAGCACCTTGAGCAAAATGTGTTCATCTTTAAAGGTCTCAAGCATCAAATAAAAAGGGCTCACAAGCTTTTTAGCCTGTAAATGATGTTGCAAAGCTCTGGGGTCACAAACCTTCACCTATCCTTGTATAGTCATTATTACTGGACATAAATTTTGTAAAGGTCTGACTAGTTGTTCTTCTGTACTTCAGGACAGCAAACTATGACTATGTTTGAAAATTCCTAATCTTATGTGTACACAATCATTAAATGATAGGGACATGCATATATTCAACAGGGAAGGTTGGTTGCCACCATATTGACAGCTGTAGTACTCCCCATCTTACCTCTCCATTCTCCAGCGGATGGATCTTTGAGTAATAAGAAGTGCATATGACTTCATCATCTTTTGTATATGATGGTGGTCCAGTGCGGGGAAGAATGTTGTAGCGAGTCAGACATTCTGTGTCTGTGATAGCATAGTACTGCCAGGGTTCATAGTTGACACCATCTAGTGAACGTTCCAAAATCCAGTTCCCAGGTCGTGGTGCATTAGCTGCTTTTACAATGACATAAGCAATCTGGAACACCTGGGAGAATGTAAAAAACAAAACCAGAATAACTTGTTGAGGTATCTTTTTCATTATTTTTACTGGTCTACCATACTTACTCTAAAGAATCTAGTGGAATATAGTGAAAGTTTAGTGCTCATTTCCATGATAAATGATTCCTGAAATAATCTGTTTGTAAGGTTGGGAACCTGGAAAATCACAGGAGTTTTGTGCTAGCTAAAGCTGCTCACATGACAGGAATCCCAGCATGCAATCTGTTCCCGCCCTTTAGGTGTGTATTTTATTTTATTTTTTGCTTGATTAAAATCGTACTGGTATTCCAGTTGTAGGTGCAGGTAGCAGCTTTCCCTTCTGCCTTTTCCCACACACATGGACCTAAAAAAATGTTGTCTCACAGCAAGAAGGATCAAATTTCTCCATTTCTTCCTCTGCCTCCTCAGGTAACTTAATATGCTTTGGATTGCTGTTTTCAATCTAACGATAGAGGTAAATAGGCTTTAATCAAAGAATAAACTCCATTTTTTAGAAGCTCAACTGCTAAAAACTACTACTGGTCTATTGGCATACACCAGCAAAAATGAGAAAAAACAAAGCTCGTGCTAACTCACACAGTGAATTATGGGGGAGCTACAGTGTGCATGTGTTTACGGGTGAGGGACAAAAAGAAGACATTGTTCATTGCAGCGGTGTGAAAGACATTTGCGTAAAATGTGTAAACAGGGCTCCACAATGCTGGAGGGGGTGCCCAGGGGCAACCATGTCAAGAGCCCGACATGCCTCACTGTTCCACAGCATGACAAGGGCTTCAACGGGGTTACCTGCTCTGTCTACTGGAAACTCCCCCTGGGCATTCATTAATCCCATGGATTCCATTAGTCTCCGGGAGAGGACCATCTTAATCTGTCACCACCCCTGCAGGGGATGATCAGAGCCATAAGTCTAAATTTACCAGGAAATGGTCTGAGAACAAAAACCAAGTCGAGAGTGTGCCGTGCCCTATGCATCGGGGTGGTGACAACTTGAGACAGCCCCATAGTCATCATGGAGGCCATGAAGTCCCGAGCCGGAACACTAGAGGCAGCCTCAGCATGAACATTGAAATCACCTGCGACTCTCTTTCTGGGCTCCTCCAATACCACAGCCTAGTTGGCCTCCCCCAGTTTAGTCAGAGAAGCTGCCAGGCAGCAGGGTGGATGGTACACCAGCAGCAACCCTAGTTTACTGTCTCCTCGTCCCAACACCAGGTGCAGGCCCTCACAGACAGCTCCAAGACAGAGTGGTTTCCTGCTGAAGGAGATGGAAGTTCTGTAGACCACAGCAAGTCCTCCCCCCGACCCTGCAGCCTGTGCTGGTGTTGCACCAAGTCAGATCAACTCATCCCAGCTTACTCACCCAGGTCTTGGTAATGCACACCAAATCGGCACCTTCATCCATGATCAAAGCGATGGATGAGTGTGGTCTTATTGTGCACCAATCTGACATTAAACAACAACACACACAGGCCAGAGGGCACAGGAGATGAGCAACGAGGAACCCATCCATGAGAGGAGTGGCAGTGAGGAACAAGGCGTAGATAGCCTTGCCCTTGTCTTCTATGGTAGTTCACCACCTTCCCATGGCTATACTTCCCTCCACCCGTGATCACTGAAATTGGGGTGGCATCACACATGTTCCTCCTTACTAAGACTCCTCCTAAACACCTGCTATGGACCCAACAGGAGACCACCAACAAAACCTACCTGAACCAGTTATCCCGGTAGGCCTCTGAGAGAATTGGGAACACTCAGACCCACTCAATATCTTATACACTGGGCACCTCTACTTTCCCCCATCTCACACCCAGGGAGGACCAGCCTTCTTTCTGCCAGTTGCAGACTCTCACTCTGAAGGCATCTGGTGACTTTATCCTATCATTCAGTTCACTGCACAGGCTCTCACTCTGTGCAGGAACTACACATGCACCATATGCCCTCCCCATTACCAATCTCCTCTAGATTGGTTTAAAAAAAAGAAATAGAAGGGGTTAGCACCCTCGCCCTCAGGACTCCCTAAGGGGCTCCCCAAGAGAGCCGGGCTTTTATGCCCCCTGACCCAGCCAGGAGCGGATACAACAGGCTGCAAAATTAACTGCAGCCTCTCTCTAGAGCCAGGGTCAGGCTGGGGGTCGCAGCACTTTCCAGGGACTTCAGCTATCTCAAGAGAGCAAGCAAGCACACAGATGCTCAGATATTCACTCCCAGCTGCAGCTGTTCCCCTATTGGGGAATTTTAGATTGTTTTTAAATTGTATTTTAAAATTCCTGTAATCTGCCCTGGGACCTTTGGATGAAGGGTAGGTAATTGATGATGATGATGATGATGATAATATAGCTTGTGGTTTGTTTCGGCAATATTCTATACTAGTTCTACTCAGAGTAGACCCACTGAAGTTAATAAACATGACTAATTTAGGTTCATTAATTTCAGTGGTTCTACTCTGAGTAGTACTTAGTTGAATACGACCTTTTGTGGTAAGTCAGAAATAAACCAAGAACAAACATTTTATTGTTTTAATTCTGGCTTAACATTCTTTGAAAGAAACTGAGCTCCACCATCATGGAATACACCTTCATATATTCTCCAGTCCCAATTAGAAGCTCATTTTAAACTTTCTTGCTCTGAGAAACCCTACCCTGAACATTCTGCTGGTGGCTTCTACCTGCAATTTATGTGTACTGCTCTCACATAAGCAGATTATGAACATTTAATCAACATTCATTATGATTTGCTCTTTCACCTGTCTTTCAACTAATTTACAAAGGATTTATTTTCAACTGAACTATTTCACAAGATTGTTACACAGGGCACAATTATATTTGGAGAAGCTTTGAATGTGCTAATAATTTATCCTTTTGTAAATCAGAGTTTATTGCCACCCAGATAAAAATAAAACAGATGGATAAGAGTATGCATTTCAGTAAGAAGAATTAAAATAAGAGGATTTCATAGATAACAAAACATATTTAGAATGTTTTGTTGTTATGTGCCTTCAAGTCGATTATGACTTATGGTCACCCTATGAATCAGTGACCTCCAATAACATCTGTCATGAACCACCCTATTCAGATCTTGTAAGTTTAGGTCTGTGGCTTCCTTTATGGAATCAATCCATCTCTTGGTTGGCCTTCCTCTTTTTCTACTCCCTTCTGTTTTTCACAGCATTATTGTCATTTCTAGTGAATCATGTCTTCTCATTATGTGTCCAAAGTATGATAACCTCAGTTTCATCATTTTAGCTTCTAGTGATAGTTCAGTTTAATTTGTTCTAACACCCAATTATTTGTCTTTTTCACAGTCCATGGTATGCACAAAGATCTCCTCCAATTCCACATTTCAAATGAGTTGATCTTTCTCTTATCCGCCTTTTTCACTGTCCAACTTGCACACCTATACATAGAGATCGGGAATACCATGGTCTAAATGATCCTGACTGTAGTGTTCAGTGATACAACTTTGCATTTGAGGACCTTTTTTAGTTCTCTCATAGCTGCCCTCCCCAGTCCTAGCCTTCTTCTGATTTCTTGACTATTGTCTCCCATTTGGTTAATGACTGTGCCAAGGTATTGATAATCCTTGACAAGTTCAATGTCCTCGTTGTCAACTTTAAAGTTACATTAAAGTAGCGACTACAAAAGAGTTATGTGCTTTCCTCTTTAACTTTCATCAACATTCTTTCCAAATCATTCTTTCCAAATCATTTCTGGTTTCTGCTAGTAGTATGGTATCATCTGCGTATCTTATATTTCTCCCTCCAATTTCACACCTCCTTCATTTTGGTCCAATCCTGCTTTCCCTATGATATGTTCTGCGTATAGATTAAACAAATAGGGTGATAAAATACACCCCTGTCTCACACCCTTTCTGATTGGGAACCAATCAGTTTCTCCACATTCTGTCCTTACAGCAGCCTCTTGTCCAGAGTATAGATTGCGCATCAGAATAATCAAATGCTGTGGCACCCCCATTTCTTTTAAAGCATTCCATAGTTTTTCATGATCTACGCAGTCAAGGCTTTGCTGTAATCTATAAATCACAGGGTGATTTTCTTCTGAAATTCCTTGCTCCATTCCATTATCCAACATATGTTTGCGATATGATCTCTTGTACCTCTTCCCTTTCTAAATCCAGCTTGGACAACTGGCATTTCTCACTCCATATATGGTAAGAGCCTTTGCTGTAGAATGTTGAGCATTACTTTAGTTGCATGGGATATTAAGGCAATAGTTCGATAATTACTGCATTCCCTGGGATCCCCCTTCTTTGGAATTGGGATGTATATGGAACGCTTCCAGTCTGTGGGCCATTCTTTAGTTTTCCATATTTCTTGACAATTTTTTGTCAAAATTTGGACAGATTCAGTCTCAGTAGCTTGTAGCAACTCTACTGGTATGCCATCTGTTCCTGGTGATTTGTTTCTTCCAAGTATTTTAAGAGCAGCTTTCACCTCACATTCTGAAATTTCTGGTTCTTCATCATATGGTTCCTCCATGAATGAATCTGTCATCCTTGCATCTCTTTTATAGAGTTCTTCAGTGTACTGCTTCCATCTTCCTTTTATTTCATCTCAGTCAGTCAGTGTATTCCCCTGTTGATTATTCAATATCTCTTTTAACAATTTCAAGAGTTTCTTCAGTCATTGATTGAGGTCTTTCTCTCTTTTTAACTAGAGGTATTGTCTTTTTGCATTCTTCCCTGATAATGTCTCTGGCATCACTCCATAGTTCTTCTCGTTTTCTGTGAACTAAGTTTAAAGCCTCAAATCTGTTTCTTATTCAATCTTTATATTCTTCTGGGATGTTATTTAAATTGTATTTTGGCATTATGATTGCTTTGTTGTTCTTCTTCAGCTTTATACTGATTTTCGATATTAACAGTTCATGATCTGTACTGCAGTCTGCTCCTGGTCTTGTTTTCACGGAAAGTATGGAACTTCTCCATCTTCTGCTATCAATTATATAATCAATTTGATTCCTATATTGACCATTTGGTAATGTCGACAGGTACAGTCGTCTTTTCGGTTGCTTAAAAAATGTGTTCACAAGAAACAAATTACTGGCTTCACAGAATTCAATAAGTCTTTCTCCTGCTTTATTTCTGTCTCCTAAGCCCCATTTAATGACCCTCCGTGGCGCAGAGTGGTAAGTGGCAGTAACGCAGCCGAAGCTCTGCTCATGATTTATATTTGATTTATATTTCACCCTTCCCCCCCAGCAGGAGCCCATGGTTGGATCATGGTTGGATGCTTTATGAATCTTCCAACCAAGTACTATATGAAAATCCCATGGGGTGGTTGCACATAATACCCAGCGTGGTAAGCGGCGGTAACGCAGCTGAAGCTCTGCTCACGGCCAGAGTTCGATTCCAACGGAAGGAGGAAGTCGAATCTCCGGTAAAAGGGGTCGAGGTCCACTCAGCCTTCCATCCATCCGTGGTCGGTAAAATGAGTACCTGGCATATGCTGGGGGGTAAAGAAAGGACGGGGAAGGAACTGGCAATCCCACCCTATATATACGGTCTGCCTAGTAACCGTCGCAAGACGTCACCCTAAGAGTCGGAAACGACTGGCACTACAAGTGCGGGGACACCTTTACCTTTGTAAGCCCCATTTCCCCACAATTCCTAGTTCTTCCCTGTTCCCTAGTTTTGCATTCCAGTCTCCCATAATTATCAGCACATCTTGTTCTCGTATGTGATCAATTTCTTCCTGTACTTCTGTGTAAAATCTCTCTGATTCCTCTTCTTCTGCATTTGCCGGTGGAGCACAAACTTGTGTTATGGTTATGTTGATAGGTTTCCTGTAAAATCTCAGTGATATCACTACTCAGACCTTGTGTTATAGCTTCTAACTGCTTTTACTACATCACTTTTCATTGTTAGAGCAACCCCATTTCTTCTTAATTTCTCATTTCCTGCATAAAATATTTTGTAGTTGCCTGATTGAAAATGTCCCATTCCCGTCCATTTTAATTCACTTATGCCAAATATTGTAATGTTGATATGTTCCATTTCTTGCTTGACAATTTCTAACTTTCCCTGGTTCATGCTTCTCACATTCCATGTTCCTATTATGTGTGTCGTACAACTCCAGACTCTCCTTTTGCATCTGTGTGCATCAGCCTCTCGGCTTCCTTTCAGCTTTGACCCAGCTGCATCATTAGTCACAGCGCTACTCATACTTGTCCTTTGTTCTTCCCCAGTAGCTCAGTGAGTGCCTTCTGACCTGGGGGTCTCATCTTCCAGAATTATCTCATGTTGTATTTTGCATACTCTGTTCATAGGTTTTTCGTGGTAAGAGGTATTCAGAGGTGGTTTACTATTGCCTTCCTCTGAGTTTTAGAATGTAGCATAGTCTTAAACAAACTATATAGTAAAGATGGGCAACAATGTAACTTGGATACAGGTATTGCCCTCTGGACAGCATTTGACAGACCGGAAACTCATCCATTACATAAAGATCAGTATTAGCATACAGTGAAAGGTAATAAGGTTTCAGTTTCTCTCCAATACTATTGTATAATCAATATTTATCACACAGAATAATCAATGTTATGGATCTGGTTAATTTTCCTACAGGCAAGGAGCTGCATGCATTTCTCTAACTCCATTATGGCTCTCCTGAAGATAAAGGGGTCCCATATCAACCCATATATTCCACTTGTGGGTTTTTTAAGAAATGCAGGTTGTAAACAGAAACTTGGTGTTTCCAGTTCTGGGGTCAGGGCAGGAAATGTGAAGAATTACGAGGAAACGTTTTACAATATTGTGTATCATTAGTTGGTGAAAGCTTGGGTTTTCAGTGGAATTCTGCCAATTCACACCAATCAAAGTCCTTGAATATTATAATTGTAGAGTGGAACAGATGAAATAATTAAAGCTTTCATATTTTTTTTCATGGTGCCTTGGCAGCTTTTCCAGTGTTGGCATTAAAATGCGTAAAGGAAAAAAATGATTTCACACTAATACTTTGCTACTGTAACTAAGTACTTCAGGGGTCTCCCTACAGAGAATTCTGAGAACTCTCGAAAAAGGAATTCAATGATAACTAACATTCACATTTTGTTCTGTTTCAATGCTATGCTCAAGAAGGTTCGGGGGTGACTGCCTCACTCCCCAAATTATCAACAGAGGTGAGCTTTGTGCTGTTTAGTGTTGTATAAAGCTGTGTCATGAAACATTTCCTCTTACTGACCATCCTTGTCCTTTAACCCTGACTTGCAGACATCTAGCAGCAAGCAACCAATTAAGCTCTCATGGTTATTCAAGTTGAAATCTATTTCATTTGCTAGAAATGAGAATAGTTAGCAGTCATCACAACACACTTGTACAGCATAAGAGCCCTTTGGGATCAGACCTAAGGTCCATCTTGTACTTCAAACAGTGACCAGCCAGAGGTTTCCAGGAAATCAATATAGGATATAGCTCTCCCCCATTTTATGTCCTCCAGCAACTGGAATACAGAGGGTTGTATCCAAATAACTTAGAGCAGGCCCATTGAAATTAATGGAGCTAAGTTAGCCATGCCCATTATTTTCAATGGGTCCACCATGAGTAGGACTAACACCGGATCCAACCCAGAGGTATACTGTCTCTGAATGTGAAGGATCCATTGAGCTCTCATGACTAACAGCTGTTGATAGACTTCCATGGAATTTTCTAACCATTTTAAACACCATTTAACCACTAATTTACCACTCCATGAATGGCTAGTTGATCACCACTTTCAACTTGATTAACTTTTACATCTGTGACTCAGAGGCATTGCTAGTATCTATGAAGTTAGAAGATGCCCATAATGAAGAAGCAAGCATAGAGGACAGTAGGGTGAGAACAACATGGATTATCACTTTGAAACCCTGGCTATACATGGATAAGAATACACTAAATTTGAGGGTGTCATGATACACCCAAATACATATACAAGAATCAGAAAAGTAAAACTCTCCTCCAACTTTGCTGCATTGGCCAATACAAGCAATTCTATTATGACTGCTTTCACTGGCCAGGAGAAGGGTGAAAGAAGGATTCAGGACTTTGCTGCTTTCCAACTACTTTTTACATGTCATAAATCTGTTCCAAGTTATGAAATACTGAAAAAAAAGAGCAAAGCAGCAGTCAGTACTTCAGTGACAAATATGGAAGCATAGCATCATGTGGCTATATTAGAAATAGTAGAAAGACATTGAAAACAGGAGCAGCTTTAACTATTTTCGAACTCTAAATGACAAACTATATACAGGTTGGATGACCACTTTCCAAAAGGCATTTCTGTGGTTTCAAAAGAAAAGGATGTGAAGAATTTTGCAGAAGTGGACCTGGTCCTGATGTTGCTCTATGAGCACACGGCCTCAACATTTCAGAAATAAGTGCAGGCAGAATACTGGGCAGGAGCAGAGCTCCCAAGCCTCAGAGGCTGCTATATAAATGATGTGGGAGAGACAGGCAGCAGGGAGGCAGGAAAGAGCAAAGTCTAGATGTTAGTATTGTGAGGAGTAGTGGTGAGACAGCATATTTATTGAGTGGGGTCATGGGCATCGTGACAGTTCTGACCTCTGTGATGACTTAGTGCTCCCAAAGCTAAGGTCTAGGCTGGGAGATATCTAGGTCTCTCAGGGGTTGCAGAGATGCTGAAGATACTCTGAGCAGTCTTATCAGAAAGGGAGTTTTTTCTCACACAAGTCAACATGTTCAGTTTTCTCTAGATGTTGCCAAAAAACCCAGCAAAAAGGGAATCAGATAAATTATTATTCTGATAAATTCAAATTGTGTTCGGAAATGTCTAATGGTTATATCCCAATTCAGGGGTGGGGAACCTCAGGCCTAAGGCCCAAATGTGGCCCTCCAGGCTTCTCTATCTGGCCACACTCCCTCTTCTTAGGCCATATCCCTCACTGACCTGGCTCTTCACCCTTCTCAAGTGCTTTTGCCTGGTTTGAATGTGTTATTGAACTGTGATTATGTTTCTTGCTTGCCTGGCAGAAGATGGAGGTGCGTGTTCATACATGCATGCGTGTAAAACCTCTGACATTTGCATGGCTGGAATATAGCCTGCTGTACAAAGATAAGAGTCACATCCATTGCTCCACCCAATTTTTGCCTCTGGACCCACCCACCAGCATCATGCAGACTGCAGAAGGTTGCCCAGGAGAGAATGCAGCCTTCAGGCTGGAAAGGATTCCCCACCCTTGTCCTGTTCCATCATGCTTTTGGTGAATCTCCTGAAATTTAAGCTTGAGCTAAGATGCAATGTTAATTTCCATTATCTGCTATGTTAATGTTCATTGTCTGCATTCTTGCTATTTTTAAACTCTTCCATGCGAAGCTACCACACAATGTGATACTCCATCTCTAACTTTGCTACTTTTTGCCTGAGGATGGTGGATGACATTCCTAATTAGGGATGACATCTCCTTCTGGAAGGAACAGGCAAAGTCCACTTAAGTCTTTTGCCTCCTCTCCAGGGGAAGGAGTAATCCCTCTCATCAGGCCAACCCTGCCTGAAGTTGGTGACAATTGGGGTCCTCTTTTGTTCCCTAGAACGTTTCTGTTATGAGCCTTTATTCCAGTTTTTCATTGTTAGTTCTCTTTTTGTCAGCATGTTCTTTTCTCCCTTTGTGGTGTGTCTTTGGTGAGTGAGGGGGGGAGGAGATGTTGCTGTGTCTGTGTCTTCCTCTCCCCGTGCCTTACGCCCTTCCTGCTTTTTTCCCTTCACTGCTGTCGTTTGTGTTTCTTTGACTTTCTCTCTTTCATCCCTTCATGTTTTGGGGTTGGGAACAAAGAGACACCTTGTCAGGTGCAGAAGTGGCCAGTCGAGGTAAGCCCCATGAAGTTAGGCTGCCAATGGTGAAAGAGCATGGAGCAGCAGTCCCCACTGACAGAATCCTTAGTCAGGATTCTGTCATTTTGTGTGTGTTGTGGCGGCAGCTGCTTTGCCCCATCGCTCCATTCTAGCCAACAATTCTCACAATCCTTCCGTTTTGAGTGGGTTTGCTGAGCTTGCTCCCCCACCTCCTGACAGCCTTTTCTGTTTGTGGTGGGCTCTTTGGGTGATTCCCAATGCTCTAGCCTTTTGGCAGGATCACACCTCATCCAGGAGTTGCAGACGTGTCTTCACTTTCCCTCTCAGTTGTAGAGTGTGCTTTTGGCAGCTTCCTGCCTTTTGTAATGCCTGTGCAGTGTGGAGTCTCCTGTTATGGCTGCCTCGGTTGCCTCTTGGATATCACCTAGGAGTCTTTGATGCATCCGGCTGCTTCTCGCCCTTGACTGTGCAGGGGATGGCTGTGCCATAGCCTAATGCTTTTGCTGCCTCTGTCCATGATGGCCACCCATTATGGGGCTGGTCAGTGGCTCCTTATCTGATAGTACTCAGCACTCTGAGGCAGGAGTTTCTCATTCATGCAGGGCCAGCATCAGAGGGCCTCTCCTTAGGATGGAAGGGTAGTGCTCCCTTTCTGTGATCTGCTGCAGCGTCAACTTGACTCCTGGCCCTGCCTCAGATCACACAGAGGGAGCTCCCAGGCACTCCCCCATACAGACCACACAGTCTTCAATAAGCCCACATGCACACCCCACCTACCTCTCCCATTGCTGTGAATGCTGTGCGCACTGTGCACGCATGCCTGCCATCAACCAGGATGGTGGGGGGGCATGAGCCCCTTAAGGAAGCCTCCGCCACCATCTTGGTTGATGGCAGCCATGTATGCACAGTGCGCATGGCATTCACGAGTCGACTGGAGAGGTGGGTGGGGTGGGGTGAGAGGGCAGGTGCTGCAGGCCCAAGGCAGGCTGGTGCCCAAGGACCCAGTCATACCTAGCGCCAGCCCTGCATTCACACAGTCATTCAGCAGATGAGGGGAATAATGCTGCTTCCTGTGTCAGTCATGGGGTTTTATCCAACAGAGAAATCTCATGAGTATGTCCCTGCTTTAACAAAAGGTTAAAGTCTCTTCCCCCCCCCAATAGTAAACACAGGAGTGGAAGGTCCTCTTCACAGAAAACCCACGAGGGAAAGAGTAGGCACCATTTCAGGAGGCATAAGAGAAAGAGATCCCACAGATCTGCCTCAAGTAGCAATTCTGTGGGCTTTCCTTCCCCTGTTCCATGAGTTTCTTCTCCTGTCATTGTGGAGCTGGCTAAGAAACATACTAAGAGGCAGATGGTACTGATAATGCTTTCACTTTTAATATTTCCCTGAACGGAAGAGGAAGCACTACCTGACTCCTATTCAAACTCTGAACCTGCTGGCAATGAGGGTGAACTCAAGCAAGATTGTTTGCTTCTGTCATTTTTCAGCTCTTACTTTCAAACACATGAAGGGTCTTACAGCTGACTGAGAATGAAGGTCCAGTTCAGGATACTTCCTCTCAGTCATTAGTTATGGTGCATAGAAGATTTTCGCCTCCACTTCTTGTAAACCTGTCACCAATTTCTTTTCCTCAGGGTTTTGGTGCCATCTGGAAAGCTGAATGGGCTAACCCTAATAAGATTAAAATAAAATTCATTAATAGGCAAAAAACCTTGCAGTTTAAGAACGTACCTATAGCCAAGAGATATTTCTATCAAACTTTAAAAAGCAGGGAAATTGGGCAGCTATAGTGAATGCACCAGGGGAGCAGGAGACCCGACCTCCTCTCTGAGATATTGGACTGCCCCACAAATCTGTCAAAATGCAAACACAGTTTCGGTTGGTCTTTCACAGACCAATCCACTTGCTGTGCAGCTTGGAAGAATTTGGTAACATGTGCCTCTGAGCATATGGTGAGTGGTGGCAATATCTGCAATCTCCAAAGATGGAGAATGCCATTTTTGTATGTTTGTTGGTGTTCTTCTTTGCTTCATTCCTGTGTTACTATTGTTTCTACAGAGAATCTAATCTAGAACATTTTATTTCTCTCATTATTCCTCCTAGATACCTGTTTCAAATTTATTTTTATTTATTTCAAAGCCTTTTTTTTGGTCACTGTCATATGATGGTGAAGACAGCCTTTTGTGTTTCAAACTGGAGGTTATGCTCTATTTCTATTTTGGGTGCATTAACAGTTGAATCTGAAACCACAGTTTGATGTAAAATCAGATTGATTACAATATGTTGCCACTTCAGGAATGACTTTAGCTGATGGAAAAAAACAAACTTACTCTGCCCAAAATTCATGTTTTCAGCCTGCTATGTTTAAACCACTTCATTTAAGGAAAGATGGGCATGGTCAATTAAAAACATAGAACACACCTAGAATTTTGCTAGAATATATTTCACCTCCCCCTGTTTTATCTTGTGCAAACTGAGACACTCCTGAGGTCCACTGGAGACTATTCTGCAGAATAGTCAGTGCCATTATTCCACTATTATTTTTGGAGTTTTTTTAGTGTAAATTTTGCAAAGTGTTGCTGTACTTCACATAGTCACAGAAATAAAAGCAAAAGAAAATGATTTCCTATAGGAAGCTACACTAAAATTGCAAAGTAAATCAGACATATTTAAAGTGACTATCTGAACTCTGTCAAATGTCTTAATAATGTTGCTTCCTCCCCACTTAAACAACATTAGCACAGCACATGTCTTGTTTCTATTGTTCGAGCTGATTGCAGGTGTTGCCCCCACTCACCCATATGCCCAGAGGCACATGTTACCAGATTCTTCTGAGGTACACAGGAAGTAGATTGGACTGTGAAAGACCAACCCAAATTGTGTTTGCATTTTGACAAATTTGTAGGGCAGTACAATATCTCAGAGAGGAGGTCAGGTCTCCTGCTCCCCTGGTGCATTCACTATAGCTGCCCAATTTCCCTGCTTTTTAAAGTTTGATAGAAGTATCTGTTGGCTATAGGTACATTCTTAAACTGCAAGGATTTTTGCATATCTGCTTTTTAATCCGGGAGGTAAGAAATGGGATCCTGTGCAAGCTTGCTGAGAATGAATTGATCATTTGCATGCTTATTGAGTTCAGTGGTATTTACTCCCCTGCAATCATGCTTAGGACAGGTGAAACTGACCACAGGGGATGGGGAGGGGAGGAGGAGGAGAAGAAGGGCAGTGGGGACGAGGAGAATGGGAGCAGGAAGGAGGGGGAGGGAGGAGAAGAGCAACTTTTATCATTTGCATGTTTATTGAGCTCAGTGTGATTTATTCCCAAGCAATCATGCTTGAATGAATGAATGCAAACGCCTTCAAGTCGATCCTGACTTATGGCTACCCTATCAATAGGGTTTTCATGGTAAGCGGTATTCAGAGGGGGTTTACCATTGCCTCCCTCTGAGGCTAGTCCTCCCCAGCAGGCTACAGCCTGCTCAGCTTGCCACAGCTGCACAAGCCAGCTCCTTCCTTGTCCGCAACTGCCAGCTGGGGGACAACGGGGCTCCTTGGGACTATGCAGCTTGCCCACGGCTGCACAGGTGGCAGGGCACGTAACCCCTGAGCCACTCACTGTGGGGGTGATCTTTAGCTGGCCCTTTACACCCAGGAGACACGAGTGGGGATTTGAACTCACAAACTCATGCTTAGGATAGGTAAAACTAACTGGAGGGGGAGGGAGGAAGGGCTGGAGTGGGCAGGAGAGGAGGAAGAAGGAAGAGGGAAGGGGAGGAGAAAGGGAGAGGAGAGGTGAAGGAGGAGAAAAGCAGGTCTGATCATTTGCATGCTTATTGAGTTCAATGAAATTTATCCCTATGTAATCATGGCTAGGATAAGTAAAACTGACCAAGGGGGAGGAGCATGGGGAGAGGAGAGGGAAGGAGAAAGGGAGGCGAGACGGGAGCGGAAGTAGGGGGATGGAGGAGGGGATTGGAGGGGAGGGGCAAAGGAAGGTGCAGGTTTGATCATTTGCATGCTTATTGAGTTCAATGGTACAGTAGGTTCCCACTCATATTGCGGGTTAGGTTCCAGGCCCCCGCCAAAAAGCAAAAATCACTGAAAAGTGGAACATAGCTCATCCAGAAAGAGAGCGAGTGAGTGAAGCCTGCTGCTGCACCGGCACAATCAGCTGTAGCGCGGGGAGCTTCAGGGGCCAATCACTGTTAGCTGGAGCACGACGGACGGAGCTCCCCGCGCTACAGCTGATCATGTCGGCGCAGCAGCAGGCTTCGATCAGCTGTAGCACGGGGCGCTCCAGCCGCCACACTCCAGCTGACAATGCTTGGACCCTGAAGCTCCCCGTGCTACAGCTAATCACACACTACAGCTGATTGCACTGCCACTCCAGGAGGAGAAGAAGGGGGCAGAGGACAGGGCTTGCACTGTATTAGCGGAACACCAAAAAGCGGGACCCTACTGTATTTACTCCCGTGCAATCATGCTTAAGATAGGTAAAATTGACCGTTGGGAGGGGGAAGGAGGGGATTGGAGGGGGAGGAGAGGGAAGGGGCAAGAGGGAGGGGATAGGAGGGTGGGTTTGGTCAGTTGCATACTTTTTGAGTTCAGTGGGATTTATTTCTGTGCAATCATGTTTGAAAATGGAAATGAATTGCCTTCAAGTCAATCCCGACTTGTGGGACCCTATGAATAGGGTTTTCATGGTAAATGGTATTCAAAGGTGGTTTTACCATTGCCTTCCTCTGAGGCTGAGAGGCAGTGACTGGCCCAAGGTCACCCAGTCAGCTTCATGGCTGTGTGGGGATTTGAACCCTGGTCTCCCAGGTCCTAGTCCAACACTGACCTGGGGGAGCGGAGGGGGAGTAGATTGGGTGGGTGGGCACTGGGCAGAGGGGAAGCCCCTTTCCTTTCCTAAAGGAAAACATTGTGAACAGTATCATTGCTTTTAAGGGTTTCCCCCACCTTTTTATTTTACAGCAGGCACATGTAGCTTCCCACCCAAATTTAAACCAAAGCTGTCCCTGGCCATATCCACACCAGGCCTTTATTTCACTTTGGATAGTCATGGCTTCTCTCAAAGAATCCTGGGAAGTGTAGTTAGTGAAGGGTGCTGAGAGTTGCTAGGAGACACCCTGTTCCCCTCGCAGACTCCAATCAGAGTGGCTGACTATTAAACCACTGGAGCTCTGTCAGGGGAATAGGAGTCTCAGCACCCTTCACAAACTACACTTCTCAGGATTCTCTGAGGGAAACCATGACTGTCTCATGTGAAATCAAAGTCTGGTGTGGGTGTGACCCCTTGATTAGGCAAGCCCAGCAGATGTGAGTCTGGCTTTTAGAACACTGACTGTTGGTTCTTACTGAGCATGCCCAACAATATCATTCAGTTTAATGCAAAATTTATTAAATTAATTAAAAATCAGCCAGGTATTTTTTTAACTTTTAAACTGCAGAAGATGAACGTCATAGTATGGGGCAAGGTCAGTAACAGGATTCTAGGTACTTTGTGAACATGGCTGATTTTTAATGAATTTCAACAGATTATGAGAAACCTGAGAGAAAAAAGTCCAAAAGATGTCTGGGTCCCCCCCCTCTCTTTAGACTTTGAACTCTCGATTCTTACTGACTGTTGTGTTTATCGCCATGAAAATTGAGAGGGTTGTTAAGCAATTATTTGTGAGTTAAGGACTATAAGTTTTGTAAGGTTTTGTTTTGAAATAAGCTTATGGGAAGCATCCGAATGCCATGGGGGTATTTTCAATTTAACATTGTGGAATGTGAAAAATCCACGCTGGCTATAGTATATAGCCACTATTGTGGTGATATAATAAGGCTAAAACAGGCTGTGTAGACACTAGTAGCCTACAGCAGAGTGTTTCCGTTAGCCCTACCTGGAATGGAAATAGGTTGATCTGCTGATCAATTGCCAAATCTCTTTGAAGCTGTTTAAAAAAAAACACTCAAGTTGATCCCACCAGGTTTTATAGTTAAAAGGGGCAGGGTTTAACTAGCGTTTTGTGTCCCCATTTTCAGAGCAGAGGAGTGGAGATACACTGGAACCAGCAGACAGTGAATATGTTTCTACCCATAGTTTCTAGAGGGGTGACAAAGCATTATAACTGTTCTGATTCGATCATGAATCAATTGTGCTAGCATCTGCATGGATGGGTGAGGAACCTTGCATTTTCTGATGTGCCAGTGTCCTTCCCTGCAGAAGGTGCTTTTCCTAGTTTCTATCTAAGTTGAAATGTCAGTGCAGGGTCAAGGAATTGTCTGCTCTGCCAGTCGGTCTAGTGGGAGAGATGACTCCTCTCCCTGAAGAGGAGGCAAAAGTCTTTAGTGGATCATGCCTATTCCTTCCAGTAGGAGGCATCAACCCTAATCAGTAATGTCATCCATCATTCCTAGCAAACAGAAATTCATGGTAAGAAAAATTTCCATTTTTCAGGACAAGACCAAATATGCAAGCACAAAACTTTTTATAGCTTCAGGGCTTTTCATTTCACCATGTGACACAGGACAAGTAAAACATATTCAAGAATGATTAATTTTGTGTAGTTTTAAATCATGATATCACTACAAGTCCACTCAAATCCTATATACAAAAACATCCAAGGCCTATATACAAAAACATCCAACAGTTGGGAAAACATTGAATGATGAGAGATCATGAATAATGATGCCTATTTTCAATTGGCCAGTGCTTAGAGATCCAAATCCATACATGGGAATACGAAAGTAGTACTGCTTATTAATTAGCGAGTTCGGCAGCAGGGCGAGGAGGCCAGGGCCCCCCACTCTGTTCCCTGACCTCAACTAAACCACAGTCTCCAACCTATTGACGTAATAAACCTCAAACAAAACTATGCAGGTAAGAAGCCAGCAGGCGTGTGGGGGCTTTCCAGTGTTTTGCACCTGTTGGACAGCAGTCGTGGGTGTGCTCTCGGTGCAATAAGCTCCTGGCTCTCCGGGAACGACTTCATTTCCTTGAGGCCAAGGTGGAGGACCTGGAAAAGCTGAGAGAGGCAGAGAGGTGTGTGGAGGAGGCCTTCAGGGACATTATAGCTGTGTCCCACTCCAGCGATGATAGCTCTCCTGCTATCATGGAGAACGATGGTCTCCGAGAAGGAGAGCATCCAGCTGAGGAAGAGGGAAACGATCCCTTAGAAGGGACCCATTCCTTGGGGGATGAGCAGCTATCCTCTCGTGCCGAGGATATATCTCCAGGGGGTGGAGGGATCCTTGTAGTGGGTGATTCAATCATTAGGAACATAGACAGTGGGGTGTGTGATGGGCGTATAGACTGCAAGGTGTTTTGCCTGCCTGGTGCGAAGGTTGCGGATATCGCCCGTCGTTTAGATAGCTTGGTAGACAGTGCTGGGGAGGAGTCAGTGGTCGTGGTGCACGTTGGCACCAACGACATGGGGAAATGCAGCCGTGAGGTCCTGGAAGCAAAATTTAGGTTGCTAGGTAGGATGCTGAAAGCCAGGACCTCCAAGGTGGCTTTCTCTGAAATGCTACCGGTTCCACGTGCAGGACCAGCCAGACAGGCCCAGCTTTGCAGTCTCAATGCGTGGATGAGATGATGGTGTCGGGTGGAAGGGTTTAGATTTGTTAGGCACTGGGGAACATTTTGGGACAAGCCAGGCCTGTACAAAAGGGACGGACTCCACTTGAACCAGAATGGAACCAGACTGCTGGCACTTAAAATTAAAAAGGTAGCAGAGCAGCTTTTAAACTGACTGAGGGGGGAAACCCGACAGGAGCTGAGAAAGGTCCGGTTCGGAATAAAGCTCCCCCCTGGGATAAAAACCAAAGAAATGATGAAATGTTAAAAGGGGTAGGCCTAGAAGTAGGCATTGTGAGAGCAGGGGCACAGGATATAAATTCAGAAGAGCAAAATTACCACAGGCCAAACCACAAGTGCCAAAGACACTTGAAGAGAGACACTGCTTACAAGTGCCTGTACGCTAATGCTAGGAGCCTGTGAACCAAGATGGGAGAACTGGAGTGCTTGGTCTTAGAGGAGAGCATTGATATAGTGAGCATAACGGAGACCTGGTGGAATGGAGAAAACCAGTGGGATACGGTTATCCCTGGATATAAACTATATCGGAAGGACAGGGAAGGACGTATTGGTGGCGGAGTCGCTCTATACCTGAAAGAAGGCATTGAATCCAGCAAGCTGGAAACCCCAAAAGAGGCAGACTCCTCCACATAATCGTTGTGGGTGGTGATACCATGCCCCAGGAGGGACTTAATACTGGGAACGATCTATCGTCCCCCTGATCAAAATGCTCAGGGAGACCTGGAGATGAGATATGAAATTGAGGAAGCATCCAAACTAGGAAATGTGGTAGTAATGGGTGATTTCAACTAGCTGGACATAGACTGGCCGCACATGTGTTCCAGTCATGACAAAGAAGCAAAGTTTCTAGATATTCTAAATGACTATTCCCTAGACCAGTTGGTCATGGAACCGACCAGAGGGATGGCAACCCTGGACTTAATCCTCAGTGGGGACCGGGACCTGGTGCGAGATGTAAGTGTTGTTGAACCGATTGGGAGCAGTGACCACAGTGCTATTAAATTAAACATACATGTAAATGGCCAATTGCCAAGAAAATCCAACACGGTCACATTTGACTTCAAAAGAGGAAACTTCACAAAAATGAGGGGATTGGTAAAAAGAAAGCTGAAAAACAAAGTCCAGAGGGTCACATCACTCGAAAATGCTTGGAAGTTGTTTAAAAACACTATATTAGAAGCTCAACTGGAGTGCATACCGCAAATCAGAAAAGGGACCGCCAGGGCCAAGAAGATGCCAGCATGGTTAACGAGCAAAGTCAAGGAAGCTCTTAGAGGCAAAAAGTCTTCCTTCAGAAAATGGAAGTCTTGTCCGAATGAAGAAAATAAAAAAGAACACAAACTCTGGCAAAAGAAATGCAAGAAGACAATAAGGGATGCTAAAAAAGAATTTGAGGAGCACATTGCTAAGAACATAAAAACCAACAACAAAATTTTTTATAAATACATTCAAAGCAGGAGACCATCTAGGGAGGCGATTGGACCCTTGGATGATAAGGGAGTCAAAGGTGTACTAAAGAACGATAAGGAGATTGCAGAGAAGCTAAATGAATTCTTTGCATCTGTCTTCACAGTGGAAGATATAGGGCAGATCCCTGAACCTGAACTAACATTTGCAGGAAGGGATTCTGAGGAACTGAGACAAATAGCGGTAACGAGAGAGGAAGTTCTAGGCTTAATGGACAATATAAAAACTGACAAATCACCGGGCCCGGATGGCATCCACCCAAGAGTTCTCAAAGAACTCAAATGTGAAATTGCTGATCTGCTAACTAAAATATGTAACTTGTCCCTCGGGTCCTCCTCCGTGCCTGAGGACTGGAAAGTGGCAAATGTAACGCCAATCTTCAAAAAGGGATCCAGAGGGGATCCCGGAAATTACAGGCCAGTTAGCTTAACTTCTGTCCCTGGAAAACTGGTAAAAAGTATTATTAAAGCTAGATTAACTAAGCACATAGAAGAACAAGCCTTGCTGAAGCAGAGCCAGCATGGCTTCTGCAAGGGAAAGTCCTGTCTCAGTAACCTATTAGAATTCTTTGAGAGTGTCAACAAGCATATAGATAGAGGTGATCCAGTGGACATAGTGTACTTAGACTTTCAAAAAGCGTTTGACAAGGTACCTCACCAAAGACTTCTGAGGAAGCTTAGCAGTCATGGAATAAGAGGAGAGGTCCTCTTGTGGATAAGGAATTGGTTAAGAAGCAGAAAGCAGAGAGTAGGAATCAACGGACAGTTCTCCCAATGGAGGGCTGTAGAAAGTGGAGTCCCTCAAGGATCGGTATTGGGACCTGTACTTTTCAACTTGTTCATTAATGACCTAGAATTAGGAGTGAGCAGTGAAGTGGCCAAGTTTGCTGATGACACTAAATTGTTCAGGGTTGTTAAAACAAAAAGGGATTGTGAAGAGCTCCAAAAAGATCTCTCCAAACTGTGTGAATGGGCGGAAAAATGGCAAATGCAATTCAATATAAACAAGTGTAAAATTATGCATATTGGAGCAAAAAATCTTAATTTCACATATACGCTCATGGGATCTGAACTGGCGGTGACCGACCAGGAGAGAGACCTCGGGGTTGTAGTGGACAGCACAATGAAAATGTCGACCCAGTGTGCGGCAGCTGTGAAAAAGGCAAATTCCATGCTAGGGATAATTAGGAAAGGTATTGAAAATAAAACAGCCGATATCATAATGCCATTGTATAAATCTATGGTGCGGCCGCATTTGGAATACTGTGTACAGTTCTGGTCGCCTCATCTCAAAAAGGATATTATAGAGTTGGAAAAGGTTCAGAAGAGGGCAACCAGAATGATCAAGGGGATGGAGCGACTCCCTTATGAGGAAAGGTTGCAGCATTTGGGGCTTTTTAGTTTAGAGAAAAGGCGGGTCAGAGGAGACATGATAGAAGTGTATAAAATTATGCATGGCATTGAGAAAGTGGATAGAGAAAAGTTCTTCTCCCTCTCTCATAATACTAGAACATGTGGACATTCAAAGAAGCTGAATGTTGGAAGATTCAGGACAGACAAAAGGAAGTACTTCTTTACTCAGCGCATAGTTAAACTATGGAATTTGCTCCCACAAGATGCAGTAATGGCCACCAGCTTGGACGGCTTTAAAAGAAGATTAGACAAATTCATGGAGGACAGGGCTATCAATGGCTACTAGCCGTGATGGCTGTACTCTGCCACCCTAGTCAGAGGCAGCATGCTTCTGAAAACCAGTTGCCGGAAGCCTCAGGAGGGGAGAGTGTTCTTGCACTCGGGTCCTGCTTGCGGGCTTCCCCCAGGCACCTGGTTGGCCACTGTGAGAACAGGATGCTGGACTAGATGGGCCACTGGCCTGATCCAGCAGGCTCTTCTTATGTTCTTATGTTCTTAATTGGTTTTTGTTTTTCAAATAATTTGTTTTTTTCCATCACTACAACACTATGATAGCAAAAAGCTGTATCAGGCACCCGTAGAACAGGGTAAGCCTGCATGGTACCTTCCAGTTGTTGTTGGACTCCAACTCCCATCCCATTGTTTGCAATCCAAACAACATCTGGAGGACATGCTACTGTAGAACTTCTGACTTCCCCATTTTCTTAAGGGCAAGAAGGGCTGTTCCAGATAGGGTATTGACATCCTATTCATAAAAGATACTGAAGCACCTAACTTGACTTTGTCTAGCCACAATGAGGTCCATTCAAATAGCATACCCATGAACTTTTAAATGATTCCTAACCAATCAGTTCCAATGTTTAAGATGATGTACACCACTTAGAGTTTCATTTATATATAAGCAGTATATAAATTGTTTAAATAAAATAAATAATTGGGTTGCTTCTGTTCACTCACTCTAGTCCTATTAGACTCATTGTTCTACACTCATCTCTGTTTATTACCTGGCACTTCCTTCTCTCCCTAATCTGACCTTTCATCCTCTCTTTCCCTGACACTTTTCTGGAAAAGTAGCACGGCACCCAGATGAAATGGAAAAGTCTATTATCAAATGCAGTAGCAGTACTTTGTCCTTAAAACTCAGTACTTCAAGACAATACATTTTTAAAAGGCAAATGCACAAAAAGTGTTCTTTAAAAGTATATATAGTTAGCTAGCAAACCTCATGAAAGCATGACCCATACTCCCTTTTCTCTGTCCAATCACCCAGAAAGGTGCTTAGATTGTAACAACACAATTGGAATCAATGACAAGTGTGAAAATGTCAATTAAACATGCTTCACACTCAAGGTGTAAATAAGGAGCTGTATGGCATGGTGAACCCAGCTATCAATTCCATACCTTTGGCTTCCTCCATTCAAACAACAAACCAATCAGCCAAGATGGATTGCCCTGCTGGAGAGTTGAATTGTGTTGCGTGTGAGGTCCAAGTATTTACAGCATATGATAGATTTGGCATGGAAAAAAGGGAAATCTGCTTTCTCTCCAGACTCTCATAGAAGGGTCATACAGTTTCTACTAGCATGATTCAGACACAGGCATTGAAATCTGGCTGCTCAAACCTGCTCAACATTATAGAAGGAGAAAATACCCATGGTTGCCTTGGATCAAAATTGATCTCTTTGCTCAGAGAAACTTGGCTATAATCATTATATAGTTCCTCAGATGCACAATGGCAACCAAAGGCTATGTCACAAAAAGTGGTGATTCTGTTGTCATTGAGCTCCTCAGTCTTACAGTTCTTGCTCACTCCCCTTCCTGGTACTTCCAACATAAACCCTCTACTCTCTTCATTTTCCCACTAAATGACAAAGTGAACTCAAACCAGTAGTTATAGCCACACTGAATCAAATTGTCATCATTTATAGCCAACAATGCAATGCAGCTTAAATACAGCTAGAGTATATTTTACCATTTCACAAAATGGAGCAGTCTGAAACTAATTGGTCTGTTTGGAGTGCATTGTAAGTTAAGATTCTTTTCCTGTTTGAATACCTCTAGAAACAACTGCATTTTACAAGAGCACCTCTCTGACTTATTATCGTGGGAGGCCATATTCAATTTTCAGCTGCCAGTTTTTGGGTAAGGAGGACAAAGAATAAATGGCTCACTTGTTCTAAAGACGTCCCATTGCATTTATATTAATCCAGTCATAGAGATTATTGGGTCACATAGTATTGAGATGAGAAAAAGAGAGAGAACTATGAAGCACTAAAATCAAACATTGCAAAAGTTGGGTTATATTTGGAGTTCTGAGTTTAAAATGGCAGCATTTGCTAAAGGTGGCAGGTTTGCATTAATTTAGTATGGCTCCCAGGAAGTGTGGTGTTTGCTCTGACTTGCTTTCATATGAGTTAAGAGAGGGAAATAGAATAGGAGCATGATTGAAATTACCAAAACAGGCAATTGGAAACAATGGGCTGTTCATTTTCAAAAGAAAATCTGTGCCACATTTTTCCTTGATGCAACTCTGTTCAATGAATGATCCTCTAACGAATGATGTGATTCATTCTCAAACCTTGAATATAGTGCTCATCTTGAAGGTCATGTTCAAAGTGCTAACCAAGCAAAAATATTTGGGATAATGAGGCAACTTTTAACTGGGTTGATTGAGCTGATGACCCTTGAAAATTCTTGTCTGTTTCCATCACGCAGCAGAGTTTTGTCAATAAAAAGATATGAGAAAAGCCGTTTGGAGCAGACTAAAGGCCCACTAAGTCCAGCAACCTACTCGTCCCTATCGCCAATTAGATACCTTTGGGTAGCCCCAACTAAGGCATTAAGGCAATAGCTCTCTCTTGTTCTTGCTCAGCAGCAACTTATCCTCCAGAAAAATTGTCTAATTCTCTTTTAAAGCCATCTAAGTTGCCATCACTAGATCTTGTGACAGTGAATTACAGTAAATTATGTGTGTGTTGTTGTTTAATGCCAGATCAGCACGTAATAAGACCACTCTCATCCATGACTTGATTGTGGATGAAGGTGCCAATTTGGTGTGTATTACCGAGACCTGGGTGGGTGAGCTTGGAGGGGTTGATCTGACCCAGCTTTGCCCACCTGGATACTCGCTGCAGTACCAGCACAGGCTGCAGGGACGGGGGAGAGGAGTTGCTGTGGTCTACAGAACTTCCATCTCTGTCACCAGGAAACCACTCTGTCTTGGAGCGGGCTGTGAGGGCTTGCACCTGGTGTTGGGCCGAGGAGAGAGTAAACTAGGGTTGCTGCTGGTGTACCGTCCACCCTTCTGCCCAGCAGCTTCTCTGACCGAGCTGGTGGAGGTCATCTTGGCTGTGGTGTTGGAGGAGCCCAGAACGATAGTGCTGGGTGATTTCAATGTCCATGCTGAGGCTGCCTCCAGTGTTCCGGCTCGGGACTTCATGGCCTCCATGACAACCATGGGGCTGTCTCAACTTGTTACTGGCCCAACACATAGGGCAGGGCACACCTTCGACTTCGTTTTTGTTCCAGATGGAGGAAGGGAGATAACCGGGGTGGATGTCACCCCATTGTCATGGTCAGATCACTTCCTGGTGAAGTTTAGACTTATAGCTTTGATCCTTCCCTGCATGGGGGGTAGACAGATTAAGACAGTCCGCCCCCAGAGCCTAATGGAATCCACTGGATTCCTAAATGCACTGGGGGAATTCCCAGTAGATACAGCAGGTGACCCGTTGAAACCCTTCTCACGCTGTGGAACAGCAAGGCGCATTGGGCTTTTGACACGGTTGCCCCTGAGCCCCCCCTCCAGCACTGTGGAGCCCGGCTTGCACCTTGGTATACCAGTGAGCTAAGGGCAATGAAACAGGCTGGATGATGGCTAGAGCGCAAGTGGCGAAAGACGTGCTGTGAGGCTGATCGGGCACAAGTAAAACATCATAAGTGTGCCTACTGTGTGGTGGTGAGGGCGGCAAAGAAGGCCCACTCCTCTGCCTCAATCGCATCCTCAAATAGCCATCCGGTGGAGCTTTTCCGTATTGTCAGGGGTCTGTTGACATCAACTCCAGGAAATGGAGTCCTAGACCCTTCGGAGGCCCACAGTGAATTGTTTGCAAGGCACTTTGAGGGTAAAGTTGCTCGCCTCCGTAGCAGTCTTGATGCCCAATCCACATCTACTGTAGTCCTCAATGAGGTGTCCAGTGCAACGTCTGCTGCAACTTCTTAGGAACGGTTTCAGGTGATGCAGCCTGATGATGTGGACAAGGTGGTTGCGAAGATGCGGCCAGTAATGGGTCCTCTCAACCCTTGTCCTTCTTGGCTTATTAAACCTTGCCGAGGGGGCCTGACCGAGTGGATCCAGGGTGTGGTCAACACATCATTGCGAGAGGGAGGGGTTCCAGCCGCCTTGAAAGAGGCGGTGATTCGACCACTCCTAAAAAAGCCCACCCTGGACCCATTGCTTTGTGACAACTGGGCTTCTGCCGGGAGGAAGAGCGGAATATAAATTAATTAAACAAACAAACAAACAAACGAACAAATAAATAATGTGTTGTGAGAAGTAGCTGAAGCCTATTTGGAATTAGGCTTGCCAGGGAAGGGGAGGAGGGATTGTCACCTTGTAGTGGTGAGTGGGCTTGCATGTTCCAATGAACCCTAGGAGCGATGCCATCGGGGGTCATGTACTCCCAGCAAGGTCACCCATGGCGGTAAGGTCAAGGGAGAGGAACTAGACAAAGAACGATCCAAGAATGTCCTCAACGGAAGAACAGGTGGGGGATAACAATGTGTATGTTACAACAGCTGTGAAGGCAGATGAAGGCTGCAGGAGATAAAGGACTTCCAATCATCGTGGTACCCATGCCATTGGATCAAAGCCTTTTTCTGTCAAGATTGTGTGTTGATCATGGTGCGCCAATCTCCCCACATAAAACAAATTCATGCACAGGCGTCTTCCATAACAAAAGTCCCATGTCGATCAGTGAATGACGATGGGGGCAGGACTGTGAAATCCAGAAGCCCCTAGTCATGAACTGGTACATCGGCGGTGGATACAGATTCAGACGGATCCTTTGTTAAAGACTTTATTTTGGAAGACAATCTTACTTGGTCACGAGTGATCGCCAAGAAGAAGAGGAGCCAGGTGAGAAGCATCCAGAACGCTGAGATTTCAGGGGCGGGCCCTGATGATGTCACAGCAGTGGGCCTTAGTGATGTCATGGGGTGGGCCCTAATGATGTCATTAAGCATCAACCACAGTTGGAGCATACCACTCAAACAAAAAAAATTATCTGATTGGAAATTAAGAGCGGCTTGGGCTTGCAGGAATAGCGTAAGGAAAGCTAAAACCCAGAATGAGCTGAGGCTGGCGAGGGAAGCGAAGAACAACAAAAAGGGGTTTTTCAGATATGTTCAAAGCAAGAGAAAGACCAAGCAAATGGTGGGACTGCTGCTCAGTGAGGATGGCAAAATGTTGACAGATAACGAGGAAAAGGCAGAACTGCTCAACACCTATTTTGTCTCCGTTTTCTCCCAAAAAGTGAACAGTGTGCAACCTTGCATCAGTAGCAATCTCAGTAAGGGGTCGGGACTGTAGCTCGAGATTGATAAGGAGATAGTCAGGAAATACCTAGTTAACCTAAATGAGTTCAAATCTCCAGGGCCTGATGAACTGCATCCCAGAGTATTGAAGGAACTAGCGGATGTACTCTCGGAACCTCTTGCCATCATCTTTGAGAAATCCTGGAGAACGGGAGAGGTGCCGGAGGATTGGAGATGGGCAAATGTCGTCCCGCTCTTTAAAAAGGGTAAAAAAGAAGATCCGGGGAATTACAGGCCGGTCAGTCTGACTTCAATACCGGGAAAGATATCAGAACGGATAATAAAAGAGTCCATTGGCAACTATCTAGATGACAATGCTGTGATTAGAAGGAGCCAGCATGGGTTTGTCAAGAAAAAATCCTGTCAAACTAATCTCATCTCTTTTTTTGATCGGGTCACTAGTTTAGTAGATGGTGGAAATGCTGTAGATGTCATCTATCTAGATTTCAGCAAGGCGTTTGACAAAGTCCCCCACGACCTTTTGATTAGCAAACTAGTCAAATGCGGACTACATGGAAATACTGTCAGGTGGATTCACAACTGGTTGGAAAACCGTACTCAAAGAGTGGTCGTCGGTGGCTCTGCTTCGGACTGGAAGGAGGTCTCGAGTGGAGTGCCACAGGGTTCTGTCCTGGGGCCGATACTCTTCAACATTTTTATCAATGAGTTAGACGATGGGGTGGAGGGAAGCCTTATGAAGTTTGCGGATGATACGAAACTGGGAGGGATAGCTAACACAATGGAAGACAGGAATCAAATCCAAAGGGACCTGGATAGACTAGAAAATTGGGTTGAAATTAATAAAATGACATTCAATAAAGACAAATGCAGGATTCTGCATTTAGGCCACAAAAACAAAATGCACGGGTACAGGATGGGAAATACCCGGCTTAGCAGTAGTGCATGTGAGAAGGACCTTGGAATTGTAGTGGATCGCAAGTTGAACATGACCCAGCAGTGTGATGCTGCGGCAAAAAAGGCAAACGCGGTTTTGGGCTGCATAAACAGAGCTATAGTTTCCAGGTCGAGGGAAGTAATAGTCCCACTATATTCTGCATTGGTCAGGCCTCATCTGGAATACTGCGTTCAGTTCTGGGCGCCTCATTTTAAGAAAGATATAGACAAGTTAGAGCGGGTTCAGAAGAGGCCGACGAGGATGATAGCCGGTATGGAGAACAAGTTTTATGAGGAAAGGTTGAAGGAACTTGGCATGTTCAGTCTGGTGAAGAGAAGGCTGAGGGGTGACATGATTGCACTCTTTAAGTACCTGAGGGCTGTCACATAGAGGAGGGTACAGATTTGTTCTCTGCTGCCCCAGAGGGTAGGACTAGGTCTAATGGTTTTAAGTTGCAGGAGCGTAGATTCAGATTGGACATTAGAAGGAACTTCTTGACAGTAAGGGCGGTTCGGCAATGGAACCGACTGCCTAGGGAGGTGGTGCGATCCCCTTCGCTGGATGTCTTCAAGCAGAGGCTGGACAGCTATCTGCAGGAGATGCTCTAGCTGTGGATTTCCTGCTGTGAGCAGGGGGTTGGACTCGATGGCCTACAAGGCCCCTTCCAACTCTATGATTCTATGATTCTATAGAAATCCTGGGTAGGAAACATTTAATCTATTCTACTTGCTTCTGGCAAGAAGGGTTTAAGTATCCTCAGGACTTGACAGTCACCAGAAGGCCTCTGAGGTAAGAAAGGAGCCTAGTGTTAAGTAGATGTTAGATGGGAGCACTCATGAGTAAAGATGGATGCCCTTGAAGGCTGCATTTCTAAACACATTTACTAAGGGACTAAGCCCCACAGAATTCAACAGGACCTACTTCTGAGTAGATATGGTAAGATTGTGCTTTTGGTAAGGCTTGTCTATGGATCTTATGCAAAGATATCAATATCAAAGGACGGTTGGCAACCTCTTGCCTGGAATGCCCTGAACTGCCTTTTAACATGGCTGCTCCAAATGTCTTTACAGACTTGATGTTTCACTGCAGAGAGAGGTATGTGAAATGAGTAAGAGTTAAGAAGATTCTACACATTTTCCTGCCTATCCTGTGGGCTGCTATAAATTCACTCTGACAGCCAACCCAATTCCAGTGAGCAATAATTGACAGAGAGAAAACACACATGGTTTGGTCTTTCTTTACAGGCAGCAGCTTGGGAACAACAGCAATTGAAGTCACACTTCCCAGTATGTGGATTCTCTTTCATCACTATTGAGCAAAAAACAAACCATCATGCAAACCACAAGGTGAATCATCAGTGGGCTTCAGGGGATTGAGCTGACCACATCAAACCACTGTTGTTGCTTCTATGGATGTAAGCGAGTAAGGTCAGAGATAAATGAAATGCAAATAGAAAAACAAAAACAAAAAACAGTGATGATTTCCTAAATGCAATACCATACCAACCACAACAAGATTCCTACAACCAAGGCAGAAAATTCAGCATCCCACAATCAGTCAGAGTTCCCAACCAAAATTTAAAAAATTCTGGCAGCCAGTCATCCAATGTCACAAAAAAACACATGCAGCACAACCTGACCCAGGGGCTGCAGTTAGTACAGAATGCTGCAGCAATGCAGCATGATTGCTGGCATGAGTGAAACCCTATCAGTACATAATGCCTCCGCTCTAAAATATGTACTGGTTGCCAATTTCAAGGCCAATTTCAAGGTGTGCTTTCAAGGTGCCACACAGTACTTCTTCTGCTTTTGTAAGAGATCGATCATTTAATGTGGCAGCACCTGCCTTTTGGAACTCCCTGCCTATTGGCATTAGGCAGGCACCTTCATTGTACTCTTTTTGGTACCTGCTAAAAACATTTTTGTTTATACAAGCCTAACCAGGCATGTAGAAGCAACTTTGCTTTTTATCTGTTTTTAACTCATTGTTGGTTTCATTATTTTGAATGTTTTTAAATGCCAGTATTTAACTGTTTTTGCCAATAACTTTATTGTTTTAATTCCTTCTGTAAACCGCTTTGAGGTTTTTTACAATAAAATGGTATATAACCGTTGCAAATAAAATACACAAATAACTTTCAGTGGCCTTTGGGTCTCTTTTCTCTTTTAGGAACAAGGTAATCTGCCTTATTATTTATTTAATTAATTAATTAATTTGTATCCTGCCCTTCCTCCCAGCAGGGGAAAAAAAACAACTTTAAAAAAGGGTTAAAAACAGTATTAAAAAACTTATTAAACAATTCTGACACAGACGCAGACTGGGATAGGTCTCAACTTAAAAGGCTTGTTGAAAGAGGAAAGTCTTCAATAGGCACCCAAAAGATAACAGAGATGGTGCCTGTCTAATATTCAAAGGGAGGGAATTCCACAGGGTAGGTGCCGCCACACTAAAGGTCCGTTTCCTATATTGTGCAGAACGAATCTCCTAATAAGATGGCATCTGCAGGAGGCCCTCACCTGCAGAGCGCAGTGATCAACTGGATATATAAGGGGTAAGACGGTCTTTCAGGTATCCTGGTCCCGAGCTGTATAGGGCTTTGTAAGCCAAAACTAGAACCTTGAACCTGTCCCAGTAGCAAATGGGCAGCCAGTGCAATTCTTTCAGCAGCGAGGTGACATGTTGGCAATACCCTGCTCCAGTGAGCAGTCTCACCACCACATTTTGCACCAGCTGCAGCTTCCAAACCAACCTCAAGGGCAGCCCCACATAGAGTGCATTACAGTAATCCAGCCTAGAAGTTACCAGTGCGTGGACAACAGTGGTCAGGCTATCCCGGTCCAGAAACAGCCACAGCTGTCCCACCAGCCGAAGCTGGTAAAAGGCACTCCTAGCCACTGAGGTCACCTGGGCCTCTAGCAACAAAGATGGATCCAGGAGCACCCCCAGGCTATGGACCTGCTCTTTCAGAGGGAGTACGACCCTGTCCAAAGCAGGCAACTGACCAATTATCCAAACTCGGGAACCACCAACCCACAGCTCCTCCCCTTGCTAGGATTCAGACTCAGTTTATTGGCCCTCATCCAGCCCACCACTGAGTCCAGGCAGCGGTCCAGGGCTTGCACAGCCTCTCCTGATTCAGATGTTATGGAGAAATAGAGCTGGGTATCATCAGCATACTGCTGACACCTTGCCGCAAAGCTCCTGATGACTGCTCCCAAGGGCTTCATATAGATATTAAACAGCATGGGGGACAAGTTGGTATCCTGCGGCACCCCACAGCACAGTCACCCAATGCTATTCTCTGAGAATGACCCTGGAGACAGGATCAGATCCACTGTAAAACAGTGCCTCCAATACCCATCTCACCAAGTTGGCCCAGAAGAATACCATGGTCATCAAGACTGCTACGGAGGCGAGCAACTTTACCCTCAAAGTGCCTTGCAAACAATTCACTGTGGGCCTCCGAAGGGTCTAGGACTCCATTTCCTGGAGTTGATGTCAACAGACCCTTGACAATACGGAAAAGCTCCACCGGATGGCTACTTGAGGATGCGATGGAGGCAGAGGAGTGGGCCTTCTTCGCCGCCCTCACTGCCACACAGTAGGCACACTTATGATGTTTTACTCGTGCTGATCAGCCTCACAGCACGTCTTTCGCCACTTGCACTCTAGCCATCATCCAGCCTGTTTCATTGCCCTTAGCTCACTGGTGCACCAAGGTGCAAGCCGGGCTCCACAGTGCCGGAGAGGGGGCTTGGGGGCAACCATGTCGGGAGTCCGATGCGCCTTGCTGTTCCACAGCGTGAGAAGGGTTTCAACAGGGTCACCTGCTGTATCTACTGGGAATTGCCCCAGGGCATTCAGGAATCCAGTGGAATCCATTAGGCTCTGGGGCGGACTGTCTTAATCTGTCTACCCCCCATGCAGGGAAGGATCAAAGCTATAAGTCTAAACTTCACCAGGAAGTGATCTGACCATGACAATGGGGTGAAATCCACCCCGGTTATCTCCAGACCACCCCTTCCTCCATCTGGAGCAAAAACCAAGTCGAGGGTGTGCCCTGCCCTATGTGTTGGGCCAGTAACAAGTTGAGACAGCCCCATGGTCGTCATGGAGGCCATGAAGTCCCGAGCCGGAACACTGGAGGCAGCCTCAGCATGGACATTGAAATCACCCAGCACTATCGTTCTGGGCTCCTCCAACACCACAGCCAAGATGACCTCCACCAGCTCGGTCAGAGAAGCTGCTGGGCAGAAGGGTGGACGGTACACCAGCAGCAACCCTAGTTTACTCTCTCCTCGGCCCAACACCAGGTGCAGGCCCTCACAGCCCGCTCCAAGACAGAGTGGTTTCCTGGTGACAGAGATGGAAGTTCTGTAGACCACAGCAACTCCTCTCCCCCGTCCCTGCAGCCTGTGCTGGTGCTGCAGCGAGTATCTAGGTGGGCAAAGCTGGGTCAGATCAACCCCTCCAAGCTCACCCACCCAGGTCTCGGTAATACACACCAAATTGGCACCTTCATCCACAATCAAGTCATGGATGAGAGTGGTCTTATTATGTGCTGATCTGGCGTTAAACAACAACACACACAGGCCAGTGGGCACAGCAGATGAGCAACGAGGAACCAATCCATGAGAGGAGTGGCAGCAAGGAACAAGGCGCAGATAGCCTTGCCTTCGCCTTCTCGGGGAATTCACCACATCCCCATGGCTATATTTCCCTCTGCCCGTAATCACTGAAATTGGGGTGGCATCACCCATGTTCCTCCATACTAAGACTCCTCCTAAACACCTAATATGGGCCCAACACGAGCCCACCAACAAAGCCTGCCAGAGCAACTTGTCCCAGTAAGCCTCTGCAAGGATTGGGAACAGTCATACCTAGTCAAATATTTTCACAGAGGGCCCATCTACTCCCCCTCCTGTCTCACACCCAGGGAGGGCCAGTCTTCTGCCAGTTACAGACTCTCACTCTGAAGGCATCTGGTGACTTTCTCCTATCATTCAGTTCACTGCACAGGCTCCCACCCTGTGCAGGAACTACACATGCACCACACGCCCTCCCCACCACCAATCTCCTGTAGACTGGTTTAACAATAAACAAATTTAAAAAACAACAAGAAAAAGTAATAGAAAAAGTAATAGAAGGGGGTAGCGCCCTCACCCTCGGGACTCCCTAAGGGGCTCCCCAAGGGCATCTGGGCTTTTATGCCTCCTGGCCCAGCCAGCAGCTGTTGCAAGGGGCTGCGAGATTAACTGCAGCCTCTCTCTGGAGCAAGGGCCAGGCAGGGGGTCCCAGTCCTTGCAGCACTTACCAGGGACTTCAGCTGTCTGGACAGACAGCAGCCCAAAGGAGCTAGTAGCAGGCACCCAGATATCAGCACAGGCCATTTGGTACCATCAAACTCAGTACTGAAGACATGGCTATCCAGGATTCCAGGCAGTAGTCTGGAAAAGATATTGAATTTTGGACCTTACCACTGAGCTACAGCCCTTCCACTGTTTAAAAAAGTATCTTAAAAAATGTTATTTTCAATTCACTAATGAATGCACAGCATATAGGCAGACCCACATCATTCATTTAAAGCACGTTCAACACACATTTGATGCACATGAATCCCACCACAGAATCATCGGTACTGTAGTTTGTTATGGGTTGTGGGAACTATAACTGTGAGGGAGAAACAACACTTCCCAGGATTCTTTGGGTGACGGCATGAGCTTTATATGTGAGTTGGATGTGCTTTAAATGTATTGTGTGTATCTACTTAATAAACTTTGCCTGCAGGTAAATCATTTTAATTAATTGTTTTAAATGGAAATCAGCTACATAGTTTACTGGGTGACCATGGGCTTCTCACCATCTCTCATCCTAATCTGGCCCTCAGAGTGAAAACAACAGAGAGGAACCATGACCACCCCAAGGAAGATGGGCACACTTAAAATGTAGAGGAAATAATAATGTACAACCACAGGGTGAACTCAGATACTTATTGGGACATAGTATGAAGAAATATTTATATAAGCATGACTGTCAAAGATGTTTATTATTTACCTAACCTCTAAAGATATTTATAGTGCAATCCTATGCATGTTTACTCAGAAGCAAGTCCCAATGGATTCAGTGGGGTTTGTTCAAACAGGGAACTGTGCATAGGACTGCAACCTCAAGCGATAACGAACTTCACTCACCCAACCCAAAATTCAGAATCGTGCCATGTTTGCCTACCAAACCTGCTGTGAAGTTTTGTTCAACATCTCCTGAGCTGCACACAGAGAGAAAGGGACTTTTGCTACTGCTGAAAGCTATAAACTTACTCAATTTATGAGATTTTCAGACAAGCAGGAAAAGACAACAGTTTTCTGGTCTTGCAATGGGTTCTAGTATGATGTGTATTTAATATCTCCGTTCACTGCATATCTGAAACTTTTGGCACGTTTTAAAAGCAAACCATTGATGAAAAATGCAATAAAAGTGTTCCTAAAAAGAGCACAGAAAATAATCAAAATTCCAAGTTAATCAAAACTCCTTTGAGAATGGCTTTTATTTTTATTAATATAAAGATGTACTAGAGGGAACACTGTCAGTACTTAATATAGCTTACAAAGCTTATTTTGAAACATGCAATGGATAACAGACTTTTCATTAGTCTCTACTTCAGCCTTTAACTGAGAAAAATTCCCCAATTATTGTGCTGAAATTATGCCAAGTTATTTACATTCCAGAAAGCTGTTGAACACACTAGATATTCTAGTCTCCATTCATCAGCTTAACTGCAAGAACATGGCTTAGTGAAAAGAAAGAAAGGAATGGGGTGGGGTGGGGAGAGAAACATCCTGGAGGACTAGGTATACGGTCAGAAAGCCGACATAGGATAATGGATATTTTCTCTGCTCTTACAAAATCCCCTCAAGAGAACAGGCCTGTACTGTAAGAAATGGAGACTATAGAGCCAGTAGAAACTGGGGACACTTAAATGTTTAAAATGACACTGCAAGTCTGAGCTGTAAATCTAGTGAAATTTTGGGTAAAGCTAGTGAAAATTCTGTTTGATATGCTGTGCATATATATATTATGCAATCTGACGGGAATATCAGTGACAAATTGAATGAGACAATAAGAAAAGGAGGCAACAGCCACATAAAGATGACATGTTTAAATAGGATTTCTCCAGAGTAATTGGTTTATGGAATGCAGTCTAAGCATATTAGTTCAAGGCAATGAGAACGCAGCATTTTGGACAGGGAGAGATTACAAGCAGTGAGGTTAGAGGGAAACGAAAAGCTAAAAAAAAAGGTCAAGGTGTCCCCGCACTTGTAGTGCGAGTTGTTTCCAACTCTTAGGGTGACGTCTTGAGACGTTTACTAGGCAGACCATATATATGGGGTGGGATTGCCAGTTCCTTCCCCGGCCTTTCTTTATCCCCCAGCATATGCCGGGTACTCATTTTACCGACCACGGATGGATGGAAGGCTGAGTGGACCTCGACCCCTTTTACCGGATATTCGACTTCCTCCTTCCGTTGGAATCGAACTCCGGCCGTGAGCAGAGCTTCGGCTGCGTTACTGCCGCTTACCACTCTGCGCCACGGAGGGCCTTTCAAGATAATACCACTTCATTAAATATTACAAAATTGTGTCTTATCCTAATGATTTTATTGTGCTTCACTGTAAGGAAGTATTCTTAGGAAAAAATAAGTAGCACTGAGAGTTCTTCTTCTCTTTTAATTTCCACTATTTTTTAATTCTTTTCTTATATTAGGCACAAATCACTGTAATATGAGACTGTGCTGGGCTGGAGAAATCTTTAGAGAGCAAGATAAAAGGGAAATAAGCTTTGTTACAAAATATTTCTCAAAGTGACCTTAGAATGGTATGAATATATTTCTTTTCAGAAGCGAGTAAGAAATGATACTTTTGTAGTTTAGATTGGGCATCATAGTCTCAGGGGGTTGCTAGATATCTCTTATTTCAAGAAATGCTTCAGAAATTCACAGTGCATAGTTCGTAGCTTAAATTTTGAACAAGAGATTTCTAGTTCATAGGTTATGCTCTCAACTACTACACCATACCCTACTTCTGTAAGAAATTACACGTTACGTGCCATGTCCCCCTTCTTTGGGAGGAAGGGTGGGATATAAATTTAACAATTTACCACTCTGCACCACGGAGGATCTTATGAAAAGCTAACTCTATGTTAATAATTTACGGTGACCATTCCCAAAACAGTGTTGATGACAACACAAACATCCTGGTATGGGTGAGCTAATTAACACCTTCAATTGGATAAAAATCTGTGATCTTTGTTATCTTATCCTCACTGCTGCTTTGAGAAACATAACTGTAACATATGTTTAAGGTTTAACATATTGTCACAGCCTGTCCTTTTTGCATGTCATCTCCCTCTAAACTCACTGAATCAGGAAGGGGTTTTCATGGAATCCTGCTAAGTCCACTACTCAGCTGATGAGCAGAGGTTAAATCTTGCTGCCTTAGCTGTGCCACACCTGTTCTCTGCTAGGAGCAGGCATGTGCAGCCAATGCAAGATTTAATCCCATCTTCTCGCCCATCAGCTGATGTCACTAGTGATGGGCATGGTTTAGGGAAAATAGCCTCATGGGCCAAACTGGACCTTGTGGTGGGCCAAGAATCACCTGCATGCCAGAGGTTCTCCACCTCTGATTTAATACAACAGAAAGGGTGAGGGTGAAAACTAATACAAGATAAAAGAAATATTTGTAGAAGTGGAGATACACACAAAATGCAACAGCATGTTTATTAGAGTGTTTATATATTTTGCATTATTATTTATTATTATTATTATTTATTATTATTATTTATTAAATTTATATACCGCCCGACTAGCAATAGCTCTCTGGGCGGTGAACATAAAATAGCATAAAAATACAATGAATAACAAAATAATACTAAAATACAATCAACAATCCAATACAATAAACATTTTTAAAAGTAAATCAGTGTAACTTAAAATGCTTCAGAGAATAGGAAGGTTTTGACCTGGCGCCGGAAGGAGAGCAGAGTCGGCGCCAGGCGTACTTCCTCGGGGAGACTGTTCTATAGTTCGGGGGCCACCACTGAGAAGGCCCTAGATCTTGTCACCACCCTCCGGGCCTCCCTGTGAGTTGGAACCCGGAGGAGGGCCTTCGTAGCAGAACGTAGTGCACGGGCCGGTTCATATCGGAAGAGGCGTTCCGCAAGGTATCGTGGTCCCGCACCGTATAAGGCTTTATAGGTTAATACCAACACTTTGAATCTAGCCCGGAAACATATTGGCAACCAGTGCAAGCAGTGTAAACAAAATTCATGCACAGTTCTGTTGTTGGAGCCCTCAGAATTCAAAGTCAACATCCAAACTGAATACATCAAAATAAATTTAAATCATGTGTGAAAAGATATCTGTATGAACCATGGAAGCAATAAGAAAACTTCAACAGGCATTTAGTAGTTGAGAATAGCTAGGAGATTTTAACACATATTTTAAATGTTATAATGTTTTATATTTTGTAAAAGCTGTTTTCTTTCCTAGGGTCTAAGGGGCATCATGGCTTATAAAAGTGAGTTAATAAAGTACACCTCTAAAAATTTCCTGGAATGTTCCTGTATGAGACAGTATGGTCCACAAGATAAGACACAAGATTCCATTTCCACTCGTAATTGCCTCAATTTGTACAGTACACACTGTGAAACACACTTCCATAACTTACAATACCCACTAACGAATGGCTCATAAGACACAGGAAACTGTATCCTATTATAAAGGGTAATTCACTACACTAATATTATTCATATTGTGCTGAAATGAATCATTAATCTACATAGCGCTAGCCAATGAAGCAGGAAATCTCATTGTGTATTGCTCCCACCTGCTCTTCTAGCTCAAAATAAATCCATTAGCTAGGAGCCGTTTGTGTAATTTAGCTTGCAGAACAGCGTCACACAGAGAAATACAATTGAACAGCTACATGCATATCTGTAATATGAGTAATATGTATGTAGGAATTATGTATGGCTTCTAACAACTTGAGACTTAATTTTTTCATACCTATCTTTCATGGAGCTGTAGCAACAAACTATTTGGGAGTTTTCCCCTCTTTATTTATTGTGATGGCTTAGCCTTAGAGTCCATCCAATGCTTATTCTAAAACCCTAGTAATGTCATTACAAATGCATAAAGTACACTTTTAGTGCAACCCAGTGCATGCCTACACAGTAATCAATCCTACTGTATTCAATAGGACTTACTCCCAGTTAAGTGTGTATACTTAGCAAGGATGATATTGGTCCCTGACTATTGTCCATATTGGCTAGGGCTGGTGGGAATTAGAGTCAAATAACATCTAGATGGCCAAAGGTTCCCTACCTCTGGCAAATAGGATTGCAACAAAAGTCACTCTGGAAGGAGAATTTGGGGAAATGTATGCATTACTTCAGTCCTTTGTAATCTTCAGACAAAGAATCTGTAATGCAATATCTTCTTTGGAATGCAAAGCAGTAATGATGACAACAGTTTGGGTTTTTTTCTTAATTAACTTTTAATCCTTATAGTTAACAAAGATATCTCTTGGCACTTCAGTAGAATATAAACTGGACTAGTATTATATTTTCTAAATCTTAACATACGTATCTTGTAACAACTGATCTGAGGGGTATCATGAGCTTATAATTTCAATAAATCAGATTCTATATCAAAGTAGAAATGTAATGAACATAAATAAAAAAGTTAATTACATTTATACATTTAGGTATAATGAATGCAGACTCCTTTTGCTTTCATCTCCTCTGACAAAAGTGTGTTAAGGTGTATCACTTTTAATATGTCCCATATAAAGGGAATGTTGGTCAGGCCTGATGCCACTGAATGACAGCAGTGGGAGAGGCTTGGGAGATCCAGAACTGGCTCAGCCCCTCTTCATCCCCATCCCTGAATGCATTTTGGGCTTTCCAAAGACTGCCACAAGCAGGTATCCCGCCTGCATGTTCAACAGGCAGAATGGGGAGTGCCAGACTGAAGGCGCAATGGTGGTATAACTCAGCATATGGAGGCTGGCAGGACAGGGTGGAGGAAGTTTCTCTGGCACTGAAAATGAATGAATGAATTAGAAGGCCACCCATTGTCTCAGATATTCTCGGACTGTTGTGTTTATTGTTTAATTTTGTTGATTATTGTTTTAATTATTATATAGTTTTTATATAATTGAGTTTTTATGATACATTGGAAACCATTCTGGGATCACTGGAAAATAAACAAACAAAAATATTTTTAAAAGGGAAAAAGGCCACTGCCAAGTCACCAAGGAGTAGCATAACCCACCACAGTATTCACAAAAATTTGCCTCCTCTGGAAAAATTGGTGAAATCCCCACCTAATTTTCACCATTCACCATGAATGGAGTGGAGTGGAGTGGAGTGGAGTGAGTGAGTTAGTGAGTAAGTGAGTGAGTGAGTGAGTGAGTGAGTGAGTGAGAGAGAGAGAGAGAGAGAGAGAGAGAGAGTGGACAAGTGCAAGCTGGTTGCACTGTTGGAAGAAAAAGTGAGAGACCTAGAGCAGCGAGTGGCCACACTTAAGGGTTTATTAGAAGATGATGTGTTTTTAGACAGAATGCTGGAACATCAACAGCAAAGAGAAGCAGAAGAGGAGAGTGCTGAGGAGAGGAACAATGGAGTGGAAGAAACTCCATGGAAAGGGGTGACAGAAGCAGGAAAGCTAGAAGACACTCTACACAGGTGGAACTATGGAACTGCTTTCAGGTACTTGAGGATGAGGCTGCAGGACAGTCTGCAGAGGAAGAATTACAGGAGACCGCACAGGACAGCAAGTGAGAAGCTGAAGCTGAGTCAGTCAGAGGTGCATCCTACAACAAGAGAAGAAGAGTAGTAGTGGGAGACCCCCTACTGTGTTGAAACCCAAATATGCCTGGAAGACTCATGTAATCTCCAGGTATGCTGTCTCCCTAGAGGATGGATTAGAGATGTGACTGAAGGGTTGCCAACACTCATAAAGCCAACTGACACATATCCCTTTCTGAATGATACTGCTAAATGGAGCTACAAAGAAATTAAGTCAGGCTTTGAAGCTCTGGGAAAGAAACTCAAGGACTTTGTGGCCCAAATATTTTTCTTATCCATCTCTTCCAGTACTTAGAAGAGCAGTGAAAAGGAAAAGAAAAATACTCTTGGTGAATGACTGGCTATAAAGGTGGTGCCGACACAAGAGATTTGGATTCTGGGACCACAGGCTACACTTCCTGGAAGATGGCTTGCTGGCAAGTGATGGCTTGCACCTCATAAGAACCAGGAAGATTGTGTTTGACCACTGCATGGCAAACTTCATCAGGAGGGCTTTAAACTGAATCCCAAGGGAAAGGGAGACGTAAACTTGGAGGTAATGATTGACAAAGGCTTATGCACAGTATCATGAACTGAGAGAACAGCTCTAATGGGGCTTAATGTAAGAAGAAGCCAGACCATAAATCACATGGATTTTGATGTCTGTATACTAATGTCCAGAGTATGGGGAATGAACCTAACTCTTAATACAGGAGGGTAAATACGAGTTGATAAGTATAATTGAAACTTGGTGGGATGACTCCCATCACCAGAATACAACTATTGAAGGATATAACTCATTCAAAAAGAACAGAAAGAATAGAAAGGGAGGCAGAGTCGCACTATATGTTAAAAATATATGTCACTGTACAAAAATACAGGAGGATGAGCTTGGTAGCCCCACCAAAAATATCTGGATTAAAATTAATAGGGCAAGCAATAAAAGGAACATAGTGGTTGGAGTCTATTACTGACCACCCAATCAAGGAGAAGATGAGAATGAAACTTTGCAAATCAAATTGCCAGTGTTTTGTGGAGGCATGATGTAGGAGTCATGGGGTGTGTGTCTTCAATTACATCGAAACCTGTTGGGAGACAAATTCTGCTCAACATAGCCCCTCCAAGAAATTCCTGACTTGTGTTGCTGATAACGTTCTCCTACAGAATCAGCTGTCCTTGACTTGAGTCTAACCAGGAGAGATGACTTAGCAGATGAAGTGGCAGTTACGGGAACTCAGGGGGAAAGTGACCATGGTATACTTGAGTTCTTGATTTTAAAGGAAGCAAAAGCTGAGAGTAGCCATACTCATACCCTAGACTTCAGGAAAGCCAGTTTTAATAAACTGAGAACAATGATAAGTAAGGGGCCATGGCAAGTGAACCTAATGAGAAAAGGAGTCCAAGATGGGTGGGAGTTTCTAAAAAAGGAAATTTTAAAAGCGCAATGGCAAGCAATTCCAACAAGGAAAAAGGGGGGGAAACAGCAGAAGAAACCAATGTAGCTTCACAGAAAGCTTAGAAATGACCTGAAAACAAAAAAGGACACATACAGGAAGTGGAAGGAAGGCCAGACCACAAAGGCAGAATACAGACAGGTAGCATAGAATTTCAGGGACAGCATCAGGAAGGTTAAAGCTGAAAATGAGCTGAGATTAGTGAGCAACAAAAAAGCTTTCTTCAGGTCTATGCATAATAAAAGACAGAGAAAAGAAATGGTGGTTGAGTGACTCAATGAGGATGGCAAAATGACAATGAAGGCAGAAGTACTCAATTTCTACTTTGGCTCATTCTTCTCCCAAAAGAGAGCCTATGACCCGCCTAGCAAATGTGAAGTACAAGTTGAAGGGGCAAGATTGCCACTTGAGATTGATAGACAAATGGTCAAAGAATACCCAATTACCTTGAACAAGTTCAAATCTCCAGGGCCCAATGAACTGCATTCTAGAGTAATGAAGGAATTGGCTGAAGAACTCTCAGAATCATTGCCTATTATCTTTGCGAAATCATGGAGGATGGGTGAAGTGCCTGATAACTGGAGGGCTAATTTTGTCCCTGTCTTCGAAAAGGACAAAAAGGAGGAACCTGGGAACTACAGACCAGTCAGTATGGTATCAATCCCTGTGAAAATTCTGGAGCAGATTATAAAGCGGTCAGTCTATAAGCACCTTGAAAACAATGTAGTGATTACTGGAAGCCAACCTGGTCTTGTCAAACCCTGCAAGATAATCCTGCCAGATTCATTTTTTGTTCGGGAACCACCCTGGTAGACTGTGGGAATGCTGTGGACATAATATATCTTGACTTCAGCAAAGCTTTTTAGTGTTAAGGCTATCAGTGGCAACTAGCCATGATGGTTGTTGCCACCATAGTCTGAGGCAGTATGCTTCTGAAAACCAGTTGCTGGAAGCCACAGGAGGGGAGTGTGCTCTTGCACTCAAGTCCTGTTTGTGGGTTTCCCATGGACATTTGGTTGGCCATTGTGAGAACAGGATGCTGGACTAGATTTACTCATCTTATGTTCTTATGATATTCTGATTAGCAAGCTAGCTAAATGTGAGCTGGATGGAATAACTATCAGGTGGATCCACAGTTGGCTACAGAAACATACTGAAAGAAAGCTTATCAATGGTTCCTTCTCAAACTAGGAGACGGTAATGAACGGGGTACCACAGGGCTCAGTCTTGGGCCCAGTGCTCTTCAACATTTTTATCAATGAGGGGATTCAGGGAATGCTTAACAAATTTACTGTTGGTACAAAATTGGGAGTAATAGCTAATACCTTGGAAGGCAGAAGAAAATTCAAAGTGCTCTTGATAGGCTGAAGCACTCGGCTGAAAACTGAATTAAATTTAACAGGAATAAATGCAAGGTTTTATACCTAGGAAAAAGAAACCAAATGCATAGTTATAAGATGTGGGATACTAGGCTCAGCAATATTACATGTGAGAAGGAACTTGTGTTGCTGATCACAATCTGAATATGAGCTAACAGTGCAATGTGGCTGCAAAAAAAGCAAACACTATTTTAGGCTGTATTAACAGAAGTATAATTTCTAATTCATATGAAGGACTACTTCCCATCTACTCAGCACTGGTTAGGCCTAATCATGAGTACTGCATCCAGTTCTGGACACCACAAGTTAAAAAGGTTGCAGACAAACTGGAACAGGTTCAGAAGAGGGCAGCAAGGATGATCTGGGGACTGGAAACAAAGCCCTCTGAGGAGAGACTGAAAGAACTGGGCATATCCCTCCCTCCCTTCTGCCCTTCCTCCCTTCCTCCCAAGCAAACAAAAATACTAAAAACACTCTAAAACATCATAAAAACAGACATAAAACATTGTAAAACAAAACATCTTTAAAAACCTCTTTTTAAAAAATACTTTAAAAAAATCTTAAAAAGCAATCCCAACACAAACACAGACTGGGATAAGGTTTCTACTTAAAAAGCTTGTTGAAAGAGGAAAGTCTTCAGGAAGCACCGAAAAAATAACAGAGATGGCACCTGTCTAATATTTAAGGGGAGAGAATTCCAAAGTGTAGGTGCCACTATACTAAAGGTTCACTTCCTATGTTGTGCAGAATGGACCTCCTGATAAGATGGTATCTGCAGAAGGCCCGCACTTGCAGAGCATAGCGATAGACTGGGTATATAAGGGGTAAGCCGATCTTTCAGGTATCCTGATCCCAAGCTGTACAGGGCTTTGTACACCAAAACCAGAACCTTGAACTTAGCCCAGTAACTAATGGCAGCCAATGCAAATCTTTCAGCAGCAGGGTGACATGTTAGAGATACCCTGCCCCAGCGAGCAATCTTGCCGCCCCATTTTGCACCAGCTGCAGCTTCCGGACCAACCTCAAGTACAGCCCCACAAAGAGCACATTACAGTAATCCATTCTGGAGTTTCCCACTGCATGGACAACACTGGTCAGGCTATCTCAGTCCAGAAACTGCCACAGTTTCTCCTAGCCACTGAGGTCACCTTGGCCTCTAGCAACAAAGAAGCCCCCCCCCCCAGACTACTAACTTGCTCTTTCAAAGGAAGTACAACCCCATCCAAAGCGGGCAACTGACCAATTATCTGAACTCAGGAACCACCAATCCACAGTGGCTCCGTCTTGCTAGGATTCAGACTCAGTTTATTGGTCCTCATTCAGCCCACCACCGAGCCCAGGCAGCAGTCAAGGGCTTGCACGGCCTCTCCCGATTCAGATGTTATAGAGAAATAGAGCTGAGTATCATCAGCATACTGCTGACATCTCACCCAAATCTCCTGAAGACCACTCCCAAGGGCTTCATATAGATGTTAAACAGCATGGGGGACAAGATGGTACCCTGCGGCACCCCACAGCACAACTGCCAGGGGGCCGAAAGACAGTTACCCAATGCAATTCTCTGAAAACGACCCTGGAGATAGGATCGGAACCACAGTAAAACAATGTCTCCAATACCCATCTCACCAAATTGGCTCAGAAGGATGGTCAATGGTATCAAAAGCCACCAAGAAAAAAAGTAAATAAGATAAAATCCTTTATTTGCATTAGCTACAAGCCATTGCAATTAACATGTATACAATAAAAGCAATAGAAAGCAAATATACAGCTTAATGAGATTTTCTGCTAGGATTCTAACATTTCTATAAGATACCAATCAGTAAAATGGATAAATCCACAATCCAACATAAGAGAGATGAATAAGTAGAACTAGCAACTAATAAAAAAGGAGTTGTAACGGATTAAAACTCAAAGTACCTTTATAGATCTTATTCTAATGGGACCTGCTAAAAATTTTGCAGACATTTCTGTCACCCTTTGCTCTTGGTCTGCAAGAAGAAAAACCATGTAGAAGTTGGTTGGATGCCCTGGAAAGGGTGACAGCAGTGGGATAATTAGCTCATTCCTCAAATCTCTATAGAAATAGCAGGATAGCAGTACATGGGCTACTGTTTCAGCACTGCTGTCTCCACATGGACGAGAGATAAAATAAGAATAACAGTCACAGTCCCCCTGTTCTTCCGATAAAGGTCATCCATCAGGGCAAACAAGGCTGATTCAGTCCCATAACCAGGCCTGAACCCAGATTGGAATGGGTCAAGATAATCTGTTTCATCCAAGAGTACTTGCAATTGCTGCACAACAATCCTCTCAATCACTTCCCTAAAAAGGGGGTATTTGCGACAGGGCAGTAGTTGTCACAAACCAGTGGGTCCAGGGTGGGCTTTTTCAGGAGTGGTTGGATCACTGTCTCTTTCAAGGGGGGAGATACAGTTGCACTCTTCAAGTACTTGAAAGGTTGTCACACAGAGGAGAGCCAGGATCTCTTCTTGTTCATCCCAGACTGCAGGACACAAAATAATGGGCTCAAGTAACAGGGAGCCAGATTTTTGCTGAAGATCAGGAAAAACGTTCTAGCGGTATGACAATGGAACCAATTATCTAGGGAGCTGGGGAGCTCTCCAACACTGGAGGCATTCAAGAGGCAACTGGACAGGCATCTGCTGGTATGAAGTTGGATTCCTGCATTAAGCATGGGTTTGGACTCAATGGCCTTATAGGCCCCTTCCAACTCTACTATTCTATGATTCTACGATTTCACAGCAAAAAAAAAAAAAAATGAGTACAAGTGGCAATGGTAGAATTCTCAAACAATTTCCTCTTATTTCTGTGAAGGTCCCATGGGATGGCTGAAAGCACACCAAGGATCATTGCCTTGCACTATGAATGTAAACAATGTAAACAAAGTATAGGAATTCTGAGAAACAAAAAGATTGAACTGTTCCCATGTTAGATGAGACTAAATCAAGTTTGAACTTTGGAGCTTCAAAGACTTGATCTTGCACCTGCAGTCCTACTGATGTGCCTGCTTTTCCAGCACATGTACTGGGTTTTTAAAAAGATGGCTAGAAACACTAGCAACCAGATCCTATAGGTCAGGGCTTAGAAAACCTGTTCACCTCCAGACATTGTTGGACTACAATTCCTATCATCCACCATGTTGGTTGGGTCTGATGAGAGTTGGAGTCGAACCACACTTAGCAGGCCACAGGTTCCCCAGCTCTGCTACAGGGCTTCTGCAGAATGAACAACTGGAAGTGGTGCAATTTAATCAGCAGTCTTTTCAAGTTGGAACCTTGTGGTCTGATTAGTGATAGTACTTGATGCTATATAATATTGCTGGTCTGTTTTTATTCATTGTTTGTTCTAATGCTTCATCAGAAGAAACGTGGGATTCTTGGTCCTAGGGATTTGTCATGGATAGGATTTATTAGTTTTGCCACTCCTCTATTGTGATATCCAGCATCTGACTCTAGAAAGTTTGTTGTTGTTGTTGTTGAATCAAACAGCTTTAAATTTGACTCTTGTGATGTTGTGTACTTATCATTTGGCCGAACTAGTTGCTGCATATTTTGAGGAGTTTAGTTGTGATATTGGTCTCCAGTTTCATTTTCATTTTAACATTATTGCGATTTTATTCAATAAAATTATTTAATAACCCTAATTTTGAGTGTTTTGGGCAGTTAGTATGATAGGTAAATGTAAACAAGCATGTGCCCATGAATGCAAAAATGAGGCAATCTTCTTGGTGTGATGTACTGGCAGGCATATTTTAGGTTATGACATGGATTTCCTTTATGTATTGCCCACTTTTCATCATTCAAAAATGTCAAACCAGCTCACAACAGTGAATGATATCCAATGTTCGTATTATTCAGAATAGATCTGTTGAAATCAATGGACTAAGTAATGACAAAAGGGTTTACTTTAAACCTTTTTACATATTCAATTCTTCATAATTCCAGATTTTGACGTTATTTACTTTATTCACCCTGCAGCCCAAATTAATTGACCCTTTAGTCTTATCAAATCTTATCCCTGTATATATTTGAATAATGTTTACACATGAAAAGGGAAACAATGGGTTGTGTCCAACTAAACTCAGAGTAGACCCATTAAGATTAACAGTTCTAAGCTAGTCCATTAATTTCTGTGGGTCCCTCTGAGTATAATTTACACTGTATACAAGCCAAAGACTTCATATATATGACTGTGGACATTATTTATTCATGCATTGTATTCCTAACCCACTCTTGACCAACTATTCCCAGGGCAGGAATACAACAATACAACAAGCCAATAATCAGTAACCATATATACATAATAAGTAAAACATGATAAAACTTCCTTAAAATACACAGGTTCAACTAACAGCAGGTGATAAACAGTTTCATACTGAGTGGCTCATTACAGTTCTCACCATCTCCCAAACACCTGGGCAAAAGGGTGTATTTTCACCAACTGATGAAAAATTAGAAGAGTTCATGACCTCAAAGGGAGTCAACTTCAAAGAAGTGATTACATCATCACTTGTGACCACACATATTCCCATACATCAAGTTTTAAAGATTTCATTTGGATTTCTCATAAACTGCTTATCTGCAATATATTTCAAAAACAGGAACAAACCTGCCCAATATTCAACTATTTCTTAAATTCATTGCCTGTCTTTTGACAATACTTTATAACTTTTAACCAGTTTGGCTTATTTTGGGGCTCATGACTGAAACAGTGTCATATTTGTATATATGCTAAAACAATCTTGTCCAATCTGGTGGCATCCAGATGTTCTGGCAACAAATCCCATCAACCCCACCTGAATGCATTACACATACATCTTGAGCCCCCAAGTGCCTTGAATCAAATTGAAGTGCATAATAACAATTTTTCAGGGGCATCACTAGGGTGGTGTGGCAGGTGCAGGCCGCACCGGGTAACACCACCAGACAGGGGTGACACCCAGAGCCGCTGCCCCTCTAGGCACCACCACTGAGAGTCTTTGCGTGGCGCGCCGGCTGACTTCCTTGGCTGTTAGAAGTTGGAAGCGGCGGCAGACAACAAGGTGGCGGCGCGCTCCCGGGCCCTGTCATTGGGCCGCATGCTCCTAGAAGCCACACGCGTGCTACTAGAGGCTGCGCACGCGTGCGTGCTCAGAGAGAGAAGGCGCTGCGGGCCGCACCGGGTGACACCAACTCTAGTGACGCCACTGCAATTTTTATTTTCTTTATTTTATTGTTTGATATATATCCCACGCTTCCTCCCAGCAGAAGCTCAGGGCACCAAACAAAAGCACTAAAAACACTTTAAACATAATAAAAACTGAGTTTAAAATACATTAAAACAAACATCTTTAAAAACATTTTTAAATGCTTTCAAGACTTTTTTTTAAAAAGGTTAAAAACAAAAGTTTTCTACACTTTTTAAAAAAGGTTTAAAACATTGGTTTTAAAGAAAAGGTTTAAAAACATATTAAAAAGCAATTCCAACACAAACACAGACTGCGATAAGGTCTCAACTTAAAAGGCTTGTTGAAAGAGGAAGGTCTTAAATAGGGGTCAAAAAGATAACAGAGATGGTGCCTGTCTAATATTCAAGGGGAGGGAATTCCAAAGGATAAGTGCCGCCACACTAAAGGTCCGTTTCCTATGTTGTGCAGGACGGACTTCCTGATAAGATGGCATCTTCAGGAGGCCCTCAGCTGCAGAGTGCAGTGATCAACTGGGTATATAAGGAATAAGATGGTCTTTCAGGTATCCTGGTCCTAAGCTGTATAGGGCTTTGTACAACAAAACTAGAACCTTGAACTTAGCCCAGTAGCAAATGGGCACCAGTGCAATTCTTTCAGCAGTGGGGTGACATGTTGGCGATACCCTGCTCCAGTGAGCAATCTTGCCGCCGCATTTTGCACCAGCTGCAGCTTCCGGACCAACCTCAAGTACAGCCCCACAAAGAGCACATTACAGTAATCCATCCTGGAGATTACCAGTGCGTGGACAAGTGGTCAGGCTATCCCTGTTCAGAAACGGATGCAGGGGTCTTACCAGCCGAAGCTGGTAAAAGGCACTCCTAGCCACGGAGGTCACCTGGGCCTCTAGTGATAAAGATGAAACCAGGAGCACCATCTGACTACAGACCTGCTCTTTCAGAGGCAGTATAACCCCATCCAAAGCAGGGAACTGACCAATTATCTGAACTTGGGAACCACCAACCTACAGTGCCTCTGTCTTGCTAGGATTCAGACTCAGTTTACTGGCCCTCATCCAGCCCACCACCGAGTCCAGGCAGCAGTCAAGGGCTTGCACAGCCTCTCCCGATTCAGATGTTAAAGAGAAATAGAGCTGGGTATCATCAGCATACTGCTGACACCTCGCCCCAAATCTCCTGATGACCGCTCCCAAGGGCTTCATATAGATGTTAAACAGCATGGGGGACAAGATGGTACCCTGCGGCACCACATAGCACAACTGCCAGGGGGCCGAAAGACAGTCAGCCAATGCTATTATCTGAGAACAACGTTGGAGATAGGATCAGAACCACTGTAAAACAGTGCCTCCAAGACAAGTATCAAAAGCCAACAAGAGATCAAGTAAGAATAACAGAGTCGCACTCCCCCTGTCCTTCTTCCGATAAAGGTCATCCATCAGGGCGACCAAGGCCGATTCAGTCCCATAACCAGGCCTGAACCCAGACTGGGATGGGTCAAGATAATCTGTTTCATCCAAGAGTATCTGCAATTACTGCGCCACAACCCTCTCAATCACCTTCCCTAAAAAGGGGGTATTTGCAACCAGTTGGTATTCGTCACAAAGCAATGGATCCAGGGTGTGCTTTTTCAGGAGTGGTCAGATCACCGCCTCCTTCAAGGTGGCTGGAACCACTCCCTCCTGCAATGATGTGTTGACCACACCCTGGATCCACTCGGTCAAACCCCCTCAGCAAGCTTTAATAAGCCAAGAAGGGCAAGGGTCGAGATGGCACATTGCTGGCCGAATCAATGCAAGCACCTTGTCTACGTCATCAGGCCGCATCAACTGAAACCGTTCCCAAGAAGTTGCAGCAGATGTTGCACTGGACACCTCATTGGGGACTACAGTAGATGTGGAGGGGGCATCAAGACTGCTACAGAGGCCAGCAACTTTACCCTCAAAGTGCCTTGCAAACAATTCACAGTAGGCCTCTGAAGGGTCTAAAACTCCATTTCCTGGAGTTGATGTCAACAGACCCCTGACAATATGGAAAAGCTCCACTGGACAGCTACTTGAGGATGCGATGGAGGCAGAGAAGTGGGCCTTCTTTTCCACCCTCATTGCCACACAGTAGACATGGTTATGTTTTACTCGTACCTGATCAGCCTCACAGCACGTCTTTCGCCACTTGCGCTCTAGCCATTGCCCAACCTCTTTCATTGCCTGTGTACCAAGGTGCAAATTGGGCTCCACATTAAATATTTCAGAGAGTGACCAGAAGAGGAGACATAGACTGCTGAATTTGGCAATGGTCTCACATTGGCCACAGAACTTATTTCTAACCTAAAAAGCATTGGTTGCTCTGGAATATCAAACTAGTAGATATGTCAATTACTGCTTTTGTGGATTCTCTGCCTAGTGAGTGAAGACAATTTGGAATACCAATTAATGGGGGTAGGGGTGGAGAGAGGGAATAATTTGCTGTAGTGACAGTTCCTTTTTTTAAAAATCCTTTAAAAAGTGTGCCATTACTGAGGGTGGCAATGAAGTCCCTCTGAAGCCATTAGCTGCAATTTCTTTTCCAAAATTCCCTGGAAAACAATGGTATGCTACACAATGTAGTGGCATCCCCTATGGCATTTTGGATCAGAAAATGGTGACCAGTAGTCTCAAAGAGAAGCTCTGCTGCTGTTACCACCTGCAGTGGTGGCACAAGGAAGGAAGGAAGGAAGGAAGGAAGGAAGGAAGGAAGGAAGGAAGGAAGGAAGGAAGGAAGGAAGGAAGGAAGGAAGGAAGGAAGGAAGACTGCTACCACTACAGGGTAAGCAGTCCTGAACCACGGGATGAATTTTGCTAGCCCCTGAAATCATTCCCACTTTACTCCTTATTTTCACCCCAGTGCAGAATTTTGAACCAAACATTCTGACCAGAGAACTTTCAGTTCAGCAATAGTGTATACCTTGTTATATGCAAAAGCATCTGGGTCAGAGTCAGTGTGCATGTGCATGTGATATTTACTTTGATATGAATTGATTATTTACAGTATTAATAAGTGAGAAGCATAAAAGGCTGTATCAATGTAATATGCTCTATGTGGGGCATGAGGATGGTCCAGAAGCTGTAGCTTGTCAAAATGCGGCAGCGTGACTGTTCACTGGGGCAGGATATCACCAACATGTCACCCTGCTGCTGAAAGAACTGCATTGGCTGCCTATTAGCTATCAGGCCAAGTTCAGGGTTCTGGTTTTGGTCTATAAAGCCCTATGCAGCTTGGGACCAGGATACCGGAAATATCGTCTTACCCTATATACCCAGTCAATCACTGAGCTCTGCAGGTGAGGGCCTCCTGCAGATACCATCTTATCAGAAGGTCTATTCCACACAATACAGGAAGTGGACCATAACTGTTGTGGCACCTACCCTTTGGAATTGCCTCCCCTCAAATATTAGACAGACACCATCTCTGTTATCTTTTTGGTGCCTACTGAAGAATTCCTCTGTGTATGTGTTGGAATTGCTTCTTAAGGTTTTTTTAAAGCTTTTTTTAAAAAGTTGTTTTTAAAGTTGTTTTGTTTTAATATGTTTTTAAATGTGTTTTGTTTTAATACATTTTAAAGTCTGTTTTTAAGATGTTTTAGAGTGTTGTCAGTAGAGTTACCAGGTCTCCGGTTTTCGGCCAGAGTTTCCAGTTTTTGGGGGGGCCCTCTGGCTCTCCGGCTAGTATTCCTTAACCTCCGTACTCTCCGTTTCAATTTAAAAAAAAGATTAAGTTTCTAGGTGGTCTGGTTCCCGAGATATACACCAAAACGTCAGCCGCCCCCGCAACTCTTTAATCTATTTAACTGATACGACGCTGAAGTTGGTTCCTAGTTCCCAGTTTCTTATTTGCTTGAAAGTTCAAAACACTAAAAAAGAAGAGATGACAACTACAGCAACTTCAAACCAAACTTAACATGTCTCTGAACCCCAAAATATATGTTGGGGTACCCTGTATGATATATCATAGTGATCGGGAGACTCTCCCCATCAAGAATAACAATACATTTATGCAATCAAAATCATCAGGCTTCTGATATTATCATAAATACATAATGATGTCATAAAATCATAAAAAATAAGTAACTGGGGGTGCCCACCCCGAACTCTGCTCTGGGACAGGACAAATCATATACCCCAGGAAAGGGGAGGGTGTCCTCTACAAGATGCCACTGTGTCCTGCCTGGCCCAGAGCTTCTGCTGGGCGCAGGGCACGGAGGAGTGCATCTATGCAAAACCAAAATGGACAAAAACATGTAGAAAAAAATAAGTAACTGGGGGTGCCCACTGCAAAATCTGCTCTGGGCCAGGACAAATCATACACCCCATGAAAGGGCAGGGTGTCCTCTATGAGATGCCACTGCGTCCCACCTGGCCCAGAGCTTCTGCTGGGCGCAGGACACAGAAGAGGGCATTTATACAAAATCAAAGCAGAAAAAGACATACAGGAAAAATAAGTAACTGGGGGTGCCTACCCCAAATTCTGCTCTAGGCCAGGACAAATCATACACCCCAGGAAAGGGGAGGATGTCCTCTATGAGATGCCACTGCATCACGCCTGGCCCAGAGCTTCTGCTGGGTGCAGGGCATGGAGGAGGGCATCTATGCAGACAGAAAGTGTAGAGAATCTTCTTACTCTTACTCATTTCTCAGACCTCTTTCTGAAGTGAAGGGTCAAATCTGCAAAGAAGTTTGGAATAGCCACATTAAAAGATAAGGGCAGGGCATTCTAGGCAGGGGGTTGCCAACCCTGCTTGGATATGGATATCTTTGCAGAGGATCCCTAGTCAAGTTTTACCAACAGCACAATCCAAAATATATTTATTTATTTATTTATTAGATTTTTATACCGCCCGACTAGCATAGCTCTCTGGGCGGTGTACAACAAAGTGCAAAAATATACAAAAATTCCATAGTAAAATACAACAACAATGTAAAAGAATAAGAAAACTAAAAGCAATTACAACACATATTAAAACTAAATTAAGTTAGATTAAAATGCCTTAGAAAAGAGAAAGGTTTTGACTTGGCGCCGGAAAGACAGTAACGTCGGCGCCAAGCGCACCTCATCAGGGAGACTGTTCCAGAGTTCGGGGGCCACCACTGAGAAGGCCCTAGTTCTAGTTATCACCCTCCGAGCTTCTCTATGAGTCGGAACTCGGAGGAGGGCCTTCGATGTAGAACGTAGTGTACAGGCAGGTTCATATTGGGAGAGGCGTTCCAGCAGGTATTGTGGTCCAGCGCCGTATATTTATTTATTTATTTATTTATTTATTTATTTTATTCAATTTTTATACCGCCCAAAGCCAAAGGCTCTCTGGGCGGTGCACAGCATAAAGTAAATACAATACAATAAAATACAATAAAATAACAATAGAAACACTAAAACCATACATATTAAATATTTAACAGCCTGGTATATATTAACAACAATAAAATATGTTAAAATGCCTGGGAAAATAAAAAGGTTTTAACCTGGCGCCGAAAAGATAGAAGATAGAAGTGTAGGCGCCAGGCGCACCTCGTCGGAGCCTTTAATGTTGAACGTAGTGAACGGGTAAGGCTTTATAGGTTAAAACCAGCACTTTGAATCTGGCCCGGAAGCCAGTGCAAGCGGCCCGGAACAGGTGTTATGTGTTCGGACCGCTTGGTCCACGTTATCAGTCTGGCCGCCGCGTTTTGCACAAGCTGTAGCTTCCGGACTGTCTTCAGAGGCAGCCCTACGTAGAGCACATATCTACTCAGAAGTAAGTCCTGTTGAGTTCTATGGGGACTTAGTCCCTTAGTACATGTGTTTAGAATTGCAGCCTTCAGGGGCATCCATCTTTACTCCTGAATGCTCCCATCTAACATCTCCACAACACTAGACTCCTTCTTCCTACAGTGACCTTCTGGTGACTGGCCTGGCCTGAAGGCACTTAAACCCTTCTGGCCGAAAGCAAGTTGGCTAGATTAAATGTTCCCTACCCAGGCTCCATCTTTTAGCTAAGATGTCTAGCTTAATTTCCAGTCAGATATTTTTAATTGTACGCTCCAAGCAACTTTGATTGATGCTTAATGTATCATGCTTAATGACATCACTCGGGCCCACCCCACGATATCACTCAGGCCCACCCCGTGACATCACTCGGGCCAACCCCTAAAATCTCAGGTTTTGGGATGCTTCTGACCTGGCAACCCTAGCTGTTAGTGTTTTTGTTTACCACCCTGGGCTCCTTCTGCGAGGAAGGGTGGTATACAAATTAATAGAAAGATCTTCTTTTCTTCACACCTTTTACCTACCAGGCTTACCTGTCAGGTGGGAGTCTGGGACTATAGTAGTTTCATATGAATGCAGTTAGAGCTGGGTGCAAGCCTAGAAGAGAATTGCACTTAAAAATATCTTGCTATGAGGGAGTCAGGGTTCTTGAACACAAAATAACCCTAAAAACAAGAATTTAGCTTAAGTGGCCTTTCCCCTAATTATTACTGCTTACTCATGTGGATCATACTTGGGAAAATGAAAGCTAATAAAAATGAGAAAGAGTGGTCAAGAATTTTGTGAGTGATGCAAATATTTGTTAAAAAAAAAGATTGAGTAGAAGCCTGAAAGGGAGGGGGTAGGAAGGCTTTGCATCATCCATAAAACTGATGATCTAAGACTTCTGCTGAGACTTCTGACCTAGTTGCCCCAAGTCTTTCAAGCCTGATTTCTGCATGACCAAACCATCAGTTGGAAACATGTCAGGGGTGTAAAAAGTGGAGTTGTGTAGTGAAGAACAAGTGCAACAGTAAGGAAGAGGCCAACATGAAGTGCAGAGGCTAGTTTGCTCATCTCTGCTCTTTTCTAGTGGGGCACCTCTCTTGTGACTCGCAAGTAGCCCTGTTTTTGCAGAAGTCTACTCCAACTGATAACTCCTTTAGGCTTTTGGAGAGGAAGCTCTTGGTAAGCATTAATGGGAAGGGAGGTGACCAATTCCCTGCTGATTTTAAAGGTACAGATTACTGTACCTTTTCCCCCCCTGGAGTAGCACTGAGCTCTCTTTGACTACTATAGTGAGTTGATTAGCAAGTGGGCCATTTAGATTGTTATTCTCAAGGTTATGTTAATGCGATCAGAAATAATAACTCAGAGGGTGGGCTGAAGAGTTGTGAACCTTGTTGAAGTGGTCAGGAGAGGACACTGGGAAGATTATTTTTAGGAAGGTAAAACAGTCTTTTTAGGAAGGTACTGGAAACAAAACCCTATGAGGAGAGACAGAAAGAACTGGGCATGTTCAGCCTTGAGAAGAGAAGGGAAAATATGATAGCACTCTTCAAGTATTTGAAAGGTTATTATTATTATTTATTTATTATTTATTGCATTTATATACCTCCCCATAGCCGAAGCTGTCTGGGCGGTTTACAACAATTAAAAACATTAAAAACAAATATACAAATTTTAAAAATTCATTTTTAAAAAGCAATTTAAAAACACATGCTAAAATGCCTGGGAGATGAGGAAAGTCTTGACCTGGCACCGAAAAGATAACAGTGTTGGTGCCAGGCACACCTCATCAAAAAGATCATTCCATAATTTGGGGGCCACCACTGAGAAGGCCCTCTCCCTTGTTGCCAGCCTCCTAGCTTCCCTTGGAGTAGGCACCGGGAGGAGGGCCAGGGATGTTGAGCGTAGTGTATGGGTGGGTTTGTGTAGGGAGAGGCATTCCATCAGGTATTCTGGGGCTTTATAGGTTAAAACCAGCACCTTGAACTGAGCTCAGAAACATACAGGCAGCCAATGCAAGTGGGCCAGAATTGGTGTTGAGGCATTTTGGGCCTGGTGGGCGCCCGGGCCTGCGCCTCCAGGTGGCTGTGAGTGTTCTCTGTTGCCAGGTTGCTGTGGCGTCGGCGCTCCTGGAGTGGTTGAGGTGGTGGAGCAAGAACGTGGAGTGATAGATCAGGGTGCTGCCTGCCAGCCCCCTTGTGGCTTGTACTCAAGGGAAAGGGAAAGAGTGCCATTAATACGCCAGCTCTGACTACCTTGGAAGAACTGGACCGTGCAGGGAGGTGGTCAATAACAGATTTTGATAACTTGCGTGGGTTGTTGGGGGGGTGAGGGATTCTGTTGAGGCCCAGGCGGGAAGGGGACATGTGCAGAGTGGAGAGGGTCCATGTAGGGAGGGTGGGAAGCCATGACATTAACAGGCTAGGCGGCAGATGCCAAAGGGGTGTGAGAGGCAGGCCAGGCCAGTATCGGGGAACAAGGGATAGATGCATAATATCTATCCCCTGTTCTGGGCCTGCCCACCACCAGAAGATAACTGGGGGATGTACAGCTCCAACCAATCTTCGACTGCTGTTGTGTAATACCAGGTCTGTAGTACAGAAAACATCCCTCATCCACGACAAGATCGTGGATGAGAACGCAGACGGAGATGCATTACGGAGACCTGGCTGGATGAGGCCTCAGCTCCTGTCCTTGAGGCCATGTGTCCAGCCAGTTTCCAGTACGCGCAGCAGCCAAGGATTGGTAGGCGGGGAGGGGGAGTGGCAGTTATCTATCGTGGGTCCTTGATTTTCACCAGACCCCCTCTCCACGAGACCAAGTTTGTTGATTGCATGTACTGGAGGTTGGGCCCTAAGGGCAGTTTAGGGATTCTCCTTGTGTACCGCCCACCCCGCTGCACAGCTGACTCCCTGACCGAGGTGCTCGAGGTTGTCTCGGACGTGCGGGTCTTCTCTCCTAACCTTTTGGTTTTGGGGGACTTTAACCTGCATGCCGAGACGGATCCCCTCAGGATTTCATGGAAACCATGACTTCCTGGGAACTGCACCTTAGTAATTTTGGGCCCACCCATGTAGCCGGTCATGCTCTCGACCTTGTATTTGCCTCTGGAGGGGAAGAGAGTGCTCTGAAAATGGGGGCTATTTCTTCAAACCCCGTGTCATGGTCAGATCACTATCTGGTGAATATGGACCTCTTATTGCCGCACACCCTCCGCAGGGGACAGGGACCTATTAGGATGGTCCGCCCCAGACGCCTGATGGAGCCAGAAGGATTCCTGATGGCGCTGGGAGATTTGGAGCTGTCTGAAGCTCACCCGGTCGAAACCCTGGTGACAGAGTGGAATAGGGAGATCACCAGGGCGATAGACCGGGTGGCTCCGAAAAGTCCTCTCCCCCTGAATAGAACTCAAACCGCACCTTGGTATACACCATGTCTGCGGGGTCTGAGGCAGGAGGTGAGACTACTAGAACGCCGGTGGCGGAAATCTCGCTCCGAAGACGATCGGACACTGGTTAGAGCAGCAATAGTGGCCTACCAAGTGGCAACAAAGACAGCAGAGATATTTCTTTGCTGCCTCTATTGCATCCGCAGAATGTTGTCCCAGGAGGTTGTTCCAAGTGGTCCATAGCCTGGTCGGTCCAGTTGCACAGGACCCCATGGAGCACTCTAAAGCCTCCTGTGACACATTTGCAAAACATTTTGCTGATAAAATCGATTGCCTGAAGAGCTCGATTCCGTATGCCGTGGACACAGGAAGCAGGCCAGAGACAGCCAGTTGCTATCAGGTCTGGTGGGATCGGTTTCAGCCTCTTCCCTCTGAGGAAATGGACAAGGTGCTCTCTACTGTGAGACCGACCACCTGTTTGTTTGACCCTTGCCCCACATGGCTCATTGTGGGCTGCAGAGAGAGACAGAGCAATGAGATCAAGGTGGTGGTAAATGCTTCCTTGGAAGAGGGTGCATTGCCATCTGCCCTCAAGGAGGCGGTAATAAAGCCCATCTTGAAAAAGCCCTCCTTGGATCCCCAAGATCTGAACAACTTTCGCCCAGTCTCTAATCTACCATTTTTGGGCAAGGTGATCGAACGTGTGGTGGCCAAACAGTTACAGACACACTTGGAGGAAGCAGATTATTTAGATCCATTCCAATCGGGCTTCAGGACTGGTCATGGAACTGAAACAGCCTTGGTCGCTCTGGTGGATGATTTGAGGAGGGCGTTGGATAGGGGAGAACACTCATTCCTCGTCCTCCTAGATCTTTCAGCGGCTTTTGATACCGTCGACCACGGTATCCTCCTGGGCCGCCTGGAGGGAATGGGAATTGGAGGCACTGTTCTACGGTGGTTCCGTTCCTATCTCTCTGACAGGCACCAACGGGTGGCATTGGGAGAGGAGGTTTCAGACCCTTGGCCTCTTAATTGTGGTGTGCCACAGGGCTCTATCTTCTCTCCCATGCTATTTAACATCTATGTAAAGCCGCTGGGGGCCATCATCAGGAGATTTGGGTTGCAGCACCACCAATATGCGGATGACACTCAGCTCTATCTCTCATTTAAGACCTCACCGGAGTTGGCTGTGGATACTATTTCCAAGTACCTGGAGTCCGTAAGTGAATGGATGGGAGGAAACAGGCTGAAACTGAACCCCGACAAGACCGAGGTACTGCTTGTGGGAGACAAGAGAAGATTGGGAAATATTGACCTGGTGTTGAATGGGGTAAGATTGCCCCTAAAGGACCAGGTTCGCAGCCTCGGGGTCATTCTTGACTCCCAGCTGTCCATGGAGGCTCAGGTGTTAGCAGTGAGCCAGGCAGCTTGGTATCAATTACATCTGATACAGAGGCTGCGACCCTATCTTCTGGTCCATCTGCTCCCGCGGGTAGTGCATGCCCTGGTCTCGTCTCGCTTAGACTACTGTAATGCGCTCTACGTTGGGCTACCCTTGAAGACGGTTCGGAAATTACAACTGGTACAGAATGCGGCAGCACGGCTGATTAAGAACGGCCGCCGCCGGGATCATATCACTCCAGTGCTAGAAGACCTACACTGGTTACCAGTTGTCTACCGAGCCCAATTCAAGGTGTTGGTGTTAACCTTTAAAGCCCTATACGGTTTCGGTCCAGTCTATCTAAAGGAGCGCCTCCAGCATCACCAAATATGCCGCCTGACAAGATCAGCCTCACAAGACCTTATCTCGGTCCCACCAGTGAAAACAGCTAGGCTGGTGCGGACCAGAGAGAGGGCATTCTCGATTGTGGCCCCCACCCTCTGGAACTCTCTCCCATGTGATCTTCGCCATGCCCCCTCCCTGGTAGGTTTTCGCCAAGGATTAAAAACATGGCTGTTTCAGCGGGCATACAGGATTCCTAGGTAATTTTAGTTTATAACGTACAGATGTGGGTGGGTTGATTATTTGAAGACTGATGTTGGAACTGTATTTATATGTTGTATCTTATTTTAATCTATGTATGCTGCCTAGAGTGGCCGTTCATTCGGCCAGATAGGCAGCCTAAAAATAAACTTTTATTATTATTATTATTATATGTTCGAATTGTCTGGTCCCTGTTATCAATCTGGCCACTGCATTTTGCACAAGCTGCAGTTTCTGAACCATCTTCAAAGGCAGCCCCATGTAGAGCACATTGCAGTAATCTAACTTGGAGGTTACCAGAGCATGGATACCTGAAGCCAGGTTATCCCTGTCCAGATAGGGGCGTAGCTGGGCCACCAACTGAAGTTGGTAGAAGGCACTCCATGCCACCAAGGCTACCTGAACCTCAAGTGACAGAGATGGTTCTAGGAGAACCCCCAAGCTACAAACCTGCTCCTTCAGGGGGAGTGGAACCCCATCTAGGACAGGTTGGACAACCACCATCCGGTCAGAAGAACCACCCACTAACAGCATCTCAGTCTTGTCTGGATTGGGCCTTAGTTTATTTGTCTGGATTGGGCCTTAGACTGCCCTCATCCAGTCCATTGTCACAGCCAGGCACCAGTTCAGCACATTGACAGCTTCACCTGAAGAAGATGAAAAGGAGAAATAGAGATGCCTGTCATCAGCATACTGATGGCAACACACTCCAAAATTCCGGATGACCACACTCAGCAGTTTCATGTAGATGTTGAACAGCATGGGGGACAGAGATGACCCCTGTGGAACTCCATACTGGAGAATCCAGGGTGCCGAGCAATGTTCCTCAAGCACCACCTTCTGGAGCCAATCCGCCAAGTAGGAGCGGAACCACCATCATGCAGTCCCTCCCACTCCCAACTCAGCCAGTCTTCCCAGAAGGATACCATGGTTGATGGTATCGAAAGCCACTGAGACATCAAGGAGAATCAACAGAGTCACACTCCCCCTGTCTTTCTCTGACAGGGTCATCATAACAGGGAACCCAAGGCTGTTTCCATGCCAAAACCAGGCCTGAAACCCGACTGAAGTGGATCCAGATAATCAGTCTCATCCAAGAGTGTCTGGCCTGCAACCACTCGTTCAAGGACTTTGCCCAGGAATGGAACATTTGCCACCAGCCTATAGTTATTAAAATTTTCTGGGTCTCTTCAGAAGTGGTCTCACTACCGCCTCTTTCGGGTTGTCACACAGAGGGGGGCCAAGATCTCTTCTCAGTCATCCCAGAGTGCAGGACCCAGAATAATGGGCTCAAGTTACAGGAAGCCAAATTTCGGCTAAACATCAGAAAAAACTTCATAACTGTTAGAGAGGTACAATAATGGAGCCAATTACCTAGGGAGATCGTGGGCTCTCCAACACCGGAGGCATTCAAGAGGCAGCTGGACAGCTACCTGTCAGGAATGCTTTAAGTTGGATTTCTGCATAGAGCAGGGGGTTGGACTCGATGGCCTTATAGACCCCTTTCAACTCTACTCTTATGATTCTATTATTATAAGTCATAAACCTGAACTTTCAGAAGTGATGGGGTTCATAAAGGTTGTGATGTTTATTGAGCACAGCTGAAGATCTTGTGGAACGCCTCTCCCGCTATGAACCTACCCGGTCACTTCGCTCAGCATCTAAGGCCCTCCTCCGAGTACCAACCCATCGAGAAGCCCGGAGGACAGTTACTCAATCTAGGGCCTTTTCTGTAGTGGCCCCCGAACTGTGGAACAGCCTCCCCGAAGAGGTACGCCTGGCGCCTACGCTCCTATCTTTCCGGCACCAGGTTAAGACCTGGCTATGCTCCCAGGCATTTTAAGCGTTTATGTTATAATTTAAAAAAAAAATTCTTTTCTTTTGTTCCTGCTTGTATTCATTGTTTGTAGGCTGATTTTATTGTGATTTTGTATTTTAACCTTTTGTACACCGCCCAGAGAGCCACTCGCTATGGGCGGTTTATAAATGAAACAAACAAACAAACAAATAAATAAATAAAAAGATACAAAAAAGGTTGTGAGAAAGATTTGGGACAGTGGAGTCAACATAGGCTGATCTCTTTCTTAGGGCAGAGGAACCACAGAGGGAATGAAAAGATTCTGAACAAATACACAGGAGCATCTTAGTGGTAAAAGGAATGCAGCTAAGCAGATTTGGGTCTGGTCATTGTCTAGATGGGAGACCACCCAGAAACCACATGCATGCTGCCTTGAGTTCCTTGATGAAAGATAAGTGGGGTATAAATGTAATAAAATAAAACTATACTTCACTCAGTCAGTCTCCATTGGGTAAGGGAGAGCAAGTGATTTGTGGGTGTTAACTGAAAAGACCATAGAATTTTGCCAAAGGGAATCTTAGCTGGTTATACATGCCAGGTCACCTCATATAAAGTTCCTTATTTCGTTCTAGACTGGTTTTATTAAATGGATCTACATGCCTTGATGGAGCCTCTTTCATCTTAAGGTTTGCAGCTGGATCTGTTTCTTGTTCCTGCAAATGAAATACACTCAGTTCCACTTCATTTTACATTAATCTCTACTCTTATCCCCCATCAACTCTGCTGGTGTTCTGGCTATTGTCACACCGGGAGTAGGATCAATCCTACAGTCAAGAGAACAGCTTCAGGAGTCAGCATGATAATTCTCCATTCAGAATGAGTAAAGGGAAGGGTGGAGCCTCCTAGGTTATCTAAGCTATTTTTAATTTCTTGGATACTGAGTAGCAGCAGGAGAGAATATTACATTGTGATGTGTTATTTCTGGCAGCCAGTAGATACTCTGTATTTGCATTAGCTAAAGGGAAATAAAACTACTATTCTGTCACTCGAAGTCCTCTTACTTGCCTTCCTGCCATAATCCACGATTCTTGTGAACAGTAAATGCTAACAGTCTTCTAGAATCTATACAACTGTCATTTCATCAAACTTACCATGGAAGGAAAAGAAAATGATTGGCAGGAAATGCAATGAGAAACCTAAGACGACTTCCTACTGAGTCTATGCAAATGTATCAGAACTTGTTAGCTTTCCAAATATACTAGGTTCAATTTTTCTTTTTTTAAAAAAAGTGATACACACTTTGCAGAGCTTTTTGTAGCAAGATGACATTTCTTCAAAGGCCTGCATGGATCACAGAAAACTGGAACTATGCCCACTGTACTGAAACACATTTTTCACAATTTGTAGTTTTTCAACAACAAAACATTGTGTTTTAACCTCTATATATTTTTGTGTTTCTGAGAACATTTAAAGATTAATTTTCAGTGTTCTAGCTATCAGCCTTGGTGCTAGACATTCCTATAGTTGCATATTTAAAAGGTGTACTGAAAAAAGTAATGCAGATGTTATCTTCATCCCCATACACAAATAATTGCTCATGTGAGTGTTCTATCCACATGAGATCATAATGTCAGAGGGTGTGATGTACAGGGGATTACTGATGAGAAAAATAACCAACTTTTTTCTAATAATGGAGAACAAGAAACCCTAATTATATAATGTTATATTGATTGTGTGGTAGATCACCAATATGAGCATTAATTTGTTTGGGTTAGCCAAGTAGCATACAAAGAAGCAAAGGAAGCTGCCTTATACTGAGTTAGACTATTGGTCAGTGGAGACTGGTGGCTCCAATATCAGTGGGGCAGTGAATCAGCTCCAGGTTTTAGTCCAAACTTTCAAGGAGCTTTCCAAGGTGCTGTTGTATGTTGAAAGCTCAGACTAAAACCTGTAATGGATTCATTTCCCCACTGACATTCAAGCTACCAGTCTCCACTGCTATGGTTCCATCTAGCTCAATATTTTATCTGTATTGACTACTGGTGTTGTCAGGAGTCTTTCTCAACCTGACCTGGAAATGTTGTGGATTAAACCTTGGACCGTCTGCATGCAGAGCCTATACTCTTATTAATAACTACAGTCCTTCCCACCTGTAATCGTTCTAAACATTCTTGTGGGTTTTTTCATTTTTTAATATTTGTTAAATGCTGTTCCCTGCCCTGAAATCTAGTATGATGTAGGGGAGTATTAAAAATTACTTTTCACATTGGTTGTGTCAGTTAATCAGGGCCTAATTATAATCCAGGAAATAATGGATGCTTAAAAGTAGGCAGACTGGTAGAAAAATAATAGCAAATTTTGTCACCATAATACAACAGCAGAATCAAAGAATAAAGATTACCTGCCGCAGGTCAAGTGTGATGGTCACATGGTGATATTCCACCCCATTCTGAATGCTTGGACTTTGCCACCAAGTATTTTTGCCATCAATTGCATTTGTTATTGGATGTTGCACTGTTGGAACAACAGTAAAATTCAAAATAATAATGAAGTTGATTAGCAATGAATATGACTTGACTTCTGTCTCACCCACTCATTCTACTTCAACCCACTTAACTTAATCATTCCATTGTATACAGGCATATATTATAATACCCTGGATTTTAAAAAAATCTTGTGCTTATCATGACACAGTGCAGACTTTAAAAGTGCACACAAAGGTTTATTATGAAGTATATTTCTATGACATAAGCAGGAGGAGATTAAAGACAGAGTTAAGACAGACAGACAGACACTACCAACATAACAAACCTTTCTCTCTTACACATTGCCCTAGTCTTTCTACCCATAAGGCATCCTAAAACAACATGCGCTGTTCTTTGGCTGCAATGAAATCACCATTAATTTCAATGAGATTTGAACTGTGTTTCCCATGTATAGTCCACATGAGTTCAGCAGCAGTGCCTAATTAATTACACCAAATGATGCTATCAGCTGCTGTATGAAGAAATAGTCATAGCAGAAGTAAAAGCAGAGGAGGAGGAGGAGTAATATACATGTCATACTGAGGAAGCACTAATGGCTAGTTTCATTAGCTAGTCCAGATCCAATGTGAGTTATGCTACTGGCCTTCCTGATTCTGCTTGTCTCTATAGGTTAATGTCTAAGGCTTCAATCCTAACCTCACTTACCTGGGAGTAAGCACCACTGAATTCAACAGGACTCACATTTAGGAGACATGATTAGAACTGTTAGTCTCTTGTGGTAGTCTGCATCATGACAACAACAGAAACTGCATCCACAGATCCTAACAACCAGATACAAGTATCTAGCTAGGATATCAAAGGGTACAATGCCTTGTTGCACATGCATATCCTAATCCAGCCAATGGGACCCTCCTTGTCTTCACTGATCTTTCTTGTATGATAGGTTCAACAGATAATACCAAAGTTGTTTATATATCACATATTCTTTGTTTTTTGCATATGAGAAGCCACCTGTTATTTAAATTTATGAACCAGGTTGATAATGTTTACAAATTCATACTTTGATTCACATCAGCAGCTCACTCAAGGAAAGGAACCTTGCCTCACTAGTGAAAAGCCGGAATGTCTGAACATATTTGAAAACACAATTAAAGCACTCATGGAAGGAAGAGACGGTGTCAAGTCTTAAAACTGCCAATGTCATAAACTGTACACAAATATTAAATGATTCAGTAGCACACAGGAAGCATTGAGAGTAGCATGTTATAAAATTAGGGAGAGAATTGAGTTATTACTGGATTCATCTTTGTATTTTAAAAAAATAGCAAGGGCGAATTCTGTGTGCTCTCAGTTCTGTGTGATCATTTTTAATATGTCTGATCTTTTTTCAACAATCAGCTTAAAAGTATCTTAGTGGGGGAAAATCAGCTGTAAATCAAACTCAGGCCTCCAAGGTGATAGTGATAGAAGTTGCCTAATTGGAAATTTTGCTATCAGCCTCCTCAAGTTAAATTGATATAAGGGTTAGTCATGAAAAGGAGGGATGAGAGATGAATATACAATTAACTGTAATCCCATTACAGAAGTTTAATCTTAATTAATTTGAAACCATTGATTAATTGCTGGAATGTATTCCCAGTTTTAAAAAGGGAGAGACAAACTATAGTATACACCACCAAGAAAAAAAAAGGATAGAACTGCCAGCTTAAGGAGCAACCTCAGTGATGAATGACAAGGGAGTTAGCTTGCACAGGTAACCCATCAAAGAATGGTCTTTAATTTGTGCTCATACATGGTTAACTGGGGAGTGTGAGTTCATTTCCTTGTATAGTAATTAAGGGAAGGTACACCAGATTCAAAAATTCTAAGGGGACCATTTAAAGTCTGGTTACATGACATTCTTATTAGGGCCATCTCTGGGAAAATAAAAAAGTTCATTATGCCAAATGAACATTTTGAAAAATTAAAATATGATGGGATTGTAATCAAAGGCCATGTGTTCTAATAGCTCTCTGCACTGCAGACTAACAGTAGGAAACAGAATTGTACAAGTGCACAGGTCTTTACAGAGGCTAAAAGAGCACAGAGCTGGTAAACAGACAGAGTGGGACTTCAGAATAAAAACACAACCAGTTAGTATTCACTTAGTAGATGCTGATGGCCATAGACCCACACAGATAAGCAACTGATGAAATTACTCCTCCCTGGGGCTTCAAAGAGGACAAAATTATGTGGCATGGGTCCCCACTGTGTAAGAACATTCCTGGGAATAACCAGGGAAATGCCCACACTGTTTCAGGTACATGCAGGAAGAAAAGAGGCAGACTTGCTCTGATCTAGTCACAAGGTATCTCATGTGCAGGAGGTACTTCAATAGATAGATTCCCTTCCTGGATCTAAACTAGGGAAGAATGTTGTAGTTTGGTGCTTGTTTGATTGTTGTTTTTGATGAACTGGCAGCTGGTTATGGTCCATTGTAATTAGTGTTTTGTTATCTTCTGTTTCTCCCATTTCAGCCTTTTCCATTGCTGAAAAATAACATTTTTGGTTTTGTTTTTTCTAATGATGGGCTGCAATTCTTTTATTCAAAAGTAAATGAGCCAGGTTATTGTCCATCAAGTAGGTATCTTGCCTCAGAGTTATTGTTTGTCCAAAGAGAGGAGATTAAAGTATTTCCCCCTCCCCAAACATACAAGCAATTAAAAGAGGCGTGTACATTTCTCCCCAGCTCAGCTATGTGATATAATTTTGAAAGTTGAAAACTGAGCCCAATTTATCTTTCAGCCTTGAGTGCTGCTGTCTGCTGAATTTTTGGACTTACAATCAGCCTGTTTTAAGTTAACCAGCTTATTTTGCTTTCTTCTCCCCTTCCACCCACACACCTTGGACAGTTTTTCAGTGTTCTGAAAAATATAAGTTGCTTATGCCTGTCTGAGACAACAGACTAGCCAAACTCACAGTTCTTTACTAAAAGTCACAGAGATTAAAAAAACCAAACAGATATCAGGGAGAGATAGTTTAAGAATCAAACCATGAAGGTTAATGGCTAACATAGTCACCTCAATGACGCAGACGTTAAAGGAAATACACATTTCACCAGTTCAGATCGAAGATGTCAATAATGTCATTATATTAACTGTTTTTTAATTGAAAAAATTAGTATCAGGAAAAGCTGTGGAAACTCATAGCAAACAAGATCAGTCTACAAAGATTATGAACTTACAAACTGGGGGGGGTAGTCTGATGTACAGTTTGCTTTTACTGAATTTCTCACCCATCCCTATTCAGGACCCTTGGGAAAAAATGGACCCTGCATGTATGCATCCCTCTGTACTGCACTTAGCCAAGGAGTTTGGGGACAGACTGGATTCAGTATTTAAACATTAGGATTATTTATTATTCCAAAAGTTGATTAAGTATCTGTTCTGAAGTAATCTTTTAGAATTTCCTTTTCATGGAAAACAACACTAAAAAGGGAAATTGAAGCGGGGAGGAATTACATGCACAACCCCAGGCCAGGGGAAAAAATCCAAATGATTCAAAACCTGGTTTACTATATAAAGATAGACAAAGGGATTCAAGTTCCTTATTTTACAACAAAGAGGACCAAACTTTCCAGCCAAGGCAATAATGTGCATTTTTTTTATTATTTAAATATGAGATGCAAAGTGGGGGGAGAAGCAGGATCAGGCCCATTGTATGCAGGGGTTGCTTAATCCTTTCCTCATGACTTTTGCTAAAAATCCCACAAACCCACAGAAGCTGACATTAGATCTGAAAGGGAACCTTTCACTGGTGGTCAAGGACAGTTCATCCCACAACCTGTTTCCTCCAATATCAGTTGTGGTTCAGAAAAATCTATGAAGGACTGAACACACACACACAGAAGCACACACAAATAACCATAAAACAAAAATTGTACACATACGATTTGGATTGCTACTGTGCAGGTCACAGATCCGACACTGAGGATTTCTTGCTGGTTGGCCAGGTACATGTTCAACCAACTTGCAGTACATTTCAGGACCTCTTTCCCCACATGTAGCATTTGTTGAGATGAGAGCATTGGAAGCCAAGTTCAGAACTGCTGGAAACAAACCTGGAAGAAAACAAATGATGTTAGAATGCCATAGTAAAGGCAGAAAGTTTGCATATTCTAACCCACATTGGTGCAGCAATTAAAATACAGATATGCTGTATGAATCTGCTTCAGTGATGTGGAGTAAGGACAGAAAATGGACTGAGTGAATTAAAGAACATGGCAATAAAATCTGTCATAAACTGCTGCAGTAAATTCTGACCCTAGAATCCATTTCCAAAATATCTACATTTATTTGAATTAATTCATGAAGTGCTTTTTGATGCAATGCAACAAAACCCAATAGCAACATCAGCCTATACAATGTCAAAAAGATTAAGATTTCTCACAACAGAAAGATTATGTGGGCTGATGATATGAAAAACTAATGAAATGTGGGTCTGTGTCTGAGAGCTACACTGAAATCTTATGCTGGCCACCCCCATGTCTGGCTGTATTCTCTGATTCCAGCTCCAGACATTAATGAACACAAAGTCTAACCTCAACTAAAATTGCCATGGATGGGCTTGAATGTGTAACAGATTTCTGAAGCTTCTCTTCTCTCTCTCCTTGCTACATTAATGTATTTTGAGCTCAGTTCTCCTGTCAGTCCCTGCAATTAACCTATGTGCCATTTAATTACTGACCCTTTTGGTCATGGTACAGTTATCCTCTGACATTCTAAGTTAGTGACTTCAATGCTCCTTTTAAAAGCCATGTTAAACATGTTGCCTAAGCAAGGCACCCAATTAGCTGCCAACTTGTCCAATTTGTACAACCAGTCAATCGATAGCCAGGACTTTATTGAATTTGGAGCTTGCCACATTTTCACAGATTACATCTCCTTCTTTAGTGTTAAATTCTATATTAGCACACATATTGTATTCCCCCCCACTGCCAAAAAAAAAGATCATTCAGAGATATTTATGGCTCTCTCCACTGGGGAATTACCCTGCAAAGACTCAGTACTGAATGTGCAAATGAGTAGTCAGAAGCTGTGGCACCTTCAGGTTTCCTTACAGCCATAGATTCTATGCCATGAATAATATAAAAGCCAGCAATTTAGGCGCAACAGGAAGATTAGCGCCCTGCTTTAAATTGTACCACAGATCTAATGGGAACATCACATAAACTCATAACATGGTGAGGGAGGGAAGAATTTACAGCATATGATGTTTGAAAAATATATTACAAGAATATAAAAGTAGGTAAAAAAAAGACAAGAGAAAACAGATACACACAGACAGCGCTATGTGTACTTTATTCCTCTTTGACTTAATCCTCTCTCACACACAAAATTCACCTGAAATACATTCTTTTACACCCAAGCCTTTTAGGTACTAACAACATACTGTATGGAGGAAAAAAGATGGCCGCAGTGAGCAGTCTGCAGTAAGTCTACTCTCCTGAATATTTTGATTTTATCTTTAATTTTAGCTTTTTTATCACAAATTTTATCATAAATTTTAAACCTTTTTGGCCATCTATGCATATGAACTGAAGAAGAACATTATTCTGAAGCCAAGGACTCATATTAACCTTTTCCTATTTAATGCAACAAGCTTCCAAACAAGATCGGTGTTTCCTGCAGATAGAGATTTCCATTGATTTTCATTGACTTTTTAAACTTTAAAGTTAAACTTTCCTCTTATATGGTGTCTCTAATTTCAAGCCTTAGAATATACTAACGAAAAAGAAAAATCTTAAAAGAAAATAGTTAGAAAAGAAAAAGAGAAAGGATATGTATACTTACATTTAGTTATCTATCCTTGTGGAATTTTTACTGATAGCAGAACAGCAGCTGTTATTTACACAACTGATAACATTGGTTTAAGGGCTATTGAAATATGGTTCTTACTAGAAAAAGCTACAAAAAGCTGGGCCTTACGCCAATTGATAATCTAAATCTAAGCTCAACGCCAACGAAACGGACAAAGCAGTCGAAAATAACAAACTTTTGCTGCTTAAAGAAAGATGCTAATTCTGCAAACACTTCAAGGGCAGATCTTCCAGCTGTTCCACCTGGCCATAATTGGTCAATTTCCCTTACTCCCTGTGCTTTACTATCAGGAAAAGATGAAGCTTGTAATTTAGCTCAAGAAATTGCTCAAACATCCCTAGCTGATTTTATATTCGACAAAAACATGCTAGATGACTCTACTCAGAACAGCTCGCTCTCGATGCCGGCCCTTGAATCTTCTGACTGTGAAAACTCAATAAATTTGAGCTGCTCTGCTGAATTTATTCCTCACCAGGAGACAGAAATCTCTCAGATACCAAAATGCAAGTCGATTATGCTGAGCGAAAGCTGGTCACATACAACTACTCTGATGTTAACCCAAATTGCGCAATTCGTGGCGGAATCAAACTCTTTACTTACAACTTTAACGAATCTCCTACTAAAAAATGTTGCGAAAACAAATAAAGACGATGCAACAGTAACCACAGCCACGAAAATAACACAGACTATGGTAAAACAAGACTGTCAATTATTGACTTTAAATAAGAAATCATGTAGATCTAAAAAGCCATCCAGAAGCAAACAAATCAGGAAATCAAAAAATATGAAGACCTCTAAAACTCACTGCAAAAACAACATGAATTATAATAAGCTTTTTAAACTTTTGGATCCGCCAAAGTCTATGACTAAAAAGCAAAAGAGGAAGCGAAAGTATAAGAAGAAATCTAAAAAAGGGACTTCTGTTCAACTTCCGGCACCTCAATTAAACCAAACAGAACTTCCATTGAGGATTAATTCAAATGCTATGATCCCTGAGGGTTCTCCTATTCCAAGAAATGCAATAAATCAGCATCAAATCTTTCAACCATCGAAAATGTCGAATTTCTTTCCAGCTATCAATCAAAATAGATGGAATCTAGTTCGAAGCGGGAACATGATAGCCATAACAAACTATCCAAAACCTTGGGGTCTGCTGAATCTACAAGCGCGGAAACATCACTTATGTGCCACCTTGGATAATATAATCCCTGGGCTTTTAAATGTCCACCAGATCATCTCAGTGGAATATCTCTTCAATAATTACATTTCCGCTAGAGCCCTGATAACATTATGTGATGATAATACAACGAATAATATCTATAAAAGAAGACAGATTCTTCTAAATCACAATCTTTTATTATCTAGGGTATTTAAAAATTGTGCTCCACCTCAATGTTTGATTTCGCGTGATCTACCAAAATATAGTCCTGTTTTGACTAACAGTTCTGATACTGCAGAACATCAAAATCCTCAACTCTACAGTACCTCGGATTCGAATCATGGTCTTAATGCTATAAGCCCTCTAGAAAATGGGAAATTCCTCCAGGAAGAGATTCTTCTACTTGACTCATTTTCCTCTTTATCGACAGATGCTAAAAGTGAAATAATCACGAAACTTGAAATTCTCTTACAGACTTTAAAAACGCAAATGGCAAATGTAACCCCCGGTGTGAGAATTTATGAAAACATTAAACTGAATGCTACTGAAACAAATAAAGATCAGCCCTCCATCTGGAGGACTACTAATACTCAATCTATACAAAATGTTTCCTTAGACATACCCAAGACAACGACTTTATCTAATCCCAACTCTTATCGCCTACAAGGTTATTGACCAAGATCGTCAAGTGTAAAGTGGTTCTTCTCCTTGGTTTCTTGGAATATTGCTGGATGGTCTAGCAAAATACAAATGCCAACTGTTAAGGATTTCCTATCCAGCTATGATATTTTATTAATACAGGAAACTTGGGCTAGGGATGAAATATGCCTAGATGGATTCTCAGCCTTCTCCCTTGAAGCTCTGCGAAGCAATAGGGGGGGAAGAGATAAGGGAGGTTTATGTATTCTGGTTACTACCAGATTTGATGCTGTGATCTGCTCCTTAACCCCCTTGCGGGATCTAGCTGTGGCAATATTGTTAAAATCTACATCCTTTGTTTACTTAATAGTAAATGTATATATTCCCCCTAGCAAAAGAAAAAATTCTACCAAAAAACAATTTACCAAACTAGAATCTTATCTGTTAAGCTTGATTGACTCTTTCCCCAAAGCTATTTTAATCCTAGCCGGGGATTTTAATGCCAGAATGGGTGCATCAGATAATGACTTATATTGTAAATATCATCTTGAACCCTCGGCGATAGATGATCCTATAATAATCCCTGTAAGACAATCTAGGGATAGAGGCATAAATTATGCAGGTTTGTGCCTAATGCTTATGTCTGTGAAACTAAATCTATCCCTGTTAAACGGCCGTATGAGGGGAGACTTCGATGGAGAGCTAACATGTCTAGGGGCCAGGGGAGCATCTGTTATAGACATGATTTTTGTCCCGCCGGAACTTTTTGCTCAAATTAAATGCTGCAGAGTCTTGGCACGACCTGAAAGTGATCATTTTCCGATATCTTTAAATGTCTATGGTACAAATAAATCCCCTTTTTTAGAACAACGAACATTCGCTGCCACGGATGTTGAGATACGCCCAGCGCGGATTAAGTGGATTCCTAAACTCCAGGAAAAGATCGCTGAAGGTCTCAACTCCTTTGAATTACAGACTATCAAAAACCAACTTATAACAGCCGCCTATAGCTCTGTAAGCTACCATTACTTATACCAGTTGATTAATAAAATTCAATATTTGATTAGAACAGACCCCAGGAAGTCACTGAGAAGGTTTACCAATAAGGCGAACCTGTGGTTTGATAGTGAATGTTATGAAGCAAGAACACAAGTAAAATATTTTCATCAAGCATTTAATTTGCATAGATCTCATGAACATCTAGATAGATTTAAGACAGCTAGGAAAAAATTTAAACAGCTAATTAAGCGGAAGAAGATTCTTGCCCTAAGACAATCGTGGCAAAATCTCCTTCAGGCTTCCAAATTAAAAGACTCGACTATGTTTTGGCGTATAATAACCCAACACTGGCCTAAATCCAATCTTCGATTAGAATGTGCCATTGCTCCAGCTATTTGGGAAAACTATTACACCATTCTTTACCAGGGAAATTATATTATGGAAGATTCCAAACTGGACTCCCATATAGAACCCCCTGTATGGCCTCCAGTTACTTCAACTGAAGTCCTAGATCTTATAGCTACCCTCAAACCAAATAAGGCACCAGGGCCAGACAATATACCCCCCGAAGTCTTTAAAGCAAACGCAAAGTGGTGGGCCCCCACCTTGGCTGCATTATTTACTAACATCAACTCTTCCATGGTTATACCACAAGGGTGGGGTGCTGCAATAATAATTCCATTATACAAAAAAGGCTCTCGACTGGACCCTGCTAACTATAGACCGATAAGTTTGCTTAATATAATTAGTAAGCTATACACCACTTACCTCTATAGGAAATTACTAGATTGGGTTAACCATACCGATTTGTTAGCACCTGAACAAGCAGGTTTTCGCATAGGACGATCGCCGTCTGACCATGTTTTGGTTCTTCAGCATCTTATTACCAAATACAGCAAAACTAATGGTCAGGCTTTATATTCGGCCTTTGTAGATTTAAAGGCGGCCTTTGATTCTATATCTAGATCTAGACTCTGGGTGAAAATGCAAAACTTGGGAATTGATAGGCGTCTTTTAATCTTGATACAGGGCCTTTATCATAATACTTCCCTGCAGATTCGGTGTAATAACGAAGGCCATCTAACGAAGCGTATCTTTACTTATAAGGGTGTTAAACAGGGGTGCATTTTAGCACCCTTACTATTCAACATCTATATAAACCCCCTAGTGGCCAAACTTTCATCTATATCATCTCACCCTCCAATGCTAGCCTCTAACCCGAGAGCCTGCCTGTTATATGCAGATGATATACTGCTCCTTTCACAGACACCCATTGGTCTCAAAAGATTGATGGCAGCTCTGTCATCCTTCTGTCAAGAAGAAAAACTAGTAGTAAATCGGCAGAAGACGAAGGTTCTTGTCTTTACTAAAAAAAGGACAAAACATATTTGGAGGATTGACAACTTGCCGATTGAGCAAGTAAAAACTATTAGATATCTCGGTATTGTACTTCAAGCATCAGGTTCCCATCAGATGCATATCTCCTCCTCCCTGTTAACTGCCAGACGCACAACAAAGGCCCTATTATCTTTCTTCTATACCAAAGGGGGCCAATTTATCTTTCCAGCCATAAAAGTATTTGCTGCGAAAATCCTCCCGCAACTCTTATATGGGGCTCAAACTAGTACATACACCAATTTTACTAAACTAGAAGCCATACAAAACTCCTTTTTAAGATCAATATTAGGAGTCCCTACTTGTGTTCCAAATTTTATATTGAGACTAGAATGTGGTCTCCAATCCATAGAGTCTTGCGTGTGGAAACTGAGATTACTATTATGGTTGAAATTAATTTTTAGGCCCACCGGGTTGGCTCCACATGTACTTATAGATAAAGTTCGTTCCCATTGGGGAAAAATGATTCATGACAAACTTTTAAGCCTAGGCTTTTCTTTGCCCTACATTCTCCAGTTGGGTTATGACTCTGCTTGTGCGATAATTAAACAACGGTTAAGAGATATTGACTTCCAGCATCATTTACTTCTTGTAAAGAAACAAAGACACAACCCGAAATTTTTCACCTTAATGTCCTACCTCATGAATTTGGAACTTCCCAACTATAGAAGGGCTTTTACTCTAATTAGATTAAATATATTGCCATCCGCTGTATTGTCTGGTAGATATAATAAAATCTCATATTCTGAGAGACTTTGCCCCTGTGCTGATGGAGAAATTGAATCAAATGAACATGTTCTTTTTTGTTGTATATTTTATCATGATTTAAGATCTCAATTGATTATGCCTATCTTGTCATCTCTTCCATCTAGTCCTGAATCCTTTTACATAGATTATCTACTAGGCGATTATGTACCTGAGGTGACACTTGCTGTCGCCAAATTTAGCGCTGCTGCTATTAAATGTAGGAAAATAAAAGTCCAATAATTAATTTTAATCCGATTGTTTTGTATATTGATTTTATTTGATATATATCTCCTTGCTGTTAAATCAAATGGAAGTCATTTGTATTTGTTTTACTTTGTAATATTTATGTATGAAGGGTCAATTTGACTGTAAATAAACTCAAACTCAAACTCAAACATAGTGTATTATATGCAGATGCATCTAACAATGCTCTGATGGTTTTAATTTTTTTGAAAAAAGAGCTGGTTTCCCCCCCCTGGATTCAAGAGTGGAAGAGCAACATATGGAGAGTACATAACACTTTTCCTGTCAGCTGTTTTCCCAGTTAAAATCAGCCTCCTCCACAAACTACTGTGCCTCTAACAAATATTTCAGCCATTGTAGGGACTTTCACTTCAGGGATAAACAGCGGCATGAGGGAGGAGGGAGACCAGGGGCGTCACTGGGGTGGTGCGGCAGGTGCGGGCCACACCGGGTGACACCACCAGACCGGGTGACACCACCCAGAGCCGCCCCCCCAGGCACTGCCTAGGCTCCAATGAGAGCCTTCGCATGCCGCGCCGGCTGCCTTCCTCGGCTGTTAGAAGGTGGCAGCGGCGGCAGTGGCAGCGAGGCGGCAGCGCGCTCCCGGGCCCTGTTGTTTGGCTGTGTGCTATGTGAAGCCGCACGTGCATAGCGCGCGCAATCGCTCACACTCTTGGGAGACAAGGTGCTGAGGGCCGCACTGGGTGACACCAACCCTAGTGATGCCACTGAGGGAGACCTGCTGGGATGCTGCCCAGGATGATTGGCCTATCAAGGAATGGAGTGGATAGGGATTGGTCCCATTGGAACGCCCACTGGGTCCTCATGCTTGGGTGCTCATGGTCAGAGTGTAGTATTTGGGGGTGGTGGGGGAAGTCTTGGGCCCCTTCTTGCAGGTCTGACTGAGGTGTCTTGGGAGTTGTGTGCTTGCTGCCTGTGCTACTGGGGCTCATGGCATTGCTGGGATGTTCTGCTTGTGTTGTGGGGTCTTGGTGTCATCAGGGCCATACCCTCAGATTGGTCAATGTGTGTATTGACACCTTCTGTTCCTGGGTGATCTGAGAGTATAGTCTCCATCACATCCTGGGATTGTTGGCAGTGGTAGTGTTGTCAAGGATACAAAGAGTGTGGCTGCCTTTGTGCAATGCTTTTGTTTCCCTTCTCACCATATTTCTACCTCCCATCTTGCACTAGTCATGCATTGGATACAGTGGGCATTCAGTAGGTATGTTTTTAATTATTGCTTATTGTTTTTAATTGCTGTAAACCGCCCAGAGAGCTTCGGCTATGGGGCGGTATATAAATGTAATAAATAAATAAATAAAATGAAAGCAATGTATCTCCAAGACCAGCATAATTACAGTCTAGGATTGTTCTGACTATGTCCCAGGACACTTGTGCCTTGCCACTTCTGAGCATGCTGAGGCTTTCATGAGACCTTTCCACACTAATGCTGGCAAAATAGGAAGACAAGGGATCAAGGATTGAGGAGATGCTCTCATTTCCATTGCACTCCTAATGATGTCTGCCATCGTGAGTGCAATGACATTCAAATTTCAGAACTGGGCTGAAGGGGTAGGGGTGGATTATTGTTGATACTTTGCAAAATAGATTGGTTTGCTAATCCTAATTCTGAACTGAATGTGGAATCCGCCTATCACCAGTAAGAGTCTTTGAAGTCTCTTAATGTATTTGGAAGCATCTTTTTATAAAACTTCTTTATATTAATTGTTATTTGCTGCTATTATAAATTGATAGCAATCTTTAAATCACATACATATTTAAATTGGGAATATTAATAATATTTTAAAGTGTTACATATCTGTTCTCATTTAATCTCATATTAAATAAATATAAATAAATAAATTTATTGAATTTATTTAACAAAATGTATATACTGCTTGACTGAAATAAAAACTCAGTTAAAAACAAGTAATTAAAAACATTTAAAAGATAATTAAAATTAAGCTAAAAAAATTACACCATTTCATGACAATGGTGAATCATGAGAACGTTAACTTTGCATAACAATCCATTTCTGAAATTTTGAAGTTTTTTTCTCGATCCAATTACTTCAATGTTAATTTCATTTTTATTAGTAGAGCTTTGTGCTTTGGAAGTTTCTAAATGATTGTTTGGTTTGAGTTATTGCTCAAAGCATGTTGAGATAGCTGGTTTGCTACAAAGTGAGCAGTAGTAAAACCTACAGCAAAAAAGCAAGTGCTGGGCCATAAAAATACCCCAAGAACATTGCTTCCCTTTCAGACATGGGGAAAGACCATCTCTGAACAAATGCAGCTATACTGTATCTACCCTAGATGATGCATTTATCACCTTTTTCTGAACAAAAGTTCCACAGTCAGGGAGGTACTTAAAGTGAAATGGTTGGTAGAACAATTAACTTTGTTGCAATTAACAAAGTTAAACTGATATTAAGATGCTCCTTGAATAGTTTGCTAGATTAATTCCATATATTTCTTGAAAGTATTACTTACATGCACCATTTATACACACACACACAATGTATGGCTGTTTTTGTAACAGTTTACCAAAATTATTTGGAAGAAAATACTGCTTCCAACTGTGCCAACATGATGTCATTAACTGAGAACAAATTTGACCCCATAATGTGCAACACATTATTAGCATCAACAGAAGCAATGATTGTTAGATGTTTTGTTAAAGAAGCACTGTCAATGTCCCAGTGTTTCAGAGAGAAGGAACCTTGTCATATTCAACCCCCTGCTGGCATACATGAGCAAAGATGGCAGGCAGAGCACAAAAGCAGCAGCAGGAGGATGAGCTCTCCTACCATGAACTCAAGCACTGGGATTGCTGCTGATGGATTGCCAAACTTTGGAGCTGGCATTTGAATACCTTTGCCGCACAGTTGATAAAGCCTTGTGTTTGTAAGGGTGGGGGTTTTTTGAGGGGGGAGTTGTATGTGCTTTTGTTGTTTGTGTTTTAGAAAAGGAGCTGCAGTCTTGCTAGGACAGGTTCACAAAGGCATGCAGCATGAATCTGAATTGTGGGTTGGGTTGGGTGTGTTCCTTATCACTTGAGGCTGCAATTCTGTGCACGCTTCCCTGTTTGAGTAAGTCCCATTGAATACATTGGGACTTGCTTCTGAGTAAACAATCATAGGATTGCACTACAAATATCTTTACAGGTTGTGTAAATAATAAACATCTTTGACAGTCATGCTTATATAAACATTTCTTCATACTATGTCCCGATAAGTAGTTGATTTCACGCTATAGTTGTAAATTATCACTTCCTATACATTTTAAGTGTGCCCTTTTTTCTTGGGGTGGTCATGGTTCCCCTCTGTTGTTTTCATCCTGCAGGTTAGATTAGGCTGAGAGATGGTGAGTAGCCCATGTTCACCCAGTAAACTTTATAGCTCATTTCCATTTTAAAATTAATTAAAACAATTAACATGCAGGCAAAGTTTATTAAGTAGATCCACACAATACATTTAAAGCACATCCAACTTGCATTTAAAGTACAGTTTCCCCCTCACAGTAATTGCTTTCTCTACCCATAACAAACTACAGTTCCCATGGTTCATGTGCTTCAAATGTGTGTTTAATGTGCATTAAATGAATGATGTAGATCTGCTCTAGGTATGATGTGCATTTATCAGTGAAATGAAAAGAACAATATTAAAAGTTTTTTTTAAACAGGAAAAGGGCTGTAGCTCAATGGCAGGCCACATGCTTTGCATGCAAAGGTCCAAAATTCAATTTCTGGAAAAGACTATCGCCTGGAATCCTGGAGAGCCAATGTTAGTCCATGTCATCAGTACTGAACTAGATGGTATCGAATGGCCTGAGTCAGTATAAGGTAGAATCCATTGTTCCTAAAAGTGGAAAGGGAGCCAAGGTCCATAGTGACTCCAAAATTTATTTATGCATTTTATTTACAAGATTTATATACTACTTTATTGTAAAAAATCTCACAGCAGTTTACAGAAGGAATTAAAACAATAAAATTATTGCCAAAAACAGTTAAAGACATGTATTTAAAAACATTCAAAATGATAAAACCAACAATGAGTTGAAAACAGATTAAAAAACACAATAGCTTCTGCCTGCCTGGGAAGGCTTGTCTAATCAAAAATGTTTTTAGCAGGTGCTGAAAAGAGTACAATGAAGGTGTCTACTTAATGTCAATAGGTATGGAGTTCCAAAGTGTAACTGCCACACTAAAAGACTGATTTCTTACAAGAGCAGAACAAGTACTATGTGGCACCCGTAACATGGAAAGCACACCTTGAACTTGGCCTGGTAGCAAATTGGCAACCAGTGCAGAGGTATTATGTGCTGATAGGGTATTATAGTACTCTTATCAGCAATCATTGCCCAGCATTCTGCACTAACTGCAGCACCTGCGTCAGGTTGTGCTGAATGGGGATTTCTGTGACCTCGGCTGACTGGATGCCAAGATTCTTTTTTAGTTTGGCTTTTGGTTAGGAATCCTGACTGGTTGTGGGATGCTCAGTTTCCTGCCTTACTCATAGGAATTTTGTTGTGGTTGGTATGGTATTGCATTTAGGAAATCATCACTGTCTCTTGTTTTTGTTTTTCTATTTGCATTTCATTTACCTTTAACCTCACTCCCTTACAGCCATAGATGCAACAACAGTGTTTCCATGCACTCAGCTCAACCGTCTTAAACCCACTGATGATACACCTTGTTGGTTGCATGACAGTTTGTTTCTTGCCCAATAGTGGTAAAAGAGAATTCATATACTGGGAAGTGTGGCTGCAATTGTTGTTGTTCCCAAGCTGCTCTATGTGAAGGTAGAACAAACCATGGGTGTTTTCTCTCTGTCAATTATTACTCACTGGAATTGTGTTGGCTGTCAAAGTGAGTTTATGGCAGCCCACAAGGTAGACAGAAAAGGGTAAAGAATCTTCTTACTCTTACTCATTTCTCAGACCTCTTTTGAAGGTCAAATCTGTAAAGAAGTTTGGAGCAGCCATGTAAAAAGACAGGGGCAAGGCATTCCAGCCAGGGGGTTGCAAACCCTGCTTGGATATGGATATATCCACAGAGGATCCCTAGTGAAGCTTTACCAACAGCACAATCTAAACCATATCTTCTCAGAAGTATGATGTATTGAGTTCTATGGGGCTTGGTAAGTGTGTTTAGAATTGCAGCCTTCTGCGGCATCCATCTTTACTCCTGAGTGCTCTCATCTAACATCTCCACAACACTAGGCTCCTTTCTTCCTACAATGGCCTTCTCGTGACTGGGCTGGCCTGAGGGCACTTAAACCCTTCTTTCATGAAGCAAGTAGGCTAGATTAAATGTTCCCTACCCAGGCTCTATCTTTTAGCTAAGATTTCTTAGAAATTTCAGAGAAATGTTTTTGTTTGAATTGAATGCTCCAAGCAACTGTGGTTTAAGCTTAAGGTTTCATGCTTAATGACATCAGTAGGGCCCACCCCTGTAGCATCACTAAGACCTGCCTCTGTGACATCACTTGGGCCCACCCCATGGCATCACTACGGCCCGCCCCTTGACATCAGTACAACCTGCCCCTGTGACATCACTAGGGCCCATCACTGAAATCTCAGGGTTTGGGATGTTTCTGACATAGCAACCCTACCCTAACACCTGCTATTTGGTACAATTATCTTTCCTGCTTCCCCACTTGCAAACTCCACTTGCCACTTCAAAGAAGAAAAAGAAATGATTTGCCTAAATTTCATGTTAACTTTGCCAAATTCATCTTCCAGGATTCTGTGGGGAAACCGAAATGCCACTAAACTTGTATCAAACATTCAAAAAACATTTTTTTAAAAAAAAATGGCTGTTTCATTCTAAGAATCATCCTTGAGGGGGAAGCAGAAAAGAAAAGAAAGTTACTTGTCTGTTGTAGTACGAAGCTGTGTTGGTGTGTGGGAACACAGTGAGTAGGCACAGAAAAACGCTGGGGCAAAACAAAACAAAATCTTGCAGCAAAGGATAATTTCCAGCTGTGCACCATGGGGAGTAACTTAATGCACTCAATCCGCAATGTAAAAGAACACTTTTATACAATTGGAAAATAAGTTCCATTTTAAGAAATCACTGTCCAGCCACAGCACTGCTTGCAGACTGGAAAATATGTTAAAAACTATTTGTCCAGTGGCAAACAAAATCCAATACCACAGCCTTTCAGTTGATGTTTACTACTCTGTATCAACTGCTCCTTCAGCATTAAACAGCTCCATTATCTTTTCTTGTTTAAAAGAGAGCTAATGCATTTTTGTTGTGTTGCTGCTTCTTTCAGTTGCTGATATTTTTATTTTATTTTATTCTATCTCTGCTCTAAGCCCAAGAACTTTTTTCTTTTTTAAACTAGGAAGTTTTCCCCAAGTTATATTATCTTTGTTGCTGTTGTTGTTGTTGTTATGTGCCTTTAAGTCGATCACGACTTATGGCAACCCTATGAATGAGTGACCTCCAATAGCATCTGTCGTGAACCACCCTGTTCAGATCTTAATATTCTCTACTGTGTCAAAAACATACCTTTAAAATATGTTATTTATATACATTGTTATAGACATTTATAGGCATGTACAAACAAAATAGATATCTGCTGCTTTCCAGCTAAATATGTGGTCTCATAGCACCTGTTTATTATTTACATGGCTTCTATTCTGACCTGACACTGGGATCATCTATGTCTGAAGAGATAGGAATCTGTTTTAACCCATTTGTAACTGTTCTCATTGACTAGTGTGATGGAAACAGGACACTGCAAACCCCATTGTCTGGGACAGGACCAGTATTAAGGGTCATGGGGGGCAGCATTCTTAGAGAGACCTTTGGATCTCCTAGTTATTTCAGCCTGCTTGCTCACCTGCCTTATCACACTAGGCTAAGAAGAGGTGAGCAAATGCATGACAACCATGGTGAGAAGAGGGAGCAGCAGCTGCCATCACCAGATTGCTCACTGGCTCTTCATCTGGCAAAAGGGCAGATGGCAACATTGGCAAGAAGGATGAGGAAGAGCAGCACCTGGTAACAATGGTGAGGAAGAGAATGTTGGAGATAGTGTGGTGTAGTGATTAAAGTGTTGGACTAGGACCTGGGAGACCAGGGTTCAAATCCCCCCCTTCTTAAAAATAAGCAGTATAAATCAAGTCAACCAGCAATTAATAAAATGCTGACTGAAATAAGTATGTCTTCAAAGTTTTTTTTAATGCTCATGATAGAGCCACATGAAAGTCCTGTCCCTGGAACCTGTCAGTCTTACAGAGAGAGTGTGATGTAGTGGTTAGACCGTTGGACTGGGACCTGGGAGATCAGGGTTCAAATCCTACAGGAGGAAATATATACAACACATCCAAAATGGTTAAGAGATGAAAGCTAGAATATGGAACAGCTTTGCCATTGACCTCTATCAGAGGTGCATGGTACCATTTCAGCACAATCCATTTTCAGTTGCTTTCATTTATTTTCACAAACAAGTCTGGAAGTGACATGATATTTTTTGTTTTTTATATGTGAGGAACTGAGGTACAGTAATTGTGATTTGCTACAGGCTGCCCTGTTAGTTCAATTGCTAAGCTGAATATTAAACTGAATTCTTGTAAAATATTAAACCATAACATTTTACAAAAATTTAATGCAATAATCCAGTCCCATTTTCTCTTCCAAAACTGTTTGTTTGCTTCCTCAATTCCAGTTTGTGTTGAGGATGAATGGAGAGCTCACAGCAGATGGCTGTCAGAAAAGCTACAACTACATACCATGGCTGAGAATTAGTGCACAGAAAATTATGCATCTTGGTGAACAGTGCAGAGATCCTGCCTGTAAATGCCAACAGACATCTGGCTTGAAAACATTGTAAAGCCAGTTTAAATATTCTTCTATTCTTAAATATTCATGAATATTAGCTTATTACCATGTCTGCTAACACCTCTCTGATTGAAGTTTTACTTTCCTTCCTAGGATGTGAATTTCAAGTGTTTATTCTTTTGTCTTTTAAAATTATCCTGGAGTGAGCATACGTTTGTAATATTCTATTAATACAGGAATGAAGAAAAAAGAGAAAAGGCATCAGAGAGTACACATTTGTGGTGGTGGGAAATGTTAGCTGGTTTCAAAAATTCTATATTAATTACTGAAGAATGCATGTTTTCTTAGGATTATGCTATGTTGTTCTTAGATGAGGAAAACAAAGGTTTCTAGCAAAAACAAAATGTCTGTAGGCTTGGTATGGACAGTCAGCATGATTGCCCAGAGGACTATATGAAACTACCAGTGCGCTCACCAGTGTGTTTGTGTGGAGAGTAGGGATAGGGGAGAAATTCAATTTGGTTCGCATTTCATGGGAAATCTACCAAATTTGTGCTTCCTGAAACAATATGCAAACTGAAATACAGCTATCCTTTCGAATTTGCACTTATTTGCATTTTGCAATGCAGTTCCTCAACCAATGGCTACACGAATACATACATTATGGGAAACAGTGCATAAAAATAATTAATGAAAATAACATACAAACTGCATTATATTAGGGAAATTCAAAATTAGGGAAATTGCAAAAATGAGGACATTAGTCAGAACTACATACTAAAATGTGTTTATTAGGGAGAGATGCCCAATGGTGCACCATGCCAATGATGAAAAAATTTCATGGGGATTTTTTATTTAAAAAATATCAAATTGCTGCAGAAATGTAGAAAACTGAATTAAAGATTGGGAAATTGAGAAACAGAGAGACCTGAAATTGACAGATTTTTCCATCCGTAGTGGCGACACAAACTGTATGAACTGAGTCAGGTGAAAAACGCCTTGGCAAAAGAGATTCAGACCTAAATTAGCAATGGACAAGAGACTGAAGAAAGCAGTGAGAACTGTGTCCCTGTTCCTGTCACAGTTGCCAGTGAGGAAAGAGTCTCATCTCTTTTCAACAAAACAATAGGCTACCAATGTCACCTGGGCACATATTGAAGCCTTGTTGCATAACCTGTCAGAGTACTGAATCTCTAATATATTGTACTATAAGTGACAATTAAGGGTTTGGGAGTTCTTCATTTTATCAGAGAAGGCACAGTTATATGGTTTCAATGTTATCCTTCTGTTAAGGTCTCAGTTTATAGCAAATAACAATTTTTACTGGGATATTACTGTCACTTGGGCCAAAAACAAGGATGCCCCACCATCGTAACTGAAATGTTATTGCTACCTATTTCTACATAAATTTCCTCATATGTATTACCCATTAAACTATTCACTTTCCAATGTGGGCATTGTCCATCACACAAGTAATTCTACAGCCATGAGAGTGGCTGGACCCTATAGCCAGTGTGGATTTTTCACATTCCGCAATGTTAAATTGAAAATACCCCCATGCCATTCTGATGCTTCTCATAAACTCATTTCAAAACAAAACCTTACAAAATGTATAGTCCTGAACTCAAACACTTGCTTAACAACCCTGTAAATTTTCATGGTGATACAGAAAACAGTCAGAGAGAATAGAGAGTTCAAAGTCTAAAAAGAGAGGGGGGGAAACCCTTTTGGACTTTTTTCTGTCAGAGTTCTCATAATCTGTTGAAATTCATTAAAAATCAGCCATGTTCACAGAGTACCTGTAATCCTATTACTGACCTTGCCCCATACTCTGACCTTCGTCGTCTGCACTTTGAAAGTTAAAAAAATGGCTGACTGATTTTTAATTAATTTATGAAATAGTGGCTTGAACTCAATGATAGTGTCGGGCATGCTCAGTAAGAACCAACTGACGGTGTTCTAAAAGCCAGACTCACAGCTGCTTGGCTTGCCAAATCAGGGTGCCACACTCACACCAGACTTTGATTTCATTTGAGACAGTCATGGCTTCCCCCAAAGAATCCTGGGAAGTGTAGTTTGTGAAGGGTGCTGAGAGGAGACTCCTATTCCCCTGACAGAGCTCCAGTGGCCAGACTGGTTTAACAGTCAGCCACTCTGATTGAAGGTCTGTGAGGGGAACAGGGAGTCTCCTAGCAACTCTCAGCACCCTTCATTAACTACAATTCCCAGGATTCTTTGGGAGAAGCCATGACTGTCCAAAGTGAAATAAAAGCCTGGTATGGATGCGGCCATGGACAGCTTTGGTTTAGATTTGGGTGGGAGGCTACACGTGCCTGCTGTAGAATAAAAAGGTGGGGGAAACGCTAAAAAGCAATGATACTGTTCACAATGTTTTCCTTTTGGAAAGGAAAGGGGCTTCCCCTCTCCCCAGTGCCTACCCACCCAATCTCCTCCCCTCTTCCTCCTTCTACCCTCCCTTCCCCTTCCCCAGGTCAGTGTTGGACTATGACCTGGGAGACCGGGGTTTGAATCCCCACACAGCCATGAAGCTCACTGGGTGACCTTGGGCCAGTCACTGCCTCTCAGCATCAGAGGAAGGCAATGGTAAAACCACCTCTGAATACCATTTACCATCAAAACCCTATTCATAGGGTCAACATAAGTCGGGATCTACTTGAAGGCAGTCCATTTCCATTTTCAAACATTATTGCACAGAAATAAATCCCACTGAACTCAAAGAGTATGCAAATGATCAAACCCACCCTCCCTTCTCCTCCCTCCTATTCCCTCCCTCTTGCCCCTTCCCTCCCCCTTCCTTTGCCCCTCCTCTTCCTCCTTCCCATGGTCAGTTTTACCTATTTTAAGCATGTTTGCATGGGAGTAAATACCATTGAACTCTATAAGCATGCCAATGATCAAACCTGCCCTCCCCTCAACCTTCCTTTGCCCCCCTCCAATCTGCTCCTTCTTCCTCCCCCTCCCCCATGGTCAGTTTTACCTATTGTAAACATGATTGCATAGGAGTAAATCCCATTGAACTCAATAAGCACGCAAATGATCAGACCAGCCTTTCCCCTCCTTCCCCTCTCCTCTCCTTTCCTCCTCCCCTCCTCTCTTCCTTCTCCTCCTCCCCTGCCCACTCCAGCCCTCCCTCCCTCCCTCCCTCCCCTGGTCAGTCTTACCTATCCTAAGCATGATTTCACGGAAGTAAATCCCACTGAACTCATTAAACACACAAATGATCAAACATGTCCTCCCCTCCCCTCCTTCCTGCTCCCATTCCCCTCCTCTCCTCTGCCCTTCCTCCTCCTCCTCCTCCCCTCCCCATCCCCCTGTGGTCAGTTTCACCTATCCTCATTGAAGGGGAGTAAATCCCACTGAACTCAGTAAGCATGTAGATGATCAATCCATTCTCAGCAAACTTGAACAGGATCTCATTTCTTACCTCCCAGATTAAAAAGCAGAGAAATTCACTAATAGGCGAAAAACCTAAGAATGTACCTATAGCCCACAGCTATTTCTATCAAACTTTAAAAAGCAGGGAAATTGGGCAGCTATAGTGAATGTACCAGGGGGGCAGGAGACCTGACCTCCTCTCTGAGTTATTGGACTGCCCTACAAATTTGTCAAAATGTAAACACTATTTGGGTTGGTCTTTCACAGTCCAATCCACTTCCTGTGTAGCTTGGAAGAATTTGGTAACGTGCCTCTGAGCATATGGTGAGTGGTAGCAACACCTGCAATCAGCGCAAATAATAGAAAGAAGACATGTGCTGTGCTGATCTTGTCTTAACAGGGAGGAAGCAACATTATTAAGACAGTTGATACAGTTCAGATGGTCACTTTAAATATGTCTGATTTACTTTTATTTTTTATTTTATTTTTTATTTTATTAGATTTATATACCGCCCGACTAGCATTAGCTCTCTGGGTGGTGAACAACAGAATATAAAAATACAAAACATCTCAGATCTCATAATAAATACAGCATAAACATATATAAAACAAGAAATCAAAAACAATTACAACAACATTTAAAACTAAAACGAGTTACATAGTTTGCAATTTTAGTGAAGTTTCCTATAGGAAAACATTTTCTTTTGTTTCTATTTCTATGAATATGTGAAGTACAGCAACACTTTGCAAAGTTACACGAAAAAAAACTCCAAACATAATTGTGGAATAATGGCACTGACTATTCTGCAGAATAGTCTCCAGTGGACATCAGGAGTGTCTCAGTTTGCACAAAATAAAACAGTGGGAGGTGAAATATATTCTAGCAAAAGTTTAGGTATAGAAGGGGGAAAACCTTTATTTTTGAAAAGGAGAATTTTCCATTTATTGTAAAGATAGCAGGAATACACATTTCAATTAATTCTCTGCATTTCAAGAGTGCCCCTAGGCTCTTTTACCATTCAATTCAATTTAAACCCCAAACAACTGTTCCTTATATATTTCAGCTCACTGACTTGAATACATACAGTATGTTTGATATTTCAGGGGCATTTTGAAAGGGGCTATGATGTTTTTCCTTACTAGCATTCTCTCCTATAAAATATTATAATAGGTCTGTCTTAAATTATTGTTCAATTGTTCTAGCAATACCACTGAAAAAAATAGAGCAACCCTGCTGTCATCTACCAGTGGTTTCATTCTACTGATTCCATAGGATGTTGTTACATGCTCCCTTATTTCCCTGAAATGAGCAGTATCAACCTGTTCTTTCTCTCTTCTAAGATGGGGTAGGGCATCTCAGGCCTAGGGGCTGAATGCAGCCTTAGAGGACTCTCCATCTAGCCCTCAGGACTCATCCCAGTACACATTCTTCACCAGCTCTGCTTCGAACCCTCCTTAAATGTTTTGCCTGGTTGGAATGTGTCCTTGAACTCAGATAAGGACTTTCACTTGCCTGGGTGAAGGACAGGGAGGAGCATTTGACTGTACATAGAAACTAGCCTACTCTACCAAAGTAAAAAGTTACATTCATTGCTCTGCCCTGCCCAGATTTCCCAGAAGGGAATGTGGCACTCAAACTGAAAAAAATGTTACCCACATCTATTCTAAGAGTTTGAAATGTTTGACATTTTATCCTCTTCCTGCCTGCTCCCCCCATTTTATACCCATTGATGGAACCATTTTGTTCCTTCTGTTGCACTCCCACTCTTATTAATGTCACATCATCAGAAGGTTGGTGAGTTCCAAAATACTGTGGGTTTATTGTTATCTCTACTGGTCCCATTCTACCACTAGACAAATTTATTATGATGTCAGTTCCACATCACCCTAACAGAAAACTGCATGTTAACCAACCTTGCTTGGATGGAGGAGAAACAGTGACAGAGAATATTGGACTTCTGGGGATGGGGTGTTGAGACTAGTAAGCCAGTCCCTCCAGGCATCCACACTTGCATTAATGTAGAGTGACAGCTTGTCTCAGCATTAATCTGATTTTGTTTTCCCTTTTTCATTGCATTTTCCAGTCAGCAAGCCTTTTGTGCTTCAATATATACTGATCTGATGTCACTTTGTGTGATTAATAAGTTCACCTGTTCCAACATTAGTGGCACACATGACCAAACCTAATTTCCCAAGTTATCAAACCTACATTTCCCTGCTTCTCTTGAGTCACATTTATCTTGTAAACATATAAGAGTACTTTTTAAAAACAAAAACATTTCCAGAAAAGGTGAACGCTGGACTTAATCAGCTTACCTTCAGATTGGTTCAGTGGGCAGAGGGACCCATGCTGATAATAAGAGAACAGAAATCCAGAGTGGATTTGTGAAAGACCAACGATGAAACAGATCATCGACCTCATAATTATCACCCTCCCCCAACTTGATGCCCTTCAGCTGTTTTGAGTGTAACACTCATAATCTCTACATTGGCCATGCTAGCTGGGACTGATGGGAGTTGTAGTCTAAAACATGTGGAGGACACCAGAAAACATGTAGATTATGACTTCTCTAGACTGATTACAGTGCCTGTAATCCATTCTTCCAAAAATCCAGTAAACCAACAATTTGGTTGTCCTGATGCATCCTGCTTTATGGGAGGATAGGGGGAATATGACCTTGCTAATTCTTCTGCAAACTCTCAGCATTTTCGGGGGGGTATAAACTGTATTTGTTTTCTTTGTCTCAGCACTTTTTCAGACCATTGCTCATGTATACTTCTCCACTAGGTAGCTGGAGTGCGGGGGGGGGGCATTGTCTGAACAATTCCAAAAGGTGGTACTGGAGGACTATTGCTCCACACTATGACATTTATGCAATTGGGTTCCAGAGGGATCTATATTTCCTCCACACTTTTCAATATCCACAGGAAGCCACTAAATGAAAACATCTGGGTGTTCAATTTTCCTTTCTATTCTTTTTACTGGATTTATTTCTTTATTGTATTTATTAGTTGCTTTTTCACAAGAAGTGACCTAAAGTGACTTACAAAGTGATACAAACATTAAAACAGATATTTCTATCAAACTTTAGAAAGCAGGAAAATTGGGCAGCTATAGTGAATGCACCAGGGGAGTAGGAGACCTGACCTCCTCTGAGATATTGTACTGCCCTACAAATTTGTCAAAATGCAAACACAATTTGGGTTGGTCTTTCACAGTCCAATCCACTTCCTGTGTAGCTTGGAAGCATATCACGAGTGGTGGCAATTTCTCAGCTTTTTAATCAGGGAGGTATGAAATGGGATCCTGTGCAAGTTTGCTGAGAATGGATTGATCATTTGCATCATGCTTAGGATAGGTGAAACTGGTCACAGGGGAGGAAGAGAAGAGGGAGGGAAGGAAAGAGGGAGGGAAGGAGGGAGGGAGGACTGGAGTGGGCAGGGGAAGAGAAAGAAGGAAGAGGGGGGGAGGAAGAAGGGAGCAGGAGGGGAAAGAAGAGGGGAGGAAGGGGGAGGAGAAAAGCAGGTCTGATCATTTGCATGCTTATTGAATTCAATGAGATTTACTCCTCTGCAATCATGGGGGAGAAGGGGAGAGGAGGGGAGAGGGAAAGGAGGGGGAAGGAGGGGGAAGAGATTGGTTGGGGTGGGGCTAAGGTAGGGGATAGGAGGGAGGATGAGGAAGAGCAGGTTTGATCATTTGCATGCTTTTTAAGTTAAATGGGATTTACTCCTGTACAATCATGAAATTGACCTGGGGGAAGGGCAGGTACGGGCGAGAAGGGAGAAGGAGACAGAAGGGGAGGAAAGGTAGGGGTAGAGAGGAAGGTGGACAGGAGGGGAGGAAGGGAGGAGATTGGGTGGGTAGGCACTGGGCAGAGGGAAAGCCCCTTTCCTTTTCAAAAGGAAAACACTGTTTGCTTTTCAGGGTTTTCCTCACTTTTTTACTCTACAGAAGGCACATGAGAATCAGAATTCTTTATTACAGTCATTAGACCAGGTAGACAGAAGGCACATGTAGTCTCCCACCCAAATTTAAAACAAAGCTGTCACTGACCACATCCACACCAGAATTTTATTCCACTTTAAATAAGGCATCTCCCAAAGCATTCTGGGAAATGTTGTTTGTGAAGGGTGCTGAGAGTTGCTAAGCGATGCCCTATTCCCCTCACAGAGCTACAATCCCCAGAAAAGGGACTGACTGTTAAACCACTCTGGTCACTGGAGCTCTGTCAGGGGAATAAGAGTCTCCTAACAACTCTCAGCACCCTTCACAAACTACACTTCCCAGAATTATTTGGGAGAAGCCATGAATGTTTAAAGTGGAATAAAGGTCTGGCATGGGTGTGACCACCTGATTAAACAGCCAAACAGCTGTGAGTCTGAGTTTTAGAACAGTGACAAATGGTTCTTACTGAGCATGCTTGCTCTATCATAGAGTCCAATGTTAAATTTCTTAAATTAATTAAAAATCAGTCATGCAAATTTTGAACTTTTAAACTGCAGAAGATGAAGGTCAGAGTATGGGGCAAGGTCAGTCAGAGGATTACAGGTACTCTGTGAACATGGCTGATTTTAATGAATTTCAACAAATTATGAGAACTCTGACAGAAAAAAGTCCAAAAGGGGTCTGGTTTTTCTCTCTCTCTTTTTACACTTTGAACTTTCGATTCTCTCTGACTGTTTTCTGTATCACCATGAAAATTTACAGGGTTGTTAAGCAGCATTTCTGATTTCAGGATTATAAGTTTTGTAAGGTTTTGTTTTGAAATGAGCTTATGGGAAGCATCAGAATGGCAGGGAGTATTTTCAATTTAACATTGCGGAATGAGAAAAAGCCATGCTGACTATAGTATACAGCTACTCTCATGGCTGTATAATTAAAAAATGAAAACCTAAAAACATATAAAGGTAGGCCTAACAAACCCCACCCCACTAAAACATAAAGAGGCCACAAATCTTTTCCCTCCAAATTAAGGGGTAAAGTCTAGGTAAAAAGCAATGTTTTTGCCTGGCATCTAAAAAGAGATAATGAAGGTGCCAGGGATGCCTCCCTGGGGACAGCATCTCACAAGTAGGGAACTACCAGCAAAAAAGCTCATTCTCTTCTTGCCACACTCTGCACCTTCTGTTTGTATCAATAGCTATTTTTGGATGAAACTTGGAGAAAAGATATGAACCTGTGGATGACAATATGCCTTCTCAGTTGCAGCTAGCAAAATGCTTCCCCCTGTCTCTCTTTCTCTGCTACCCACAAACCTTGTAACATCAGCAAATAGCCAGGGCTGTTAAAAGAACAACTCCTGAATTGCAAATGCACCAGTCTAAATGGATGATGATAAAACCAAACATAAGGGAACACAGAATTATTAACTCTGTCTCACCTATTCCTACTTCAGTGGCCAATGTTAGGGTTGCCAGGTCAGAAGCATCCCAAACTCTGAGATTTCAAGGGCGGGCCCTAGTGATGTCATGGGGGTGGGCCCTAGTGATGTCATTAAGCATGATACCTTAAGCATCATTCACAGTTGCTTGGAGCACACAATTCAGACAAAAACATGTCTCTGATTGGAGATTAAAAAAGAAATCTTAGCTAAAAGATGGAGCCTGGGTAGGTGTCTAGTTTTCGACCAGAGACTCTGGATTTTTGGGGTCCTCTCCGGGTCTCCAGGTAAATCACCTTAATCTTCGGACTCTCAACTTTCATTTTTTTAAAAATTAAGTTTCTAGGTGGTCTGGTTCAAGAGATATACACCAAAACATCAGCTGCCCCCCCAACTTCTGTTGAACCAGCACATAGCTGTTTCTCTCTAACCCCACCCTTTCAGGTTTGTAGCCAATAAGAGTTGACATATAGGAAGTACCAAGACCACATTGCAAGGCCTGAAAAATGTTGTTTCATAAATTGAGTAAGTAGATAGTTTTCAGTCTTTTTTTCTCTTGTGTGCAGAAGTCGAACAAATTTAAATTTTCCTGGGCTGTTGAAGAGGGCAGGGTTTTGAAAACCTTCCCAATATGAAGCTTTAATCCAATACTTGCTTTTCTGGGAGTAAATCCCACATACCCAGAGTAAACCCCATTGAATTCAATAGGACTTACTTTTGATAGAGCCACATAGTACTTGTTCTGCTCTTGTAAGAAATCAGTCCTTTAGTGCCTATTGACATTAGGCAAACACTTTCATTGTACTTTTTTCAGCACTTGCTAAAAACATTTTTGTTAGGCTAGCCTACCCACACATTTAGAAGCTATTGTGTTTTTATCTGTTTTTAACTCATTGTTGGTTTTATGATTTTGAATAATTGCAAATACCTGTCTTTAAATATTTTTGCCAATAATTTTATTGTTTTAATTCCTTCTTTAAACCACTTTGATATTTTTTACAATAAAGCAGTATATAAATGTTGTAAATAAAATAGATAAATAAATTTTGGAGTCACTGTGCCCCTTAGGTTTCTTTCCACTTTTAGGAACAAAGGAATCTGCCTTATACTGACTCAGGCCATTTGATACCATCTAAAAAGGTCAAGGTGTCCCCGCACTTATAGTGCGAGTTGTTTCTGACTCTTAGGGTGACGTCTTACGACGTTTACTAGGCAGATCGTATATATGGGGTGGGATTGCCAGTTCCAACCCCAGCCTTTCTTTACCCCCCAGCATATGCCGGGTACTCATTTTACCAACCACGGATGGATGGAAGGCTGAGTGGACCTCGACCCCTTTTACCAGAGATTTGACTTCCTCCTTCCGTTGGAATCGAACTCCAGCCGTGAGCAGAGCTTCGGCTGCATTACCGCCACTTACCGCTCTGCTCCACAGATACCATCTAGCTCAATACTAATGACATAGACTAACACTGGCTCTCCAGGATTCCAGGCAATAGACTTTTCCAGAAATCGAATTTTGAACCTTTGCAAGCAAAGCATATGCCCTACCATTGAACTATAAACCTTCCCCTATTTAAAAAAGTATCTTTTAAAATTGTTCTTTTCAATTCACTAACGAATGCACATAACACCTAGGGCTGATCCACACCATTCATTTAAAACACGTTAAACACACATTTGAAGCACATGAATCCCACTACAGAATCCTGGGAACTGTTGTTTGTTAAGGGTTTGGGAACTATATCTGTGAGGGGAAAACTATACTTCCTAGGATGCTTTAGGGAAAGTCATGCACTTTAAATGTGAGCTGGATGTGCTTTAAACCTATTGTGTACTTAATAAACTTTGCCTTCACGTATGTCACTTTAATTAATTTTTTTAAATGGAAATGAGTTAGAAGGTTTACCATGGGCTACTCACCATCTCTCAGCCTAATCTGCCCCTCAGGATGAAAACAATAGAAGGGAATCATGACCACCCCAAGGAAGAAGGGCACACTTAAAATGTAGAGGAAATAAATCATGTACAACCATAGTGTAAAATCAGATACTTATCTGTAAATAGTATTAGGAGATATTTATATAAGCATGACTGTCAAAGTTGTTTATTATTTACACAACCTGTAAAGATAGTTATAGTGCAATTCCATTTATGTTTATTCAGAAGCAAGTCCCAATGTATTCAATAGAACTTCCTCAAAAACGGAAGCATGCACAGAACTGCAACCTCTAGTAATAAGGAATTTCACTCACCCAACCCCAAATCTGGAATCATGTCACTTTAAGCTGTTTTGCAACTGTTTATACTTGTTTTTAATGGTTATTGGATTTTAAAGGGATTTATTTCTTTTTGTGAGCTGCCATGGTTTCCAGTTGGCAATGCTACCTCACAGGGCTGTTGGAAAGACTCCATATACAAACACATACTGGAGATGTAAAAATACATATAATACATATAATAGTTTGTTGTCAAGTTTCCTACATAATAAAAGCAGTGATACCTAAGTAAGCCCTGCCTAATTGCTTTAAAAATAGGATTGGAAAGGGTGAGAAAGATTTACAACAGAAAGACAATTCTTTGCTGTGTTCATTCAAAAGTCCCATTAATTTACAGCACAATCCTATCCATGTCTACTCAAAAGTAAGTCCTATTGAATTCAACGGTGTTTACTCCGGGTATGTAGGATTAGCATTGCAGCTTTACTCCCAGAAAATATAGAGTATTGGATCAAAGCTTCATATTGGGAAGGTTTTAAAACATTGCTCTCTTCAACAGCCCAGGAAAATTTAAACATGTTTGACTCCTGCACACAAGAAATAAAAAGACCGAAAGCTATATACTTACTCCATTTATGAGATTTTCTGATAAGCAGGAAAAAAACAACCATTTTTCTGGATTTGCAGTGGAGTCTAGGTACTGCCTCGGATGTCAACTAATCCCTTCTCAATCACAACCCTGACTTCACTTATTGTCTACAAACCTGAAAGGGTGGGTTTAGAGCAGGTAGCTACAGCTCATTTAACAGAACTTGTGGGGAGCTGCTGACATTTTGGTGTATATCTCTTGAACCAGACCACCTAGAAACTTAATTTTTTAAAAATGAAAGCTGAGAGTCCAGAGATTCAAGTGAGTCACCCTGAGATCTGGAGTCTCTGGGCAAAAACCAGAGACCTGGCAATCCTGGCAGGCATATGAAGACCGTTATTCTTTCTCAGAAATCTCCCTGGGAATGGTTGTAAATCATGATGCTGTGCCACTCCCATTGGGGCATTCCATTCAAAATGAAAACAAACCATTCTCAGGCTGCTCTGCCACTGCTTTAAGCAGCAACAATGTTTTTATATATTTCATTTTGTTGCGGGGTGGGGGAGAGAACCTGACTGTTATGTTTGAATGGCAATTCTAATACATGCAAAGTATACTATGTAAATGAGGGTGTTTACAGAGCTTGGAAGTATTTGTTACAAGTAACGAATTACTTGTAATTCATTACTTTTTTGAGGAATGAGTCGGTAATTCTTTTACATTTTGATTGTAATAGAACTAGGAGTAATTTAATTACTTTTGTGGAGTAATTGTAATGTTCCAGCATTACTTTTCGGTATTACTTGGGGGGAACAGGGGAAGTCTTCTGCTCCTCTGATTTGTGGATAAAAATCATGTGCCTCAAACTGGGGTTCTGTGCAGCGTCACTCTTCCCTCATGCTCTGTGGGTGGGTAGAAGGCGACAAGGGAGGAGGTGGAGAGTGAGAAGGGGTGGAATGGAGAAAACAATTGTTTTAAAAAATGGATGGTGGTGGTGAAGAATGGAGTGAAGGGGGAAAAGAAGTGTGTGTGTGTGTGTGTGTGTGTGTGTGTGTGTGTGTGTGTGTGTGTGTGTGTGTGTGTGTGTGAATACTGTGTTTGCACTTGGCACACAAAGTGGCTTCCACCACCCTCTCTGACTACAGTGCTGCATTTGCAGTATTTTAACTTCTTTGCATCTCAGGGGAAAATGTTTGCTTGGGTGAATGTCCCTTAGTTGGTGGCAGGGCAGGGCCTGGGAGGTGGTTAAGTGAGAGAGATTATGCTGGCTGGCTGAGGGGTGGGTGGGTTGCACTTGGTTTGACGTGGAAAGAATTGAGTAGTGGCCTCTGCCTCCCTCTCCACCTCCCTTACCAGCAGAGAGACCACCATTGCTATCTTATGGATAAAAAGAATTATTCTACTACCTCTGTATGAGTGTGTATATTTTTAATGTTGTTTTAGGCTACTTAGATGTGCAGCAGCCAAGACCAGCACCTCGTAGGCATTTTTTTTTAAAAGTAACTGAAATGTAATTGTAGTGACTACTTTTGAGAAAAAGTAATCAGTTGCTTTTAGAGCAATTGTAATTGTAACTTAATTACTACTTTTTGGGTCATGTAATTGTAACTGTAATTTATTACTTTTTAAAAGTAATCTTCCATGGTCTGGGTGTTTATTCTTCTAACTTACAACCTATTCCATAAATATGCTACATATATACAGAAATGGTATTACCTGACTGTAGTGAAGAACTATTATTATTCAGTATATTAACGTTGCTGTTGTTATTACAGTGCTAGCTCGCCTTTCTTCCAAGGAGCTCAAGGTGACATACATAGTTCTCTCCCTCCCAATTTTATTCTCACAACAACCCTGTGAGGTAGGTTAGGCTGAGAGACAGTGACTGGCCCAAGGTCACCCAGGGAGCTTCATGGCAGAGCAGGGATTTGCACCCTGGTCTCCCAGGTTTCCGTCCAACAGTTTATCTAGCTATCTACTCATAATCAGGTATTAGCTGGTTATTGCCTGGTTGCCTGTGCCTCAAACATTATGCAATTAACAGATTGCTGCCAAATTTGGTTTCAGTCTGAATCCTGATTCAGAAAAACAAAGCTACTTGTCTTTTCCATTGTGGGGAAAAATAATTTTAAAAATGCCTTTAGCCAGGGGTAGAGCTGAAGGGGGGCAGAGGGGGCAACTACCCCCCAGACAAGGAGCTTGCCCTCCACCTAGTCTATTTTACCTACCTAGAAATATACAATGCCCCTTCTGAGCCCCCCCCGATTTTTTTTCTGGTGTGTGTGCACCTGATTTTTCCTGATGACATTGCCTGCTCTAGCTTCTTTTCTGTTTGAAAGAATTAGATAAGCTCTGCAGCTGTAGTAGGCCCTCCTGAGTGGAACAAGCCTGCCAAATTAGAGATATATAGATCCAAAGATTTTTGTGCTGTGCACCTTGTCCCGCCCAGAGTCGGAGAAACCAGACGGAGGCAAGGTTTATTCTAATTCTTGTTTTATTAGTGTGATGGTTGCATCCAAAGTGGTGCACTTCATAAACCTGTCTACTCTGACTCATTGCTTTCCCTAACTAGCCTACCTAAACAGTCTCTGCAGCGTGTGGGGAAAGTTGACTCAGCACTAGAGTCTGGGAGGGCACCTGCTTAAGTAGGGAAGGTCTTCAAAGTAAACGATGGCTCCTCCGGAGTTCCACCCTCTGAAAGTCTCTCTTCTTGTGCATGGTGGGGGGGGGCAAGCCTCCGCCTGCGCATCCAACACTGCACTTGTATCTGGTTTAATTTACAGGTGGTGTGGAGACTCTCCAGGTTTCTATGATCAGTGTGCACCTCTATCTCATGCACCGCCTCTTCCAAAAGATGTTGCCAAGTTTCAAAAGCATGCCAGATGGCCAACAACTCTTTTTCTCACACAGTACAGTTTTGCTCAGAACTCATCAACTTTTGCAAAAAGTATGCACAAGACCTCAGCCCCCCGCCCTGGGCTGGTTGTAGAAGCACTGCGCCAATAGCCATGTCCAACACGTCTGTCTTCACCATGAAGGGACATGTAGGGTTCACATGTTGCAGTATGGACTCAGAGGCGAACCAAACCTTCAACTCCTCAAAGGCTACTTGCGCAGCATCAGTCCAGCGGAAGGGACCTGAACCCTTCAGACAGTCTCTGAGGGGCACTGTCTTGTTGGAGTAATTAGTGATGAATCGATGGTAGTAGTTGGTGAACCCCAGGAACCGCTGAAGATCCTTCTTCATTTTGGGAGGCTGCCACATGAGAATGCTGTGGACCTTGCCCAGGTCGATCTCCACTCCGGTGGGAGAAATGCGGTACCCCACAAAGTCCAATGTGGTTAAATCAAAGCTGCACTTCATCTTGGCATAGAGGTGATGTTCCCTGAGAGATTGTAACACTGCCCGCAAGCGCTCATCATGCTCAGCTGGAGAGTTCAAACAGATGAGGATATCATCCAAATACACGATGATGAACTGGTCCAAATAGTCCCTAAATATGTAATTCATAAAACTCTAGAAGACCCCAGGACTATTGGATAGACCAAACGGCATGACCAGGTACTCAAACTGCCCACTCATCCCCCTCCTTGATTTGTACCAGATTATAAGCCCCCCTCCAATCCAGCTTGGTATAAATCTTGGCTGACCACAGCTCCAACATCTCCATGATGAGCAGCAAGGGGTAGCTGTTGGGAATGGTGATCTTGTTCAACTCTCGGTAATCATGACACGGATGTAGCTTCTCACTCTTCTTTTTAATGAACAGCAAAGGGGCCCCGGCCAGAGACTGGGACGGCCGAATGAATCCCCTCAAGATTGGTTTCCAGGAATTCCCTGAGTGCTGCCAACTCTGGTTCTGACAAGGAGTAGATCCGGCCTGAAGGGATACGTGCCCACGGGCATCAGATTTATGGCACAGTCATAGGGTCGGTGGGGGGGCAACTGATCAGCTTCTTTTTTGTCAAACACATCCCTGTACTCCTCATACTTGTCCAGCAAGACGACTCCCTCCTGCAGTGTGACTCCCACCACAACATCGAGGGGAGTCTCCTTCTGCGGTTGGCAGTGCTGATGGCAATATCCCGAGGTAAACACCACCACCATTTTGTTCCAGAAGATTGTGGGCTTGTGCTGAATCAACCAGGGCATTCCCAGCACCACTGGGAAGTGGGGCAGGGATGCCACATAGAATGTCTCTCCACATGTCCTGGGATTTCTATTCCCAGCATCACTGTTGCCCTGGTAAAAGTTCCTGACTTTAAGGACCGCCCATCAATGGTCTCGACGTACAAGAGTTCCTCAAGCACCTGAGTGGGCATGCCATGTTCCTGGGCAAAATTCCAGTCCATAAAACTTGAGGAGGCCCCACTGTTGATCAAGGCACTGACCTGGAGACTTTGCCCCGAAGGTAGAGTCAATTGTACCGGCAGGTGAAGGGCACCCTGCGACGGGAGGGGCTTCTGAAGAGGTCGTGGTGTCTGTTTCAGTCCCAACTCTTCAAGAGCTGGGATTTGAAGTTTTCCTGCACCAGAGCTCTTTTTCCTTTGGAGGGGCCTCCTCGGGCCAAGTGCCCCCTTTTCCGCAGTACAGACACAACCCTCCTTCCTGCACTTCTTCTTCTCCTCCTCTGACAGGTGTGGTCTAGCCCCCCTGATTGGCATGGGCTCCACCCCCAACAAAGTTGAGGTTCCCACACTAGGCAGGAAATGGGCGGGGGGAGAGGTGTGGGAGCCTGGGAAAGTGGAATTTCCACCCTGCGCCCCAAGTGGCAACCTTCAATCTGGCTGTCTATCTGCAGGCATAACTGTATCAGCTCTGTCAGGCTGCCAGGTGGGGAGGTGCACACCAATTCATCCAGCACCTCTGTGCTAAGTCCATTCTGGTAGAAGTACATCAGTGCAGGGTCACTGTAATCCACCTCCTGGGCTAGGACGTGAAATGTGTTAGTATAAGTCCCCACTGAGCCTTTCCCATGTTTCAGGGCTCCTAGCTGTCGGGATGCCATCTCTTTACGCTGAGGGTCACAGAACATCTCGGTCATGGCTGTGATGAAGGCAGTATATTGACTCAGGACAGGATAATTTCTCACCAAAAACAGGGTAGCCCATGTGGCCGCTTCCCCTTCCAAGAGGCTGATGATAGATGCCACCTTCACATCATCATTCGGAAACTTAGCTTGTCGTAAGCGTATGTACAGTTCACACTGGGCAAGGAATGTGGTGAACTGATCACTCTGGCCACCATAGCAAGGAGGTAGTCCCACTGGTGCCTTGACTTGGGCGGGTGGTACAGCTGCTGGTGCCGCGCCTCCTTGGGCAGCTTGGTTAAACAAGGCTCGAAGGTTTTGATTCTCAAGTTGGAGATTCCGGCTTTCTCTGTGGAGATTCTGGACTTTGGTATACAGTGCTTTGACGGTTCTCTGAAGTCCCCCTTAGGCACTGCTGCTGGCATCCATGGTTTTGGTCATGGGAGCGTCAGTGAAGGGAGGTGGTGGCTGAGTCAAGCTGTCCTGCCTAGAGTCAGAGAAACCAGATGGAGGCAGGGTTTGTTCTAATTCTCATTTTATTAGTGTGATGGTTACATCCAATGCAGTGCACTTGATAAACCTGTCTACTGTGACTCACTACTTTCCTTAACTAGCCTACCTAAACAGTCTCTGCAATGTGTGAGGAGAGTTGACTCAGCACTAGAGTATGGGAGGGCACCTTCTTAAGTAGGGAAGGTCTTCACGTGTAAACGACGGCTCCTCTGGAGAGGGGCGAGCCTCCTCCTGCCCATCCAACAGTGGGGCTTCACTAGGTGATGGCACAACCTCAGGAGGCAGGAAGCAGGTTGGTGGGGAAGCGTTTGAAGTGCCAGGCGGGGATTCCGGCACAGGTGGGGTTGGCATTCAAGCTGGGTCGCTTCCCAATGGCTCAGGCGGGGAACTCCAGGCGGGGCTGGACCTGCCTCGATGGGGGTGCCAGCCGAAGAAGTCTGTGGACTGACAGAGTTTCCCCCTCCTCCAATGCCCCCAGGACCAACTTTCTCATCTGACTCCTCTCCCTGATCTAGCTCCCCGTGCACCTGGGGCGCAACACACCTTTACACTGTATTTATTTATTAAAAGGAACCTTTGGCAGAAAATGCATACATAAGCAAGGGACCTAAGGTAAGAAACTTACCAAATTACAGAAAAAATTGTCCAAAGATCTTTGTGCTAGGTACCTTTAAAGTTGAGGGGGGGGCTTAAAAGGATTAACTGAACTCGTTGTGGTTCTGCGGGCAACTATTTTATTATGAAAACACCATACACCATAGAGGTGCTCCTAGGAATGTAATCTGTAACTTTTCAGAAGGATTGGGGCAGGGGCTAGGGAGTTATGATGAATGAAAAAAACCCAACTTTACACGTGTTCTGATCAGTGGGCACAGACCAATCACAAGTTGATTTGACAGGAGTGGATGTGTGGGTATTTGTCTCAGAGGCAGAAGGACTTGCACAGACAAGAACCACTAGCAGAATTAACAAACAGCACAGAACAGACAAGAACAAGGTGATGCATTACTTTAACATCCCTTCCCCAAAGCAGTATAATCATTTCTTTTGATTAGAAACTAGATCTGTCAGTCATGAAAGAGCTTCCCCTCACCACACCCTGACATTTTCCTTATATGGCAAGCTTGGATGGAAATATTTCAATTTTTACAGATACACTGCACAGGGTTTGGTGTGGTGTTTTTTTTAAAAAAAATCCAAATATCTGAATCACCCTGAATCACTTTATAGGTTCTCACTTTGGTATTTAGGTTCAGGGGCTTCAAAGAGATCTTGATTTGGCTTGACAAATCCTGAATTTACATTTCAGTTTTTGGTTCAGAATTTGCCTAAATCCAATGCACTTCTAATATGAGCAATTCACCAGAAATGGTTACACAGATTAATCTGCAAAGTTAAGATGAACAATGTGTATCAGTTCATATTGTCAGTTGGTTTTTGTATTATATGTCTATATCTCTATCAATCTGTTTATATCTATATATGTCAGATAATAAGTGAGCACAAGCTTTGAGTGAGAATGAATTATGCTTAACCAACTTCTTGTGTAAACATAGTACTAAACAATACCCTGCTTTTTCCTACAAAAAACTCATGCTTTTCACTTTTAGAAAAAACCCAAATATATTAACTCAAAGAAGAATGGCCTGCTTTTAATCTGTTTTAGCTACTGTTCCTAGATCTTGAAGTAAGAGGGAACCTATTTTCAGCTATATCTGGAATTGATAATAGATATAGATATAAAGAAATTCTGTTTTGAAAGCTGCAGTCCTACAATGAAACTAGTAGCATTCATTAGATGTAAAATGTATTTTTTCTTACACTAAGCCCAATCTTACAAATTCATATTATCTGGGGTAAACCTGGATAATATAAGCTAGGTCAGAGATGGAGAATAAGACTGTCAGGCTGGATCTTCATATTCTCCACCCCTGTGGGTCTGCCCTTCTATCAATCACCTGACATTACCATTCACCATAAAATCAGGTGATGCAACATAAAAACAAAGAATCAAAATCGCAGTCTAAGTGCACTCCCGATTATTTTCTTTCTTCCTTGGTGGCTTGCACTCAAGCCAGGCTGAAAGGGGTTGCAGTCAGCACTGATCAGCTGATAAGGACCAACTGCAAATCCCATTTTCAGCAGAGTTTGGCTGCCCTTGGGAGTCCCAAACAGGAACTCCTGAGCAGAGCTGATTCCAACAGGATTTGAACTACAGATGTCATTTTCAGCATGGATCAGTGGACCTAATCTAAGTGGGGCTTACAATTGGGAGTGCAATGTAAGGCTTCCAATTATTCCTTTGCAGCCACTTCTTTGCCTCCACCACATCTGACATCATATATGAGCGAGGCTTGGGGACAACAGCCTTGCAGGCCAAATTAAAACCCCTGCTGGACCTAACTTGGCATGCAGGCCAGAGGCTTCCCATGCCTAACATTTAACCAACCAAATGTTACTCCTTTAAATGTTGACTGTAGACATGCTCCACTCTTCTGTACAGGGTTGGAGCCACGTATGACTGAGCCCTTGGACATCAGGTTGCCCCGGGCCCGCAGCACTGTAGGCCAATACCCCCCGATACAGGTGGCGCGGGGCTAATAAGCCTCCCTGCTTGCCCCACCTACCTCTTGTGTCTTGTGAATGATGTGCACGCATAGCACTCATGACTCCTATCAACCAAGATGGCAGTGGGAGTGTCAGCCACTTAGGGAAGCCCCTGCTTCATCTTGGGTGATTGAAGGTGTGCACACACAGCATTTACACTGATGGGAGAGGTAGGTGGGGTGGGCAGGTATATTAAAGCCCGTGCTGTCTGTATTGGGGAGGTGCCTAGGAGTTCCCTCTCTGCAATCTGTGGCAGAAACTGGTTTCAGAACCCAACTCTGGAACAGATCACAGAACGGGAGTGCCACCCTCCCACCTAAGGAGGGACCCTTCAGGGACCCCTATGGGCCAAAGGGGCCCTTCACAAGGGCCAAACCTGGTCGCCCTCTAGCACTAGCCCTGCTTCCTTATTCATATAAATAGGCATCAAAACCACAGATAACTTTTTGGTGCTTAAAAATTAAAAACAGATGAATAACAGTCTACATAGGGCTCCTGCTGGGAGGAAGGGCTGGATACAAATTAAATAAATAAATAAATACATAGGATATTGGAGAGCTAGAATGCTTCAGAAAAGGACAAACAACATGGTCAAGGGGCTGGAGCAACTGTCCTATGAAAAAAGATTACAACATTTGGGGCTTTTTAGTGTAGAAAAAGAAGGACATGATAAAGATGTATAAAATTATGCATGGTATGGAGAAATGGGATAGGGAGTTTTTTCCTCCTTCTCTCACAATACTGGAATCCAGGGTCATTGGAATATAGAAAGATTCAGGGGAGACAAAAGGAAATACTTCTACTTCTCACACAGTGCCTAGTTAATCTATGAAGCCCACTACCACAAGATGTAGTAACAGACAATATCTTGGGTGGCTTTAAAGGGGGTTTAGACATGGAGTCTAAATTGGAGAATAAAGCTATCTGTGGCTACTGCCTCTATTTCTGGAACACTAGTTGCTGTTTTAATTAAGCACTGACCTTTACGGAGTGGGTAGGTGGGCAGAGCAGTTCTGTTCTAGACTCAGACGGAATACTGCATAAGAGCAGGGCTCTGTTTTTGCTTCAACAGCAGTTTCTCTCACACTGAGCCTTAAGTAGGAGCTGCAGCTCTTTCCCAGTAGTTGCCTTCACTGAGAGGTGCCTGTTTATTTAAAGGGGCACAGTCTTCTCCAGCAAACCTTTACTCCAACTGGCAGGGGAGATTGTAGTATAACTGGGGCTTCTGAGATGGAGCTCTCTGAATTAGAGGACGGCAACATGACACAATTGGGCTGGATGGATACAGAAGGGCTGGAGGGCTGAAGTGTTTCCAGCATATTAGGTGCTCCAAATTCCCAGCTTTATTCCCTGAAGAAGGGGAGTTTGACCCCAGGATCATGACATTGCCTCTAGCCACTACTTCAGCTTCTTCTGTATTGACATTTTGAATACAAAATATAAGTACCTGACATCAGTTTAAATCAAGCTCATGTATTTGAATTGGAAGTTTTTACAGCAAAATACCAAAGGCCCAATCCTTCCCCAACTGTAGAGCGAAATAGTTTTAGCATTCACTTTTTCTACATTTTGAGTGTTTTTGATGGATTCAAAAATGTCATACAAAACAGATTAAAGCACTTATATGGCTCGAGCAGGCTGATTTTCTTGGCCACTACTTCAGGATTATAGCAGAGGAACCTACTGGCCATCATTTCTTGGAGGCAAGTGAGGAGGTAGATAAGGTCAAGGGAAGACTCAGTGGCACAGTGCATGCAAAAGGTCCCAGGTTCAATCCATGGCATCTCCATGTCGACAGTGAAACACTCCTTTGAAGTTCTGGAGGGCCAGTGTCAGTCAGGGATAATCAATGTAGTGGTCCTCACCTCCTAACAGTCTGAGCCAACATGGTCAATAGTCACAGATTATGAATATTGTAGTCCAACAACATCTGGAGGGCACCACACCTAGAGGGCTACCCCGGGACAATACTGAGTTAGATGGACCAATGGCCTGACAGCTACATATACACCAGGAGAACATGACTACCTCTACAAACTCTCTTCACTCACCATCAAAAGGTAGCAGCTGGTAGCAAGAGGTAGCAGCTCTATCTCTCCCTACCACCTGATTGCAGAGAGGGAGTGCTCATCCTAAACTGGTGCCTGGAGGCTGTGAAGGGCTGGATGTGGGCTAACAAACTGAAACTTAATCCAGACAAGATGGAAGTACTGCTGGTCAAGGGAAAAACTGCATCAGGGATGGGATTGCAACCTGTTCTGGATGGGGTTGCACTCCCCTCGAAGGAGCAGGTCCACAGTTTGGGAGTCCTCCTGGATCCTGCCCTGCTGCTTGAATATCAGGTGGCTGCGGTAGCCAGGAGTGCTTTTGGCCAACTCAAACGGGTCTACCAGCTGCGTCCTTTCCTGGAGGCAGTTGACTTGGCCACAGTGCATTGGTGACATCGAGGCTTGATTACTGTAATGCACTCTGTGTGGGGCTGCCTTTGAAAACGATTCAGAAATTGCAGTTGGTTCAAAATGCAGCAGCCAGAATGTTAACTGGAGCACGGTGCAGGGAGCATATTATCCCTGTGCTTTATTGACTCCACTGGCTTCCAATTTGTTTCCGGGCCCAATTCAAAGTGCTGGTTCTGACCTTTAAAGCCCTAAAAGGCCTTGGACCAATGTACCTGAGGGACTGCTTACACCCATATGTACCTGCCCGGGATTTAAGATCATCTGCCTCTGGTCTCCTCTGCGTGCCTGGAGTGAAAGATGTTAGATTGACAGGCACAGGGGAGAGAGCTTTTTCAGCTGTGGCCCCCAAGCTTTGAAATACTCTACCACAAGGGTTCACTCTGCTCCCTCCCTGTTGGTTTTCCGGAGACTTCTGAAAAGAGCCTTTGGAAGGGACTGAAGGTAGAGCCTGACACTGATTTCATGCCTTCTATGTTAACTTTTACCTTTGTAGTCCTTTTAGTATCAATCCCTATATATATGTATATATTCATGTATTTTAATTTATTTTAATGTTTTTGTGATTTTACTGTTTACAATTTTATTATGTACATGTTTGATTTTATTTTTGTAAACTGTCCTGAGTGCCCTATTATAGGGTAGAAGTGCGGGATAGAAATATTTTAAATAAATAAATAAAATAAGTACGAGGACCCTCTCAACTTCCTTATCAGCTGCTCTGCAGTAGTGACTAAATACAGCAGCAGGAAGAAGTCACTCCTGGTTTGTTGCAAAGGGTTAGGAAGGCATTAAAACTGTTATGACCAACCATGACCCAAGGTACTTGTCTTGCATTGGAAACTGCAGCAGATGCATCAAAGCACACCACTCTCTGTGCAATCGCTGCATTACTTTAGCACTGAAGTATCTGTATCGCTTATTCAAGGGTACAACAGCTGAGATTTGTTTTGATACATCAGTTGTAATGATGTTGAAATGAAGTCAAATCAACAGATATTTAAATTTGGACATCAGCAAATTTGCCTCCAAATATGATGTAACAGCCCTGAAACAGTGGTGAAATGCCTAGGGATGCTTCAGACCTACACATTATTTGCTAGTGGTGCAAATCTTAATGTTGCTCTACTCTGGTATTTCCCCCTTTAGCTTTGATTGCAGCTCAATTCTAGAACTCAGCACTCCAATAAATAATATATTTATTTGTTGGAGTAGGATTAGAAGCCATGACATTGCAAGGATGTTATTTTAGCAATGGTGACTACAGTTCTTTTTTCATTAAAAAAAAAGATTCCAGCTTCTTTTTCATATGAAGTTTTAACTCCAATGAACAATTTATATTTTGTATGAGTGCTACAGGCTCAGAAATAAATATATAGAGGGTTTAAAAAATTTTAAAAGTTGGTTGTCATTATTGTTAGTATCCTTCATTAATTTCATGGGCATAGTTCAATCAGGTTGAAAGTGACCTGCAGATATCAAAATCAATGGCAGGGTGAAGCTTCCACACAAAATCAAGAGGCCATAAAATTATTAATCCACAATGAGAGCTTTGCTCTTCCTTAAAGCAAAGTAAAATGTTTTAAAGCATCATGCAACATCTAAAACTACCACTGACCATGCATAACATGAAATATATTGTCCACACAGATGCTATACAACCATGAGTCTAAGGCTAATTCACAAGGAAAACCATAATTACATGAATTCACACAGGCATACAGCTGAGAGGAAAGGCAACAGAAACATGAAAGAAACCCGAGAATTATTTCTTACATATGAAATACTTTTTAAAAATTGCCCATGGCGTCTGGAAAGTTTAAAAAAATCTTTGATCACTAATAGAGCTGGCTCAGTTGTTTGTCAGTGCAGTGATATATGCTGTTACTATAAGTTAATTCTTCTCAAGCAGAACCTTTCAGCCATGGGATCTGTATGGATTGCTCGTGTGAGATTTAAGTGGGAAAACAAGTGCTGAAGAACAAAGTCAAGTAAGCAAGAACAGATGAGCCTTACTGTAGGCAAAAAACCTTGCGGTTTAAGAACGTACCTATAGCCCACAGATATTTCTATCAAACTTTAAAAAGCAGGGAATTGGGCAGCTATAGTGAATGCATCGGGCAGCAGGGGACCTGACCTTCTCTCCGAGATATTGTACTGCCCTACAAATTTGTCAAAATGCAAACACCATTTGGGTTGGTCTTTCACAGTCCAATCCACTTGCTGTGTCCAAGTTTTCTGAGAATGGATTGATCATTTGCATGCTTATTGAGTTCAGTGAGATTTACTCCCCTGCAATCATGCTTAGGATAGGTGAAACTGACCACAGAGGATGGGGAGAGCAGGAGGAGGAGGAGGGAGGGAAGGAAAGGCAGAAGGGAGGACTGGGATGGGAGCAGGCAGGAGGGGGAGGGGAGGAGAAGGACAGATTTGATCATTTGCATGTTTATTGAATTAAAATGGTGAAGCCTGTATAGTATAGTGTGTTGCATTTAACAATAACAAGATTAACATAATATCTACGGTGTTTATCTGTAGCTGAATTTTCATAAACAAACAGACTTTCCCATTGGTCTCTTCCAATAGTCTCCCCTTTTCATGACTTCCCCTGTCCTTTTAGATAATAAGATTAGTCCTCATATTATGTCTGTAATACAATATTCTGGGATATTACACTTTTTACTCTTGAGACAAATTAAATTTAATTAAAATGTTCAATAAATATAAAATGCTTTAAGAAAAATGTAAACATTTTTCTCAAGTTATCAGCTCTCTTCACAAAATCACCACATTTTCCATAAATCTGAGGATACTGGGAACTCTCTAAATGGGGCTAGTGAAAGCAAATTCTTTCCCCCTTACAGATCCCAAAAAGACTTCTCCAAAGTTGGAAAACCCTTGCTGAATGAGATGGGCTGTGGTGTGCGGAGTTGAAAGTAAAGTGGCACTCTAGAAAACTCGGTAGAGGCAACTCATGGAGATTCCCTCCACCCAGATATTCCACATAGAACATTAAACGATCCTAATTCATAACAACAGCAGCAGCAGCATGTTGGTTCTTCTGATCACGCTTTCCAGGGGGCAATCCATTGTCGTACCAGCCTCCTGCAGCTGGCCCACCCCTAGCTCAGGAGGGAATCTCAGAGGTGGGGCAGGGAGAGGACACGACAGAGTCATCCCTGCCTTCATCACCACAGACATGCCGTTGGTTGTACAGGCATGAACAAACTGAGCCCATTAACCAGCCTACTCATAGGAGTGCCCACTTGCTTGCCCAGTTCCGAGCTGAGGGAAAAGTCCTGTGCAAGTAGTTGCACCTGCCCCATCCTTTATTAGGGGGATTCAGGGGACATGTCAAGTGTTGTAACAATGTCTTCACTGGAGTAGCCATGCTTGTATTGATCTAAATAGTTTGTGATTTGTAACCTGATCTATGTTCCAGTCCTGTGTTAAACTGCAGATTAAAGCCATTGGCAATGACTGAGCCAAGAGTCCTGAGTCTGAATCTGTTGGAGGAAGCCAGAACAAATGAAAGAGCATATATGTTGCACACAGAAGTTCCTAAGAGGGCTGGCGCCAGAGGGCGGCCAGGTCAGGCCCTGACTAAGGGCCCCTGCAGTGCAAAGGGGCCCCTGAGGGTGGAAGGGTAGCACTCCCATTCCACGATCTGCGGCAGCATCGACTCCTGACCCCGCCACAGATTGCAGAGGGGAAGCACCACCCCCACATACAGATCGCAGGCCTGCGATGCCCATCCGCATACCCCACCTACCATTCCTGTTGTCTTGAATGCTGTGCACACTGCACACGCATACCTGCCATCAACCAAGATGGCGGCAGGGGCATCAGTCCCTTAGGGAAGCCCCCACTGCCATCTTGGTTGATGACAGCCATGTGCACACAGCACACACAGCATTCAAGACAACAGGAATGGTAAGTGAGGTGTGCGGGCAAGCGCCATGGACTCAGGGCAGGCTGGTGCCCAAGGGCCCAGTCATGCCTGGCACTGGCCCTGGTTCCTAGGTTCTATTCCTAGCATCTTTACTTAAAACAGTCAGGTAGCAGGTGATAGGAAATGCCTCTGCTTGAAACCATAGAGCAGCCTTTCCCAACCAGTGTGCCTCCAGATGTTGTTGGACCACAACTCCCATCAGCCTCAGCCAGCATAGCCAATGGTCAGGAAAGATGGGAATTGTGGTCCAACAACATCTGGAGGCACACTGGTTGGGAAAGGCTGCCATAGAGAGCCAATGACAGTCAGAATAGACAATTCAGGCTTGATAGAGAAATTGTCTAAGCTGGTTTAAGTCTGCTTCCTATGTAAGAAGAAGGAGCTTCTGCGCCCTCCTGAAATATGATGGGCACCATCATTATTTTCTTTTTGGTGTTAGTTAGAAACAAACTTATTCACCCAGGGGACTGATTTAATGTTTGATCTGTGTTTTGATCCAGGTGAAAACCTTTTTATACTCCCAGGCATTTTAAAGTGTGTTTTGATAGCATTTTCATCATTATTTGTATTTTGGATGTTGTTTGGTTCTTTTATTGTTTGTTTGTTTTGTTTTCTTGATTTATTGTATTTATTGTATTTATACATTGCTTGTTTTTTATCTTTTTGTACACTGCCCAGAGAGCCTTCGGGCTTAGGGTGGTATATAAATTAAATTAAATAAATAAATAATAAATAAATCTGTACTTGGACTGTTGTTAGCCTGCTGTACTAGAGTTTTGTTGATACACCCTAATTGTTTCAAATATTTTATTGGTTTAATCTGTTTTTTTTACTGTTAACTGTAGTCTGCCTTGTGATCATTAATTGATGAAAGGCAGTACATAATTTGAACTAATACATTAACATTAAAAGAAGATAGGTAGGAAGCCAGAGTGTGGGTTTAAGAAAAGGTGACACATGGGATGGAAAAGTGGCATCAGAGGTCTGGACAGAGGTGAGAGTGGTGTATGACAACACAAGGCCAGATAGAATAAGACTTCAGTAGTCAAGGCAGAAGATAACCAAAACATGATCTAGAGTTTTAGCTGAGGATACAGAGATGAAGGACCTGATTTCTGCAATATTGTATTTCTTTTAGAACACAAGAGTTTACAGGTTTTAATGAATGCATGATTATTGCTTATATTTTCCCTGGTAGATGAATCCCAGGGAATGGACATGCAGTTTCCACTTTACAGTTGACATCTCTGGCTATAAAAACACTTAAACAAACTCCTGTAGTAGCCATTTAAATCTGATTTATAATTGTTACCTTGCCACCCCTTTCATGACTACAAAGCTTGCAGTAACCGCAGAGCTTGGAAAAGTTACTTTTTTGAACTACAACTCCCATCAGCCCAATCCAGTGGCCATGCTGGCTGGGGCTGATGGGAGTTGTAGTTTAAAAAAGTAACTTTTCCAAGCTCTGAGTAACCGTCAACAGTTGCCAGCCAACAGATGCAGCAGAATAGTAACACCATAAGCTCAAATCAGTTTGCTTTCCTTTGCTGTTAGAAAGACGCAAATAGAACAACCTGAAGATCCTAAAAGTAATCTCTAATATACTACAAAAACTGAGGTGATGAAACAGCACCCTGCAGCATAAGCAAGAAAGCCATCATTATCATTGCTCTCCAGAGCTATGCATTTGATGAGATATATACAGAAGTTACAGTGAAGGTCAGTTTCTTGAACATTCAGTATTGCTGGTAAGCAGTGAGAACAACATTGCAAGACAAATGGGTGATGGCAACAATACTGTTCTCGAGGTTTTCATTCTCCAAATTCAGTTACAATGGGAATAACAGCATCACATCAACACATCAGTTCTCAATCCCTTATGCAGTCCCAAATATTCCTTTCATAAAGAAACTCCAGGTAAACTCAGTGGGCCTTTACTGAATAAATATGTTTTAGGATGAAGCTGCCACCAGTCTCAGCCAATTAGAGTGCAACAACAACAGAAAATTCCTATTTATAATATAGCAAAGACTGCTGAGAATCCATGAACACATTGTGCAGTGTGAGCATGTGCCATGCATGCACACACACACATCCCAGGCAAATCTTTGTCAATGAGGGCTAGGCTAGTCAGTGTCATGGGTGGGGGTCAACTCTTCCCTCATTGCAACACTATTCTCAAGTTCTGCAATTTACTTTTCCTGACAGGAATGGATGGCAGCCATTAATCCATATCTGGGAAAGTAAAGGTTTGTATTTGGGGGCACAGAACTGAGAAATATTTAACTTTGGCTTAATAGGGTCCTATTTTTAATAAAGAAAACATCTGCATAGCCCTAACAATATCTACAGGGCTGCCAAAGGCATTAGTAATATTATTCTTTAAACTAAAAGTCTCTATTTTACGGGGGGGGGACTTTTGAGAAGCTGTAGTTTCAGCATCCATAGTCAATTCCGCATAATAAAATAATCAGAGCTTGGAAAAGTTACTTTTTTTGAACTACAACTCCCATCAGCCCCAGCCAGCATGGCCACTGGATTGGGCTGATGGGAGTTGTAGTTCAAAAAAAGTAACGTTGCCAAGCTCTGAAAATAATATGCCTCATGAAATCTGAAACCAACCTGGTCACAAAAAGATTTCAAACATGTTAACACGAATTAATCATTCACATCTGGCTGGGTGGAGTATGGCTATATAATCTATGATAAAATCCTGTCACATTATTTAGGCTTACATCACATATACAAGTAAGTACCCACCAAAAGCTGAACAAGTATTGAAGTATTAAACTTTTCCAGAAGGCACAGATGACTATATGGTTCCACTATGCTAGCCACCACTACCCCACAGCTACATCAGTGTTACATTAATATAGCATAACTTCAATCCTATACACTCCAGGAGCAAAAGAGAAAGTAGAGATGGAGGACAATTTTGTTTGGTTCATGTTTTATAGCATACAAACCTAATTTGTAGTTCCAGAAGTTATATATGGATCAAAATGCAGTTAACAACTAGGTTGCACATTCCTCCAAACTGTATTATCTAGTTTTGGTTCAAAACATGCATACAAAAATGCATATTTTAGGGAGAAATTGATAGAAAAAAGTTCAAAACTGTGCATTTTAAGGGGGAAAGTTGTGCAAAATTTGTATTTTGGAAAATTGCATAGAAAAATGCATACCATTTAAATGTGAATGTTTCGTTTGTTTTTGTTTTTATTGTCATGTATGGGACAGGACAGACTTATCACTGAATGCATGTGAAACCAACGTGGAATGAAATAGGCTGATCTGTTTGTCCATAGTAGAAAGCAAAGCTGTACCAGCAAAAGCAAGACATAATGTAGCAACACGGACAGCTACTCTCAGAGCCTCCTTGACAAATTGCATCACCATTCACCAGCCTTGACATTGCACACCAATACCTCTAGAGTAATGGCAGTAAGGAAGAGATCTTTATTAAAGCAGAGTAACTGTAGAGACTCAGCAACAGCAAAGAGCTATTTGAGTCCTAGAGCTCTTACAAGGTGACAGGGTGAGGGAAAGTCTGGTCTAGGAGCAAAGGCCAAAGTTCAGGAAGCCACAATTAGGGAAAAAGAAGTTCAAGGTCACATTAAGTTGTTCCAACAAATTCCCACACTCATTCACCAAGCTTTAAGGCTGAGGTATGGGCACTTACAAGAATCTCTAGTCCTGCAGAAATGTCTCACCTGCAGGCATGTGTGTGCCTTCCCTGCTTTGGAGGTATCGCCTTGTCCTGAAAGACCAGGCTAAGCCCACCTCCCACTCTGAATCCTGTTCAGTCTGCATATCCTTTCCCACCTCAGACTCTGACAATGCTCTGTCCCCTAGTGAAGGAAAGGGAGATGCTAAGATTCCTGCCTCTCCATCAAAGCCAACTGAGTTTGGGGAGAGGGATGGGCTCCCATCCACCAGGATCTGGTCCAGTGTTCCAGCCTCCCCCTCCCATTCCTTCTTATCTCCCTCCTTGTCTACCTCCAGAGTCTGCCATCCCAAGTCTGGGACCAAAGGTGCCACAGGACTCATGATATAGCCAGGTTTAGAATACACGAATCAATGTTTGTCAATGGCAGGAATGCCATGATGACACCCACACCTTCTCCTACACACAGCATCCCCCCCCGTCACAGGAATCTATTCTTCTTCTTCCTGACTTAAATTATCCTGTTTTAGTTTTTGAAAAGCTCAAAAGGATTGTAGGATACTAGATCTACAGCCTCAAGATTCAGGATTCTCCCCAGAGAAACCCAAACAGACCTAACAGCAGCCTACAAACAAATAAGCCTTTTCACGTTGAAGGAAGGAGTGCCATAAGGGTGGACTCATCAATCTATGTCTAATTCATCAGGCTGCCTCTCTGTGTGTCTTTCACTAGAAAGTGAACACAAAATTTTTCTTCAATGAGTTTTAATTTGGAACGCCAAGTTTTAATGTAGAACATTTTTTACCCATGCTGCCACTTGGTTTGTGTTTTGCTTTGTTTTCAGTATTAGTTGTATTTTGTTACTGCTTTTAGAAATTGTTTGTTGTACTTCCATTTTTTTATTATATTATACAGTTTTACAATTAGTTGTACCGACATGTTGTGCTCTAGAGTGCAATCCTAAACCCCAATTCACACTGCCAGTAGGGATCAGAATCCAGTGTAGTATTCCTCCACTGGGCTCCAGAAAGCAGAAGCAAGGGACATATGAGATCAGGTCAAGGCAGGTCAGCTAAGTAGATCAAGGCAACTCTCTCTAGTATTAAAGTGTTGTATGTCTTTCCCTCTTGTGAGGGAGGAATTGGAGTTGTGTTTAGAAGTTAATTTTATTGTACCCTGCCCTGACATGGCTATGATGAAGGGCGGGTTATAATTCTTTAAAAAATAAGTAAGTGTGAAGGAATTGGAAGCATTGTTAATGATGATCATGATTTATCCCGAGCAGAAAAAAACCCTAATCCTTCTCTGTATACAGAGGTATACAGAGGTAGTTTCATTTAAGTCATTTAAGTCACACCAAATACGTAAGTAGGTGGTTGTATCGCATGATGGGCTTTACGGTAGCAGAAAGCACTTTTGGGATGTCCAAATTGGGCTGCTCAATTTTTAACAAATTCCTACCAACCCACCTAAGAACCCTCCCCCGTCCGTCTTCTCTGAAAAGTTGCTCCTGAGAGTTGGAGGCCCTCTGGAACAAAATGGAATGTGGTCTGCAGTCAATAGAGGAGCTCAGCAAAAATATGGTGCCCCAAAATGAAGAAGCTGAAGCACCTTCCACTGAGGCAAAACTATCACTGGATACAACCATTATATTTATTACCCAACAAATTAAACTTTATTATTTAATAAACTTTGTTTATTATTTATTATGTGTTTTTCTGAGCTGCTAAGAACTCTTAAAGCAGTCCAGAAAATACCATTATAATAAAATAACACAAACATCAATTAAAATAATTTAACTATAAAAACAATTTAGCAATGGTTCAAAACAAATACTCCAGCCAAAAGTCCTCGTCCAAATATCAATATGAAAATATGCATGTTCAGCTTCTTTCCTAAAAATCATCGGGGTGGGTGGGAAACTGCTGTATTTCCAGAGGAAGAGAGTTCCACTAGGACACAGTCACCAAGCAGGCCCTATCCCACATCAATGCATGGTGGGCAAAGGCTATCACCAGGATCATGAGAATGGTCTCCCCTACAGAATGCAAGGACTGATTAAATAGATATGTGCACTTGGGTCCTAAGTCATTTACAGATTTATATGTTAATGTCAGCACCTTGAATTGGTCCCAGTAGTGAAATCTGTGATTTAAAGTCCATCATCCGTGGCTTCTTATAAAGCAGTAGTATTTACTATAACCAATTTCCATTTGTTTTCCTATTAATGAGGATACATAGAAATGGAACAGCTGGCTGTAAATGTAGGGTTGACATTCTGAATGCTGATCCTAGGCTTCCTCTTCAGGAAAGTTTTTTTTAATGTAAGTTAACATTTTAGTGTCCTAATGTAAGTAGCCTGCTTTAGGGCAGGTGGTTAGAGTCAATAATCCCCTAGGTTCTTTTCTCAACTGTTCTATGAATAGCCTGAAGCACTCCTGTTTAATTTAGACCTACCCCTTAATTCTGAAAAAAGTAGTCCATTTGTTTGATATCTACAGCTTCCTGCTTTAGGTGTAGCAGATGGGAACCATCCATCGCCATCAGTCAACACTTCATCTATGCAAGTATCCATTTTTCTTTTTTTCAAGAACTGTGCCCAGCTAGCTGTGCCATCTGTGCTGTGCCCAAGGAGTACTTTGCAGTCTGTTCTTCAATGTTCTTTACTACCATTCCTTGGAAAAGGTTATCCAACATACTGCTCTTTCCATGTGACTTTTTTTTATCCTAACCCAAGCATACAGATGCCCTAGAAAGATTTCTTCCCTGTCCTTATTGATTTGTTTCATCAGTCATCTATCGTGTTTCACAGTGCCACTATCTACGTCCCATTTTATCCATCTCTAATTGCAACTGCCTCAAAACTAATTTTCTGGTCTGAACCAACCCTTTATTCTTAAAGCACAATGATTTTCTGGAAGTGTCTTTTTAACAAAAGGCAGTCACTCTGGCAACTGACATTCTATTGAGGGGGGGGAAATTCCACAGAGTTTTCAAGCCAAGATATTACTTAAACTTATCAACTTCTATTTTTAATATCTCTCATAGTATTTGAACATGTTTGTTTTCCCCACCCCAACACAGTTAATTTAATTATTTACATGGAATGATCTTCTTTTGCATATTAAGAGGCCATACATATTTTTAATAGCCTTTGTGACCTAAAAGGTCATTTTACATATGAGGCTTTGGTAATAAATAAGTGAAAGCCAAGTTACACAAAACAACCACTGTTCCACAAAACAAAATGGGGAAAAATTCAGAATGGCAATTAATGTGGAATTCTCTGACTGTATTGTTTCATGTTCTTAACACAAATAAAGACAAGATATGATAGGCAAACGAGTCAGATTTCTACATAATTGGACCCTTCAAATACAGTTAAGGAGACAGTGTGCTATATCTGGTCAAGCTATTGCTAATCCCCATTTCATGATTATTTGAAATAAAACACAGCTGGCAATTATGTTGAGCCAACCTCAAAAAATGGCTGGGATAATTCTATGACCTTCTGCCATACCATGAACTTCAAAAATCTCATGGAAATAATGTAATTGCATACATAATATTATTAACATTTTTTAGATATTACTATAGTGACTTTTATGTGTATCTAATCAATTTATGCAATTTTATATAATAAGCATAAATTTATTTTGTGGAATGTGTCAAATTTAGCTTTTTATGTGCTGTTCCACACTCAGCAACATTATTCTTTGAAATGCTTTCCTCACGGAAATTTATTTATTCGATTTATATACCGCCCACAGCCCAAGGGCTCTCAGGGCGGTGCACAACATGGATAAAAAACAATAAAATCACAAGAACAGCAAAGTATACAATATTAAACAAGTAAACAACCTGATATAGATTAAAAACACAAATAGATTAAAATGCCTGGGAGAATAAAAAGGTTTTAACCTGGCGCCGAAAAGATAAAAGTGTAGGCGCCAGGCGCACCTCATCGGGGAGGCTATTCCATAAATCGGGGGCAACCACTGAAAAGGCCCTAGATCTTGTTACTACCCTCCGAGCTTCTCTGTGAGTCGGAGCTCAGAGAAGGGCCTTAGATGAGGCCTTACTCTCATTCTGAGTAAGGGCGTCAGCAGCAGCAGTGTGAGGACCTGGGATAGTCATCCCCCCTTCTTCCTGGTCGCTTCTCCCTCAGCCTCCTTTGGCATCTGCTATGTGTGGTATAGGCAGATGCCTGCTCTTGCCGTGCCTGAAAGATGCTCAGGCACTTCAGCAAAGTCCTCCCCTCTCGTTTGGAGCAAAGGGGAGATGTCAGCACAGGTCATATCAGAAAAAGCAATAGTATTTCTTTATATATATTTTTAGGATGCAAAACAGTTTGACTCAGATTCTAAAAGAAAATAAAGCAGCCAACTGCCAGTGGAACAGCATACTGATAAAAAGTCTATAATCATGGGCAAGAGAGGGTTCAGCCTTCAGCAATCTGAATGTAAAGTAGGCTTTATGCAATAAGGCAAAATTCTCAATGGTTATATTTTTAATTCTCATTTGGAAGACCCCAGCTGCTTTCATGACAAATCTACAAGAATTCAAAACAGAGGCATTATGTCAGAACTGAGGGAAGGGGAGTGATTTCAGTTATAGGACAAGTGTATCGTCAGTGCTCTAAGTCCCATTCTTGGGCTTCAAGATTCAATTCAGAGCAGGGGGAGGAAGCTGTACATTTTAAAAAGAATTTAGTTATTATGAACATGTTATTTATTACTGTTTATTTATAAAAATGAATATCCCACCCTTCCTCCTAGAACGTTGAGTAGTCATCATATGTATTTGTATTATGCATCCTAATAGCAAGGACCATGTAACAGTAGCTCCTCGTTAATAGTGTTTGGGCATCTTGATAATCATATAGAACAGTGTTGGGGAAACCTCTGGCCCATTTCCTTCAAAAAGAGCATTTGTCCTCTGCAGACACAGACATCTGCAAAGGAAAAATCTTCCATGCGCGGGGAGTGGCTTGATTCTAAACTGCTTCCTGCAAACCGAACATTTTTCCTCTTCTGACTTCAAATGGACTTCAAAGGGGCTCCCTGAAACCACTGATCAGTTGATTAGTAGTTACAACAAGTACCATTAAAAGAATGCTGCCAGCACCAATCAGCTGATTAGCACTGCTAACCTTCAAAGGAGGTCACTTGTTACCCTGGCCAGTGAATGTATTTTGTTTGGATCTACCTCTTTTGTCGAATTGATACTGTTCTGTTCAATTTGGAACAGTTTTATAATTGCAATGGTTTTATCTGTTTTTATAACTGTATATTGTATTGTTGAAACCTGTCCTGGTACCTTAAAGTGAATGGTGGTAATACATAAATGAATAAATAACAGCAAGCCCCTTTGAAAGTTGACAATCACCTGCCCCACATGTCAAAGTTGGCCTATGGGGGCTTGGGGAAATTAAGAATCTGGTCCACTGGCAGGATCCCATTTCCCACCCCAATACAGAATGAACCCTAAACTTACCCTCCAAGGAAAGGAAATGTCAACAGAGGAGGAGAGTGTTGGGGTTTATAGGATAAAACAGCATGAGCGTCAGCAAACCTTGGGCTCACATGGACCCTAATCTCCTCTCCTCCTCCACTGTGCCCATGAGAAGGAAATCAGAAGCATCTGTTTCCAATTGGCCCTAGTTTGTTGGTTTGTTTAATTTGTTAGTCGCTTTTCTTCACAAAAGTGAACCCAAAGTGACTTACAATTAATAAAAAAGTTAAAACCAGTATAAAAATGTATACAAAACAAAACATTAGAAACACATAAACAAGAGACAAGGGGCAGAATACGGAAAGGGAAAAATACAGAGGCAAGCATTACAGAGGAGGATATATGCTTCATCTTAGAGCAAAAAAGAGTAATCTTGGGCCCATGGGCTGCATGCACCCCCTAGCCTCCCCCTGTTAGGGCCCAATACCCTCAGACCTTAGTACCTCTGGTGCATGCTAACACTACAAGGAGGAAGAGAAAACAAAGAGAAGAGCCAGCAGGCAGGCAGGAAACTAGGGATGGACAGATCAACTGTGCTGGTTTTGTGTGTGCAAAAGAAACATGCTTTGACTCATCCCGTTTGTGAGAGCTGATGATCCAGGGGGGAAGGAGGGAGATGGGAGTGCTGGTGACCTGTGTGTGGGGGAGCGCTGGCAACCGGGGGGTGGAGGAGCTGGATTGGTGAGCGAAGTGGAGTGAACGGTGGAGCCCCTAGTATAAAATGTAAAAACAGCTAAAAGACAGTTACACAACAGTACCAAAATAACAGATTAAAAATGATACACTACTATTTTAAAACAATACCATATTAGAACTGGCAACGATTTTGCCGATTTCCTCTTAAAGCCTCCTCACCCACCTCCCACACTGTTCCTCCAAACCCTCTAGAGCAGATTTTTGAGGTGGTAGGATAGAAGGGGAATCAGCAAAAACTGTATTTATCGGATCTCTGGATCCATTCCAGTATGAAGATTTTAAACTTAAGTCTGTTACAGAAATGGGTTCTCTTATCCCAGAGTACATGTAGATGAAATGGCTGACAAGGTTAGGCAACATACTGCTGCGAAATATCTTCAGTTATATCATGGATTATGTGAAGAACTGCACATTTTCAAAGCCTATGGTCTTTTGTTATAAGTTCACTGAAAAATTTTGAGGTTGTTATAAGGCTGTTGAGTTGGAGATTCAACAAATAATTTTATGATATTATACAGCCACGAGAGTGGCTGTATACTATAGCCAGCATGGATTTTTCACATTCCGCAATGTTAAATGGAAAATACTCCCGCATGCCATTCTGATGCTTCCCATAAGCTCATTTCAAAACAAAACCTTACAAAACTTATAGTTCTGAACTCAGAAATGCTTGCTTAACAACCCTCTAAATTTTCATGGCGATACACAAAACAGTCAGAGAGAATCGAGAGTTCAAAGTCTAAAAAGAGAGAGAAAAAACTCAGAGCCCTTTTGGACTTTTTTCTGCCAGAGTTCTCATAATCTGTTGAAATTCATTAAAAATCAGCCATGTTCACAGAGTACCTGTCATCCTAATACTGACCTTGCCCCATACTCTGACCTTCATCTACTGCAGTTGAAAAGTTAAAAAAATGCCTGGTTGATTTTTAATTAATTTAAGAAATTTTGGCTGGAAGCCTATTATAACGCGGGGCATGCTCATTAAGGACCAACTGTCAGTGTTCTAAAAGCCTCACAGCTGCTGGGCTTGGCTAATCAGAGGGCCACACCAACACGAGACTTGATTTCACTTGAGACAGTCATGGCTTCCCTCAAAGAATCCTGGGAAGTGTAGTTTGTGAAGGGTGCTGAGAGGAGATTCCTATTCCCCTGAGAGAATGGTTAACAGTCAGCCACTCTGATTGAAGGTCTGTGAGAGGAACAGGGCGTCTCCTAGCAACTCTCAGCACCCTTCACTAACTACACTTCCCAGGATTCTTTGAGAGAAGCCATGATTAGCTTTGAGCCATGACTTTGAGAGAAGCCATGATAAATTCTTTTAAATTGTTTTTAAAATATGTGTTTTTAAATTTGTATATTTGTTTTTAATGTTTTTAGTTATTGTAAACGTCTCAGAGAGCTTTGGCTACGGGGCGGTATATAAATACACTAAATAAATAGATAAATAAATAATGATTGTCCAAAGTGTAATAGAGGCCTGGTGTAGATGTGGCCAGGGATAGCTTTGTTTTAAATTTGGGTGGGAGGTAGGGTTGCCGGGTTCAGGGCCTGAGACTGATCCTGTATCTTTAGTAGAAGAGAAAGTCAGCCAAGTGCAGGTGTTCTTGCAACAATGTAATGGGAAAAACCACAAGGTAGAATTCTCCCTTCCCCTTGCACAACTTTTAAAGATACAGAAGACCTCTTGGTTGCCAGGCCCAGCCTGGTCAGTTTTACCTATCCTAATCATGATTGCATAGGAGTATATCCGATTCAACTCAATAATCATACAAATGATCAGACCTACCTTTTCCCTCCTTCCCCTTTCCTCTCCCTTTCTCCTCCCCTCCCCTCTTCCTTCTTCCACCTCCCCTGCCCACTCCAGCCCTCCATCCCTCCCCCCCAGTCAGTTTTACCTATCCTAACCATGATTGCATGGGAGTAAATCCCACTGAACTCAATAAACATGCAAATGACCGCATCTGTCCTTCTTCTCCCCTCCCCCTCCTGCCTGCTCCCATCCCAGTCCTCCCCTCTGCCTTTCCACCCCTCCCTCCTCCCCCTCCTCCCCCCCATCCCCTGTGGTCAGTTTCACCTATCCTAAGCATGATTGCCGTGTGTGTGTGTGTGCGTGTAAATCCCACTTAACTCAATAAGCATGCAAATGATCAATCCATTCTCAGCAAACTTGCGCAGGATCACATTTCTTACCTCCCGGATTAAAAAGCAAGGAAATTCACTAATACGTTAAAAAAAACTTGTGGTTTAAGAATGTACCTATAGCCCACAGATATTTCTACCAAACTTTAAAAAGCAGGGAAATTGGGCAGCTATAGTGAATGCACCAGGTGAGCAGGAGACCTGAACTCCACTCTGAGATATTGTACTGCCCTACAAAGTTGTCAAAATGCAAACACAATTTGGGTTGGTCTTTCACAGTCCAATCCACTTCCTGTGTAGCTTGGAAGAATTTGGTAACAAGGTTTTTTGCATATTAGTGAATCTATATATAAAGGATATACGATTCTAGCACTTTCTATGCCTTTTTAGAGTGGAAACCTACATGAAAATTAGACAGAGTTGAGAGTGACATAAAAGCTGGTCTCAGAACGTTCCTCTGATACACACACACACACACACACACACACACACACACACACACACACACACACACACACACACATTCTATTTTGCCACTGTCATTTCCAGGCTGCTATAATAGGTAGGTTCATTTTGTATTATCAAAAATCTTCCAGAAATCAATATATGTTATTGACAAATTACAAGCTCTCACTTGTTCTTCAAAATCACAGCATCAATAGTAAGTTGCTCTTTACTTCTGTATGTTGCTCTTGCACATTTTTTGGTACCATGCAATTTTCTTACAAATAGTTATTCATACAATAAACCATCAGTCAAGTTAGTATTTTTAATACAGTTGGTAAACAGGTGCTAGGGTTTACAGGGATAGATAAATTTATATAATACACACAAGCACACACTGTGATAGAGAGAACTTGGTAAACTTTTTGGATTCTAAAAGGTTTCACTGAGATGTTTATATACTTTTACAAATTTTCCTCATTTTATCCTTCCGTGGAGCTGTCCAATTATGTGCATATTTTACAATTGTATCAAAAGATGTTGCTGGTGGTTGCTATTGTTCATTGCAACCCCAAACACAAAAGCTAATTTCAGAGATGTAAACAAAACTATGTACAGTCTCAGTTCTGAGTCATTAAACATATGTTTATTTTTATGTATCCAGATTTGCTAATAAGCCTGAAAAGAGAAGATTACCTCTCAGAACACCTATGGGCCAGAAAAGAAACTTGTGTGATTCAACAGCTTGCAGGATTGTGAAATATAGACTCCATACAGCTCTCTCGTGTAACCAGAAATTTATTTTATTGCCTAGGGAGAAACATCTCAAGTTCCATTTTTTTAAAAAGTATATAGACTCATAAATGTGAAGCAAATGCGACAGAACTGTCCAGTATTTAAAACACGTAAATTGCTTTGCAAATATGCTTAGGATTAATAGCTATCTACCAGCAGGGAGTCCTTCGTATCGTTTCTTTAAGAACTGTTCAGGTAAAGCAACAGCTGGTGTGTTGCTAGTTACTGGGTTTCAGTAATACAAATGAACAGTTAAAATAAAGTAAAAATCATTCAAGTGACAGAAGAGAGGCTTGTGACAATGGCCATCTATAGTATGTCATATTATATTTAACTACTCAGAGAGAAAGGCACACCCCCTTCTATCTCAGAGGTTCTTAAAAGAAAAGATGATCCTCAAAAGAAATTGATTTACCATTAAACATTAAAAAGAAAAGAAGAAATTCAGCACAGCCATTTCAGGAGCTCTATCTGATAGTAGCATTTGTCAACCTTGACTGATCTGTATTTTAAATTTGAACCCTTCAGACGAGAGTCTAAAAAGACATTAGTGGTTTTTTTTCTAAATCTGTACAAGCAACTGACCTATTTTTATTCATAGGAATACACTTGAAATTCATGACCACACACCCACGTAAGAGACATAAATCAGAAAGGAATGAAATAGGTTATGAACAAAGCAGAGACTGGGGAAGAGGAGAGTGAGTAATACAGGAGTTACAGGTACAGCACTGTGATTTACATCAAAAGAATAAAAATGTGATATTCTGTCACTGAATATGTAATAAAAAACAGATATTTCAGGCCTGCCATCTAATTAATTTGTTGAATATTCGACAGAGGTAGAGTGAGTGAGCCAGAAATGCCAGGGCAGCATTGGTAAAATATTCATTTCTTTATGTTTAACATACTACAGTGGTTCAAACAGCAGCAAATATAATTCCCCTGGTTTAGGAATACAATCTGTGTTCCACAAGGAAACAATAATGCAGGTACTCTCAGCCAATCCAACAGATAGCTAAAATACAAGGGACAGCTCATCAAAACCATGGTAGTCTGCAGGAAGTGACTGATGCTTAAGATTAAGCTATAGCACAATTTTGAAATCCTACAGCTTGAGGTTAAAACACCTTCCCCAACTACACAATCTGTTTCATTTTAATAGACATCTACTGAAACACACACATACACACACCTCATTCAATTCTCTCCTTGGTGACTTTTTGCTGTACATAACACAGTTTAGTTTCCAGTCTTCTGAAATGTGCCCTTATGCCAGAATAAACTGTAAGACAAACAACATAAAGCAGAAATCGCCCCAGGAAACAAGACCATATTCTTAAAAAGAAATTCTGGTGATGGTTGGTGAGTTGTTCTAGAAAAGACTTGCCAGGACAGAAGAATCCCAAACCCTAAGATTCCAGGGGCATCCCCTACTGATGTCATAGGGGGCATGTAATAGGAAGTGGGCCCTAGTGATGTAATTAAGCATGATACATTATTATCAACCACAGTTGCTTGAAGCATACCACTCAAACAAACAAAAAATTCTCAACTGTTGTTGCTTCTATGGATGTAAGGGAGTAAGGTCAGAGGTAAGTGAAATGCAAATAGAAAAAGAAAAACAAAAGACAGTGATGATTTTGTAAATGAAATACCATACCAATCACAAGATTCCTATGAATAAGACAGTAAATTCAGCATCCCACAGCTAGTCAGGGTTCCTAATCAAAACTAAAAAAATCCTAGCAGCCAGTCAGTGAAGGTGACAGAAATCCCCATACAGCACAACCTGTCCCGGGGACTGCAGTTAGTGCAGAATGCTGCAGCATGATTGCTGACATGAGTAAGACGCTATCAGCACATAATACCTCTGCTCTGAAATCTGCACTGGTTGCTGATTTGCTACCAGGCCAAGTTCAAGATGTGCTTTCCCTGTTACAGGTGCCACATAGAACTTGTTCTGCTCTTGTACGAAATCAATCCTTACGTGTGGCACTATCTACGCTTTGGAACTCCTTGCCTATTGACATTAGGCAGGCACTTCATTGTACTCATTTTGGCACCTGCTAAAAACATTTTTGTTTAGGCAAGCCTACCAGGGCATATAGAACTATTTTCTATATCTGTTTTTAACTCATTGTTGGTTTTATTATTTTTAATGTTTTTAAATACCTGCCTAACTGTTTTTGTCCATAATTTTATTGTTTTAATTCCTTCTATAAACTGCCTGGAGGTTTTTTACAATAAAGTAGTATCAAAATATTGTATAAAATACATAAATAAATTTCTGGGTGACTGTGACCCTTGAGTCTCTTTCCTCTTTTATACTGAGTCCATTTGGTACCATCTAGCTCCATACTGATGACATGGAGTAGCATAGGCTCTCGAGAATTCTAGGCAAGAGTCTCTTCCAGAGATTGAATTTTGAACCTTTGCATGCAAATCATGTGCTCTACCACTGAGCTACAGCCCTGTTTTTTAAAAAAATCTTTTTAAATTGTTCTTTTCAATTCACTAATGAATGCACAGCATATTCTGGCAGATCCACACCATGAATTTAAAGCATATTCAACATACATTTGAAACACATGAATCACACCACAGAATCCTGGGAACTGTAGTTTTTTAAGGGTGGTGGGAACTATAACTGTGAGGGAGAAACTACACTTCCCAGGATTCTTTGGGGGAAGACATGCACTTTAAAAGTTAGTTGAATGTGCTTTAAATGTGCTTTAAATGCCAGGCTTTCTAGTAAATAAACCATCAGTTTTTATAGTTTTTTACAATATTTTTAAATAGTTTCATAAGTAGGGACAGAGTGGACTTCTGCCCCATCTGAAATCTGAGTCAGAACTGGAGCAGAGGCCTTTTATTTTATTATTGTTGTTATTATTAGCAGATCAAGAATCTGCTGAATTCCAATGGGTTTCAGGCCCATCTTGTAAGTCACATGAAGAAGCAGCTCATGCACTTAAAAGGTTCCAACAGTAGAGTAGTGATAGCATCCACCTCTTACTGCACCAGAAGCCTTACAGCTTGCAGAGAAATAGGGTTGTCAGATGTCCAGTTTTCAGCCAGAGACTCTGGTTTTTTTGGGTCCTCTCTGGGTCCTGGGGTGAGTCAGCTTAACCTCTGGACTCTCAGCTTTCATTTTTAAAAAAGTAAGTTTCTAGGTGGCCAAAGCATTCCCCCTGCAACTTCCATGAAATGATCTCTTAGCAAGCTGCTCTAACCCCACCCTTTCAGGTTTGTAGCCAATAAGTGAAGTCAGGGTTGTGATTGACAAGGGATTTCTGGGCCTCCAGGCAATACCCAGACTACATTGCAAATATAGAAAACTATTGTTTTTTCTGTTTATCTGAAAATCTCATACATTAAGTATATAGCTTTCAGCAGTACTGAAAGTCTTTTTTTTCTGTTGTGTGTAAGAGTCAAACAAGTTTAAATTTCCCAATATGAAGCTTTAATCCAATAGTTGCTTTCCTAGGAGTAAAGCTGCAATGTTAATCCCACATACCCAGAGTAAACCCCACTGAATTTAATAGGACTTACTTTTGTGTAGACATGGTTAGGATTGTGCTGTAGATTAATGGGACGTTTGAGTGAACATAGCAAAGGATTGTGTTTATGTTGTAAATCTTTCTCTCCCTCTCCAATCCTATTTTTAAAGCAATTAGGCACGGCTCACATAAGTATCACTTCTTTTATTTTGTAGGAAATTAATATTGATATATATATTATATATATGAGGTCTATGTATTTTTACATCTTGTGTGTGTGTGTGTGTGGGTCTTCCCAACAGTCCTGTGAGGTAGGATTGCCAAGAAACCAAGGTAATTCACAACAAGAAATAAATCCCTTTAAAATCCAATAACCATAAAAACTATAAACTGTTGCAAAACAGTTTAAAGTAGCATGATTCTGAATTTTGGGTTGGGTGAGTGTTCGTTATCACTTGAGGTTGTAATTCTGTGCATGCTTCCCTGTTTCACTAAGTCCCATTGAATACATTGGGACTTATTTCTGAGTAAACAATCATAGGATTGCACTACAAATATCTTTACAGGTTGTGTAAATAATAAATCTTTGACAGTAATGTTTATATAAATATTTCTTCATACTATGTCCCAATAATTAGTTGATTTTACACTGTGGTTGTACATGATTTATTTCCTCTACATTTTAAGTGTGCCCTTCTTCCTTGGGGTGGTCATGGTTCCCCTCTCCTGTTTTCATCATGAGGGGAAGATTAGGCTGAAAGATGGTGAGTAGCCCATGGTCACTCAGTAAACTTTATACTCATTTCAAAAATAAATTAAAGCAATCTACATGCAGGCAAAGTTTATTAAGTAGATCCACACAATACATTTAAAGTACATCCAACCTACATTTAAAATGCATGCTTCCCCTAAAGAATCCTGGGAACTATAGTTTTCCCCTCACAGTTATTGTTCTACTACCCTTAACAAACTACAATTTCCATGATTCTGTAGTGGGATTCATGTGCTTCAAATGAATGGTGTGGATCAGCTGAAGTATGATGTGCATTCATTAGCGAATTGAAAAGAACAATTTTAAAAGATACTTTTTTAAACAGGGAAAGGGCTGTAGCTCAGTGGCAGGGCATATGCATTGCATGCAAAGGTCCAAAATTCAATTTCTGGAAAAGACGATTGCCTGGAATCCTGGAGAGCCAATGCTAGTCCGTGTCATCAGTACTGAGCTAGATGGTATCAAATGGCCTGAGTCAGTATAAGGTAGATTCCTTTGTTCCTAAAAGTGGAAAGAGACCCAAGTGCCACAATGACTCCAAAATTTATTTATCTATTTTATTTACAACATTTATATACTACTTTATTGTAAAAAAACTCTAAGTGGTTTACAGAAGGAATTAAAACAATAAAATTATTGGCAAAATAGTTAAAGACAGATTTTTAAAAAACATTCAAAATAATAAAACCAACAATGAGTTAAAAACAGATAAAAAACACAATAGCTTCTGCCTGCCTGGGTAGGCTTGCCTAAACAAAAATGGTTTAGCAGGTGCTGAAAAGAGTACAATGCAAGTGTCTGCCTACTGTTAATAGGCATTGAGTTCCAAAGTGCAGCTGCCACACTAAAAGACTGATTTCTTACAAGAGCAGAACAAGTACTATGTGGCGCCCGTAACACGGAAAGCACACCTTGAACTTGGCCTGGTAGCAAATTGGCAACCAGTGCAGAGGAATTATGTGATGATAGGGTATTACTCTTATCAGCAATCATTGCCCAGCATTCTGCACTAACTGCAGCACCTGCGTCAGGTTGTGCTGAATGGGGATTTCTGTGACCTTGACTGAGTGGCTGTCAGGATTTTTTTAGTTTGGCTTTTGGTTAGGAATCCTGACTGGTTGTGGGATGCTCAGTTTCCTGCCTTACTCATAGGAATTTTGTTGTGGTTGGTATGGTATTGCATTTTGGAAATCATCACTGTCTCTTGTTTTTGTTTTTCTATTTGCATTTCATTTACCTTTAACCTCACTCCCTTACAGCCATAGAAGCAACAACAGTGTTTCCATGCACTCAGCTCAACCATCTTAAACCCACTGATGATACACCTTGTTGGTTGCATGACAGTTTGTTTCTTGCCCAATAGTGGTAAAAGAGAATTCATATACTGGGAAGTGTGGCTGCAATTGTTCTTGTTCCCAAGCTGCTCTATGTGAAGGTAGAACAAACCATGGGTGTTTTCTCTCTGTCAATTATTACTCACTGGAATTGTGTTGGCTGTCAAAGTGAGTTTATGGCAGCCCACAAGGTAGACAGAAAAGGGTAAAGAATCTTCTTACTCTTACTCATTTCTCAGACCTCTTTTGAAGGTCAAATCTGTAAAGAAGTTTGGAGCAGCCATGTAAAAAGACAGGGGCAAGGCATTCCAGCCAAGGGGGTGCCAACCCTGCTTTGATATGGACATCTCTGCAGAGGATTTCTAGTCAAACTTTACCAACAGCACAATCTAAACCATATCTACTCAGAAGTAAGTCCTATTGAGTTCTATGGGGCTTGGTAAATGTATTTAGAATTGCAGCCTTCAGGGACATCCATCTTTGCTCCTGAGTGCTCCTATCTAACATCTCCACAACACTAGGTTCCTTCTTCCTACAATGGCCTTCTGGTGACTGGGCTGGCCTGAGGGCACTTCAACCCTTCTTGCGAGAAGCAAGTAGGCTAGATTAAAAGTTCCCTACCCAGGCTCTATCTTTTAGCTAAGATTTCTATATTTCCAATCAGAGAAATGTTTTTGTTTGAATTCTATGCTCCATGCAACTCTGGTTGATGCTTAAGGTATCATACTTAATGACATCACTAGGGCCTGCCCCTACGACAGCACTAGGGCCCACCCCATGGCATCACTATAGCCCGCCCCCATGACATCAGTATGATCTGCCCCCATGAGATCACTAGGGCCCGCCCCTGAAATCTCAGGGTTTGTGATGCTTCTGACCTGGCAACCTTACAGAGAAAGGTTCAGCCATATAAGAAATCTCTACACGTGCTTGGAAAGGGTTACAGAATCTATTCTACATGGCAGAATTTACTCCAGAGGCTGAGGTGTGGAATCATTTCATTTCTGGCTCTGCCAAAACCTTCAAGAGCACAATCAGGAAGAACAGAGATTCCTGCCTTTAAAGCTCTTTTTTCAGCTACTTAGCCACAGGTAACCTAAACACATAAAGGAATACCTTGCAATCACTTATCCGAGGAAAATGTTATAAGGAACCTATGATACTACCCTGTGTCTCCTATTTCTTTTTTACTGTGAGAAAATGAATGCTTCACAAATACATTATCCATAAGACAAATGCTAAGACACAGAGACTGTGGCCTGCCTACGCCGATTTCATGTTTGATCTGAGATTTGAACCATGAAAATCTTGACTCATGCTCGTAATTTCTGCTATACATCAGACCCCATCTTCAAAAATAGTTTGATATCAAGGCTGGGATTTTCAGAAGCATTGGCCTAAACCTATTCCCATAAATCCTGCAAAAACTGGATGCTCATTGTGTACTAGCAATATTCTCTGTGATGCTCAAACCACAGCCTTCCAACAATTCCAACCATGATTGGCTACAACTCCCTGTTCATAAACACTCAGTGGAAAAACCCCCACAGGTCAGAGGATGTGGTTTCCACATGTGGTTTCCAAATGTGGCACTTCTCTTTAGCAACAATAAACATGTAATTTTAACAATTTTAACCTGATTGTACTCTTATATTCAAATGTAAACAGCATAGAGATTATAGATGATTAAGCAGTATACAAATCCTGCTAAATAAATAAATATTGGTCTCAAGAATACTAAAATACTGTTTCAATAGGACTGCAAGTACATTCAGCATTGGCCTACCGACCAACCCAGTATTTAAAAGTGTAGGTAAGAATCAGAGAATCAGCATCTAGCAGGAAGCTCATAGTCTGCATCATAATAGCCTGGTGCTAATGCTATTTTCATGAATGAAATCTGATTATCCCCTTCATTCTGCAACTGTGTAGAAGCAAGCATGCTTCTTTCTTTTTCTTCTTCTACTTTTCTTTCCTTCTCTTTTTTTTTTTTTGTAATCCCTTTAGTAAATACTGTGTGGAGTTTAGTAAGACATATGCTTGCTATGTTTCACCCAGTTTGACCTACTGTTCCATTAGAAATCCCCTAGAAATGATATAACATAAAGAATGTCCTCTTTACATGAAAGGAGAAGCATCCAAGTCACAGCCTAGTTCATACCATATGCAGCACACATGTCTTTTGCTTGTTCAGCTTGTACATATTGCAAGGAAAACACAGATGTTCTGGAGTTTTGTCAGCTAAAGAATATGATATAAGAATACAATATATGTGGCTCATCTACACAACAGCAACCACTGCTGAATGATAATCTGTTTTGTAAATTCCTCCTTTCCTCACTTGAGTATACAGCTTGGCTTGTTTGCTCAAATCTTTTCACGTAGACAAAGCCTGATGACATAGACAAGGTGCTTGCGATGCAGCCAGCAACGTGTCCTCTTGACCCTTACCCTTCTTGGCTTATTAAAGCTTGCCGAGGGGATTTGACCGAGTGGATCCACAGTGTGGTCAATGCATCATTACGGGAGGGAGTGGCTCCAGCCGCCTTGAAAGAGGGGAGGGAGCATATTGGAGGAGGGCGAAGGAAGGGGGAGGGGAGGGCAGTATTGATCATTTGCATGCTTATAGAGTTCAATGGTATTTACTTCCGTGCAATCATGCTTAAGATAGGTAAAACTGACCATGGGGAGGAGGAGGAAGGGGAACGAAGGGATTGGAAGGGGGGAGGGAGGGGCAAAGGAAGGGGGAGGGAAGGGGCAAGAGGAAGGGGATAGGAGGGAGAAGGGAGGGTGGGTTTGATCTAGGGTTGCCAGGCTCAGGGCCTGAGCATGATTCTGTATCTTTAAGAGAAGAGAAAATTCAGCCAAGTACAGCTTTTCTTGCTACACTATAATGGGAAAACCACAAGGTGAAATGGTAAATGGTATTCAGAGGTGGTTTTACCATTGCCTTTCTCTGAGGCTGAGAGGCAGTGACTGGCCCAAGGTCACCCAGTCAGCTTCATGGCTGTGGGGATTCGAACCCTAGTCTCCCAGGTCCTAGTCCAACACTGACCTGGGGAAAGGGAGGGGCGGGGAGGGGGAAGGGAGGAGATTGGGTGGGTGGGCACTGGGTAGAGGGGAAAACCCTTTCCTTTCCAAAAGGAAAACATTGTGAACAGTATCTTTGCTTTTCAGCATTTCCCTCACCTTTTTATTCTATAGCAGGCCCATGTAGCCTCCCACCCAAATTTAAACCAAAGCTGTCCCAGGCCACATGCACACCAGGACTTTATTTTACTTTGGACAGTCATCGCTTCTCTCAAAGAATCCTGGGAAGTATAGTTAGTGAAGGGTGCTGAGAGTTCCTAGGAGACGCCCTGTTCCCCTCACAGACCTTCAGTCAGAGTGGATGACTGTTAAACCATTCTCTCAGGGGAATAGGAGTCTCCTCTCAGCACCCTTCACAAACTACACTTCCCAGGGTTCTCTGAGGGAAGCCATGACTGTCTCACTTGAAATCAAAGTCCAGTGTGGGTGTGGGCCCAATTAGCCAAGCCCAGCAGCTGTGAGGCTTTTAGAACACTTACAGTTGGTTCTTACTGAGCATGCCCGCCCTTATCATTGGCTTCCAGCCAAAATTTCTTAAATTAATTAAAAATCAGCCAGGCATTTTGTTAACTTTTAAACTGCAGAGGATGAAGGTCAGAGTATGGGGGCAAGGTCAGTATTAGGATGACAGGTACTCTGTGAACATGGCTGATTTTTAATGAATTTCAACAGATTATGAGAACTCTGACAGAAAAAGTCCAAAAGGGGTTTTTTTCTCTCTTTTTAGACTTTGAACTCTCTATTCTCTCTGACTGTTTTGTGTATCACCATGAAAATTTAGAGGGTTGTTAAGCAAGCATTTCTGAGTTCAGAACTATACGTTTTATAAGGTTTGTTTTGAAATGAGCTTATGGGAAGCATCAGAATGGCATGGGGGTATTTTCAATTTAACATTGCAGAATGTGAAAAATCCATGCTGGCTATATGTTCATTTTCTCTCAAATATAGTCTTTGGTAAAGTTGCAGATAAAAAATATTTTTAAAAATATAGTTTCATCCAGGTTTCTACAGCTCTCATACCCTCTAGTAATCTGCAGTTACTAGCATTTCATTTTGCTTTTAATGCAATCCTCATGGAGGTAACATAGCCTGAAAATTTATTTATGTGACACAGTTTTGGAAATAATAAAAGGAGTCTATTTTTTTATTACACATATTGTCAGTAACTAAATATGTGTACCAAGTGTATGCAGGGAAAGTCAATGTAGAATACAGCAGCTCCAGGCTCCACTTGTCCACTGCCCTCTCAAAAGTATCAGAACAATGCTTTCCTATGATGTTCAGTTTCTAAAACTGAGTCTGAAATGTACATAACAATTCTCCAGGGCTTCCCTTGTTTTCCTGAGTCAATATATTCTTTTGAAATCATGCCTGTAGTGCATTAGAAAATAAATTTAATGGAGTAAAAAGGCTTTGTTCTTCAGTGTGTTCCTATTGCTGTTGTAATGATAATAGCTGGGAGATAACTAAATTTTTACTTTTCCCTTTCAGTCCAAACACTTATTCTTCAACCTTATAATCACAGTTCACACTTAGCTGTGACTGAAGTATACATACATTCTTGAACTTCCTGCTTGTTAACACTTCCGTACATTTCTGCACTGACAACCTCATTGTTATTGAATTAGTGATTAGTGATTATTGGCTAATTTAATAGAGTTCATATGCATGCATTTTCCTTTGTATGTTATTTATATTCTCAGCAACTGCTTTTGGTTTATTCATTTTTTTTCAATTTGTTGTTCTTTTGTTTTCTTCTTTGCTTTTTTGTATGATTGACTGTGTTTGTATGTTGTACAACATTTAATTACAAAAACATTTGTAATGTTTGAGAAAGCAATGAAAAGTGATTCAGCACTTTGTCACTTAAGAGCTAGTTATCTCAAGTTCACTTTTATTAGTGGAAGATGTACATAGTTATCTATTTGGACAGGAAATGGTGTATCGGGATTGACACATTATAACTCAACAGTGATAGTATTGGATGCTCTACAAATCCTCGTCCAGTACTTTCTAATCAGTAATAAATCTCAGTGATTCTAGGATGAGAAGACAAAATATTTTCTAATGTAGTGTATTAGTTTGATCAGACACACTGTGCTATTGTAGTTATTATAATTTATTTATTTAAAAAAATTATATACCACCTTTCATTTCAAGAAGAAATGCTAAGGCAGTACTGTATGTCCAAAGTAGTATCCAAAAAAAGTGTGGACTATTCTGTGGTATAATACAGCATCCTAAGAATCCCATGTTTGCTTCCATTACATCCAGCATTTACCAAAACATTCTAAATGCTTTGAACAAGACTAAAGCTTGGAAGTAGAATAAAGGAATTGTTAAACTGAAGACCTAAGAACTGAATTAGAAATCAGAACTATTGTCTACAACAAAACAAAACAAAAAACAATCTATTTTAATGAAACCAGCTTCACTGAAAGCTAATCCAGAATGCAGTAGGACTGAATACCAACCATCAACACAAATTTCCCCCTTTATTTATGTAGCACAATGAATTTACTGTAATACAACAAATGATAGAAAAAAATAACATTTGAGCTGCTGCTCAGCCAATGTCTGCATAAGTTCTTCCCTGTCTTACTATTTTATCTGTCAGCCAAATCCAAGTTAAAAAACTGAAATCCACACATACTAAAGAGACAAAGTCTCCCGGCTGAACTGTTGGAGCAGCACCACTCACATGTCTTTGGAATCTTACAACTGCCAGATCTAAATAAGGATTATTGTGGAATAAAGTTAACACAGAAAACAATCTTAAGCATGTTTACACGCACGTCAGTCTCACATATTTCAACTGAGCTTATTCCTAGGTTAATGTACATAGGACTGAAGCCTTGGGCCCGCTTCATAGTTTTATGGAACACAGTTATTGCTGAAAACAGCTTCTGTGCAGCTCAGGCTTCAAGCTTCAACAACATGTGCAAGCACTCACAGTATCAATTGGATCCAGAAGTAGCTTGCCAGGTGGCTACTATGTGTCCTGGCTTCCAACCAGAGAAGTAGACTCAGGAATTGGTGATTGGGTTTTTCTACATAAAGCTTTATTCCAAAAATCAGAACAGGGACCTAGCGTCTCATACTAAGCCTAAACCAGGATTCAAACAGGAGCAGGAACAGTAGATGTTGAAAACAACAGTAGACAAGTTGTCACAACAGCAAATACAAGCAAAGCTACTGTCGTGAGCCCTGCCAGGCGGGGGCAGAGGGGTGAGGGTGAGACAGAGGAAGTGGACTGGGACAAATCACTTGGGGAGGGATCCAGCAGTGGAACAGACCTAGAGGGCACCCTGATCCCTGTCTTTGACAGCACAGCAATCGCAACTCCAGGCTCACCTGTGGGAGCTCATCCTGACCTGACCTGGCCAGGCACACTTCTATTTCTCAAGCCTGAACTGACAGTTAACAGCCCCCCTCAGTCGGAGGGGGAAATGAGAAACTGGCAGAGGCTCCATCTTGGCCCCGCGCTCAAAGACGCTTGAGATGGTAAATTCATCAGACCCAGCTAAGGAGGAAGAGTCTCCATTTGCGTGCACACTCTCAAACTACTTAAACAGACTCGGGGGAGGGGATATCAGTTGCTGAGTCAAAGAGTCTCAAAGTCATGCTTAGCTAGTGCTAGAGAGACGCTGAGTTCCTAGAAAGAGTAGCTAGTTTCATGAGGCGCTCTGCACTGCTGCTGTTTATTTAATAAAAAGAGAAAACACCACGGTTGAGTCTGAGTCTGAGTCTCTCAACTTCAGGCAGGACAGCTACTTCTATAGACACAGAAAAAGGCAGAGCTTGGAAGATTACTTTTAAAAAGTAATAAATTACAGTTACAATTACTTGGCCCAGAAAAGTAGTAATTACTGTTACAATTACAATTGCTCTGAAAGTAACTGATTACTTTACTTTTTCTCAAAAGTAATCACTATAATTACATTTCAGTTGCTTTTTTTAAAAAACTCCTACAAGGTGCTGGCCTTGGCTGCTGCACATCTAAGAAGCCTAAAACAATATTAAAAATAAACACACACACACAGGGGGTAGTAGAATAAAAAAAATTATCCATAAGATTAACATAATGGCATAACAGAATCTCACATCCCCCCAAGCAATGAAGATACCCCAACTCTTGAAATCAAATTTTACACTTGAAATGCTTTTATAATATGTTTCTGTTATGTCTCAAAAGAACAAGATGCTCAAAGAGCATGTCAGACAAGGAATGTCTTTTTACAGTCATTACGTTGCCACCAGTACTGAACAGGCGTTCTACTGCGGCGCTTGAAGGCATGCCTGTGTTGTGCTGCAAAAAACACAGCAGCACACGTGGAAAGCCATGGAGTGATGACACTTCCCTGCTGGGAGACCTCAGGTACCTCACCAGTTCCTCCTCAGCAGTGTTCACTGCTGACTTCTTGCCCTGGGGCAGAAAGTTAAAGAAGTCATCTTCTAAGTCATCTCCTTCCTGGTCTTTATCTGAAGACTGATCACTGTCCTCATTAAGTACACCCATCTTTATTTCAGCTTTCAACAAGGCTTCCATTGTGTATCTAAGAAAGAGAGAGGATATGTTAACACATATATGTTAGGAAACCATCATCTGCTCTTCATTTCCTGATGCTTGTCATGTCCCCTGGTTCAGGGTCCAGCCTGAGCCTGTGGATGATGACATGGAAGGTAGGAAGGTGACCAAGTCACCACACTCATGGGGCAGCACAGCAGACCCTTAAGGATTACCTGCAGCAACCCAAGGTTGTGATGAGGAGCCCCAGGAAGAAAAGGCCCAGCCCCTGCCTACCACCTTAAGCCCTCTGATGCCTCCCTTGAGACAACATTTCCCTTGGAGTAATACACCCAAAGGGCTTCCCTAATGTTCTTACTTGTTGGTATGGGTGGCGGCCTGACATGATTCCAGCCCATCTAGTTTGAAGCGAGGGTGTGGGCAGGCTGCCAGAAGAAGCCTCTTGTCCTCCCAGATAGCTGCAAACCGCTTTCTTAGGGCTTCGCGCACACCTCTCAGCAGCTGAAAACAGTATGTGTACCTCTCAGGTTTGTTTTCCAGTCCTTCTAACTTGCGGTCCAGATTGCAGAGCATTGGTAGCAAATAACCCATGAACATGCCATTCTCCCGTTGCAGGATATCTAGGGACTGGGCTAGTGGATCCATAATCTCTGTGTATTCCTGTACCACTTCAATCTCAGCAGCTGTGATCCTGGACAAGGAGCAGTGGTCCATTACGGCATGCATTTTTAGTGGCACAGTTGACAGGAGCTCATGTAGTTGCTTCAACGCATCAAAGGTGGAATTCCACCTGGTCTTATTCGGTACCTTCAGATACACACCACATTGCGCATGGATATACTCAGCAATCTGGGCTGACTGGTTCTGCTTGGACCACAACTTGCTGCACTTTCCCATCAAGGAACAAAACTGTTTCTTGAAAGGACAAAGAAGACTACTTTTGGAGGAGTCAGAAAGCATGGCCTCTATGTCTTGTGTTGCCACAAGGTTGAGGGTGTGGCTAGCACATCTCGGGTGTGGTGGTAAAACAAAATCCTCTCCTGAGTCTGCAGCTTCTTCCTCTGCCTCAGGTCCTGTGTCCAGGATCTCACAGATAGGCACAAACTCCACCTCAGCCTCCTCCTCCTCCTGGTTATCACCATCATCGTCACTGGTGCCTGCAGCTTCCACTGGTTCTTTGGCCATGAAAACTCTGAACGCTTTCACAAAGTTGGAGCCATTGTCTGTAGTAGTGCACATAACTTTGTTGTGGATCCTGTACTGCACATGTACATCATGCAGTGCTTTTGAAAGGACATCGTATGTATGGCGCCCCTTCAGACGCTTACAAGCCAAGGCCCCGACCTCACGTTTCAGGGTAGTTGGGTTGATCCAGTGGGCTGTTACCCCAAAGTAACTCTTCTTGCCATTGGTCCAACAATCTGCAGTGGTTGCTATATATGCCACAGCACCCATTCGGTTTGCAAGAGTTTCTCTCATGTGGCATGCTCTCTTCTCAATTCTGTCTCTCAGAGTCAAGTTGGAACATATGATGGTGAGATCTTTGGGGAGTCCAATGCGAACCAGATTAATGAATGATGGTTTGTCCACAGTCTGAAGTGGTAATGTCTCCTCTACATTGAAATCAATGATTCTCCTGTCGAGATTGCTCTGGGTGACAGGCTCCCTGCCAGATCCCCACCTCTCAAGGGTTGTCTGCTGCTGCTTCAGCATTTTGGGAGGAGGGGTCTCATGCATTGGTTCAGGAAGGCCACGTCTCCTTGCCTTTATTGCTTCTTCAATTGCTCTCAGCTTCTCAGGGTGTGCCCTCTGAGGAGGAAGAACAAAGCATGAATCCAAGAAAAAATGGAAGAGGAACTTCACAATTTAAACATAAATAGACAATGGACACTCTTTGAGGACCAGCATGACAAAGGCTTACCTCAAAATGTTTCTTCACATTGGATGAGGAGGAAACAGCTGATCTCAGATTTTTGATCCTTGGAAGGCAGTAATTGCATCGTACAACAACATTTTTCCCACTCTGGCTCACAAATGTACAAGCTTTCTCAAAGCCAAACCATGGTACTTGCTGTTCTGCAGATGTGGCTGTGGGCAACTGGCACTGCTTCATGCCCTCCTCCTCCTCGTGCACAGGGCCTCCTTTCTGAACCTCACTTTCTAGTTTTGCCTCCTCAGGATCAACAAGCTGTGACTCAAGTGGCCGCACTAACTGACTGCTGCTCTCAGCAGCAAAACCTGCAACAGGCGTCTCTGTAATAAACAAGAGATAATGCTCCTATATGGGTGAACTTCAGCTGTGATGTGCCCCCATCTCTTCCCCATGCTGCAAGATCCCCCAGTCAGAGTGGAAGTAAGCAGGTCGATAGCACAATTAAAAGAGATCCTATTTGCATCATTTTTGCTCACTGAATAACCCTGCCTGGGCCAGTCTAACCTACTATCTCACAGGGTTGTTGTGAGAACAAAATGAGACTAGGGTTCAAATCCCCACATAGCCATGAAGCTCACTGGGTGACCTTGGGCCAGTCACTGCCTCTCAGTCTCATGAAAACCCTATTCATAGGGTCACCATAAGTTGGAATCAACTTGAAGGCAGTACATATATTTTTTATTTTGAATATGATGATTATGATAATAAATATGCAGCATTTCAAATTAATTCTGTATGAGAAGCATTCCATGCCAAGCTTGGAAAACCAAGGATGAGGTATAAAATGTAGACAAAAATACTTTTGACAAAATGCCGTTTATCTTTTATATCTATATTTATAATTAGCAATACAGCTGAATGATGTATGTAAAGTATTTTTTCTTTCCCTTTTCTTTTTTATTAATATTTTAGTACTACTGCTAAAGTTCTGATGAAAGAATAAAGCATTCATTAGCCAAATTCAAATGATTAGAACACATCACATAAATTCCACTGAAGTTGGAGTTTTTGCCATAGAAAATGAAAAAAACATATAACCTATGATAGCCCAATAGACAATCAGAACTAATATAAAACCCTATTGCTTCTCATTTGCAAATCTTGCAAGATCTAAGGTAACTCTAGATCATGTGAGTTCAGGTGATGCATGTTATGTACATTTGTATAGATATTAGCAGAGATTGTCAACAGTCTATCTCTCTCTGGGACTGGGAATCTCTCTCTTTCTCACAGAACATGAGTTTGAGAGCTGGGGGACTGAGAGGAGGAGCTGCAAGGACCCTACTTCTCACCTCATCTCTGCCAAGAACAAAAAAATCAGCCTTAAGCCATTTATTATACGCCTAATGATTTATTATTATTATTATTATTATTATTACTGAGACAGTTTTTGTCCCACATACAATTCAGTCTTGTGATTAAACAGGACAAAAATACAAATAAAAAGAAAGATGGAGTTCAAATAAATATACAATAAAAAGCTAGCTGGCATTTTAAAAGGCAGGAGTGCTCTGCCTGGATAAATACAGCACACAGGTATGTATGCATGGGAACAAGCGGGAGAGTTCAAAAAGGGGGGGAAGGAAGAGAAGTAGGCCAGAACTTGGAAAAGTTACTTTTTTGAACTACAGCTCCCATCAGCCTAATCCAGTGGCCATGTTGCCTAGGGCTGATGGGAGTTGTAGTTCAAAAAAGTAACTTTTCCAAGCTCTGAGTAGGCCGAAGTTTTGGAAGTGCCTTGTGATTGATGGAGGGGGCGGCAGAGGCAAGGAGAGGCAGTGGGGGGGGAGAACGGTGCCGCGGGGGGTGAGGGGGCAGAACGGTGCTGCGGGGGGGGGCACACACACATACACACACACACACACACAAATCATCGTCACTCACCTCCACAGCTCTTCGCCATTCTGCTGCTGCCTTTTCTCCTCCGTTGTCCTTGCCCTGGCTTTTTCCTCCGGCGTCCATTTTGTCCTCTCAGACTCTAGCAGGCCCTGCCTATTCACCTCTTCCCTCATGCATCCTAACACAGATCACGAGGGAAGAGAGAGTCTGCGCAGAGGTCCAATCAGTGTGAGGCACATGTCTTGTGTTAACCAATCACAGCCAGGAGCTGTCTTCCCCTTGTTCCCGCCCCCAAGTAACGTGCAACCTAACGTGGAAACGTTAAAGTTGCAGCTGAAAAGTAGGGAAATTACTAGTCGTTCCGTTACTTGCCAAATGTAATGAAATTACCCACTGGTTATTTAAAATTGTAACGAATTACAAGTAACTTGTTAAAAATAACGAGTTACTTCCAAGTTCTGGAAAAAGGGAGGGTATTTGACACTATGACTTCATTCAGGTTATTTCTAGCATGAGCTGCAAGTCAGTGGCTATGATGTGGGGAGGGGGACACATGTCAACCTGTGCCTCTGCTGAATTACTTTCATTTTCCACTGCCAGAGTCATTCCAAAGTGTTTGTTAGGGCTTATCTCTTCAACCGTTGTTCCTGGCCTTGATGCCAGCAGAAAGTTCCCAGCAGCCAGCTGAGACAAGGAAAGGCTGGCTGAACTTTCCTCAGCAACCCTAGCAGATGGCTGTAAGGCTACTGGAGACCCCTCCTCCTCTGTGACCCCCTCATTTCCATAAACAGTCCTGGCAATGTTCTCCTCAATGTCTGTACCCCATTTTCATTCTTCCAACCTTGCCAGGGGTTCTCCTTGGGGCCCATGATACTTTGCTAGCTTCCTAGCAGGTGGGTCACTGTTGCTCACTGGGAGAGAGGGACAGAGGGGGAGAGGGAGAGGGCTGGGAAGTTTCAAATGCAGTCCCACATAGACAACAGTGCAATAATCTAAACAGGATGTGACTAAGGGCATGCGTGAAAGATCTCCAGGACTGAACACAGTTGGTGCACCACCCAAAGTTGAACAAAGCACTACTAGCCACAGCCATCACCTGAACAACCAAGGTTGGATCCTGAAACATTGTCAAGCTGTGAAACTGATTCTTCAGAGTGAGTGCAAAACAGACTAAATATCAGGCAGTTCCTACTAATCAACAGCCCACATTCAACCTGTAATTGATTCCAATCACTGATCCAGAATTTCCATGGCCTCTGTGGAGTCAGGCGAAAAACCGAAGTAAAGTCTGGTGGCATATGCATATTTGTGACTCCAGTAACAAAAGAGGTAAGCTGACAACATAGTTAATATCTGTAAAAATGTAGATATTGCTACTACATTACAAACAGAAGTGACCATGAGATCATCAATGGGCCTTCTATCTCAAACAAAGACAGGCTTGCAAATACCTCAAAATCATTAACCACCACCACACCAAATAAATGCAGCCACACATTAAGAAACAATTCTGAAATATACTTATGAAGGATCTTGCAAAGACAAAGTGGGCCTTCCATTCTTTGTTTATCAGTACTTAATGTGTTTCAGCACCTTAGTACTTATGTTTCACTCTTATACAATTTGATGGATATTATTAGTATGGTTAAATATAAGCCACTCTAATTTCATATATTTTTATCTTGATGCACTGTAAAAAAGTATAGTTTACTTTATAAATAATAGGAGGCCACTAATTTTGAATTATAACATATATTCTTCTGATTTTATTCTCAAACTGACAGAAAAGGTTGCTTCTTTTGTTTTTAGTGGAATAATAGCAACGATGAACGTCTGTCTTCTAAACTTTATTTGCTAACAGAGCATGTAGGAGTCTTCAAAACTACATCTCATGTGTTTATGTGTATGCATGTATATTTTATTTGTTTATTTTACAGATTTATAAACTGCTTCACTAATAGGCAAAAAACCTTGTGGTTTAAGACATACCTATACCCAACGGATACTTCCATCAAAGCTTAAAAAGCAGAGAAATTGAGCAGCTATAGTGAATGCACCAGGGGAGCAGGAGACCTGACCTCCTCTTTGACATATTGTACTGCCCTACAAATTTGTCAACATGCAAACACAATTTGGGTTGGTCTTTCACAGTCCAATCCACTTCCTGTGTAGCTTGGGAGACTTTGGTAGCATGTGCCTCTAAGTATATGGTGAGTGGTGGCAACACCTGCTGCCTCCAAAGTTGGAGAATTACATTTTGGTATGTTGGTGTTCTTACTTTGCTTCTTTCCTGTGTTACTAATGTTTCTACAGAGAATCTGAACTAGAAAATTATGTTTCTCTCATTATTCATCCTAGAAATCTGTCAAATTTCTTTTTATTAATTTCAAAGCCTTTTTATTGGTCAATGTCATATGATGGCGAAGACAGCCTTTTGTGCTTCAAACTGGAGGTTATGCTCTTTCTATTTTGGGTGCATTAACAGTTGAATCTGAAACTGCAGTTTGATGTAAAATCAGACTGATTACAATATGTTGCTACTTAAGCAATGGCTCTAGCTGTTGGAAAAAACAAACTTGGCCTGCCCAAGATGCATGTTTTCAGCTTGCTATGCTTAAACTACTCCACATAAAGAAAGGTGGGCATGATCAATTAAAAACATAGAACACACCTAGAATTTTGCTAGAATATATTTCACTTCCCACTGTTTTATCTTGTGCAGACTGAGACACTCCTCACGTCCATTGGAAACTATTCTGGAGAACAGTCAATGCCATTACTGTACAATTGGTTTTGGAGCTTTTTTTTAGTGTTGTGAAGTGTTGCTCTACTTCACATATTCACAGGAACAGAAGCAAAAGAAAATGATTTACTATAGGAAACTTCACTAAAATTACAAAGTAAATCAAACATATTTAAAGTGACTATCTGAACGATATCAACTGTTTTAATATTGTTGCTTCCTTCCTCCTAAAACAAGATCAGCACAGCGCATATCTTGTTTCTGTTCTTTGGGCTGATTGCAGGTGTTGCCACCACTCACCATATGCTCAGAGGCACGTTACCAGATTCTTCTGAGGTACACAGGAAGTTGATTGGACTGTGAAAGACTGCCTGGCTGCGACAATGGACTGGATGAGGGCTAATAAACTTAGGGTTAATCCAGACAAGACTGAGATGCTGCTAGTGGGTGGTTCTTCTGACTGGATGGTGGATGTCCAACCTGTCCTGGATGGGGTTGCACTCCCCCTGAAGGAGCAGGTTCGTAGCTTGGGGGTTCTCCTAGAATCATCTCTGTCACTTGAGGCTCAGGTAGCCTCAGTGGCACAGAGTGCCTTTTACCAACTTTGGTTGGTGGCCCAACTACGTCCCTATCTGGACAGGGATAACCTAGCTTCAGTTGTCCATGCTCTGGTAACCTCTAAATTAGATTACTACAATGCACTCTACGTGGGGCTGCTTTTGAAGACAGTTCAGAAACTGCAGCTTGTGCAAAATGCAGCGGCCAGATTGGTAACAGGGACCAGATGGTCCGAACATATAAAACCGATTCTGGCCCACTTGCACTGGCTGCCTTTATGTTTCCAAGCTCAATTCAAGGTGCTGGTTTTGACCTATAAAGCCTTACACAGCTTTATTTTATTTATTTATTTATTTAAAAAGTTTATATCCCGCTTCAGTTCCAAGGAATTCTAAGCGGCAAACAATAGCATAATAAAACAACATAGTACAGTATAACATACCAAACAAGTTATAAAACATTATAAGAAATATACAGTATATCACACATTACAATTCAAAAGCTAACCGAAATAAAAAGGTCTTAACTTGGCGACGGAAACTAAACAGAGAAGAGGAAGAACGAATTTCCTGCGGAAGAGCATTCCAAAGAGTTGGTGCCCCCACTGAGAACAGTTTATTCCTAATGCCCGTCTGGTGAACTTGGGAAAAGGAGGGAATATTAAGACCAGGGTCTAAAGAAGATCTTAAAGGACGGGCCGGTTCATAAAATGACAAACGATTTGATAGATAACTAGGACCTGAGCCCGATAGAGCTTTAAACGTTAAAACCAGGATTTTAAACCGAACTCGATAGGAGATTGGAAGCCAGTGTAGTTGTTTTAAAAGCGGAGTAGTGTGAGCTCGGACGTCCGCCCCAGTTAGCATCCTAACAGCTGCTCTCTGAACCAATTTCAATTGGCGGAGTATTCTAAGGGGAAGACCTAAATAAAGTGAGTTACAATAATCTAGTTTAGACGTGACCAAGGCATGGGTAACCATGGTCAAGTCAGAAAGCTCCAAAAAAGGACGCAATTGGCGAACTAGCTTCAGGCGGGCGAAAGCGCTTCTAGAGATTGCAAGAACATGAGCCTCTAGAGTCAAGGCCGAGTCTAGGAGAACACCGAGACTACGGACTTGAGTCTTTAAAGGGAGTACAACTCAGTCTAATATCAGAACATTCCCTGTTTCCAACTTAGTTCGATGTCCAACCACCAGCACCTCTGTTTTATCTGGGTTTAGTTTAAGTTTATTCTAAGTCATCCAGGTCTTTACTGCTGTTAGACAATTGTTTAATGGGAGGATGGCATCTTTCGTATCCGGAGGAAAGGAAAAATAAAGCTGGGTATCATCAGCATATTGGTGAAATCGAATTCCAAACCTCCGGATGATCTCTCCTAGCGGTTTCATGTAAATGTTGAATAGCATCGGTGAAAGCACCGAGCCTTGTGGAACTCCACATGATAACGGCCAGGGATCAGAACTAAAATTCCCAAGCAATACTCTCTGTGATCTGCCCTCCAAGAACGAGCAGAGCCACTGAAAAACAGTGCCTCGCAAGCCCATCTCGAAGAGGCGGTCTAGGAGGATTTTATGGTCGATCGTGTCGAACGCTGCAGAAAGATCGAGGAGAACTAGTAAGGACACATTCCCCTTGTCTAACTCTCTCCGAAGATTGTCTACTAAGGCCACCAATACAGTCTCAGTTCCATGACCTGGCCTAAAACCAGATTGAGATGAGTCAAAGTAATCCGTCAGCTCCAGGAAACTCTGGAGTTGCGCGGCTACAACTCTCTCAATGATTTTACTTAAAAAAGGTAAGTTAGAAACAGGACGAAAACTGTCTAAACAGGAAGGGTTCAAGGAAGGCTTTTTTAATAATGGAATAACAATTGCTTCTTTTAAGCTTCCTGGAAGGTGACCTTGCTGGAGGGAGGCATTAATCAACTCACTGATCCAAATTGCGAGTCCCTTTCTGGACTGTTTTATAATCCAGGAAGGGCAAGGGTCAAGTAGACAAGTGGTAGGTCTCATCCCTTCCAAAAGGTTATTTATATCTGCTGGATGTACGATCTGAAAAAAGTCTAAGGTGGCAACGCAGACATGAGTGGCAGGGAGGGGGTTGGAAATTATAATATTCTTAGTGTCAAGGTCGAAACGGATCTGAGCAATTTTAGTACTAAAGTACGTGGCTAGTTCTTGGCAACAAGAAGCAGAATGATCAGGATTCAGCTTATGCTGGTCTTGGTTAAGAAATTCTTAACCACCCGGAAGAGTTCTTTTGGTCGGCCATCAGCAGATGCAATGGTGGCCGAGAAAAAGGTTCTTTGAGCCGTAATTCTAGATGACATATAGTGTTTCAGAAAAATTTTTGCCTGAAGATGGTTGCAGGGGCTCCGTGTCTTCAGCCAACGGCGTTCTAAGCCCCTATAGGTCCGTTTCATATCAGCCAACTCCTTAGAGAACCATGGGGCAACTTTAGATCAAGAGTGTGTGAGAGGGCGTAACGGAGCAATAATATCTATAGTTCTGGACATTGTATTGTTCCAGAAATCTACTAGATCAACAATAGACTCATTAGGTCGAGGAACTAGGAGTTTTTCAGCAGTAGATAAAAAAGTTGTTGGATTTAATAATCTTTTTGGATGAATCATTTTAATGGGATTCTTTCCTGTAGGAGGGGTAAATAGTGGTGGAATTTTAAATTTAATTAAATAATGATCCGTCCATGGTAATGGACGAATAGATAAGTCAGAGACTGCTAAGATCTCTTCATCTGATCCTGTGTAAAAAACAAGATCAAGAGTGTTTCCAGCTCTATGTGTAGGTTCCTTAATTAGTTGAAGAAGTCCTAAGGTCGACATAGTCGTCATAAACTCTCGAGCCGCACCATATAAAGAAGAATTAGCATGAATGTTGAAGTCACCCAATACTAACAGTTTGGGGGACATCAACATTAATTCCAGGATCGAATTCGATAGATCCTGCAATGTGGACGTGGGGCAGCATGGAGGTCAATAAAATTACCAAATTATCCTGGTTGCCAGATTTTAGACTAAGGACTTCGAATCCAGGAGGAGATGAAAGGGGGATCCTAGTTAGGGAGATAGTCTCTCTATATACTATTGCCACCCCGCCTCCAGGATTGCCAAGTCTAGGTTGATGTATAACCATGAAGCCAGGCGGGCAAAGACTAGTCAAATTAACTCCGCCGGCTTCGTCTAACCAGGTTTCAGTAATACATAGTACATCTACTTGTTCGTCCACAATGAGGTCTTGGATAATCACCGATTTCTTATTTACAGATCTTGCATTAAGGAGTGCAATTTGGGATCCGAAAAAGTTGTTTAAGGCAGAAGTCTGTCCCTCTTTTGAGTTAATTGTACAGGGGCAAGTAGATGGCGATCTCCTATGCCTTCTTTGGAACGAACATATGGTGTTAATTGGTTGTACTTCCTTCTACCTAATATCGTAGGAATAGGGTTGCTATCAAAGACCTTCGATAGGTACCCGCCTTGATTCTTCAATATCAATTGCGATAGAATTCAAAGAGGTGGCAACATCAGATTCTAATGGGGGTCTGTATTTAGGGAAGTCTGTCTGAGATAGATTCCCAAAGGGGGCAGAGAGTGCTGAATCCGTCACAGCAGTTTGTTCTAAGAAACTGCAGGCAGTTTCAGCTGCTAAATGATGGTTAGAACTTTCCTTATTCTGTGGCAACCTATGATTCTGCAGCAGTCTAAGGAGACTATGTAGGTCATCAATGATATCTTGTTGGGCTATATCAGAGAAACTAGGAAATTTAATCATTAACTCTTCAACCTGGGGCTTTTTTAATATAAGAGGATGATCAACAGGCTCCATGCGATTAGAATTCTTAATAATAGGCAAGGATATATTAGCAGAAGGCGTCAATATCCTATGATCACAACAATTCATTAAGGAATGCCTAGGGTCATCTGGGCTAGATAATGCTAAAGGGACAGCACAGTCCTGACGTAATTCTCTTAGAGGTGGTTGTTGATCATAGGAACTTAGCGAAGTTCTTGGCCGTTTAATAATCAAAGGGGGAGGAGTCGCTAAATTTAAAAAGTATCTATGGACAGAGATGCCCCGCTCCCAAAGCCAGAATTTCTTAGCTAAAAATAAATTGACTAATTTAAAAGGAACAAAGGAAAACAGTACTGTAAAATCAGAAGGAGTTTTGGACAGAACAGTAATTTTAGCAAAATCTTTGAAATTAATTGGGCCTATGTCCCAAAATTGGAATAATTTCAGAAAATACAATTTTAGATTTGACAATTGACCAGAGGAACCAGGGTAAGGCAAGTTGGAAAGAACAATTGAGTTCTGCTGAAGTTGTAAAGACCAACAGTCTATAGGTTCCGTCTTTATAGCAGCTTGATTTTGCTCTATTGTCTGTAACAATAGTTTCGTAAGGTTTTGTTTTGAAATGAGCTAATGGGAAGCTTCAGAATGGCATGGTGATCTGCTAACTAAAATATGTAACTTGTCCCTTGGGTCCTCCTCTGTGCCTGAGGACTGGAAAGTGGCAAATGTAACACCAATCTTCAAAAAGGGATCCAGAGGGGATCCCGGAAATTACAGGCCAGTTAGCTTAACTTCTGTCCCTGGAAAACTGGTAGAAAGTATGATTAAAGCTAGATTAACTAAGCACATAGAAGAACAAGCCTTGCTGAAGCAGAGCCAGCATGGCTTCTGCAAGGGAAAGTCCTGTCTCAGTAACCTATTAGAATTCTTTGAGAGTGTCAACAAGCATATAGATAGAGGTGATCCAGTGGACATAGTGTACTTAGACTTTCAAAAAGCGTTTGACAAGGTACCTCACCAAAGGCTTCTGAGGAAGCTTAGCAGTCATGGAATAAGAGGAGAGGTCCTCTTGTGGATAAGGAATTGGTTAAGAAGCAGAAAGTAGAGAGTAGGAATAAACGGACAGTTCTCCCAATGGAGGGCTGTAGAAAGTGGAGTCCCTCAAGGATCAGTATTGGGACCTGTTCTTTTCAACTTGTTCATTAATGACCTAGAATTAGGAGTGAGCAGTGAAGTGGCCAAGTTTGCTGACGACACTAAATTGTTCAGGGTTGTTAAAACAAAAAGGGATTGCGAAGAGCTCCAAAAAGACCTCTCCAAACTGAGTGAATGGGCAGAAAAATGGTAAATGCAATTCAATATAAACAAGTGTAAAATTATGCATATTGGAGCAAAAAATCTTAATTTCACATATACGCTCATGGGGTCTGAACTGGTGGTGACCGACCAGGAGAGAGACCTCAGGGTTGTAGTGGACAGCACGATGAAAATGTCGACCCAGTGTGCGGCAGCTGTGAAAAAGGCAAATTCCATGCTAGCGATAATTAGGAAAGGTATTGAAAATAAAACAGCCGATATCATAATGCCGTTGTATAAATCTATGGTGCGGCCGCATTTGGAATACTGTGTACAGTTCTGGTCGCCTCATCTCAAAAAGGATATTATAGAGTTGGAAAAGGTTCAGAAGAGGGCAACCAGAATGATCAAGGGGATGGAGCGACTCCCTTACGAGGAAAGGTTGCAGCATTTGGGGCTTTTTAGTTTAGAGAAAAGGCGGGTCAGAGGAGACATGATCGAAGTGTATAAAATTATGCATGGCATTGAGAAAGTGGATAGAGAAAAGTTCTTCTCCCTCTCTCATAATACTAGAACTCGTGGACATTCAAAGAAGCTGAATGTTGGAAGATTCAGGACAGACAAAAGGAAGTACTTCTTTACTCAATGCATAGTTAAACTATGGAATTTGCTCCCACAAGATGCAGTAATGGCCACCAGCTTGGATGGCTTTAAAAGAAGATTAGACAAATTCATGGAGGACAGGGCTATCAATGGCTACTAGCTGTGATGGCTGTGCTCTGCCACCCTAGTCAGAGGCAGCATGCTTCTGAAAACCAGTTGCTGGAAGCCTCAGGAAGGGAGAGTGTTCTTGCACTCGGGTCTTGCTTGCGGGCTTCCCCCAGGCACCTGGTTGGCCACTGTGAGAACAGGATGCTGGACTAGATGGGCCACTGGCCTGATCCAGCAGGCTCTTCTTATGTTCTTATGTTCTTATGGTGGTATTTTCAATTTAACATTGCAGAATGTGAAAAATCCATGCTTATAGTATACAGCCACTCTTGTGGCTGTATAATACAAAAGAGAGACTCTAAAAACAAGAAAACCATTTCTACAATTGTAAAATTAATATTATATAAAATGACCGGGTCACACTTCAGGGAAATCCTTGTTAAACAAACATGTCTTCAGTAGTCACCTAAACATTAAGATGTAGGGGCCTGTCTGCTTTCAACTGGTAACTAATTTCAGAGGGCTAGAGTTGCAACACTAGAAGCCCAGTTCTAGTACAGATTAAGTGCATCTCTGGGGCACATGATACTTTCAGCAATGCCCTATCTGAGAAACATAGTTGCCAGGCACGGATATGTGGGGTGAGGCAGTCCCTTAAATCTTCCAAGGGCCACCTGCCAGTGACGGGCAGGGCCAGAAAGACAAAACCACTTGAGGGGTGAAACAGAACCAATGAGGGCTGTGGCCTAGGGAGAGCTCAGAAGGCCAGATAGAGAGGCCTGGAGAGCTGCATTTAGCCTCTGGGCCTGAGGTTTTCCACCCCTGTTTAAGACCTTTCAGATACTCTGCCCACAATAAAATGAATAAATTCAGAGAATTAATGTGGCTGGGGAACATCCAGGGACTCCATAAATTAACTTTTTTTACACAATAGAATAAAGATCTTTTCATGTTAGTAAAGAAAATGTTAGACTGAGACATAAATATAGGTATATTGACTTTGTCTGCACATCATCTTTCTAAAGGGTCACTCTGGAGCATTCAAGCTATCTCCAAACTCTATCTAACCTGATCTATTTATTCAACTTTATTTCTTTACAAGCATTTACAATACAAATGCACTATGCTCCCCCACTTCAATCCCTTTATTGTGTACCTCACAGTAAAGAGATGAGGACAATAAGTGTGTGCGCGCAAAGGATAAGGGGATTTGTAACTTATATTTAGAGCAGAGACAATTTAGCAAACAGTATGAGAGAAAGTTCCGTGTAAGATAAGCAAAAGATTCTCCCATTGGGCAGATGTCACATTTGTACATGGTACTGGGGTAGGTGAAAAGGACTGGAGACTTCATGGAAAGTAATACAGTCAATGCTGGACCACTAGGTGGAGTCAGCTGCCATCAGCATTACCTTCCATGTTCTCCTGTCCCTTGCCCTATCAGCTAAGCACTTGCTGGGAAGAGTGCAGGACATGCTGGGAGCACACCAGAGTTCAGACTGCTTTGCTCCAGTCATCTCCCCAAATATCCAAAAGGAAGGTTCAAGGAGATTGCTCAGTTGGCTCTTTGCATTCATGTATAAACATACATGTGGTCTAGTTTAAAGAATGTGCTGTGAAACCATGCTATGGACTACAGTTAGTTGCCAGTTGACAGAACTGGGACAGAATTTTGCCATGCATCCAATTTAGCCAAGTGGGGCATGATACATTTGGCAACAGGACAGGGCAGCAGTTTGGGCAACTGGGAGGACTAACAAGTCCCAATGATTTCAATGGGTTTATTCTGTGTATTCTAAGTCTCAATCCAACCTAATGAAACAGGCACTTTTTCAATTTTAACATAAAAGCAGGATTATTGTCTTAAAAAAAGATGCTTCATATGTGCCAGTCATTATTAAAACAGTGAGTGTGTATACATGTACTTACCAGTCATACTTTAAGTTATTCAGGCACAAGCAGTCATACTTTATTATATTAACTGCTTGTGCATGGATACCTTAAACACATAATTTTTATCCAGTTTATTCCATGATTTTGTGGCAAACCAGTTCCATCTATAAAAACAAAAATACTTTAACCACAGAAGTTGTTCAAATCAAACCTTGACAAACTTTTCCCCCTCCCCTCCCTCCATATCCGTCAGATTATGAACATCTGTACTTTCATTTAATTTAGGTCAATAGTATAACAAGGAATCCTTGACTGGATGACATGCTTCCTGTGGGGCCATCCAGTCTATTTAACTGTTTAATGATGCCTTTCCCAATGCTTCATACCCATATAGAATTTCAATGAATGCTTCATCAGCTGAAATGTGATAGTGCAACTGTTATTTTTTACCTCTGCATCTCTGCCAAGTTTATTAATAATTTACACAGATCTCCAACAGAACCACATATAGATTCATCATGTACATACAACAACTCTTATCATCGAGCTGATGGGATGGCACAAGTTGTTTGCCTTTAGGAATTACTCTTAAAAGTATTGAAGTGTGCAAATAAAAATACCAAACAGAGCTGCACCCTTTTTCACTTGTGTGTAGAGCTTTCCTAAAAGAGACATGCTCTGGAGGCCCTTTGCCATAAACTCAGATGTGTATGGTAACAGTAACTTAGGCTCAAATTATATTAGGATTTCAGTATGCAGTGATATAATGCACAGGCTGAATCTAGCCATTGGTTCTACTGCAAACTACCCTAAAAACAGGCTTCTAGCACATTCAGAAATTATAGCCAGGGTTAGCCAGGGTTAAATTCAGCCCATGCCAGTCACATCCAGGCAAAGCAATTAACTGAATAACAAGTTTTCTTGTAAATCTGGCGTGAACACTAACTTAATGAATTTTACAAAAATATCCTAGAGATTTTTATTTTTATTTTATTTATTTATTATTTAATTTATGTCCCACCCCTCCTCCCAGCAGGAGCCCAGGGCGGCAAATAAAAGCACTAAAAACACTTTAAAACATCATAAAAACAGACCTTAAAATACATTAAAACAAAACAACTTTAAAAGCATTCTTTAAAAAAGCTTTAAAAACATCTTAAATAAAAAGGGTTAAAAATATTGTTTAGGGGAAAAAAGGTTTTAAAAACAGTATTAAAAGCAATTCTAACACAGACGCAGACTGGGATTGGTCTTAACTTAAAAGGCTGTTGAAAGAGGAAAGTCTTCAATAGGCACCCAAAAGATAACAGAGATGGTGCCTGTCTAATAATTAAGGGGAGGGAATTCCACAGGGTAGGTGCCGCCACACTAAAGGTCCATTTCCTATTTTGTGCAGAACGGACCTCCTGATAACATGGTATCTGCAGGAGGCCCTCAGCTGCAGAGCGCAGTGATCAACTGGGTATATAAGGGGTAAGATGGTCTTTCAGGTATCCTGGTCCCAAGCTGTATAGGGCTTTGTACACCAGAACTAGAACCTTGAACTTGGCCCAGTAGCAAATGGGCAGCCAGTGCAATTTTTTCAGCAGTGGGGTGACATGTTGGTGATACCCTGCCTCAGTGGGCAGTATCGCCGCCACATTTTGCACAAGCTGCAACTTCCAGACCAACCTCAAGGGCAGCCCCACATAGAGCGCATTACAGGAATCCAACCTTGAGGTTACCAGTGCGTGGACAACAGGATTCAGACTCAGTTTATTGCCCCTCATCCAGCCCACCATTGAGTCCAGGCACCGTTTCAGGGCTTGCATGGCCTCTCCCGATTCAGATGTTATGGAAAAATAGAGCTGGGTATCGTCAGCATACTGCTGACACCTCGCCCCAAATCTCCTGATGACTGCTGCCAAGGGCTTCATGTAGATGTTAAACAGCATGGGGGACAAGATGGTATCCTTTGGCACCCCACAGCACAACTGCCAGGGGGTCGAAAGACAGTCACCCAATGCTATTCTCTGAGAGCGACCCTGGAGATAGGATCGGAACCACTGTAAAACAGTGCCTCCCATACCCAGCTCACCAAGTCGGCCAGAAAGATGCCATGGTTAATGGTATCAAAAGCCGCTGAGATATCAAGTAAGAATAATAGGGTTGCACTCCCCCTGTCCTTCTCCCGATAAAGGTTATCCATCAGGCGACCAAGGCCGATTCAGTCCCATAACCAGACCTGAACCCAGACTAGGATGGTTCAAGATAATCTCATCCAAGAGTACTTGCAATTACTGTGCCACAACCCTCTCAATCACCTTCCCTAAAAAGGGGATATTTGCAACCGGTCGGTATTTGTCACAAAGCAATGGGTCCAGGGTGGGCTTTTTCAGGAGTGGTCAGATCACCATCTCTTTCAAGGTGGCTGGAACCACTCCCTCCTGCAATGATGCAATGACCACACCTGGATCCACTCGGTCAGACCCCCTTGGCAAGCTTTAATAAGCCAAGAAGGGCAAGGGTTGAGAGGATTGCTGGCGGCATCGTCGCAAGCACCTTGTCTATGTCATCAGGCCACATCAACTGAAACTGTTCCCAAGAAGTTGCAGAAGACATTGCACTGGACACCTCATTGGGGACTACAGTAGATGTGGAGGGGGCATCAAGACTGCTGCACAGGCCAGCAACTTTACCCTCAATTCTAAATGGAGCTGAGCCAAAAAGGGTGGGATGTGTTTTGCTGAATTTTTCAGAAGGTGCAAGGATCACAACATCATGTGGTCAAACAGATATCTTTGGCAGTGTGATGTTGCGATGTTTATAATGTGATCCTTGGTTATTTGGGATTTTTAAGAAAACAGAAGCCTCCAAAATGTACCAAAGCAGCAGCAGACCGCATCTGTGAACAGACATACAAAATACTAACTGCCCAAAAGGAAGGAGTTTACAATCTTAAAATTCAACAAGGGGACAACTAGAGTTAAAGGTTTGAGCCAAGTTATTAACTGGATTTACAGTGTTACACAAAGAGAAAACAGGACAGACCAGGGCAGACCAACAGCTGAATGAAGAAAAGGTGACATGAAAACTAGCTTAGATAATCAGCTCCAAACTCCCAAAGTCAAAAGTAAGATAGAGAATGCAATTCCTTTGTCTACCCCAAATATGATATGTGGTTATATCTTAGAGCAGTACCCTAGTATACTAAATAATGACTGAGGTGAAAAGAGGCCTCTGTATGCACATAAAGCTGGTCCATGTGTATATTAGGGGAGATGTTTTTTCCTTCTGGCTGCAGCCTCTGGAATCGTTCTCCAGGCTTGAAACTGAATGAAGAGAATGAAGCAGACTGAGTTGGCAGAATCTTGCAGTGATAGAATATTGCACCACTTCAGATTGCAGACAGGGAATAATATTTTTGAGAGCTCTGCTGCATAAAAAGTAAAAACTGCCTGCTTGTAGAAAATAAAGACAGTGGGGGAAATACTGAATCGTGCCATTCTCCTCACTAAAGTAATTTTCTGCTTATTATTTTCTGTTTACTCGTTGACTACATGTATAGCTACAAAGCCATCAGTCAATCTCTGCCAGGGGCGTGTTTGTAAGCAGCAGGCAGGTGTTAGAAATATTCCTTGGTCTCTCACTGCAGGGGTGCTTCCTGTAGAGAGTCCAGAGCCTGCTGCTCACTGCCAGCATACTCCCTTTTGGCAGTACTGAACCTTGTGGCAGTGCCCACCCCTCCTCTACTTGGCTGCGTGTAAACAAATGCATCAAGCCTGGTGGTATCAGGCATGGCTGGTCCCTTTGGCACCAGCTTGCCCCGGGCCCATGATGCCGTAGCCCGACACCTGCCCCCTGATAAAGGCAGTGCAGGGCTAATAAGCCCACCTACATGCCCCATCGACCTCTCGTGTTGTGTGAATTCCATGTGTGCTCAACATGCATGCCTTCCATCAATCAAGATGGCAGTGGGGGTGTCAGACCTTTAGGGAAACTCCTAACACTATCTTGAGTGAAGGCAGGCATGCTCGCACAGTGCACATGGAATTCACACTGATGGGAGAGGTAGGTGGGGCATGCAGGTGGGCTCATTGAAGCCTGCACTGCCTGTATTGGGGGGGTGCCTGGGAGCTCCCCCTCTGCGATCTGGGGCAGGGGCAGGTTGCAAGACCATATGCTGCTGCAGATCAAGGAATGGGAGCACCACCCTCCTACCCTAAGGAGGGGCCTATTTCTTCTCTCTTATCCTGCTCAGGGCTCTCTGGGACTGTTTACTTTGTTTCTTTCCCACTGTCTGCCCTATGTTTTTCCCACTTAATTAAAAAAAAGCCCTGTTTTCAAATCGCTTTTTTCCTTCTGTCCTCTTCCCCTTGCTTGCTTATAACTTTGGGGAGGGAAGGTTAGTGTTTTTTTACCTCAGTGGCCTCACAAGGACCCATTAGTCCACTGTGCCCTCTTGTCAGACACATGTGTTGTACTCGCTATAGACTGCTCAGCTGCACTTTTACACCATAATTACAGAGCCTTCAAGTCTGCTGACAGACTTTCCTCAGTACCCTCATGTAGTTCTGCTGAGCCCATTGCCTGCAAAGCTAAGCAAAAACGTTGCAGTCTAAGATCTCCCTGAGCAGGCAGCCAAGAGGGCATGTCTTGTCTTCAAACTAGCGCTTCCAGCCACTCCTCTGGGGCTCAGGCTGCAACATGCTCCCTCATGAATAAGGACATGGAAGAATAATTATAATTCCCACCAATTGTAAAATAAAATTTACTTTGCTTGTAGAAGCCATGTTTTCTTCTTTCAAGAGCGAAAGGTGTGTCCTTCTGCAACAATGGGATCTTGGATATGTGACTGCAAGTTTGTTTACTGCTTTGTCATGTGACTTCGTCATGTGAGTGCAAGCTTGTTTGCCCTTGGAAAGGTGGAAGCAGTAATTTGATTCCTGTGCACTTTGGTTGCCTATCTCTGACCTTTCTTTCTATGAAAAAACAATGGGGTCTTTTTTGACCCAATCTGCTAACATTGGCTGGAGGCAAAATGGACCCCAACTGCTAAATTCAATGAATAAAAAACAAAATAAAAATAAAAATTCTGTGGTATATCTTGACTCCAGATAGTTTTTTGTTTCCAGAAGGAAAATGGTAAGTGGTAACTGGCTGAAATTTGGGGATGTTGTAAGGTTGACAGTTTGGTGACAAGGGCTACCCTGTTGGTCTACTTTGTGTAAATTGGAGAATGAAAAATGTTCCTGGGTGAGGAACTGATCCTAAGAATCAGGATGATGGTTAATTTGGCCCTTAGTCTTGCATATCTCTCAGTGTGCTGTCCCAAGTCCTGATGCTGAATTATCACTATGCCCCTCACTGTTGCCTGTTTGACTGCCATTAATCTCCAGTTTCTGCAACCATCTCTAGCAGGGATTACACTGTTACAACCCACAAACATTCGTTCCACTTCCAGATAGCGAAATACCATTCATGAACCTCATTACAGAAAGATTCCTTTCTGATTAGTGACAATGAATTGAATGCTAAGAAATGCTTTCCAGTTTTTCCACACCTGTCACCCGCTCTCAAGTTTAAAAGACATCAACTAGATATCATTATATGCTACTGAGGCTAAAAGATGTAAGAGACCCTGCTCACCATGAGAATAATCTCCTGGCATCTTGACTTATGCAAATATCAGTAGATGTCTTTCCTGTATAAAGGCTTGGTGAATACTTGAGGAATTTTTCTTACTTTGTTCTCTTGGAAAAAGATACTGAGAGTTCCTGTATTGATTTCACTGAGAGCTTAAGCAAATCTTTGGTGTAATGTGACTGGTGAGAATGTTCGGATTCTAAAGAACATACATTTGGATTTAAGGCACAGCTCTTTTGAAATTGTTGCACCTGTTGTATTTTGGTACACAAAGAACATGTAAATTTAAGCAAACATTATTTATAGTAATTAATCATTTTGGCATGGGTCTCTAAACTGTCTGATTTACAGTTTTTAAAATTTCAGTAGCATCATATATTATGATGCCCAAGATATAGCAATGCTTCACATTGAAACTGACAAAACATTTATTCAGTGTCCAAATCCTGAGACCACTGATTCACTTTGACTTTCAGTTACTCACCTAATTGACTGACATTTTGTCAGATGTGTATAAAAATATAATTTAATTGCTTTATATTCATATGAGAATGTTTTAGCTGAGTGCTAGGCCAAAGAACTGTTCATATTGCTCCCACATATTCATGATATGCATCTAACAGAGCAATCCTATGCATGTCAGTCCAGAAGTAAATTCATTTAGTTCAATGTGACTTATTCCCAGCTATGTGAAATTGCAAAAGGAAATCCCATTGATTTCAGTAATGTTTACTCCCAAGTAAATAGGTATAGGATTGCAGCCTTAGTTTCTAAGATGTTTCATAAACATTGTGTTTATGGTTTTAAGGTTGCGTATAGTTTAATTGTATCTTAATTGTATATTTTTGTATGTTTTTAACTACATGTAGTTTTATTTGTAAGCCGCCCTGAGTTCCAGTTTGGAAAAAGGGTGGGGTAAAAATAAAGTTTCATTCATTCATTCATTCATTCATTGTCTTGGCATACCAGTATCAATAATGAATAATATCCCATTATTTTATGTTGTTGTTTGTTACTGTTTATACATTTTTATTAATATTACTATACCTAAAAACAATCACATAATTTGCAATGTGATTATTAAAAAGGGAAACAAACAGATTAAAATATTATTATAGTCCAAACAGATCACCGTTATTTACATAAAGGTGAGATCTGTTTTACAGTTATTTATATAACAATTTCCAATTTCTAAGAACTGTATTTTGGCATCCTTCTGGGCCGACTTGGTGAGCTGGGTATGGGAGGCACTGTTTTACAGTGGTTCCAATCCTATCTCCAGGGTCGCTCTCAGAGAATAGCATTGGGTGACTGTCTTTCAACCCCCTGGCAGTTGTGCTGTGGAGTGCCACAGGGTACCATCTTGTCCCCCATGCTGTTTAACATCTACATGAAGCCCTTGGGAGCTGTCATCAGGAGATTTGGGGCGAGGTGTCAGCAGTATACTGATGATACCCAGCTCTATTTTTCCGTAACATCTGAATTGGGAGAGGCCGTGCAAGCCCTGGACCGCTGCCTGGACTTGGTGGTGGGCTGGATGAGGGCCAATAAACTGAGTCTGAATCCTAGCAAGATGGAGGCACTGTGGGTTGGTGGTTCCCGAGTTCGGATAATTGGTCAGTTCCCTGCTTTGGATGGGGTCGTACTCTCTCTGAAAGAACAGGTCCGTAGTCTCAGGGTGCTCCTGGATCCGTCTTTGTCACTAGAGGCCCAGGTGACCTCAATGGCTAGGAGTGCCTTTTACCAGCTTCGGCTGGTAAGACAGCTGCGGCCATTTCTGAACTGGGATAGCCTGACCACTGTTGTCCATGCACTGGTAACCTCAAGGCTGGATAACTGTAATGTGCTCTATGTGGGGCTGCCCCTGAGGTTGGTCCGGAAGCTGCAGCTGGTGCAAAATGCGGTGGCGAGACTGCTCACTGGGGCAGGGTATCACCAACATGTCACCCCACTGCTGAAAGAACTGCACTGGCTGCCCATTTGCTACGAGGCCAAGTTCAAGGTTCTAGTTTTGGTGTACAAAGCCCTATACAGCTCGAGACCAGGATACCTGAAAGACCGTCTTACTCATTATATACCCAGTCGATCACTGTGCTCTGCAGCTGAGGGCCTCCTGCAGATACCATGTTATCAGGAGGTTTGTTCTGCACAATATAGGAAGCGGACCTTTAGTGTGGCGGCACCTACCCTGTGGAATTCCCTCCCTTTGAATATTAGGCAGGAGCCATCTCTGCTATTTTTTCGGTGCCTTTTGAAGACTTTCCTCTTTCAACAAGCCTTTTAAGTTGAGACCTATCCCACTCTGTGTCTGTGTTAGAATTGCTTGTTAATATGTGTTTTTTAATATGTGTTTTAACCCTTTTTAAAAGATGTTTTTAAAGCTTTTTTTAAAAAAATGTTTTTAACATTGTTTTGTTTTAATGTATTTTAAGGTCTGTTTTTATGTTTTAAAGTGGTTTTAGTGTTTCTGTTTGCTGCCCTGGGCTCCTGCTGGGAGGATGGGCAGGATATAAATAAGATAATAAACAAGCAAATAAATAAATAAATAACTCAAGTGACTAATTGCTTAAATTTTAGATCAGCTTAGGTTGCTGTTGGACTGTAAGTTTTCTTGATTAACTCATACACACAGAATCAAGTGTCTGGAAAGAACTGCACGTGGAATTCGAAGCGGCTAAAAAAGGACTTCTATTGGTTATTCAGTAGTAGCCCTCACCAACCAACAATGCTTATCAGTGGTTCCTTCTCAAAGGGTGGGATAACTGCAGGGCTCAGTCCTGGGCCCAGTGCTCTTCAACATTTTTATTAATGACTTGGATGAGGGGATGAAGGGAATGCTTATCAAATTTGCAATGGTACAAAATTGGGAGGGATAGCTCTTGAAGACAGAAACAAAATTCAAAGAGATCTCGATAGGCTGGAGCATTGGGCTGAAACCTACAGAATGAAATTTAACAGGGATAAGTGCAAAGTTCTAGACCTAGGAAAAAGAAACGAAATGCACAATTATAAGTTGGAGGATACTTGGCTCAGCAATACTACAAGCAAGACGGATCTTGGAATAGTTATTGATCACCAGCTGAATATTATGCAACAGTGCAATGTAGAAGCAAAAAAAAGGCAAATGCTAGTTTGGGCTGTATTAACAGAAGTATAGCTTCATGTGAAGTACTAGTTTATTATTTTATTTATTAGATTTATATCCCGCCCTTCCTCCCAGTAGGAGCCCAGCCCTTCCCCTGTATTCAGCACTGGTTAGGCCTCATCTTCAGAACTGCATCCAGTTCTGGACACCGCACTTTAAGAAGGATGTAGACAAACTGGAACAAGTTCAGAAAAGGGCAACAAGGATGATCAGGGCACTGGAAACAAAGCCCTATGAGGAGAGACTGAAAGAACTGGGCATGATTAGGCTTGAGAGGAGAAGACTGAGGGGAGATATGATAGCACTCTTCTAGTACTGGGAAGGTTGTTACGCAAAGGAGGGCCAGGATCTCTTCTCCATCGTCCCAAAGTACAGGACATGGAATAATGGGCTCAACTTACCGGAAGCCACATTTTGGCTGAACATTAGGAAAAACATCCTAACTGTTAGAGCCATACGACAATGGAACCAATTACCCAGGGAGATGGTGGGCTCTCCAGCGCTGGAGGCACCTGGACAGCCACCTGTCAAGTATGCTTTGATTCCTGCATTGAGCAGGGGGTTGGACTCATTTACCTTATCTAACTCTACTGTTCTATGATTGTATAAGGTTTGCAAGTTTGCTTAAGATAACACAGTTCTGTCACCAATTCTAGCTCTGTGGAGAACATTATATATTAACACACTGTAGCTTGGCAGCGGTCAGAGCATTCCTGGAATATTTCTTCTGTATTATGTATCAGGGACAGATAAAGCTTGTTGCAAACCCATATGAAGATGTAACAGTGTACGTTGCAAGGAAAAATGGACACATTATGGAAATAATGTCAAATTCATACAAAGGTTGTTTTACAAAATTGAACCACCAGTGAGATTTTCATAGTGTTATAAATTGCTTCTGACAGAGATAAACAAGTTGGGTTAGGGGTTTGTGGAAGAAAAAGAGCAAAATTTAAATTTCAATCATATTGTTTACTATCAATGGCATAAAATTGTGATTTTAAGTTGAAAGTCACACTTCCAGAAGTTTGCAGATAGACTTAGTACAATTTTAACTTTCCTCAGGTTTGGGATATCCAAATACTAAACACATATTATTTCATAGAGTTAGAGCTGTCAACTAACCAAAGAATTAAATCTACTTTCTAATGAATTTAACAGTTAATTAGAATAGAAAATGGAGTTGGATGGTGCTGAAAGGTTATTTTGTACCATGTCCTTTTCCAAAGATAGGAGTATTCATTCGCTGTACCTGATATATCTACCACAGCAAACAACATCTAGACATCATTTAATAAGCAGCAAGCAGGTACGTCATAGAAAGGTGCTCAGACAGAGAATAACTCTAACTGGCTCCAGCGAGTGAACTATACCAAGATTCAATGAACACACTCTCCTCAAAAATGTAGTTAGTATTTAGGGTTAACACCCTGATTCAAACTTTTGTGTCTGTGCTCTCATGAATTTATTAAATTACCAATCCATTTCATTGGTGGTAACAAGAATGAAAGATCGCTGACCCTTATGTTCAATAGAGAAATTAGAGTAGAAACTCCATGGGTGAAATCTAGTGGTCTCTGTCCAACCAACAGCTGAACAGACATCATTGGAGAAAGTGCTCCCCTCTGCAGTCCCCCTGCACCCACAAAATATGCTTCAGTGAGTTGGGTAACCCTCTACAACAGAAACCCATTTATGCAACATTGGATATAACCCATGGAATTTTTGGAAGTTGATTACTGGGCTGCAATGTGTATGCTTAGATTCTAGATATTTCACTATCATATTGTCTAATCGTATTTTTTAATAGTATTATTTAATTGTATTACTTCTATTTTTAAAAATCACATTTACTGTTCTGTCCCAACAAAGCTAATTCTAGTGTATAATTATTACCAATTTTTGTTACAATAGTTTTCTAAGGTATATAAATATGAAAAAATCAGTAACATTGAAAAATATCACTGGCATTAACTTGGTTCTAGTATGGTTACATCTATGAGTAGGCTATTGGTTGCAGTAATAAGGACTTAACCACTTTAAATGACTGGCAGAAAAATCCCACTCAGGAAAAGCAGGAATAAGTGGTGACAATGTAAGAGAAGCTGGCATAAAGTTCTGTCACATCCAACTGCCATTCAGGAGCCTTTGGGTTTGCTGAATGCCAGCTCAGACATGATCTGTGGGAAGGGACCAGAAAGTAAAAGCCTCTTCTCCCTAATACACCTACCAGGGAGTGAGCCCTCTCCACTGACTTCTATTTATTTTCTTAGACCAACCTTTTTCTCCAGCATAGCTTTTGCCTGAATTGGGACCTGCAGGAGCACTCCGAACATGAGCCGGATGTGGCCTAAGTCCCCTCACCTCAGCTCCTCCCATGGCACGCCCCCAACATGCCCCCCAGAATGTCCCGGTCACAGCTCAGCTGGCTGAGCTCTGGCTTGGCCGGCTGAGCCTTGGCTAAACTGGGCTGAGGGATTTATACCAGCATAGCTCAACTGAGCCAAGACCCAGCCAGCTCAGCTGGAGAACTGCCACATCCAATTTCCCTCAGCCCAGCATAAATGTGAGATGGACTGTGCCCTAAAAGGCCTATCAAAATCACTTCCTTGTTTATTGTACAACTTGTTTCAGTTAGCAATTGGCAATTTTATCACTTCTCAGGTAGTTAGAATTACATAATTCCTAAATTTTTATCCAATATATATATTTAGTTATTTTCTGTTTTTAAAAATAGTTTACCTGTACTGAGCTTAAGCTTTTCGGTCACTGTCTTGGAAGTTCTAAGGATCAGGTTGTGGCTATAAGTTTAGAGAGTATAAAAAAGTGTTTCAAATTGCATATTATTCAAGTGAAAAACAAGATAGTCTCTACCTATTTTTCTCTAGGAACATCTAATCTCCAGCTACATGAATATTTTACTCTTAATAGAAATGCTCAGTTTCTCAGACAAGCAATCTATATCAAGACTGCTTTTTTATCAATTTCTTTCATAATTTAAACTTTCTGTCTATGCCAGATCTTGGAAATTGCTAATTTCATACCATTATTAGAGGTCAGGGATGGTCATACCAAGGAACTGTGAAACTGTAATAATTTTAGAGACCAGGATTTGTTTTCTAAATGTATTCTAAGTCTGATCCATTGCACACTCAGAAAGGACTCTTTTGAAGTTGTGCCTGAACACCAGTTACACATTTATTTACTTTTTGCTACATAAGCAGCAACCTCTCCTTGGGATCAACCTGATCTTAAGAGATAGAACCACAAGTGAGATCCAAGATAGGAGAGGACCCTCCTGCTCTTCTCCTCTGCATCCTCCCCATGTGACTTCAAAATCTGCTCCGGGGGATTGGGGGACCCTCTGGAACAGTTTTGTGGGTGCAGGCTAGAGGCAGAAGAAGATAAATTGTAAGATTTCTGTTGTGTAAATGGGCAGGCATCATTAGATGTCACTCCCCAAAGTTTTCATTATGGATAATGTGTAGCACCATCTAATATCCTTTATTAATGCCTTGGCAGGAGGTCTCAGCCCCCAATAATCCAGAACTCATTCTGAAGGGACTCAATGCTAATATTAAGCCCTACTGCTTTCTCCCTACCTCCCCCAAATACTTTGTAAACTACACAATATGTGGTTTGTATGGTTGGCTTTGACAAATGGTTTTGTTGTTCTCTTGCTATGCAGTTGTTTATCTTGTTCTATGCAATCTGCACATTTTGACAAAATCTAATAAAACTATCTTACCAAAAAAAGGCTCCTTCTGTCCTTGGACTTATGTGAGTTGGCCCCTCTTGCTGAAGTTCCCAGCACCATCTTCTACAATGTTTTTGGAGGGTCCCCACTTGACAGAACAGTGCGGGAAGTGGCACTGGGAGCTGCAGGGGGAGGGTAACTTGGCAAAGGGTGCTCCTCCCTCTTTCACAATTGCATCCCCAGAGCAGAGCTCTGTTCAAGAGATGCTCCCTCTGCTGGTTGCAAAATCTGGATCCAATCCATTATTATTATTGTGAGTAGTTATCACTTCTAATCTGAGTCATTAGTGCCTCTAATTAAAGCCACATCAAACCCATATACAACTCTGCCCCCATTAGATAATGGCATATTGTGCATTCAGGTAAATTATTCTTTTTAAAAAATAGAAGCATATTTTGGGGGACTTCGGTATTTCCTGAATTTTTTCATTAAGTCTTTGTCTTTTTACCCTACTGTTGTCCGCCATAAACACTGGTTGGCAAAGAGATTCCCAATATATTGCCTAAACCAAGCAGTATCACAGAAGTTATCTTGCCATTTCACCAGTTGACAAGAGAACTAAAGAGAACAGTGAACAAAATACATTTCAAAGTGTTAATTCACACAGAAGCTTTTGGGTTACCTGTAATGAAAAGTGAGCAAAGCCCTGAATACTTTAATGTTTTTATTATGTTACATATAATGGATTTAAAAAAACATTGTAAAATATGTTTAATAAAAACTGAGCTTTCTTTAACATTATCAACTTTATTTTATGGAGTTCAGATATCCCCAGTCAAAAACACAATTTGTCTTGTTCCATTTATCAACGTGCAAACTCAATTGAATAGTTTTTTAAAATTTTATTTTCCATGTACTTTGAGGAAAAGTAGTAGTAAAAACTAAGCATTCATTCCCTTATCTTTTGAGAACAAGCCACTCTTGAACTTCTTGATGTATTTATCTGACACTGCTTTAGTATGTTGGTAAAATTGTCCTATACTTTATAGCACTGAGTCATTTACCTTTTTTAAGGATCAACTTGTCTCCTGAGCAGAACTATCTTATTTCTTTTCTACACATAGAGAATCTCTCCAATAAAACAAAGCAAATGGAAAAGCTAGCAACAAAAACAAAACTTTCCATCTCATCCACAGTGATATTAGATCAGAGATGGGGAACCTGTAGCCCTCCAGATTTGTTAAACTACAACTCCAATCATGCCTGATCATTGGCCATGTGCAGGGCCGACTTATCCAGTAGGCACAGTGTCTAGGGCCCACAATACTTTTAGGGGCCCACGAAAAAGTTTTAATTTCTTTTAAAATCAGAAGAAAAAATGAACTTTTAGGGTCGAAGAAAATCTTTTAATTTTTTTCTCACATCAGAAAAAAATGATTTTTTTAGGGTCCACGAAAATCTATTTAATTTTGCCTAAAACAGGGGGGGAAATAAAATGTTGAAGTATTTAAAGTTATATCAAAATAATTTTTAATATTGATATTATTATGGTGGGAGGGGCCCATGAAGGCAAAAGTGCCTAGGGCCCACAAAAGTCATAATGCTGCCTGGCCATGTGGGCTGCGATTGATGGGAGTGGTAGTCCAAAAACATCTGGAAAGTCACAGGTTCCTCATCCAATATTAGATGCTAGAATTATTTTCCTATAGGCATGATTATACTTAACTGTATAGTATTCAGTTTACAAAATAGAAACAGTAGGTTTTAGGATTTTTTAAAAAGAACACAAAGCAGTAAAGTGGAAATATAGTTTACTTTCTATGGATCATCTTCTACATCGCACAGAATCCTGAAAAAATGGAACCAAGAAAGGAATGATAAGAGACTAAAAACTTAGAACTAGGAGGCTAAATAGCAAAACCTAAGTCTCTTTTTCCTACCTTGTGAAAATTCTCAAGTATGGGATTTTCTTGGAATTCTAAGATTTCAACCTGTAATATCTACTGAAGATGAGACAGTAACTTCAGATGGAAGCTAAGCAAGCAGGTTGCACTGAGGCATCATGTATCCTACTAGAAAAGATAACTAAAGTTCTGACTTATGTCACTGGAAAGGTTGCAGATGTAATCATTTAGCTATGATTTAAGATAGTGACCTTCAAAGCACATCTTGGCTACAGCTTGTGATTAAGCACGAGAGACTTTAACTACAATCCTGGGTTCAGATTGCACGCAAAGTTAAGGTTTGGTTTAGCTGCCACGCCTAACTGAGCTAAAAAGGACTAGGGAGGAGCAAAGCAGCTGCAATCTCATCTTCATCTTGGTAAGCCATAGTTTGGCTTTCCATGATGTGCAAACATAGAATAGTAGAGTTGAAAGGGGCCTATAAGGCCATCAGGTCCAACACCCTGTTCAATGCAGGAATCCAAATCAAAGCATTCCCAACAGATGGCTGTCCAGCTGCCTCTTGAACGCCTCCAGTGTCAGAGAGCCCACTACTTCTTAGGTAATTGGTTCCATTGTCGTATGGCTCTAACAGGTAGGTTTTTCCTGATGTTCAGTCAAAATCTGGCTTCCTGCAACTTGAGCCTACTATTCCATGTCCTGCACTCTGGGACGATCAAGAAGACATCCCGGCCCTCCTCTGCGTGACAACCTTTCATGTACTTGAAGAGTCCCCTCAGTCTTCTCTTCTCCAGGCTAACATGCCCAGTTCTTTCAGTCCCTCCTCATAGAGCTTTGTTGCCAGTCCCCTGATCATCTTGTTGCCCTCCTCTGAACATGTTCCAGTTTGTCGGCATCCTTCTTGAAGTGCGGAGACCAGAACTGGACGCGGTACTCAAGATGAGGCCTAACCAGTGTTGAATAGAGGGGAACTAGTACTTCATGCAGTTTGGAAACTATAGTTCTGTTAATGCAGCCTAATATAACATTTACCTTTTTTGCAGTCACATTGCACTGTTGGCTCATATTCAGCTTGTAATCAACAACAATTCCAAGATCCTTCTCACATGTCGTATTGCTGAGCCAAGTATCTCCCATCTTATAACTGTGCATTTGGTTTCTTTTTCCTAGGTGTAGAAATTTGCATTTATCCCTGTTGAATTTCATTCAGTTGTTTTAAGCCCAATGCTCCAGCCTATCAAAGTCCCTTTCAATTTTGTTTCTGTCTTCCACAGTATTAGCTGTGCCCCCCAACTATGTATCACCTGCAAATTTGATAAGCATGCTCTGTACCTCCTCATCCAAGTCATTAATAAAAATGTTGAAGAGCACCAGGCCCAGGACCGAGCCCTATGATACCCCACTCGTTACGTCCACCCAGTTTGAGAAGGAACCATTGATAAGCACTCTTTGAGTATGATTCTGGAGCAACTGTGGATCCATGTGATAATTGTTCCATCCAGCCCACATTTAGCTAGCTTGCTAATCAGAATATCATGGGGCACTTTGTCAAAAGCTTTGCTGAAGTCGAGATATATTATGTCCACAGCATTCCCACAGTCTACAAGGGAGGTTACCCAATCAAAAAATGAGATAAGATTAGTTTGGCAGGATTTGTTCTTCATAAATCCATGTTGGCTTCTAGTAATCACTGCATTGTTTTCAAGGTGCTTACAGATTGACTGCTTTATAATCTGCTCCAGAATTTTTCCAGGGATTGATGTTAGGCTCACTGGTTTGTAGTTCCCCGGTTCCTCCTTTCTGAAGATAGGGACAACATTAGCTCTCCTCCAGTCATCTGGCACATCACCAGTCCTCCATGACTTCGCAAAGATAATAGACAGTGGCCAATTCTCTTAAGATATGAACCAGGAAGAGTAACACAGGAACTAGATTATAGAGTCATTCAGGACTCCCATACTATTGTTGTTCACAGGTTTTGCTCCTTCCCTCCTTTCTTTTTTCTCAGTTAGCAATGGCTCCCTGAGTGCAGGCTGCATGGCTGCTTCAGCATGTATGACTTTACTGATAAACCTTAAATTTCTTTATTGTTTCAACTACCAGTGTTAACAGACCAGTTATTTCTGCACTTCACTGCAAAAACTCTTAATGCATAAACTACCATAAATAAGAGATGAACTTTGAGAATGTCCATTGTGTTGACCCAACAATAGCAGGGAATATAACTATTAATATATGGGCAAAGAAGAAAATGGAATACCTTACCATATTATGGTTTTGTGTCATGCTACCCATGAATGCTTTTGCACAGGTGCATGCCTGTGTTAAAGCATTCACAGGTAGCTTGACGCTTACAGGCGAGGAGGGCAAGCAGAAAGAAACCTTGGCTGCAATGGCAGCAAGGAGGAGGCGGTGATGACAAGAGAGGCGGCAGGGGGGCCTAGGTGGCCTAAGCCTGGGCCTAGCCAGGGCCAGGTGGACAAGTGAGTGAGCAAGCAGCAGCAAGGCCATAACGTAAGTGGGGAGAGGGTAGGAGAGGCTTGGAGACTCTTTGAGGGGGTGGGGGAGGCTTGGAAATCCTTTGAGGGGGCAGGGTGAGAGCTTTGGAGACCAGTGTGTGCAGGGGGATGTTCTAGTGACTCATGTGGGGTGGGGTTGGTGAGGGAGTAGGGCACCTGGGAGAGGCAGTGAGAGGAGTGGTAGGGCGGCATGGCAGAGAGGATGGAGAGATGGCTAGAGGGTGCCTGGCAGAGGGGGTGGGGGGCCTTGTGGGTGCTCTAGGATGGGATCAAGGCAGGGCTGGTGAACAAAGCAAGCAGGGGCAGCAGCCCGTCGGTGGAGAATCATTTTGATGTCCAGTTAGTACAATACAAGCATTTCCCCCTGTTCCATCAGAGTTGGAAGTGCTTCACAGAACAATGAAATATAAAACCTACGTATCTTTTATTCCCTACTTTTTCCTCAGAATAATTATTCTGCAAAATTTTACAAAAGAAACCTACTAATAGAATGTTATTCATGTCTGGGACTTACCAGCCTTCTTTGACAACACCGGGTGCACCAAATACCACTACTATGAGAGCTCCCATAGGGCTCCTAGGCAAATCCTGTGGTAAGGAATGAAGGCTGTGCAGTAGCAGGACTTGATGCATTGCCTCTAACTCATGAACACTTACTTTTACTGCATTGGCATGAGCAGAAATTAGACCAGTGTGTTACAACTATAAAACCTATGAAAAAGGCAGTTAATTGGGTTTTAAGTAATGACTTACTGAGCATAGCAGAGATTAAATGTGAAAACTGCAAATATTAAAATATTGGATATTGGCCTAAGAATATGTTGGGCTGTATCTGGGCTAAGTTAAGTTTCCATTGAAATCAGCAGGACAATGTAAGTCTCGGCTAACTTGTCAATCAACTTCAATGGGTCATAGTACACTTAATTTAATCTACACAACATGAGGCTAGGCATTCAAGAGATAACTTAAAAACTGGAAGGAAATGAATTTTCATTATAAAATACAATAGTTTGGCTCCAGACTAAGCTAGAGTGTCCATGGTACATTGTTTTTGTAAAAATAATTCATTTTTGTTTCCTAGTTTTAAGTTTCTCTCATTCTCTTGAATGTCTCATCTCATGTATCATCATATGTGTAAGTATATCGCCACTCACTACAGTTATTATTAATAATTTGGACTGTGCTTACAATGTAGAAAATAAATGGTAATTACTATCTCTCGTTGAAGTTAATGTTATACAAAATGCCATCCCTAAGAGCAGTTGTGATCATCAGTGTTCAGGGTAAGGTGCTATTTTTTTCTGAATGTTTGCTAATTTGTTAGTGTATTTCTACATTTTTAATATTTTTAGCCCAGACCCATCCACCAAAACTTGTGAAATCCTTTCCAGATTGAGTTGTCTGTATATTTCATAAGTATGGTCTCCACTCCTTCATCCAATAATTAATGAAAACATTGCACAGGACCAACCATAGAACAAAACCCTGTTAGAACTCCGGTTGATACACATTTCCAGTATGACGTTGATTCATTGATAGTTAAAATCTGTGAGTGGAATTCCAACTAATACTATTTTAAGAACACACCGAAATACCAGAAAGATGTCATTGCTGAATATCTGACAGCTGCTTGAATGCCTCTTTCTTCCCACAATGGAATGCAGTGTTGAATTTAAAAATTCATTGAGCTTCTATTTTAAAACCAATAAGGAATGACAATGTAATTATTGTAAAATAAATTACTTATAAGTCAAATCTAAACTCCAGGTATTGATAATGTTTTATGTAAAACAAAAAAAGATAAATCTTGATTTGATGTCGTAACTGCCTTCTTGGAAAAGAATAAAGAATGCTCTGTTCAGAACAACTTTAGCAATAAAATATACAACACTTTCCCCATTCTCTTCTCATCTGTTTGACCTATTAACAGAAAGCACTACAGATCCACAAGTTTTAGGATGGATATTTAAGTTGTCAGTCCATAATCTCCTATTGACAGTAAATACCCATTAGTGATTCACAGAAATTGCATCTCAGTTATAGGTCTGAGCACAGATTTCTCCAAGATATGAAAAGCAGAGCAACTGACATGACAGGATAAAAATGTAAATATACTGCCTTCAAGTCGATTCCCACTTATGGCAATCCTATGAATAGGGTTTTCATGAGGCTGAGAGGCAGTGACTGGCCCAAGGTCACCCAGTGAGCTTCATGGCGATGTGGGGATACGAACCCTGGTCTCCCAGGTCGTAGTCCAGCATCTTAACCACGACAGCACACAGGATAGCTGATCTTTAAAATCCTAACAGCAAGCTTGCAGGTTATATAGAACTCTTCTTCAGGATTAGATCTTCAAAGAAAAATAAAATAGGTGTCCCAGGTCTATTCGTTCAGAATAAAGAAACATGACATTTGAACAGACATGATGGCTCAGTCAGATGACTGTCCAAACCATAGTCTAAGGTATAAAGAATGAGCCATGCACTCATGCACTCCCTTCCTCCCCTTCTTCTGCATAGTTTTGTATAAATCTTCTGCCTAGTGCTAACCATCATGTTTAACTCAGCACATTCTAGTTAGAACGTGCCATCCACTCATGGTTTCGAATTCTCATTTGGAAGGGAAAACACTTACCATAGTTTTGGATGTCACAGCAAGTTAATACTGAACAGGAAACAGAGAGGAAAGGTGCAAATGATAGGAGGAATGTGCGGATCCAGAGCTCATTTCCAATCTTCCAAACCATAGTTTGGAATATTGTCTGAATTGAGGCTATGTTTAATTAGATCAGCCTTTCCCAACCTTTGGGTCCTCAGATGTTGCTCGACTCCAACTCCCAACAGCCCCTACCAGCATAGCCAATGTTCAGGAATTATGGAACTGTGGTCCAGCAATATCTGGGGATCCAAAGGTTGGGAAAGACTGAATTAGACTACAAATGTTCAAACCTTACTAAAAGCATACATATTGCAGTGAATGCAAAATACACATTGATTTTGTGAATGTACCTAAACAACTCAACTCACTTCAGCATTCTTCAAACGATTATCCAACGTTATCCCTAGAGTTAACTTGTGCATGCTCTTATTCAAAATTATTTTGTCCAGATTCTATTGAATCTATAGAACTAAGAACACAAAGAAATCTGCAGTTTTAATTCTGGGGAAGTGTAAATTGTACATACGTAGTTGCAGGGAAGGGTCCTGAATATAATTGATTATTTATAATTTATACAAAAACATACATCCCACATTCCCCCTCCCCTCACTCAACATGGTTTACAAAATATAAAAACAGGTATAAAAATAACAATAACCCTTTATTTAAAACACAGTTACCAGGCTGAAAGCATCATCAAAGAGCAAAAAAGTATTAAGTTTCCAAGCATGGGGAGAGAGGGAAATGAGCAGAAAACAAAATGTACAAAATGGAGGAAGAATGGCCAGCACCACAGGCAATTATAGTCTGGGCAGCTGTTTTAAAGGGGAACAGAGATAGGAATGCCTGGCACTAGACAAGTTGTTCAGCCTACTGCAGATTAGCTAAGATTTGGACAAAAAACTGATACTACCACGTGAAATAAAAATTCGGGAAGAAACACATATCTGTGTTTCTAGTCAGATTAGAATAATTGGGGGGCTTGCATATTTATTTATTTATTACATTTCTATCCGACCTGTCCTTCAAGGAGGTGAAAGTGGCATGCATGTTTCTTCCTTCTCCATTTTAAACTCTCAACAGCCCTGTGAGATAAGTTAGGCTAAGAGACAATGACCAGCCCAAGGTCACCCAGTTAGTTTCATGGCTGAGTGGGGATTTGAACTCTGGTATTCCAGGTCACAGTCCAACACTCTACCTACACTAACACTACACTGGCTCTCATACCTAGTGAAGAGTATTTGAAGAGGCAACAAACCTCTGTTAAGCGATTCTGTTTCCTGACTCCTAAGTGAGCAGAGCAGAGGGAGCTGTCTCAGCTGGTCCACAGGAGAGGAGATACAAGCAAGTCAGCTTTCAGAGAGTGAGCGAACAGGGAGAGCAAACAGGATTTTGACAGGAGATGTCAAGGGGAGGCCCCTAAAAAAATAAAATAAAATAAAAAATACTAATTCTCCTTGTACAGCACACCGCATACCAATGGGACTCTCAAGTTCACCCTGAAGTAGGACAGGACAAAGCACAGGCCACTCCACAACAAGTAGTTAGAAAGAAACAAAAGGTAGAAGAGAGTATGAACAGGAGGAATACTTCAGTGGTTGTGACCTGCAAGGTGTATGCCATGTTTGTTTTCTTGCCTGAGAACAACATGGCATACATGTGCAACAAGTGCAAGTTCGTGGCACTGTTGGAAGAAAAGGTGAGAGGCCTGGAACAGCTGGTGGGCACACTGAGGACTATAAGAGAAGATGAAGAGTCCTTAGACAGAATGCTGGAACAACAGCAGCAAAGAGAAGTGGAGGTGGAAGAACAACAACATATGGTAGCAGAAGGAGGAGACTGCTTTGGAGAGGAACAATGAAATGGAGGAAATTCCGTGGGAAAGGGTGACAGGAGAAGAAGAGCTAGAAGACACCCTTCACCAGTGGAACTATGGAACCGCTTTCAACCACTTGAAGATGAGACTGGAAGACAGTCTGTGGTGGAATAATTACAGAAGACCCCATGCGACAACGGGCAAGAGGCTGAAGCTCAAGCAGGGGCAAAGAAACCATGCCCCACAACAAGAAGAGAAGAGTACTAGTAGTGGGAGACTCCCTACTGTGTGGGATTGAAACCCAAGTATGCAGAGAAGATCCATGCACTCGCCAGGTATGCTGTCTACCAGAAGAACGGATTAGAGATGTGACGGAAGGGTTGCCATCACTCATCAAGCCCACCGACAGATATCCCTTTGTCCTCATTCATGTCGGAACAAATGATACTGCCAAACGGAGCTATGAAGAAATCATATCAGACTTTGAAGCTCTAGGAAGGAAACTCAAGGACTTTGGGGCCCAGATAGTTTTCTCATCCATCCTTCCAGTACTTAGAAGAGGAGTAGAAAGGGAAAGAAAAATACTCCATGTGAATGAATGGCTACGAAGGTGGTGCCGATGCGAGAGATTTAGATTCTGGGACCACGGGCTATGCTTCCTGGAAGATGGACTGCTGGCAAATGATGGGTTGCATCTCACAAGGACTGGGAAGAATGTGTTTGGCCACAGCATGGAGAAGTTCATCGGGAGGGCTTTAAACTGAATCGTAAAGGGGAGGGAGATGTAAACTTGGTGGTAACAACTGATGAAGGCTTGTGCACAGTAATGGGAACAGAGAGATCAGCTCTAATAGGGCCCAGTAACAGTCCTCAGAAACATGTAGTAAGGAAGCCAAGCCACAAATCACATGGTCTTCGATGTCTGTATACTAATGCACAGAGCATGGGAAACAAGCAGGACAAACTTGAACTCTTAATACAGGAGGGCAATTACGACTTGATAGGTATAACTTGGTGGGATGACTCCCATGACTGGAATACAGCAATTGAAGGATACAACTTGTTCAAAAAGAACAGAAGGAATAAAAAGAGAGGTGGAGTCATGCTATATGTTAAAAATATATATCCCTGCACAGAAATACAGGAAGATGAACTTGGTAGCTCCACTGAGAGTATCTGGATTAAAATGAATGGGGCAAGTAATAAAAGGAACGTGGTGGTTGGAGTCTACTACCGACCACCCAATCAAGGACAGGACGAGAATGTAACTTTTGAAAATCAAATTGCCAATGTTTCAAGGAGGCATGATGTAGGAGTCATGGGGAATTTCAATTATCCCAATATCTGCTGGGAGACAAATTCTGCCTAACACGGCTCCTCCAAGAAATGTCTAACTTGTATTGGAGATAACTATCTCCTACAGAAAGTGGAGGAAGCAACCAGAGGATCAGATATCCTGGACTTGATTCTAACCAATAGAGATGATTTGGTGGATGAAGTGGTAGTCACGGAATTCTGGGAGAAAGTGACCACACCATACTTGAATTCTTGACTCTAACAGAAACAAAAGCTGAGAGCAGCCATACGCACACCCTGGACTTCAGGAAAGCTGATTTTAATAAACTCAGAACAATTGTAAGCACGGTTCCATGGCACATGACCCTAATGAGACCCTAATGAGATTCCAAGATGGGTGGGAGTTTCTAAAAAAGGAAATTCTAAAAACACAATGGCAAGTAATTCCAACAAGGAAACAAGGTGGAAGACAGCAGAAGAAGCTAATGTGGCTTCACAAAAAGCTTAGAGATGACCTGAAAACAAAAAAGAACAATACAGGAAGTGGAAAGAAAGCCAGGCCACAAAGGAAGAGTACAGGCAGGTATCACGGAATTGCCGGAATGGTGTCAGGAAGGCTAAAGCTGAGAATGAGCTGAGGTTAGTGAGAGATGCTAAAAGCAACAAAAAAAGCTTTCTTCAGGTACATCCATAGTAAAAGACAGAAAAGAAATGGTGGCACAGCTACTCAATGAGGATGACAAAATGCCAACAGATGACAAAGAAAAGGCAGAAGTGCTCAATTCCTACTTTGGTTCAGTCTTCTCCCAAAAAAGGGTCTATTACCCTCCCAGGAAACATGAAATAGAAAAGGCAGGATTGGAACTTGAGATTAATAGACAAACGGTCAAGGAATACCTAATCACTTTGAACGAGTTCAAATTGGCAGGGCCTGATAAACTGCATCTTAGAGTATTGAAGGAACTGGCTGAAGATGTTGGATGTTGTATCTGGCGCAAGCAGATGCCCAGGATGCAGAGCAGTATAGTGACAGGCTAGATGCCAGTTGAAGCAATGAGCCGGACAAGCAATAAGTTTTAAGAGTCACTTTACTGACAATAGAATATATCACAAGCTCTCTCTCTCTGTACAAACTCCTCGACCCCCACACCAACTGGCCAGATCTGCCAAGTCTTATAGATAAGGCCAGCTGGTTGCCTTGGATACTTGTCCTTGAGATCTGCACGGACTCTGAGCGTCTTGGCCTTGTAACTCTGCCATGAAAAAAATACTCTCAGGAACCCTTTACTTGCCAACATTCCCCCACCTATTTTTTCCATAGCCTTCTTGCTTAGCATTTCACACATTATATCACATTTCAACAATACATTTCAGATTATGTTACAAATTCACATTTTCACTTCTTTTCATGTCATTTACATTTACATTTCTTGGTTTTATACTTCTGATACATTTCCTTTTATTTCAGTTTACATCACTTTCATTTGTAAGACAGTTACTCCATTGCAATCTCAGCATTATTGTCATTATATTTCATTACTCTTCCTGATTTCCATCATCCCACTTTTTCCAGTCACTGAAGTCTATATGTTTAATGGAATTTATTTTAAATCTAACAGGTGGAATACCTTTGGTTGTTCTCTCTGATCTGCGTGGTTGTATTTCTGCCTTAGTGTCTGTGTCTGTGTCAGGCGATTCCTCTGTTTCTCTCTCAGAGCTAGAACTTGATTCACTACTGCTGCCTGTTTCTTCTTGTTTTATTGGTACTGTATCTGCCTGCTCTTGTTCATTACTAACTTCAGTGTTTCCCAACTCCACATATGTTTTCTCTTCCCAATCCTGCTCTGTTGCTTGCACACTTCTGCTTAACACCACAGACCTTTGTTTTGGCATCCAAATTCTGTAATACGTGTTTTCAAATCCCAGCATGTACCCTTTGTCTGCTCTCCTTTGCAGCTTCCCTGTCCTTTTATTTTTGGGAACATGTACCCAGCATTCTGCTCCAAACCTAATCAAATGTTTTAATCTGGGTTTTCTGTCATACAATTTCTGATAAGGAGACATTCCAGTGGCCTTATGGAATATTCTGTTTTGAATGTAAGCTGAATACAGAACACACTCTCCCCAGAAACCTTGTGTTAAAGAGGAGTCACACAGCATTGATCTTATTGAGTCCTGAAGCAACCTGTTCCAGCGTTCAGCTAACCCGTTCTGATGAGGACTATAAGGGGCTGTTAACTCCTGTTTTATTCCTCTTTTATCCAAGTATTCAGTAAAAGAGTGTCCTAAGAACTCTCCTCCTTGATCTGATCTTATTCTCTGTATTTTGACACCAAACTGCACTTCAATTTTTGTAATAAATCTTTTCAGTTTCTCTGCAGCTTCACTTTTAGCTTTTAGTAAATAAACAGTGCAGAATTTTGAAAAATCATCAACTATTGTCAGGAAATATCTTGCACCCCCCTGAGTAGGTTGAAATGGCCCCACTAAATCCACGTGTATTAACTGATAAGGTGCATCAGTACTAAGCATGGCTTCTTTGTTCTTTGCAGCCACAACTGCCCTAGTTTGTTTACACACGTGGCAGTCTACATATTTACCACAGTTTCTCAATGTAATATCATTACTGTTCTCAGTTGTTTTCACCACATTTTCATATCCTATATGGCCTAGTTTTCTGTGCCATAAATGTACACAATCATTATGGGGTTTCTCATTAGCACACATGAGTACATGATTTGTTTGTTTCAAGTATAAGAAGAACAATGAGTTCCTCACTATTCCTTTCATGAATATTTTTTCTCCTCTCATTACATGCACTGAACCCCTTTTGAACATTACTGTGAACCCCATTTCATTGAGTTTCGACACAGCCATAATGTTACATTCGATATCAGGAACAAACAGCACATCTGTCATAATGGTATTGAAACCTGCTAATTTCACTGTACCCCTACTTTTGATCAGTTTCTTAGTCCCATCAGCCATTATTACATGATCCTCTACGTCACAAAATGTATGAAACATGGATTTATCTTTGATTATACTATTTGTTGCCCCACTGTCAATTGCCCATAAATCTTTACAGTTATTTCCCTGCTCATTGTTAATACATTGCTTATTCTTACTAGCATAGATCACCTGTACACATGGTTTTCTTCCTCTTTCTCTTCTTCTTGCTTCACAATTCCTTTGAAGATGTTGCTTGGAACCACAAAAATAACATGCCTTTTGTCCATACAGTCTCTCTTGTGCTGCTTTGTTGTTCTGTTTTTCCACGTTGTGTTTAGACTCAGTCTTTTCCTGCTTTGCCATTTCCTGCCTCCTTTTGCCTTCTATATAATCCATATTGAGATTTGCATCGTCCATTGCTTCCAAAGAGCTCACCAGACTATCATAACTTGAATCTAGTGAAGCTAATGTGATATACACTTTTTGCGTTTGAGAATGTTCAATTTCACGTTCTGACAACTCAGTAAACAGTCTGTTTATTTCCAACAAATGCTCTGACATGGTTGTATCTCCAGATAAGCGCATCTGATACAATCTTCTGGCAAGATATATTTTAGAACTGGCAGTCTTTTTCACATGAATATTTCTTAAAGTTTCCCAGGTTTCTTTTGCCGTTGTTGCATCACGCACGTGCAGTAATTGAGAATCATCAATAGCAAGAACAATTAACGCCTTTGCCCTCTCATCCAGCCTTCTCCAATCTGCTGGAATAGGCACTACGGCGGGTGGGTCTTCTGCGATAGCTTTCCACAGGTCTTCTTTCACTAGAAAAGCCTGCATTCTCTGTTTCCAAGTGCCATAATTTTTCCCTGTCAGCCTTCCCAAGGGAATCCCGGCCGATAACGTAACAGACATACTTTCACTTTTCACAGTTCACCGCCTTTGTAATTAGAGCTTCTCACCTCTGTCCTTCAGTTAGTTTTTTTTTCTTTCCCACAGCTCTCTCACAGCTTTCAACTCAGCTTTCGGTTTCTCCGTCTCTCTGCTGTTTTACTCGCTGGTCTGCAGTTCTGGCTTTTCTCTGCCGCTTTTCTGCAATCCTCCGCTCCAGGCAATCCTCAGCACCAGGCAATCCTCAGCACCAGGTAACCATCAGCACCAGGTAACCATCCTCTGCTACCACTTGTTGGATGTTGTATCTGGCGCAAGCAGATGCCCAGGATGCAGAACGGTATAGTGACAGGCTAGATGCCAGTTGAAGCAATGAGCCGGACAAGCAATAAGTTTTAAGAGTCACTTTACTGACAATAGAATATATCACAAGCTCTCTCTCTCTGTACAAACTCCTCGACCCCCACACCAACTGGCCAGATCTGCCAAGTCTTATAGATAAGGCCAGCTGGTTGCCTTGGATACCTGTCCTTGAGATCTGCACGGACTCTGAGCGTCTTGGCCTTGTAACTCTGCCATGAAAAAAATACTCTCAGGAACCCTTTACTTGCCAACAGAAGAACTCTCAGAACTGCTGTCTATTATCTTTACAAAATCATGGAGGACTGGTGATGTGCCAGATGACTGGAGGAGAGCTAATGTTGTTCAAAAAGGGCAAAAAGGAGGAACCGGGGAACTACAGACCAGTCAGCCTACCATCAATCCCTGGAAAAACTCTGGAGCAGATTATAAAGCAGTCAATCTGTAAGCACCTTGAAAGCAATGCAGTGATTACTAGAAGCCAACATGGATTTATGAACAACAAATCCTGCCAAACTAATCTTATCTCATTTTTTGATTGGATAACCTCCCTTGTAGACTGTGGGAATGCTGTGGACATAATATATCTCGACTTCAGCAAAGCTTTTGACAAAGTGCCCCATGATATTCTGATTAGCAAGCTAGTTAAATGTGGGCTGGATGGAACAGCTATCAGGTGGATTCACAGTTGGCTCCAGAATCATACTCAAAGAGTGCTTATCAATGGTTCCTTCTCAAACTGGGTGGACGTAACGAGTGGGGTATCATAGGGCTTGGTCCTGGGTCCAGTGCTCTTCAACATTTTCATTAATGACTTGGATGAGGAGGTATAGAGCATGCTTATCAAATTTGCAGATGATACAAAATTGGGGGGCACAGCTAATACTGTGGAAGACAGAAACAAAATTCAAAGTGACCTTGATAGGCTGGAGCATTGGGCTGAAAACAATAGAATGAAATTCAACAGGGATAAATGCAAAGTTGTACACTTAGGAAAAAGAAACCAAATGCACAGTTATAAGATGGGAGATACTTGGCTCAGCAATACGACATGTGAGAAGGATCGTGGAATTGTTGTTGATTACAAGCTGAATATGAGCCAACAGTGTGATGTGGCTGCAAAAAAGATAAATGCTATATTAGGCTGCATTAACAGAACGATAGTTTCCAAACTGTGTGAAGTATTAGTCCTCCTCAATTCAGCACTGGTTAGGCCTCATCTTGAATACTGTGTCCAGTTCTGGTCTCCGCACTTCAAGAAGAATGCCGACAAACTGGAACATGTTCAGAGGAGGGCAACAAGATGATCAGGGGACTGGCAACAAAGCTCTATGAGGAGAGACTGAAAGAACTGGGCATGTTAGCCTGGAGAAGAGAAGACTGAGGGGAGATATGATAGCACTCTTCAAGTACATGAACGGTTGTCACACAGAGCAGGGCCAGGATCTCTTCTCGATTGTCCCCGAGTGCAGGACATGGAATAATGGGCTCAAGTTGCAGGAAGCCAGATTTCGACTGAACGTCAGGAAAAACTTCCTAACTGTTAGAGCCATACGACAATGGAACCAATTCCCTAGAGAGGTAGTGAGCTCTCCGACACTGGAGGCATTCAAGAGGCAGCTGGACAGCCATCTGTTGGGAATGCTTTGATTTGGATTCCTGCATTGAGCAGGAGGTTGGACTTGATGGCCTTATAGGCCACTTCCAACTCTACTATTCTATGATTCTATTATGTTTCATGTGAAGTGTTGCATAGCTGATGGAAAGGTTAAACAGGTAGAATGGCCTAGCCCTAGAAAATATACTGAAATTGAAGTATAATTATTTCCCACACTTACTGAACATTGTGCTATTATTGAAGATGTTTGGAGGATTGTGTGTACTGGAGACACAATTTATATTATTTTCTCAGCTTTTATAAACCCCTGCTATGATAGGTGACAGCAGTAGCTGAAAAGTTATTCTTGGCTGCCTGTAAAGTCCATCATATTCACACTTATGTATATGTCCATGCAGGTAAACACAGAAATGTTGCACTGCTTGTTTCCCTTTATATGCCTTACAGGTTCAAACTTTCAAGACATCCTTACAGTGCTATCACTTTGAAACACTGAATTCTTCAAAGGCCAATGAGATAAATGTAGGCACCTTTCTTTGGGAGCTCAAGTGCAATAACACCTCCTATCCTCTTGACATTTTGTTCCCACAGATGTCTAGGAGTATTGTGAGTCCTGGAGAATTTTCACTTTTATACATACAAGCTGATAGCAGAAAGTGCAATATGCACTTTGATACCCAGAAATAGCGCTTGTCAACCATGCCTTTCCCAGTGTTTTTGAGTGATTGATTTTCCCTAGTGATGTGGATTTGTTGAACATTTTCTGCTGCTCTAAACTGTTGGAAATCTGATTTAGCATATTTATTGGCTTTTATTCAGAAAACAAAACTTTTTAAAGTATGTTAAGTTACATTTACATAAATACCAGACGTTTTTCCAATGGCCAAAAGTAGTTTAACTGAAATATTTTATCAGGAAAAAAATTAATACATTTAGGGAGCAATCCAACTGAGTAGAGTGTGACAGAAGTGGAACCAGTGGAAGGGGCCAGCACATCCAACCTCCATTCAGGTGCTGCTGGGAGGGGAGGATGCTGGCTCTGCTGGCAGAAAGAAACAGAACATATGTTTCCTTCCACCACCCCTTTTCCTGGCATGTTGGCTGCTGGAACTGGGGGCCGCAGGATCAAGCTGGTGAGTTACTACTGCTTACCCGGAGGAGGAAGAGAGGGTGAGGCTGCACAGAGGGCAGTGCAAATGCACCAGTGAAGCCAATCTAGGGCTCCCGCTAGTGCACTTGCATCACATTGCCCTCCCCTCCCCCCCACCAGTAAGCAGCAGTGACTCATCTGCCACAAAGTCAGGTAAGTGCCTCCACCCCACTATACCATCTACTACTATGTATCGGTGGAAATAGTGTGTGTGTGGATTTTCCAGACCACATTCCTGTGTATCTGTTCCCACATTGCATTTGACACAGATGCAGTTGCCCATCTTCAAAATTTATTGTGCAAAGTGATCATGAATTCTACATCTGGGTCATATTGTACTGTTATAGGGTTTTGGGGGTGGGTTTGGATGATTTCTGTGAGACCCTTTCTAGTTTCTAATTATATGCCTTAAGAGATACAACCTGAAAAGGAAGAATCCTGCTCCACTGGTTAGATTAGTTTCCTTTGTTAATCGAATAGAGTGGCCAGGTGAGCAAATGGGTCTGTCAAGTGCCCATTAACTGGTGAATAGATTTTGGGCCAGAAAGATCCTGTTGTTATTGGAACTCTTTTCAAAAGAGGCCCTTCTTTCCCTGCACCCATCCTGAAGCCAAGGAGAGATTTGTGTTCTTAGTCTAGCTGGGAGAAGCTGAGAATGAGGAAGACACAGTGAGAGGCCTACTCCCTGCAACATGTCTTTGGGGTGCCTCCCTACAAGCCTGGTGGAAAAGCAAGATATATTGGACTGTTAATGCTTTGAACCATTCCATCTTAAGCTCATGTGTGTAAATAAACCGTATATTATAAAGACATCACAGTCTCCGCTGACCTTCCTTGCAAGGAAACCAAATCCTGGGTAAGTGCAGGAACCCCTGCAAGTCTCGCACTGCTCGGAAATTGGGGTAGCACGCAACGTGCAATTAAAACAAACATAATTTTACCAAGTTAGAGCTAGACTAAAAGCAGAATCCTAACCCTGTCTACTCAGAAGTAAATCCTACTACATTCAATGGGTCTTACTTCCAGCTAAGTGAAATTAGGAGTGCAGCCTGAATCAGTTGAATTTAAGTCCCATTTAAATGAATTGATGGTATCTAGTTGTTCCCCTCCACTGATGGAAGGCTTGCATCAGTGAAACAGGAAGGGAGGGGAAGCTATTTTATGTGATCCCACTCTGCATCCCCTCAAAATATGCTCTGGAGACTCGGCCAATCTGCCAGGACAGATTTTGGGAGTCACAGGGGAGGTAGAATTACCAAAAACTACCTCCCTCACCCATTCCATTGACAGATGCTTTCCATCAGCAGAACACTGGATACCATCCAATGGGACAAGTTAGTTATGACATAAGCCCCATGAGCTTCAATGGGAACTAACTACACCTAACAGCGCAATCCTAACCATGTCTCTTCAGAAGTAAGTCCTCTTGAATTCAATGAGGCTTACTCCCAGGTAAATGGGATTAGGATTTCTGGCACAGTCTGGATCTAACCCTGTATATAGTTCTAGCTGCCAATTTAAATGTAATTCATGTCTAATTGTTCACTAAGTAAAATGTTATACATGAGGAAGAGCCTCCCCTCCTTCCACTCACAGGATCTCTGAATCCAAGCCAATGTGTCCAGCATTAGTCAATCTGCATCCAGGTAGATCCAGCTAGTGGAGCTGGGAAAGACCTCTACTGGAAACCTTGGGGATCTGCAGCTAGATACAGTATACAACATTGGTCTTAATGCTTTGACTCAGTCCAAGGCAGTTTAAAGTATTTGCTGGCAATACTCTCCTTTGGTTATTTTTAATTTAACATTAGATATTGTTTTACAGGTTATGCTCAAATTTAAGCAGAATAAATCATGACATTTATGTATGCAAGGAGGTCATGGGAAAGCAAAAAGGTCTTTTGGAACCACTTAAAAGTTCAGATGTGAAGTGTGAAGTGTTAGTAAGAGTACCTCTTTTTTAAAAAATATGTTGATCCATTCAAAAAAATCCAGCTTATTTTTTAAATAAAAAGTGAGTTTGCAAGAGTGACCCTATGCTCACATTTGTTTTCTATTCTATCTTAGGCGTTTTTTGGACTTATGTGTAGGGCTTTAACGTTGAGGATAAAGCTCTTATCTCCACCTGGATAAGATTTAAAGGGCAAGGTGGCTTTATGTGAAAAATGTCAACAGTAATTTTTCTTCAAGAGAAGACATATACTATAAAGGAAATACTAAGACTTTTGTCAGGGGAGGTGCTGTGTTTTATAAACTATTTTTTGAAAAGCATAGAATAGCTGCAATTACAGCCAATAATGTATTGAATATTACATCTGAACTAGCATTGAGCTTAAATGCCAACAGGTCAGTAAAATATAGTGGACTTTTTTTTTTTTTGCTTTCCCTGATATTTGAATAGTGGTAAGTAATGACCTGCTGTGTAACTGCAGTTAAAGTGTATTTCTCTACAGGTAACTTTCACAGCACTGGAATATGATAGATACTTACGTTCCAGCTTTAATGCATGCCAGTTCTACTTAAACTGTGTGTGCTCATGGAAAGTAATCACTGAAATAATACAATGGACTTTGAACAGCAGAATACAGGAAATAGAATCAGGCTGAAACTGGGTGTATATTGTTTGATGGACCAGCTAAGTGTGGAACCAGGGGGGCAAGTGTGGAATCAGGGGGCCCTTTAAACCTTAGCCTAGCCATACAGCAGCTGCTTTGCCATAAGCATCTCCTATAAAGCTGGGTGAAACATTTAAGTAGAAAGCCAGTCACATGCTGCTTTCTGACTCCTGCTGCTTATTCTTTCCAGTGAAACAGTTTGAAAACTATGGAATGCTTTAAAAGAAATGGGGGTGCCACAGCATCTGATTGTCCTGATGCACAACCTATACTCTGGACAAGAGGCTACTGTAAAGACAGAATATGGAGAAACCAATTGGTTTCCAATAGAAAAGGGTGTGAGACAGGGGTGCATTTTTATCAGCCTATTTGTTTAATGTGTACACAGAACATATCATACCGAAAGCGGGATTGGATGAAGATGAAAGAGGTGTGAAAATTGGAGGGAGAAATATCAATAATTTAAGATATGCAGATGATACCATACTATTAGCAGAAACCAGTACAGGCAGGCCCCGCTTATATGGCAGGTTCCGTTCTGGACCCCCGCCGTAAAGCAGAAATCGCCATAAAGAGGAACCCCATAGAGTATAATGGGGCGCATCGTGTGAAAATGCCACAAAACGCCGCAAAAGCGGCAAAATTGGCTTTAAAATGGGGCATGAAAGCCGCCGCATTAGCGGAACACCAGGAAGCAAAGCGCCGGTATGCGGGGCCCTACTGTAATGATTTGAAAAGAATGCTGATGAAAGTTACAGAGGAAAGTACAAAAGCAGGACTACAGCTGAACGTCAAAAAGAAGAAAGTAATGACAACAGAAGATTTATGTAACTTTAAAGTTGACAATGAGGACATTGAACTTGTCAAGGATTATCAATACCTCAGCACAGTCATTAACCAAAAGGGAGACAATAGTCAAGAAATCAGAAGAAGGCTAGGATTGGGGAGGGCAGCTATGAGAGAGCTAGAAAAGGTCCTCAAATGCAAAGAGGTATCAATGAACACCAAAGTCAGGATCATTCAGACCATGGTATTCCCGATCTCTATGTATGGATGTGAAAGTTGGACAATGAAAAAGGTGGATAAGAGGAGGAGAGCTTTGTGCATATCATGGACTGCGAAAAAGACAAGTAATTGGGTGTTAAAACAAATTGAACCAGAACTGTCACTAGAAGCTAAAATGATGAAACTGAGGTTATCATACTTTGGACACACCATGAGAAAACATGATTCACTAAAAAGACAATAATGCTGGGAAAAACAGAAGGGAGTAGAAAAAGAGGAAGGCCAAACCAGAGATGGATTGATTCCATAAAGGAAGCCACAGACCTGAACTTACAAGCTCTGAACATGTTCATGACAGATGCTCTTGGAGGTCACTGATTCATAGGGTCACCATTAATTGACTTGAAGGCACATAACAACAACAATCCAAACGTAGCCCTGGCTGCTCTATGCACACATTGTTAGAAAAAAGTTTGTAAAGCTTCTGTTTTGCTTCTGCTTCAGTATATGTAAGAATCCAAACACATATGAAGCTTAACACAGATTAGAATGTTGCCATTTCACTATTTTTACTAATGTTCTAATATTTTTACTCTTACAAAATAATGTTGTTTTTCTGATATAGTTTTCTATTTTGATTAATCAATCAAGTCAGGTTTCAAAATGGCATTTTTCCATTATTTTGTTCAACTACTGAACAGTCAAAAACAGGGGGGGGGGAGAATCCCATACAGCCAATAAGTGCATTTATGGTGAGCGTACAGTGAGCCCGATCAGTATGTCATCTTATCCAGTATCCTGTCCCCCAAAACAGCCAGCATGGCTCGTTTACATCAGGCCTGCAGAACTTGTGGTCTGCTTAGTAAAATGCAACCTACCATGTAGATTTGGTGGTTCACCTAGAGCTTAATAAGCCTGTTTTTTCAACACACCTGCCAAAATGAAATAGGAGATCAAGAACATGGCAAGTCAAAATAATGTTATGGGTTTGGGGTTGAGATAGATGGTTTCTATTAGTCCCCTTCAAGCCTCTAATTTGGAACCTTGAGAAACCTGCTCCGCTGGTCAGATGAGTCTCTTTTGTTAATCTCATAGTGTGGCCAGGTGGGTTAATGGGTCTATCATGTGCCCATTAACTGGCGAACGGGCCAGGGAGGTCCTATTGTTACTGAAACTCTTCAGAAGAGCCACCACCACCACTGGCCTAAGAGAGGCTTGTGTTTTTAGTTGAGTCTGAGGAAAAGCTGGGAACGGACGCAGACAGAGAGGCTGGCTCTCTGCACCATGGCTTTAGCGTGCCTCCTGTAAGCCTGATGGAAAATGCAAGATCTATTGGACTGCTTTGAACTCCTCCATCTGAAGCTCAGGTTGGAATGTGTGTAAATAAATTCACTAATAGGCAAAAAACCTTGTGGTTTAAGAACATAGCTATAGCCCACAGATATTTCTTTGAAACTTTAAAAAGCAGGGAAATTGGGCAGTTATAGTGAATGTACCGGGGGAGCAGGAGACCTGACCTCCTCTCTGAGATATTGTACTGCCCTATAAATATGTCAAAATGCAAACACAATTTGGGTTGGTCTTTCACAGTCCAATCCACTTGCTGTGTAGTTTGGAAGAATTTGATAACAAGTGCCATGCTTATAGGTTTCAGTGGTATTTACTTCCATGCAATCATGCTTAAGATAGGTAAAACTGACCATGGGGAGGAGGGGGAAGGGGAAGGAGGATATTGGAAGGAGATGGGGAGGGAGGGACAAAGGAAGGGGGAGGGACAAAGGAAGGGGGAGGGAAGGTATAAGAGGGAGGGGATAGGAGGGAGGAGAAGGGAAGATGGGTTTGATTGTTTGCATACTTTTTGAGTTCAATGGGATTTATTTCTGTGCAATAATGTTTGAAAATGGAAATGGACTGCCTTCAAGTCGATCCCGACTTATGTTAACCCTATGAATAGGGTTTTCATGGTAAACAGTATTCAGAGGTGGTTTTACCATTGCCTTCCTCTGAGAGGCAGTGACTGGTCACCCAGGGAGCTTCATGGCTGTGTGGGGATTCAAACCCTGGTCTCCCAGGTCATAGTCCAATACTGACCTGGGGGAGGGGAGGAGATTGGGTGTGTGGGCACTGGGCAAAAGGGAGGCCCCTTTCCAAAAGGAAAACATTGTGAACAGTATCATTGCTTTTCAGGGTTTCCCCCACCTTTTTATTCTACAGCAGGCACATGTAGCCTCCCACCCAGATTTAAACCAAAGCTGTCCTTGGCCACATCCACACCAGGCCTTTATTTCACTTTGGACAGTCATGGCTTCTCTCAAAGAATCCTGGGAAGTGTAGTTAGTGAAGGGTGCTGAGAGGTGCTAGGAGACACCCTGTTCCCCTCACAGACCTTCAATCAGAGTGGCTGACTGTTAAACCAGTCTGGCCACTGGAGCTCTGTCAGTGGAACAGGAATCTCCTCTCAACACCTGTCACAAACCACATTTCCCAGGATTCTCTGAGGGAAGCCATGACTATCTCACGTGAAATCAAAGTCTGGTGTGGGTGGGGGCCCCTGATTAGGCAAGCCCAGTAGCTGTGAGGCTTCTAGAACACTGACAGTTGGTTCTTACTGAGCATGCCCCGCGTTATCATAGGCTTCCAGCCAAAATTTCTTAAATTAATTAAAAATCAGCCAGTCATTTTTTTTTTTACTTTTAAACTGCAGAAGATGAAGGTCAGAGTATGGGGCAAGGTCAGTATTAGGATTACAGGTACTCTGTGAACATGGCTGATTTTTAATGAATTTCAACAGATTATGAGAACTCAGAGAGAAAAAAGTCCAAAAGGGATCTGGGTTTTTTCCCTCTCCTTTTAGACTTTGAACTCTGACTGTTTTATGTATCGCCATGAAAATTGAGAGTGTTGTTAAACAAGCGTTTCTGAGTTCAGGACTATAAGTTTTGTAAGGTTTTGTAAGGTTTTGTTTTGAAATGAGCTTATGGGAAGCATCAGAATGACTTGGGGGTATTTTCAATTTAACACTGCGGAATATGAAAAATACATGCTGGCTATAGTATACAGCCACTCTTGTGGCTGTATAATAAACCATATTTCATAAAAACAACACAGTCTCCGCTGACCCTCTTTCCAAGGAAACCAAACCCTGGCTAAGCGCAGGGACCCCTAGAGATTTGTCACCACTCTGAGATTGGGGTGGTGCACAACAATACCCAGCTGGTGGGTTAAATATGCCTTGGAGGGTTAACAAGCTAGGCAGGCCTGCTTATATTTGCATCTACATTAAATGGTTGTTCTGATGATCAGTAGTTAATTTTGTGTTCATTATGGGTTTCACAAAAGTATTAGAAAATATTTTACTACTTCTCAGGTGATATTGTTTAGTTCCATGCTGTTTATCGTTAAACAACAAATAGTGACAGCTGGAGTAGAATGGGAAGGATATTAACCCTACAAAAGATCCTGGATGTGGAAGCTTTTCCCATCCAATTTAGTTCATCTACTAAAAATAACCCTTATAAAACATCACTGGAATGACTGTGTTAAGTTGTTAACCTTGTATGTAATAGGTCCTAAACAATACTTCAGTGCTGTCAATGTATACTTCTTTAAATGTTGCTTCTTCTATTATTTTTCTGGATTACTTGTATTTAAAAATTCTCCTGTCCTTATGTTGTTCAGAGAAGTGACATTAGGAGCATTTATCCTTTCAGCTAATGTTTTGAAGAAGGAAAATACAACCTCCTCATGAGGACTGTTTTTCATGTCTGATACCGTTAAAGCTGAAGACCTTCCTTTTTGGCTTACTCTTCTAGGAAGAAAGAACAAGATGTCAGAGGAAAAATGTACTTTGTCTGTGTTCATTCAAGTTCAGTTAAGGCAGCCAAGTTCATTCCAAAGCCATCCTGCTGGGTATGAACCACACCTACTCTCAAAAGATACCAAGGCTACAGCTGCTATTGCTTCATTCAAAACAAGGGTCAAACACAGTCAAGCTACACAAATATGAGGACATCATCATTCTTCTTGCCAAGAAAGGATGGGGGAAGAGCAGTTATACTAGTTTAGTTTGATTTCTCAATCTCTCTCTTAATCTTCCTATTGGTATATACCTTTCAGGACATTGTTGTTTAGAAGATAGGGAACATAATGCTCCATCACACTCATGAGAGAACTGAGTTCTCTCATACATACATCACAAAAAAATGGTTTGTACTAGCCAAAGTTAACAATCCACACATGGTTTGAGTTTGCAAATATACAGCAGGCTAACCATAGTTTATAGCTTCTTGTCTGCTTTTATTTTCCACCTACTCAGCCTAATAACTTTGCTCCTGTCTCCCAAGGACTACAGCTTCTCAAGGTGAAGCAACATCAGTCTCCATAGTGCAACAGTCTTTTGAGTCAAAGCAAAAGCTCCGGTACTTGAAAATTATTTGTGCATTCAGACATAACAGCAAACCATTGTTTGGCAAACTTAGCTAACTTAGTTAGCTTCAAACTGTGGTCTGATGTCCTGGTTTGGCAGCCCTTTTAAACCATTGTTTCAATCAGCCACCGTCTTAGCATCTGCCTTTATGTCTGAATACAGTAACTAAATGACCTTGTGAAGAATCCGAGTATTTTGCACAACAGATGCATATTTGTTATACTTCATATTATGGCTGAACAATGGTAGACTTTCCTGAATGAAAAGTTTTTTTTCTTTTTCCATTCTAGGGTCTGCTCTGGCTATGCAATGGAGACTACTTTGATAGCCCTTGTGGATTATCTTCATATTAAGATTGTAATTTAGAATATTTTATTGATACTGCAAGATCTGTCAGAAGCTTTTGTTTTGAGATTGTGGACCATGATATCCTATTGCACTCTCTAGAACATCTGGCAGAGCTTTCAAGGAAAGCTCTCCAATGGGTTCACTTCTTTTTGTCAAATAGACAGTAATCAATGCACTGACTGTTTTCATGTGGGATTTCACAGGTCCTGATGGTTTGAAATCAAACTTTTTAACTGGGAATTTGTTTGCTTATTTTAAGCATTTCTATACTGCTTTTCAAAAAAAGTGTCAAAGTGTTGTACATAGTCAATAAAATAAGTCTACTGATCAAAAAGGCAGAAGCAGAACAACTACATCAGCAGTCAAAGGCCATTAGAAGGGGGCAGGAAGAATAATGAGGTAACTCTTGTATGGAGGAACACTCCACAATGTCAGGATTGTGGCAGAAAAGGTCCTGCTTGTCATGGCAACCAGCCTTGTCTCCCCCAAAGATGGAATATGAAGAAAGAAATCAGTTGTAGATCCCAATTGCCAGGGTATTTCACAGGGGCAGAGTTGTTACCTGAAATAATCAGTAATGATATTCTTTTTTTTTTTTTTCAATAATTTTTATTCAGATTTTCATAAAACATACAAGACGAAATCATAAAACATTCAAAGACAAAAAACAAAATCAAAAATAGTTAAACAAAAAGAAAAAAAGAAAAAAAAAACAAAAATAAAAAATAAAGAGTAAAATATTGACTTCCCATTTGTCAAAGATCAAATCAGTTATAAGTCTATAATATATAACAATCCTGTCTCTTAAGTCATATTATAAAATCACTTTCCTCCAGTAGTTATCTTACTTAATCATCAAATCTCATAAACATTACTTTATTCTTTCCACAAAAAGTCAAAGAGAGGTTTCAATTCTTTAAGAAATATATCTATCAATTTTTTTTTCCAGATAAGCATATCGATTAATCCATCTCATTACTAATTATGATAATCTTATTGTCATAACCATAGTCAAAATAAACATTTCAATTAATCCATCACATCAGAATCTGTTAGGTTCAGTAATTTCAGTAGCCATTGTTCTATTATCCCTATTAGTTCCATTTTCCATCTTCCATCTTCAGTAGTCTTGTTAAGTCCAGTAATTTCAGTATCCAATCTTCCATTATCAGTATTCCATAATAATCTTGCTGTCAAAGCCATAGTCATATAGTAAGAGTCTGATGGGAATTACCTCTATCCCAAATATTTTCTTGCCATCCATTCTGAATAGGTTGCTGAAATACTGCTGTAAAATCATATCTCTGTTCTTTTTTTCAAAATACACTGGGTCATCTCTTGAAAGTTTTTCCATTGTCACATGGCTGCAGTTAATTCCATAGATTTTCTCTATATTGGGCTCCATCACATCATTCCAGTCCAGAAGATTATCCATGCCATTGATAACTTTATCTCTAGAATCTTCATTAATTTCTTCAGAGATAACATTGAGTTCCAAACAATAGATTTTATTTCTAAAGTCCATAGACTCCAAATCTTGTTCCTGTTCCACGTTTGTTCCAATCTCCGGGATCTCCTCTCTCACAGGGACCCCTGTTCCAGTCTCCAGGGTCTCCTCTCTCACAGGGACCCCTGTTCCAGTCTCCAGGGTCTCCTCTCTCACAAGGACCCCTATGTCTTTAATCTCCTGTGTCTCCAAACAATAGATTTTGTTTCTAAAGTCCATAGACTCCAAATCTTTTTCCTGTTCCACGTTTGTTCCAATCTCCAGGGTCACCTCTCTCACAGGGACCCCTATATCTTTAATCTCCTGCTTCATTTTACTCAATTCAATTTTCAGCTCCTTACAACCCTGTCGCAGGTTTTGTTTCGTTATCTCAATCTCATCCATTATTTTCTGAAACATAGTTATTTCCAGATTCTCAGCCACTTTCTTAATTGCCATTTTAAAAGAAAAATATAGGAAAACCACTTCTTATTTCAGCAACAATTGGGTTAATACTCCAAACTTGGTGACATCACAGTATAAACAGAACAGACAGCCTTATCTCTCCATGCTTAAGTAAACAAAATGCAGTTCCCAGGATCGAAACAATTAATGGCGGTCGTCAGGAAACAGATTCGTCAAAATAAAATAGACCAAAAAGAGAGTAGTCTCAGACAATATAATATTCTTCAAAATAAAAATCTGGAATAGAAATCCCTCTTCTGTGTATATCTTTAGAATGCAAATCCAGGACAGCTTTTTGCAACAAAAACAGAGATAAGCTATTAATTAGTGAGTAGCAGAGAGAAGTTATGGCTCCCCAGTGAGATGTCAAAAACCGATCAATCTGGCAAATCTCTTTTAAACAGCAACAATTTAAGTCAAGTAAAAGAAAAATATAGAAAGAAGGGTGCTTGCCTGTTAGTGCGTTCTCTCTTAGAAGATAAGATGAACGTTCGCTTTATCAGATAGAGCTTGTTGTTGAAAATCCGTCCCACCTTCGTCGGCTGGACCTCGTCCCATAAATTAATGAGATCTGGTCGTCCCAACAAAAATAGGCTTTGAGGTTAATCTCTTCGTTTCTCCCTACCCGGGAGAAGTTTAATCAGTCAAAAAAAAAAAATCTGACTGATATATCTGAATAAGCTTCTTTTGAGGCAGGAGCCCGTCTCAAAAGCAGGCACAGGCTAAGTCACCCTTCCCGGAAGTCAGTAATGATATTCTTAATGTTTTTATTTATTTTAATTTTTAAGTGGACATGTTAATGTGTGGACTAGTTCAGACAGAATGCTAAACCATAGTTCAGCACATAAAGAACAATTCTCAAAGAGCTTTGGGCTCGCATGCTGCCCCTTCTCCTCTAATATGGCTACAAAAAGGAGTTTGGAAGCTTCCAATTCAGGTTTAGATAAACCACAGTTTAGCATGTCATCTAAACCCTAAATTGTGGTTAATCTTAAAGTTGGCTAGTTGAAACAAGCCAATTTCATATTTAAAGTTAGCTTGTTTCAACTAACCATATATAACATTAACCATGTTCAGATATCATTGCAAACTGTGCTTAATCTAAAATGGAACTGGAAGCTTCTGATCTCCTCACAGCTGCAGTGAAAGAGGATGGGAAGCACAGAAGCCAAAGGTTCATTGCAACTTGTCCTTGTAATGCTAGTGTGATGTGCAAACTACACCTGCATGTGTGCATACTGTCTCCCAATCTGACGGGCAAGAAGTCCAGTATATAAATAAATACAATAGAAGCTACTTAGGGAACTCTTCTAAAGTGAACCTGAGTTTTGCCTTCTTCAGCTTTTAAATACTGAAAGCAGAATTAGGAACAAAGAAATATAGGAAGATGCCTTACGTTGAATCAGCCACTGGTCCATCTAGTACTGTTTACATTGACTGGTAACAGCTCCCCAGGAGTTCAGACAAGAGTATTTCTTAGCCCTGCCTGAAGATGCTGGGGATTGAACATGGGATCTTTTGCATGCAAAGCAAATGCTCTGCCATTGAGCTATGTCCCTTTCCCAGTGAATATTTTAATAACTGTTTTTACAAGAGTAGACTGTGGAGGGAATAGCTCAATATTTTTATACATTTAATTCTACAGTTTGTCCTACTTTTGTTTGCTATAACCAAATGAGAGAGAGAGAAAAATCCACTTACTTATTGTGTAGAAGCCTAGTCACAGAAATATTAACGTCAGGAGGATGAAAAGAGAAATGGCAATGTCATCCCCAAGGGAGAAACTTGAAAGTGAACAGCTACTTGGAAGTCTGTCCTACTGAATTAAAGTATTTGTATACCTAACCATAGCAGAAAAGCAATGTTAACTACATTATCTTTACCAAACACCTATGTAAGTTACATTTGGTTTTCATCTCAAAGTGAACTCAATGTCAATGCAAAACCCTGCACTTTTCCTGCAGTTTTATGTACAGTTACATTTCACAACAAATCACAGCACTGACAGGAACTAAAAGAGAGCAGTAATAATGGAGGTTAATTTTGGACACCCATTTATTTTATCTGGCATATCAGCAATACTACAGGAAACTATGTTCCAGATGAGAATGCATGGTGCTCAAAGGCTTGTAATGTTATCAGATTTCCAATATCTCATGATGTGTTTGCTCTTGGTAGGATGCGAGAGTAGTAACCAAATCCAGATGCATTATCTAGGACACTTGTACAATTGTTTAATTTATAATTTCCTGGCCACACTGTATAAGCTGAAATTTACAATTTGTTTATTAGCTTAAAAGAACAACATACCCCTGGGAGCTGACTCACAAGGTTAGTACCAATCCTTTCTTTATTTCCTTTCTCAAGGCTAATATTACTGTGAAGCTAAGAGAACAGAAGTTGATAACTAATACTTAGAAACATGGGTCTAGTGAGAATCAGTAATTTTCTTTCTTTCTTTCTTTCTTTCTTTCTTTCTTTCTTTCTTTCTTTCTTTCTTTCTTTCTTATTATCTGCTACAAAATGCCAGATTGGGGATGAAGAGGAAAACTCAAATTGATTTGTCCTTCATTCTAAGGCTCAGGGAATTGTTAAAAGTTTTCCTCTTCATTGAGAGGCTACACTGTATCTGGCAATTTCCCAACTAAGCCCTGAGAAAATTATATAGCCACGAGAGTGGCTGTATAATATAGCCAGCATGGATTTTTTTTGCATTCCACAATGTTAAATTGAAAATACCCCCATGCCATTCTGATGCTTCCCATAAGTTCATTTCAAAACAAAACCTTACAAAACTTATAGTCCTGAACTAACAACCCTCCCAATTTTCATGCTGATACACAAAACAGTCAGAGAGAATAGAGTTCAAAGTCTAAAAGGAGAGGGAAAAAACCCAGACCCCTGTTGGACTTTTTTCTGTCAGAGTTCTCATAATTTGTTATTAATTAAAAATCAGCCATGTTCACAGAGTACCTGTAATCCTATTACTGACCTTACCCCATACTCTGACCTTCATCTTCTGCAGTTTAAAAGTTTAAAAAAATGTCTGGCTGATTTTTAATTAATTTAAGAAATGTAACATAAACATGAATTATAAACCTGGGCATGCTCAGTAAGAACCAACTGTCAGTGTTCGAAAAGCCAGATTCACAGCTGCTTGGCTTGGCTAATCAGGGGGGCCACACTCATGCCAGACCTTTATTTCACTTGAGACAGTCATGGCTTCCCCCAACGAATCCTGGGAACTGCAGTTTGTGAAGGATGCTGACAGGAGACTCCTATTCCCGACACAGCTCCAGTGGCCAGACTGGTTTAACAGTCAGCTGCTCTGACTGAAGCTCTGTGAGGGGAACAGGGCCTCTCCTAGCAACTCTCAGCACCCTTCACTAACTACATTTCCCAGGATTCTGTGGGGGAAGCCATGACTGTCTAAAGTGAAATAAAAGTCTGGTGTGGCTATGACCAGTGACATCTTTGGTTTAAATTTGGGTGGGAGGCTACATGTGCCTGCTGTAGAATAAAAACGTGGGGGAAACGCTGAAAAAGTATGATACTGTTCACAATTATTTCCTTTTGGAAAGGGGCTTCCCCTCTGCCCAGTGCCCACCCACCCAATCTCCTCCCCTCCCTGCCCTCCTCCTCTCTTCACTCCTTCTCTTCCCCTCTCCTTGCCTTTCCCCATGTCAGTTTCACCTATCCTAAGCATGACTGCACAGGAGTAAATTGCATTGAACTCAATAAGCATGCAAATGATCGAACCTGCCCTCCCCTCCTCCTCCCTCTTGTCCCCTCCCTCTTCCTTTGCCCCTCCATTCCCCCCCTCCTCTCTCCTTTCCCCTGCCCCTCTTTCTTCCCCATGGTCAGTTTTACCTATCCTAACCATGACTGCATGGGGGTAAATCCCATTGAAGTCAATGAGCATGCAAATAATCAGACCTGCCTTTCCACTCTCCTCTCTCTTACCCTCCCTTCTTCCTCCCCCCTCCCTTCTTCCTCCCCCTCCCTTCTTCCTCCCCCCTCCTCTTCCTTCTTCCTCCTCCCCTGCCCACTCTAGCCCTCCCTCTCCTCCTCCTTCCCCCCATAGTTAGCTTTGCATATGCTAAGCATGATTGCATGGGAGTGAATCCCACTGAACTCAATAAACATGCAAATGATCAAACCTCCCCTCCTCCTCCCCCTCCTCCTCCCCTTCCTGCCTGCTCCCCTCCCCCTGCTCCCCTCCCCATTCCTTGTGGTCAGTTTCACCTATCCTAAGCATGACTGCAGGGAAGTAAATCCCACTGAACTCAATAAGCATCAAAATGATCAATCCATTCTCAGCAAACTTGCACAGGATCCCATTTCTTATCTCCTGGATTAAAAAGCAGGGAAATTCACGAATAGGCAAAAAAACCCTTGCATTTTAAGAATGTACCTATAGCCCACATATCTTTCTATCAAACTTTAAAAAGCAGGGAAATTGGACAGCTATAGTGAATGTACCAGGGGAGCAGGAGACCTGACCTCCTCTCTGAGATATTGTACTGCCCTATAAATTTGTCCAAATGTAAACACAATTTGGGTTTGTCTTTCACAGTTCAATCCACCTGCTGTGTAGCTTGCAAGAATTTGGTAACGTGTCTCTGAGCATATGTGAGTGGTGGCAACACCTGCAATCAGCCCAGATAATAGAAACAAGACATGTGCTGTGCTGATCTTGTTTTAGCAGGAAGGAAGCAACATTATTAAGACAGTTGACATAGTTCAGATAGTCACTTTAAATATGTCTGATTTTCTTTGCAATTTTAGTGAAGATTCCTATAGTAAATCATTTTTTTTGCTTCTATTTCTGTGAATATATGAAGTACAGCAGCACTTTGCAAAATTTACACTAAAAAAATCTCCAGAAATAATTGTGGACTAATGGCACTGACTATTCTGCAGAATAGTCTCCAGTAGACCTCAGGAGTGTCTCAGTTTGCACAAGATAAAACAGTGGGAGGTGAAATATATTCTAGCAAAATTTTGGGTGTGCTCTATGTTTTTGATTGACCATGCCCACCTTGCCTTAAATGAAGTGGTTTAAACATAGCACCCTGAAAACATGCATCTTGGGCAGGCTAAGTTTGTTTTTTCCAACAGCTAGAGTAATTCCTGAAGTAGCAACATATTGTAATCAGTCTAATTTTACATCAAACTGCAGTTTCAGATTCAACTGTTAATGCACCCAAAATAGAAATAGAACATTACCTCCACTTTGAAACACAAAAGGCTGTCTTCACCATCATATGACATTGACCAATAAAAAGGCATTGAAATTAATAAAATAAATTTGACACAGATGTCTAGGATGAATAATGAAAGAAATATAATTTTCTAGGTTAGATTTTCTGTAGAAATTCTAGTAAGACAGGAAAGAAACAAAGTAAGAAGAGCACCAACAAACATACAAAAATGTAATTCTCCATCTTTAGAGATAGCAGGTGTTGCTACACTCACCATATGCTCAGAGGCACGTTACCAAATTCTTCCAAACTACACACCAAGTTGATTGGACTGTGAAAACCAACCCAAATTGTGTTTGCATTTTGACAAATTGTAGGGTAGAACAATATCTTAGAGAGGTGGTCAGGACTCCTGCTCCCCTGGTACATTCACTATAGCTGTCCAATTTCCCTGCTTTTTAAAGTTTGATAGAAATATCTGTGGGCTATAGGTACGTTCTTAAACTGCAAGGGTTTTTTTTGCTTATTAGTGAATTACTCACAAAGTCTTTGGGATGACCCCTGAATGCAGCAGTAATCCAGTCACAGAGTCGGAGGATGCAGACACCAGTTAAGGAGGCAGATCAATTTTAGGGTTCTGAGCTGATTGCAGGAGATCAGAGAACACTGTACCTGATGCTGTCACACAGGAGCCCTTAGAAGAACTTCCTCAACCTACCACTGTAGGGACAGAGCATTTGTCCTCACAGGAATCTTCCCCTAAGCCTGAGGAACCAGTTGCCTCCCTGTACACATCACCAGCCGAACAGCACAGAGAGCTCACCAGGAGAATATGGAATGAAACAGGAGTGCATGTCTTCAGGTCAGAGGGTTGGCCCTTTAAAACTCCACAATTCTCCACTAGTGGGTGGAGCCTGGAAAAGGTAGTCTGGAGATGGAGGCTTAAAAGGCTTTGCCCTGCTCCCAATCTTTGTTACAGCAAGTTATTCACATGGACCTATCTGTAGTGCCTGGAACTTCTGATCCATCTTGGCCTCTAGCCTTGCTGCTTTCTTCATGGGATCTGGCATTGGACCAGAACACAAGTCATTTGCTGCCAGACAATATACAGTAGACAGCATTAACAAGGAAACTGCATATAATAAGAGCCAAAAAACCCAAGACCACCAAACAAATCTCAAAAAAATGGTATAAACTCAAAAGACCTTTTTTGTCAATCATCTTTTTTTACCAGCAGTGTGGAACCTTTGCCACTTCTCCAAGGGCCACATTCTCTTGGGGGAAAGTGGTCAGGACATGTATGAATGGTAGTTGGAGCCAAAGCCAAAATCACCTATGAATATATGAACATGCCATTTATTCAGAACCACACACCCATGGATTGTATACAGTATTCACATAATCACATACCTTTAAGGTTAAGGGTCTTAACTAACACAATCTCTATCTCACACTTAACATACCACATTTGCACAATCACATACAGAAACTCCCGTACTCTCTCACACACCCTCAGCTGATCTGTGCATCCTCATCACAGTGCTCTGGGCAGAGAAGTTTAGTGAAAATCATCCACTGCTCTTCAGCTGATCCACTCCAATCACTGCCAACATGCCACAATGGGGATGAAAATAATCTCTTCACCACTCCTCAGCTGGTTGTCCCCATACTGATCCACAGGGAGGAGATGGTTAAATTTTCCCACCCAGTGTGATAGGGATGAAAATTACTACCATTAGGTGAGGTTGGTGGCTTTCTTCCCAGTCATGGTGCACAAGGCAGGAAAGTTTTAAACTCCCCACCCAGCATGCCATGATGGAGCTGAAAACTGGGCTGTCTTAGTCAGGTAAGGAGTAGAAGGGGTATACGGCCTGGCAGAGGTGTTGTGGTTTGTGGGGAGTACCAATACCAAATGAAAATGGATAAAGGGTCTACTGTGAATACAAAAATTCAATAACTAAGGTAGTCATCATAGGGGACAGGAATCTAGTTGTTGCTGTTTGGAATGTGAAATTTATTTTATTTATTAAATTTTGTAGTCACTTTTCTACACAAATGTGTGCACTCAAAATAGCTTACAGTTAATAAAAATAAAATTAAAAAGCTCCTGCTGGGAAGAAGGGTGGGATATAAATCAAATAATAAATAAATAAAAGGGGGAAAATATAAAAAGTTAAAAATAAAACAGTACATAGGTGGTGGACCAACCCTTCTTAAGAAGGCTACACAACAAAAGTGCTCCAAAAGCCTTCCAAAATTAAGAACCAAATGTCTGGGAGAAAAGAAATGTTTTTGCCTGGCACCTAAAGATGAACAATGATGATGCCAGGCATACATCCCTGGGGAAAGTGTTCCACAAATGGGGAGTGGGGTAAGATATGCTGCAATTGGCGGGAGAAACAGCAGTTAGTTTTTTTAAAATCAGTTTTTACCTGTCACTCATTGTAGGATATACAGCAGCTACAAAATGGTGAATGCAGGTGCACCCACTAATGCCATTGGCTTGGAAGCACATCTGGTATTTGTTTAGCAAGTGCAATACATGTTTATTTTCCATCTCATGCACTTTGCAAAATAGCCTGCATTATAACGATTAAAATACTGTTGCCTATCACAAAGGTAGCCAGAAGCAGAGCCAACTAGCAACTTGCTGAGGGGCATGACCTCCCCCCCACATGGCTGGGATCTAAGGCAGTTGTCTCCTCTTTTCATTAAATGGGGTTGGTTTTATCAAGAAAGTGAAATATTGCTGAGTGCATTCTAAAAGGAACCTCTGTGTGTGTGCGTGCGTGCACGCAATCGAGCATGTATGTGCGTGAAAAAGAAAGTACTTGAAAAAAATAGTAGCTTTAATGTAATACAACCTGAGAACATTCTGAACAATTTTGTTCCTTAGAGTTTTGAAACCAGATGTTCACAAGGTCCAGCTGACATCTTTCATTTCAGCCAGCAAAATGTGGGATGATTCCAGGAAACTGTTCATGAAAGCAATGCATATCTCCATTAAGGAATTCCAGTACCTCATATTATACTAAGTTTTATTTTTTTTAAAAAAAATCATTATTATATTAGAACACTACTAAAAAGCAGTCATACTGGATCAGTCTGATGCACAATCCAGTTTCAAACAGTGGTCTTCAAATGAAATTACAATGAAATAATTACAGAATGTTCTGCCCTTCTTGGTCTCTTGTGCTGTCACTCCTCAGTTGAGAGAATTCCAAGATTCAGGGATACCTTTCATATAATTTTTCATTTTCTAACCATCATGGCTGCTAGCACGTAAGTGACCTGTTGCTCTATAATTTGTTCAATCATTTATTCACTCAGCTATTCCCATTATACCACAAGTTATAGGGCAAGTTAACTTCACACTATGTGAAATTAATTTGTCCTATAACTTGTGCTATAATGTGAACTCTCCAGAGCAAATTTGCTTCGGTGGGGGGAGTTGCAGTGGGATAGAAGAATCGCCTAAAAGCCTCCTTCGGTGTTCTACAGATGGATGCATTCTGTTGCTGGAGTGGCACCCACTGGATCTCCCCGTATGTGTTTCAAATCTTATACTGCAAATGTTACTAGATATGTTTCTTGTATTTGCATTTAGTGAAGGAGTATATACAATTGATCTAGAGAGTGACAGTCAGAATGGGCTAATCCTTTATGTCACACTCATGTGCTTCCCAGAGAAATCTGGTTAGCTGCTGTGGGAAACAGGATGCTGGCTGGAATAGATGATTCTTTGGTCTCAATCAGTTATGTTCTTAATTTCATATTCAGTGCCTTAACACCATTCATGAATTCCTACTTTGCCTCTAGAGCTGTGTATAATCAGAAAGGTTTCCTTACATAACCCAACCACTTTCTCCCTGGTATATTAAACAAACCAGGTTTCTTAAATAAAAACCAAAAACATATTCCTCAATAATTTATGTTGCCATCCACATAATAAATTCCAACCATTTTTAAATTTTTCATCCAGGATGGATACAGGCACTAGAGACAGCATTTCATAATGACATCATAAGTACAATGAATTGTGCTGAAAATTCCTTCCTGCTTTTAGATTTAATATGCTGAATGATAACAATGAGGTATTTTTCTTCAGTGTCCCTTACAAATCTTTGTACAATGCACCAATGAATAATGATAAGTGATGTACACTGTGCCATTACAGCAGGAGATTAGTTCTGCAACTTCACTATCACCATTGCCAGTAATCTCCCTTACCAGAAAGGATGCAGTGACAGTGATTGTATCAGTCTGGTTATGCTCTGATGATTTTAAAAATACATCCCTGTATTAACTTTTTGTTGTTCTTTCAAGAGGCACTGTTGATAGAAGAAAATAATTCTAGTACCACTAACAGAAACATATAAAAGCTGACAAAAATGCAGAGAAATTACTCTGGTTTCAAACTGTTAGGATACAATTAAGTCATTATAATCTAGTCACAGGGCATTTCTGGAAGATTAATAGCCAACCATGGAAGGTTGGTGACTCTTGGCATTATCTTCAGTCATTACGCAGGGAAAGTTATCATTAATACATGAAAATTACCCTGCCTAGGGGCAGTCATTGTTATAAAATGAAAGTATAGAGAAGGGGGAAATTAAAAGGTTTTTTTAACTTTGCAAACTCCTCAAATTTGATTAAAAAAAAAAACACTAAGGGCACAATCCTATTGGTATTCATGCTGGGCAGAGGGCAGTTAAAATATGGTGGAGGAGGAAGGATGTCAGTGCAGCTAGGCTGAGCCAGAAGTCATTCCTTCCTCCCCCCCTTTGACACAGACACAGGACAGCCGGGGAAAACCACCACCTCCCTGATGCAGCCAAGAGAGGACTCGGGCACTGCAGCCAAGAGAGGTGCAAATGTGGAAGGCTCAAAAAAGGGGTTTTGGGGGGTGGGTTTCAGGGTGGCACCGAGGGGAGGAGGACTTACACTGCATCGTACACACATTCAGCTCAGACCTGTCTCTCAGTCCCAGTGGAAGATACACCAGGAAAAAGGATGGTCTAAGCAAAAATACACAATGGTGAGGGCCCAATCCTCATAGATCAGGCCCAGGCTCAGTTGCCAGACACGCCTTCACCTGTTTTAAAGAGCCTCTAGATCTGGCATAACTCCTGGCCAGTTGTGTGGTAGCAGAAGAAGTACATATTGACGATTGTATCATGTGGGGTTTTTTTATATGTATTTATTGTTTAAAAGGTATTTTTCATTTTGTTACTTAAAATTTGGACTTTTATTATTGCCCGTAGCAGTACTAGCATTGTCTGGTTTTGAAAGTGGGATTTGTATTCTATTTCTTATCTTGATTCTTGCATTAATTCCTTTTCATTGGGATTTGTAAACTGCTTGGAGGTTTCTGTTGAAATACGAAGCGGTATATAAATTAAGTAAACAAACGAACGAATGAACATAAACAGAGCACACCCAAGCCAACCTCACTCCACTCCTTGACACCCATGGAGTGGCATGCTGCTGGTTGGCCTCCCCGTGATGAGACTTTGCATTCAGGAGAGGGGCACAATTTACTTGGGGAAAAGACACTTTGCACTCAGGGAGCACACTCCATTAACACTGGACACTCTGAGCACTGCTCCAATAAAGTCCACCCCTCAGAAATGGGGAACATTCACTGCCATATTTCCCACTCAGTACTGTGTTGTTGGTCCCTCCCCCTTCTGTGTTCATAGGTAGTAAAGCACATAAAGCAATGCCCGCCATGGAGGCTCCTTGTATAAGAGGAATGGAGACCCTGCAGTCATGGAGACCCACCCCCACACTCCCCTGACAGGAGCAGAGGCATTTCTCAACTTGAGTGCAATAAAGAAAAAATGTTGTGCTGCTAACAACTATTGTGTTTATTCATGGGTTGCAACAGCTGGGAAGAGCACATGTCTACTACCTGGGGCAGCTGTGTAGCAACCAGGACCCCATCATGACACCTCTACCCTCAGAAGTCCGTGCTGCAGAACAGCCAGCATGAACAGGGGCCTCTGGGAGTTGAGATATGTAGATAGCCACTAAGGACAGTGAAGACACACAAGGCACACAGCTGCCTCCCAGGGAGCAGGCGGCCAGCCGTAGGAGGGGACGAAATGGCTGCAGGGCTCCCCCAGCTAAAGCAGGCCTGAGGATTCAAAAGGGAATGGAGGTCTGATAGGTGTACAGGAATGCAAACCCCTCCCATGCAGATGCACCTGGATTGGTGGACAGGGGAATGAACCTCCAGACCACCTGTGTGGGAGCAGATGTGGAGGGGGGCCTGTGGCACCAGCCAATGCAGGGGCCACCAGATCACTGTCATCATCATTGTCGTTCTTCCATCACAGGTCAAATGTTATTGTAATACTATAAAATTGTAACTTCTACAAGATTGTCTCAAATTATCTGTTGCAAATCATTTCGATGGTTAATGTATGATGGAACTTATGCTGTAACAAGATGTAAACATCCTATGGCAGAGGCCTGTCCTTCCAGGGTATGTCTTGTTGGGGAACTGCAACCTCTACAGCCACCATTCCTCCCAAATAACCAAACTGCATAATTGTAGCCACATTTGATTACATAATCTGAGCACTCCTTTAATATGTCCCACTGCTCCCACCCCACCCCCGGGGAGGAAGGAGAGGCAAGAGAAATTGTGGCAAGCTGCACCAGGGGAGCGATAACCTTTTACTTGCTTGTCGCCCTCCTGCATGGTTAACATAATTTCAGTTTTCTGACATTTTCATAGAGCAGAGAGGGCGGCTTTTGGGCTTCCCTTGGTGAACTCTGACTCATACTGTGTTTATGTATATGTTTATGTATATGGATATTGTTTATGTATTTTGCTTTGAAAATTAATTTGATATTTTTTTGAATTGTACCTTGTATATTCTATTGTAAACCGCTTTCAGATCTTTTAGATAGTAAGCAATCTATAAATGGAAACAACAACAACCCAAAGAACTCCCTGCCAACACAGTCTTGGGCAGCTACTCCAAGGGATCCTGGCCATAGTGGGGAGGGAACTCCTCCTCCCCATTCCACCCCCCCCTCCTCTGAGGCCAGGCATGCCTACATGCCAGGATCTACATCCAGAGGCAGATGCCTTGCCAGCACCATGATGTGCAGTATGGCATACACGCCAGCACCATCTGCGACACCTTCATGGAGCTGTGTATCATCTCCCCCTGTGAGATGTAGGCAGCAGAAACAGGACTTGAGAAGGCCAAATGTGCATTCGATACCCATCCTTGTTAAGCAGTGCATGTGGCTGAAGCTTGCTATGGGGCCAGGCACAACCTCTGGATAGGGTGTCATCAGGAAGGGCCTCAATGGATAGCCACAGTCAGCTGTGAGAGGAAGGGAACAGCTGTCAGTGCCCTCAGAGCCCTACACGCCCCTCCCCACTTGGCTGCCACCCCCCCTGCCTACCCAGGAGCCACCTTCATTCAGGGGGCCAGGCCTCCAGTGTGTTCAGCATCAGGAAAGCTTCAAAAACCTGGGTATCATGCATGCTTCTGGGCATTGTGGCATTCATGCAGTGAATGTGCACTGGGCATCGCATACTGCCAGCACATTGATGGAGTATTGGTGCTGGTGGTTCAGATAAATGAATGTGTGAGTTCCTCACTGGTGCTAGGATGAGGCTGTAAGGGCTGTTCAGGGCCCCCAAGACAGCAGGGAAGCCTGCTAGGGCATAGAATTTGTCCCTGAGTCTGGCAAACATCTCTATGCGTGGAAACTGTATGGACTCCTGCACATGGGCCACCATGGCCTCTAGAAAGACTGCCAGTCACTTGCTGATGGAGGATTGGGAAACAGGGTGGGCTCCCCAGCCAATGTCCTACTAGAAGTCCCCTGTGGCCAGGTAGTGTAGGCCCAGGAGCACCTTCTGGAGTATTGGGATGTTCCTGAGGATAGTACTGGGCTTCCAGGTGAGGGACAAGCATCAGTTTCTCAATGGCCTCTCTGTCCAGTTGGAAAAACTTGCAGCATTACCGGTCAGTCAGGCAAGAGCCTGGAGGCATACAGGGATGTTGGGATACATCTTCGCTCTGTGATGTACCTGTTGGTGGGTGAGGCATACCAGGAGGATGGACAAATGTAGGTCAAATAGGTGCAGCTGGGGGAAGTAGATGCATCAGGTATAGGCTGTTGTCATCCGTGTTGGGAGGGGAGGCATTGACGAGGGCAATACCTACTTTGAGGACTGGGGCGATGAGCTGAGGGAGGGGACAAGCAGCAAGGAGAGCTCACACCGTGTCCAGACCCCTGGCACTGTCAGTTCAACTCTCCCCAATCCTGCCCCCCCTGCTGGAGTGCAACCTGAACTGTTAGAGACTGCTCTGTCAGAGACTACTCCATTAGACCTGCCCCCTCGCCTGCACCAGGGATGCCGCCTTATCAACCTGACATTTCCCAGCCAAGTGGCCCACAGCTTCCCACGCTCAAGCAGACAGATAGCCCCCACCAGTCATAAGGGGAAGCTGAGATCTAGCCCCCATTGCCCTGAACTCAGAGGCTTCAAAGGTGCAAAGTTCAACGGACAGAGTTGAGGAGGAGCTGTCGTTTACACGCGAAAGCCAAGCCTATTTAAGTGGACTCAGGGGAGGGGTTACTGAGTCAACGTCTGGGAGCCACAAAGACATGTTTAGTCAAGCGTTAGTTCAGGGCAAAATTTCCTAGAAAGCATAGAGAGGTCAATGAGACACAAAGCTTTTGATGTATCTATAACTTTAATAAAAAAAAGAGAAAATTACAGATGTGACTGTGACTGGGTCTTTCGACTTCAGGCAGGACACAGGCAAGGAGAGATGAGAGCATACATTGCTTCCTGCACTGTACATGGAGAGGCATTGTCATTGCCATGAGGGCACTTCCTCCACTACCACCACCACCCCACTTTGGCCAGCCCAGCCACTTGCCTCTCTGCAAGGCAAGGGCGGGCACCTGGCAGCCTCATAGATGCAACACACCAGGCTGGGCCAGGGGTTGCAGCACTTGCAGTGTCTGGCTCAAGCCCCCTCCTTTCCCATCCCTGTTCATGGTGACCCTGCATGGCAGCCTGGACGCACCACAAGGGAATTGAGCCCATCTCCTGAGGGAATCCATCAGAGTTCCCAGCTGGCAGACAGTAGGGAGTCACATTCCTCATAAGCTCTTATCAGCAACAGCTTAGCTCTGTGGCCTTGAAAACTATGAGACCTCCAATTGTCTCTGGGGCCCTGCATGTGGAAGACATAGGATAGGGACTGGACATGCTGGTTCAGGAGGGCAGGGGGATGGGCAATCATGGTGATGGGCTGGCTGTTGCTATGGACTTCATGTGCACCCTGCTCAGTGAGTGTCTGCATTCCTGTACTGGCACTTTGGGGGCCCTTCCCATGGCTCGCAGTGGGCATTCTTGCTGTTCATCTCCCCAGGGATCTCCAATAGGTGGCTGTTGCTCTCATGGTGATGGCAGTTGTGCTGGCAGTCTGTGTTATTCAGCTTTTCTTTTTTCTTTTATCTCCATCCAGCTCTGTCAGCACAGCCAGCGTTTTCCCCTCCCAGGGACTCCTGAATGGAGTTAGGATGTGGGGGACAGTTGTGGCAAACCTTTATTCCACTTTCATTTGTGCCTGTTGCATTTACGCTAGCCTCCTCCATGTAGGATTGCTCTGTTAATGCCTTCTGTCTTATTCAGTGCTATTGCTTTTCACCTTTCAGTTATTACTTGTATAATTACTTATGACAAAATTAACATGACAATACGTAATGCAGCTTGGTTTTTAATCAGTATTTATGTCCCCAGAAAATATCTAAATCTTTAATCTTCATTCTACTGAAAACACTGTAGGGGTATATAGTATTCCTCACAGTCCTTTCTCAAAGATGAACAGGTCTACATATCTATAAAATTACACTGCCAGAAATTAATATAAAGATACACATGTTTGACTGAAGCTACATCTTATTTGCACCATATATTGGCTATTTAAAAGCCTCATATTCAGAAAGTTATGAATGCAAATTCAGCCATCTATACAAGCTGCAACAGTCAGCCAATTAATCACTTAAATAGGTTTTTTATCAATTAAAGGATTGCTCCCAGTTGTTATTTATTGTTAACAGATGTCCTTGTAGAAGCTGTAAAAAGTAAGAGCCAGCTTAGAGGAAGCATTTCCCTCACAGAGGAAGTAATGCCTCTTCCAACATGGCACCTATTGCAATATGTATATAAATATGAAAAAAAAAATGCTTTTTTCTTACTATTTTTAATAGGTACAAATTTATGCAATTTAACTGATTAATCAATGAACAATGTACAATTAATCAACAAATGTTTAACAATGTGATATTCCTAGTAACATATTCAGACAAAATGTGCATTAACATCACATTTATTTGAATATACATTGAGAATAGAGTAAAAGTTAAAGAAAAACAATTTGAGCCAATTTGTTACCTTTTTAAAATAAAGATATCCATTTATTTATATACTGAAATTATAGGAGACCCCTCCACTCCACAGCAAATGCCCCACCTACAGAAATGTATTTTTAAGATGTCCCTGACCATAAACTTGCCTTCTAATGAGTCTCAGAATGACAGATAAAGGTGACAATAAAACACACACATATTTTAGTAGGGCTATATGATTATAAATGGGTTGTCATTTGCAGTCAAGATTAGCATATTATCTACAAGTAAGAAATACAAAGTGCCAGTGAAGCTACTAAGCACACTTCTGGATGTACAATTTTGTTAAAAATATCCATACTGCAATTGCTATCCAAAATAAAAGCAAAAATATTAAAGCTGCAATGCTTAAATAGGGCACTCCCCATTGAACACAACGTGCATAGGATTGGGCTGCACACCACAACAATTAATAATATAAAGTTAAAATATAGACATTTCTTGACTATGTGATTCATCCCATGATCTAAAGCTAATTTCTTTGTGATGCTTGGCTACTTATTGCTTTCATACTTAATAATCAAAGTTAAGAGTCACCAAAAACATCACAGGGATGAGATAGCAATATATAAATTTCTTTGCTACCTCATCCCTTTTATTTTTTTGTGGCCCTCCACTTTGATTATTATGCATTATATTACCATTAATATGTATGTGTGTATTCTCCATATATCATTTTTTGTATATACAATATTGTTTAATCTATCCCAATTGCCAGTTTGTTCCCAGGCTCAATTTAATGTGGTGGTTTTGGTCTTTATAAAAGTTCTAAACAGCTTGGGACCCAGGTACCTAGAGTCACCTTCTTCTGTATGCACCATTCAATAACCAAAGCTTTTTTTCCAGTGCTATTGCTAAATGATGCTCAGGGGACATTCACCAGGAAGGAGCAGGACATTTTGTGGCATTTATTCTGTAGGATGCCTTCACTAAGGAGTAAATATAGCCATGTTGGCCCATAAGAAAAAAATCCCAAGTCCATATTAGGACAATACTTTTAATAGGACAACCAAAATGTCATAAAATAGCATGCAAGCTTTTGAGTTCTGATAATTCTTCAACAGGTTTACCATGTTCTGACAATTTATACTTTCAAGCATTTAACTAAAACACAACAGTTTCAGAAAGCCTTTGTCTTTGATGGATTATCATCTTAGATCTTAACTAAATGAGTACTCAATTCTTCCATTAAAGATGATCTTGCCACAGTTAAAATACCATTTATTTATTACTTACAGTCAGCATCATCAGTAAGGATTTCTTACTTACAGAGTCAGTAACCGAACTCTTACTTAGGCCTTCACCTCCATAAATTGTCCCAAAAATTGGACTGTGAGCCAGCATCCTTTTTTAAGGGTTGTCCCCTTTGCTGCCCGTTAGCCCTATCCTGGCTTATCTCATTCCTGCATTATATACATTTTGACCTTCAGTTGTTAAGTGCTTCCTATTTTGTACATATATAATGCCCTTTGTGGTAAAATGCCTTTTTAAAAAAGCGCTATTCAGGGTATGCTCAGCTAGACCTTAGTATGTAAGTCATGTATAAAATTATTTTGTTAGCCTTCAATAGGACAAGTAGGCATTGAAGGCTCTCTCTAGTCACCAAGATATGTAGGTGGAAGAAAATATCCACATGCTTAACTGACACACTGTTCAGTTGTTTGTATTACAGCTGGGGGAAAGGAACACAGCAGCTGTATACATAATCAATAAGTATAGACTGTATGTGTCAAAGCCACCCACCCACTCTCACTCTAGCAAATACTTTCCACATTTATTGCATGGCCAATGCAAGAGTGATTGAGAGCGGAAAGCACATCCTTTAGTAAAATGTCTAACCACAGAACAATGGGGCTATTTTAGAAGGTTTTCCTTCCAAATGACAGAAATCCATCTGTAAAATAGATTCTTTTGTTTCTGACAACATTAAAAAGAACTGCAAATTCATATTCAGTTCGTGACTCATTTTCTTCTGCAAAACATGTTAATATATATGGCAGAGCCACCAATCACAGTCAGAGATGGCAATGGGTCAATTCTATGTATTCAGTTCCTTATTTGTTACTTTTTAAAGCCAAGTTCTTTATTTGCATGTAGCCATAGGCCATTGCACAGTACAAAATAAACGAAGTAGGTAAAATAGACATTTTAAAACCATGAAACATAAAACATGCGGTCACGTCGGATTTGTAGCCTGGACGGTTTTCACATAATTTGCCCTTAACTTTTTTGCAGCTAGAGCAAAGTTAGCCACGGCAATTGTGACCTGCTTGTGATTATTGGTTAAAAGCTCAACCACCAAATTGTCAAAAGGTATCCCCCCTCTAGAACTAATAAAAGCAGCTAAATTTTTTTCCCTGGGGTGCTTGTACAAAGGGCAAAGAAGCATATGGTGGACTAAATCTTCAGGTACCTTGCAGCCTGAGACATAATAGCGCTCCTCTAGCAGGATTCCCGCATATCTGCCCTCAAGATAAGCTGAGGGCATAGTTTGAAATCTTAGTTCTGTGAAGGCCCTTCGTAACGGGGCACAGGTCAGAATATCAAAATAGGATGACATAGCGTGGTTGGGTTTAATTAGAGGAAACCAGGGTGAGAAAGGGGCTGCCACAATTGATGCCCTATCTTGGTTCGCATCGTGGTTGAAAACCCAATTGCGAAGCTCAGAGGGATTGAAGCTTAGTAGTTTCCTTTGGGTAAGGTCATAAATTTCTAATAACTCCCAGCACCTTTGGGCCCAACCCCCAACCCACTGCTGGTCTTGCCAACAAAGCTTTGTGAGGGAGCTGTTGTCCATGATAAAGATCCTTCTCCAGTATCTTAAATAGGCCAGATCAATCTTCGCTGCCAGGGAAGGGAGGCCGAGTTCTGCTCTTAAATGGGCTGATGGTGCACCTTGAGGAAGCCCAGTGATCTGCCTCATAAATGTGTTTTGAAAGACCTCAAGGCTAGATTTAACTGTGTGACCCCAGAGCTCCAACCCAAATAGGATTTTTGGCAGGACTTTAGCCACAAAGATTTTTAGCATTGGGTTGACTAGCTGGCCACCGCGGGTGTAGAAAAACTTTCTTAGTTGGCCACTAACTCTGGCGCCTAGTAATTTGGTAACCTCGAGGTGATGTCTCCACGAGAGCTTATCGCTAAAGCATAGACCTAGGTATTTAAAGGTTTTTACCTGTTCAAGAGATTGACCATTTAAGGTCCAGATGGATTTTGACCTGTTATGTTTCCCACAAACCATTATTTTGGTTTTAGAGCAGTTGATATATAAGCGCTGGGCCTTGCAGTATTCTTCCAGACGGGTCAGCATTCTTTTTAGACCGATTTTATTTAAGGAGAGCAGGACCAGGTCATCGGCATAAAGTAATGACGAGATCTTCCTGCTCCCCACTGATGGGGGGAAGAAAGTGGGAGAAGCCATTGTGGGAATGATGTCATTTATAAAGAAATTGAACAGGAAAGGAGCCAATATGCACCCTTGTTTAACTCCTCTCCCTACTTGGATTTCTCGGGAGAGGGTTCCATTCAAACCAAGGCAAACCCGCAGGGAATTGTCTTGGTGAAGGGTTTGGATTAACCACAATAGCCTTTTATCAATACAGGACTGCCCTAATTTATGCCACAGCAGATACCTGTCGACTAGATCGAAGGCTGAGGTAAAATCTATAAATGCCACATACAAGGACTTAAGTGGCCCCATTTTGGTCTTTTTTATTAGATGGTGGAGGACAAAAGCATGATCTACTGTGCTCCTGCCTTTCCTAAAACTGGCCTGTTCTTCGTGAATGATGGAGTATTTAGTGTCCCACTCTAACAATTTATTTAAGAGGAAGTGCCATATAGTTTGGATGTCACGTCTAGCAAACTGATGGGTTTATAATTGTGCGGATCCAAAGGGTCGCCTTTCTTAAAGATAGGCACCACTATACTGGTGCGCCAGCCTAGAGGGATGGTACCAGTGGCATTTATATGTGAGAAGCGTATAGCTAAAATTGGGCCCCACCAGGTGAATTCTGAGAGGAATAGCTCTGGGGGCAACATGTCCTCTCCTGGGGCTTTGCCGGCATGGAGGGTGAGAATTAGGTCCCCTATGTCTGCACTGGTAACGGGGGGCCAGGGCAGGAAGGAGGACGGGTCATCAGTAATAGATAGAGATACCGAAGCCGTATTCCCAAAGGTGGCACGAAAGTGCGAGACCCAAGATTCAGGGAGGATGGGGGGGATTGGCACGAAAAAGTTCTGGGCAAGCCCCCCCCTGGACTAGCCTCCAGAATTCAGAGTCGTTTCCTTGGAGTAGTGCCAACCCCAGGTCCCGCCAGTTGTTAGCAAAGAAAGCCTGTTTTTTCTCTTTGAGCAGCGCCTTATATGCCCTTTTTAGTAAGAGCAGGCGGGAAATAGCTATTTTGGAATGATTTTGCCTGGTGGTTCTAATCTGGGCACATAGTTCTCTTTTCTTGATTTTGCAGTCCTTATCAAACCATGATTTAGGACTGATAGAGACCCTATCTGTTGCTGCTGTGGTCACCAATGGTTTAAGGGCGTTGATAGTGTCCTCGTATATCTTATGGATAGCCTCCGGAGATGTAAGGGCCGATTGGCGGAGCTCAGTCAGCACAGTCGACTCTAATAACCGTCTTACATCAGTCTCGATTGCTATGGACCACTTAAGTCACTTTAGCCCTTGTAAGCTGCCTAGGGGTGGTTATGTGTGAATTAAGATGGTGGGCAAGACCATGGAGAGTTAGTCTCAGTGGAAGGTGATCACTGTCCGATCTATCCTCCACGGAAACTTCCTTGACAAAGGCAACTAAAGAAGGCGGCCCCAGGATATAATCTACCATGCTGGCTCCCTTATCTGAAATAAAGGTATAGTAGCCCTTAGAGGAGTCCAAATACGTGCCGTTGAAACAAATTAATTGGGATTTAACAATCAAATGGAAGAGAGCATGCCCATTTTTGTTGACAATCTTGTCCCGGGACGACCGTGTTAGAGTGACCATGTCGCTCGGTGAAAACCAAAGGTTGTTATCAGTGCTGGGGTAACTAACGCCCATTCTGGTGTTAAAATCGCCACTGATGAGCAAAAGGTGGAAGGGATACTCACATGAGAGATTATCCATGTAGCTCTCAACGTCCGACCAAACGGACGCCGCAAGGCTAAAATGGAGGGAGGGAAGTATACATTTACACATATAAGGGGGGGAAAGTCGGGAGTGAGCAATATTAAAGCCATGCAGATATCAAGAGCTACACCGGGGAGCTCAATAACATGTACGTCCAAAGTTGTGGCGATCAGGATTGCTAAGCCGCCACTACCGCACCCCATATTTGATGTTCTCTTTGCTGGCTTCATCCAGGCCTTAAAGCCCTGGATAGAAAGTGAGTTGGTATCTAGAAGCCAAGTCTCTTGAAGACAAACAATATCAAACGATTGTAGAAAGGCAATGAACTCTAGATTGGCCAGCTTATTTTTCCATCCGGCAATGTTCCATGAAAGAAAATTTATATAAGGGGCCGTGGATTTGGGACATCTTACAGAGGGCTTTTTTGAGGGTGATGGCAACCCTAAAAGGCCAGCCGATGTTGGGGTTGTGCCATTAGGGTTTTCATCCCGTCATTCCATAGGATTTCCCAAGACTGTAATTAGCTCTGTGTCCAAATTCTGGGTGCTAACATTTGAGGATATTGGGCCGTCATAACAGGCCAAGGTACTAGGTAGGCACAAAGTCTTTCCAGGGGATCCCAGTTCCGCAGTGTCCAGATGACGCATTTCCGTCCAGGAGGGGCCGTCGAGGGGCTTGGTCCCACATCCTGGATGCCTGAAAATAGCCGTATTCCCCTCGCTTTGAGCTGCATTGGTGAAAGAAGTCAGGTTTATTTCAGCCGTTACTTGATGAGTGGCGCACTTAAGGGAAGTTGAGCTGAAAGGATGAAGGGTCTGAGTTGGTTGGGCAGCCAGGTCTGCTGGCCTGTTATGGTGCGGCGACCCTCCATTTGTGAGCGAGTTGGGATTTCCGGCTTGCAGGTTGCTCAGTAGCATTTTCAGGCGATCCAATCTATGTACTATTGCGCTCTGCTCATCCTTGGGTAGACCACAAAAGGATTCTATCAACTGGGTTTCTTCCGGTTCAGGAGCCTCATCCAGAAAAGCTGTGGGGAGATCTGGGTCTTCCTGCGGGAGAATGGTGTGAAGAGCTGGAACTGTAGGAGTTGTAGAACATGCCTGGGTTCTAAAAAGAGTGGGGGCTATGCCTCGCTTGCAGATAGGTGGAGCTGGACAGATGGATCCTAGAGGTTGTGGGGGTGCCACATTCTCTTTTTTTTTTTTTCAATAATTTTTATTCAGATTTTCATAAAACATACAAGACAAAATCATAAAACATTCAAAGACAAAAAACAAAATCAAAAATAGTTAAACAAAAAGAAAAAAAGAAAAGAAGAAAAAAAAAAATAAAAATAAAAAATAAAGAGTAAAATATTGACTTCCCATTTGTCAAAGATCAAATCAGTTATAAGTCTATAATATATAGCAATCCTGTCTCTTAAGTCATATTATAAAATCACTTTCCTCCAGTAGTTATCTTACTTAATCATCAAATCTCATAAACATTACTTTATTCTTTCCACAAAAAGTCAAAGAGAGGTTTCAATTCTTTAAGAAATATATCTATCAATTTTTTTTTCCAGATAAGCATATCGATTAATCCATCTCATTACTAATTATGATAATCTTATTGTCATAACCATAGTCAAAATAAACATTTCAATTAATCCATCACATCAGAATCTGTTAGGTTCAGTAATTTCAGTAGCCATTGTTCTATTATCTCTATTAGTTCCATTTTCCATCTTCCATCTTCAGTAGTCTTGTTAAGTCCAGTAATTTCAATATCCAATCTTCCATTATCAGTATTCCATAATAATCTTGCTGTCAAAGCCATAGTCATATAATAAGAGTCTGATGGGAATTACCTCTATCCCAAATATTTTCTTGCCATCCATTCTGAATAAGTTGCTGAAATACTGCTGTAAAATCATATCTCTGTTCTTTTTTTCAAAATACACTGGGTCATCTCTTAAAAGTTTTTCCATTGTCACATGGCTGCAGTTAATTCCATAGATTTTCTCTATATTGGGCTCCATCACATCATTCCAGTCCAGAAGATAATCCATGCCATTGATAACTTTATCTCTAGAATCTTCATTAATTTCTTCAGAGATAACATTGAGTTCCAAACAATAGATTTTATTTCTAAAGTCCATAGACTCCAAATCTTGTTCCTGTTCCACGTTTGTTCCAATCTCCGGGATCTCCTCTCTCACAGGGACCCCTATTCCAGTCTCCAGGGTCTCCTCTCTCACAGGGACCCCTATTCCAATCTCCGGGGTCTCCTCTCTCACAGGGACCCCTTCCAGGGTCACCTCTCTCACAGGGACCCTTATATCTTTAATCTCCTGCTTCATTTTACTCAATTCAATTTTCGTTATCTCAATCTCATTCATTATTCTCTGAAACATAGTTATTTCCAGATTCTCAGCCACTTTCTTAATTGCCATTTTAAAAGAAAAATATAGGAAAACCACTTCTTATTTCAGCAACAATTGGGTTAATACTCCAAACTTGGTGACATCACAGTATAAACAGAGCAGACAGCCTTATCTCTCCAATGGTTAAGTAAACAAAATGCAGTTCCCAGGATCGAAGCAATTAATGGCAATCGTCAAGAAACAGATTCGTCAAAATAAAATAGACCAAAAAGAGAGTAGTCTCAAAACAGTATAATATTTTTCAAAATAAAAATCTGGAATAGAAATCCCTCTTCTGTGTGTATCTTTAGAATGCAAATCCAGGACAGCTTTTTGCAACAAAAACAGAGATAAGCTATTAATTAGTGCGTAGCAGAGAGAAGTTACGGCTCCCCAGTGAGATGTCAAAAACCGATCAATCTGGCAAATCTCTTTTAAACAGCAACAATTTAAGTCAAGTAAAAGAAAAATATAGAAAGAAGGGTGCTTGCCTGTTAGTGCGTTCTCTCTTAGAAGATAAGATGAACGTTCGCTTTAACAGATAGAGCTTGCTGTTGAAAATCCGTCCCACCTTCGTCGGCTGGACCTCGTCCCATAAATTAATGAGATCTGGTCGTCCCAACAAAAATAGGCTTTGAGGTTAATCTCTTCGTTTCTCCCTACCCGGGAGAAGTTTAATCAGTCAAAAAAAAAAGAAAAAACTGACTGATATATCTGAATAAGCTTCTTTTGAGGCAGGAGCCCGTCTCAAAAGCAGGCACAGGCTAAGTCACCCTTCCCGGAAGTCAGGGGTGCCACATTCTCGAAGAGTCTCGAAATTAAAATTCCAGTTCTGGCTAAACCGTCCCTGTTGTCACAGACCATTCTAGCAACGGTTGGCTTCATGAAGGAGGCAATGGCACATGCGGTCTTGTAGTTGTTGAAAAGGTAATCAATGTGGTTAATATCTGGAATGCGAATCTGACCAGGAAGGAAGGGTTCCAATACATCCAGAAGCTGGAGTTTATATTGCGATTGGAAACCTGGCGGCTTTGGATAGTTAAGAAGAGCCAGCTTATTCTGGTTTAAAACCAGGTTCCAATACGCTTTGATTGGATGACTCTGGACGTCCGTCATGTGATTCGGTGGGAAAAGGAAAGTGGTGACCCTGTTGACATCACAAAGGGTGATCAGATGGTGAAGAGGGAGGACCAGTCACTTGTGTAAATGGGTTTGAGGGAGCGATCTCAACTATCGCCTTTCTCTTTACTGGCCCTGTAGGGTTCTCCGCTAGATGAAGCTCAGAGGTCTGAGAGGATAAGGAGTTAAGCAGTTTGAAGAGTGGTGTATAATTCAGTTTCTTATACCGAGGAGGTTTGAAATTTTTGATATTCTTTTTTTTTTTAAGGCGTTCTTTTGCCGTCCAGCAATGGTTTTATGCTTGGGTGCCCCTTTCCGTATCTGAAGATCCTGATTATTCATTTTGGTAGGCTTAGAGGTCATTTTTCCTGGGTTTACATTAATGGGTTCCTCCTCTTTATCACCATTCCCTCGGTTTAACTTCCTAGCAATGGTCACCAGAGTGTTCAGCAGACCACTGCATTCGGAAAGAAAGGTTTTAATAAGTTCAATTTCCTCGAGGATCAAAAAGGTCCATCCTACTAGGGGATTATTATTTGTGCCTGGGGGGGAGTCTAATATGTTTCTAGGAATTTTAGGGGTTTCTATATCCGATTTTCTCTTTACAGGCACAGGGCTTGTTTGTGTCAGATCCTCAGGGCAATCATTCACCTTGGGCTGAAGGGAGGACTGATGGTCTGCAATTGCTAATTCCTTGGCTAAATTTAAGGAGGAAGGGTCTTCTCTTGGCCCATAAATGTCACTTATATGGTCTAAAGACCAGTCGAGAATGGAAACCGGAGGCAAGAGCAACTCCTGGGGCTCCTCATGAGGCTGGCTGATGTTCAACTTAGGCAGGAAAAATTGTGTAATCTTTGCCTGCTGACCAGTTAAAGGAGCCTCATCTATTTGTGGTGTTATGCCTAGTTCTTTATATCTTTTCCTTGTTAATACCATGGGAATATTGAGCTTGGAAGTCTGATGTTAAAGACTCGATGTGGAATACAGGCAGGAAAGGGAAGGAGTGAGCTCTTTCGCGTGCTACTATCTTTATCTTTATTAGCTGTCGGTATAGGAGTCCTCCCACGCCACTAAGGAGATGATAACTAGACTTTATTTCTCCCTTCAAAGCATTGCCAAATTGCTTCTAGTTCTTGCCCTCAAGTCTTCTCCCCGTTAACTGCCGTTTAGTGTCGGAGCTGGTAGTGAGATGATTGATGTCTGGGAGAGGCTTTTCCCAGGGAACCAGTTAAGAAAACTCCTCAAGACCGAGGGAGCAAATGGAACAGCTGTCCTGGTTAGGGCGATAAGCTAGCTGGTATCAACGAAATATGGAGGATTATTTGAAGGCGCAGATGGTATAAACAACCAAAAGCCAAACTATTTACAAACTATTAGAACACCTGAGGGCCGAGAGGGAGATAAAACAAGCTGTGTTACTTGCCTCCATCTTTAACCGGAACCCCAGTTCCTTATTTATGTTTAAACTTAATCCAGGTAAGATTAAAGTTCTGCTGGTTGGGAACACCACTGATCTGGATGGACAAGCGTACACCTTCTTTGATAAAGCAAATACAGCACTTGGGGATACTCCTGTACCCAAGTGTTATCTATGGAGGCACAGCTGGTGACCTCAATGGCTAGGAATGCATTTTACTAGTTTAAGGTGGCTTGCTAGCTGTAACCCTCTCCGGAGAAAGTAAGTGCACCTGGTTGGTTATATCCAGACTAGACTACTAACTTGTAATTAATTACTTTTAATTACTTGTAATTCATTACTTTTTTGAGGAACGAGTGGGTAATTCCTTTACACTTTGATTGTAATAGAACAAGGAGTAACTTTATTGCTTTTGAGGAATAATTGTAATGTTTCCAGCATTACTTTGGGGCATTACGTGGGGGAGAAGCAGGGGAAGTCTTTTGCTCCTCTGCTATGTGGATGAAAATCATGTGCCTCAAACTGGGCTTCTGTGCAGCATCGCTCTTCCCTCATGCTCTGTGGGTGGGTAGGAGGCGACGAGGGAGGAGGTGGAGAATGAGATGGGGTGGAGTGGAGAAAACAATTGTTTTAAAAAATGGATGGTGGTGGTGAAGAATGGAGTGGAGGGAAAAAGAAGCCAGAGGGCAAGGAGATGGATAAAGGAGGAGAAGGAGGCAACAACAGAATGGAGATAAAGAACTGAGGAGGTGAAAGATGACATTTGTGTGTGTGTGAATACTGTGTTTGCACTTGGCACACAAAGTGGCCTCCACCACCCTCTCTGGCTACTGTGCTGCCAATATTTTAACTTTTTTGCATCTCAGGGGAAACTGTTTGCTTGGGTGAGTGTCCCTTAGTTGGTGGCAGGGCAGGGCCTGGGAGGTGGTAAAGAGAGACAGATTATGCTTGCTGGCTGAGGGGGGGGTTGCACTTGGTTTGACATGCAAACATCCGAGTAGTGAGAGCCTCTGCCTCCCTCCTCACCTCCCTTACCAGCAGAGAGACCACCATTGCTATCTTATGGATAAAAAGAATTATTCTACTACCTCTGTATGTGTGTGTTTATTTTTAATGTTGTTTTAGGCTACTTAGATGGGCAGCAGCCAAGGCCAGCACCTTGTAAGCATTTTTTAAAGTAACTGAAATGTAATTGTAGTGATTACTTTTGAGAAAAAGTAATCAGTTACTTTCAGAGCAATTGTAATTGTAATGGTAATTACTACTTTTTGGGCCATGTAATTGTAACTGTAATTTTTTACTTTTTAAAAGTAATCTTTCAAGCTCTGCATCTACCACATTTTGCATGAGAATCATCCTATCACAACTATGCTTAGTTATAGCAGTTTGCAGCTGCAATCCAACAACATTTTCTTGCTGCTTGGTTAGGAAAGCCCAATAGCATGCAGCAATGTAAAGGCTAGCATTTGGAAGCATGGAGTACCTGGCTGTGAGTTAAAATTTTGAAAATAGAATGCATAAACATTTGACTATCAACTTGCAACAGAACTGGATGTAGCAATAGTCTTTACGCTGGAATGAGAGAGTAAGTTTATTATTCATGGCAAGGTTTCACAATAGTCTGCTGGCATATCATTGCTGCAGCTGCTGTAGGCCTTGTAATGACATTAGGCTCCGACTCAAAGGGATAAGCTGCTGCAAGACTCTGGCAGTGAGCACAGCCCTTGTGAAACTTATATATGTGTTGCTGATGAGGTGTCTACAAAGCAAGGGTTTTTAATGTAACAGGATAGCCCAACCCGTCATTAATAATAATAAAAAACCCAACAACAACCCAATATCCACATATTTCAGGACTGTGCCTTAGCATACAGAGAAAATAAACATAATATTTTTCCTAGGCTGCCATTATGCTGCAATCACAACAGACTTCTACATGCTGTGGGGTTATTGTGGCAGCAGCAGGCAAGCGAGCAAAGAAGGGAGGCAGGTGTGGTAGGCAGGCAAGGTGAGGCAAAAAGAGGCAGTGAGGGGTGGGCTATGTGAGGACAGGCAGGGGCTGGGCAAGATGAGGTGGTGGTGGGAGGCAAGGCAGTGGGGGCTGAGCAAGGTGAGGTGGCAGGATTGAGGGGTGGTGGTGGGCAGCTTGGATAAGCAAGAGAGGCTAGATGAGCACCCACAAAGCATGAGCAGGCTAACGGCGGCCACAGCTCACCAATGCCTGTAAGCACTGGGAGGGTGAGGGGCATGATGAGTGCCTGAGGTTCCTGTTCCTGGGGTCAGGTGCAGAGGTTGGTGCATGAAATGCACAGGGAGAAAAGCCCCTAGTTAGCTACAAATTTACATGCAAAGGAGAGGAACTAATATTGAGTTTATTTTCTTCTCATCCACACCATCATTGTTAACTAGTATTGTAGTTTATGACACTGGCTATTCCACTGTCTTGGGATATTCAAAAACCAGATTCCGCAAAGGGAAACAAGTTTGTATTAATTATTTCCATTTCTGTTAGTGAAACCTCCTAATTTTATTTATTTATTTATTTATATCCCGCCCTTTCTCCCAGTAGGAGCCCAGGGCTCCTTGATACCATTTTCATAAGATGATACTCCTGTGGTAAGATCAGAGATTTTAGAAGCAAAATTATGCCTAGTTAGAGACTGGAAATCATAAAAAAGAAATAAATCAGCCTGTAAAAGATCAGGTCAGGTCATAATAAAGATCCACTGAAAAACTACTGCTTCATAGACTAAGTAATTAGAACTGTGGATTACAACCATAGTTCATTGGCTAATGCATCAGTGTATAACAAAGCTAAAGTTAGTTACTTGCCAACCCAGATCAGAGTAACAATAACATATGGGCACAGCAGACCTTTCTGAGTAGTACTGAAATGAATGACAATTCCAAGTAAGAAATATGATGGACTCTACAGGGAACCTGGATTCAGGACTGACCCTATCATCAGGCAGAGTGAGGCATCTGCCTGGGGAGATGGCAGCCAGGCAAAGCAGTGATCAACAAGTTACAAGATATTATATAACAGAGCCATGTGTCAATCCTGGACTGCCCTGCTGCCCTCAGGGGTAGCAGAAAATGTTTTCCCATCACCAATGTTGAAATAAGATTCAACTTCAAGTCCGGGTGGCACTGATCTTGGACCAGTGAATCAATTGAAGGTGATCCGTATGTTTATGGGAATTTCCTTGCACTAATATGGGGGTGGGAGCCTCAGGCCCAGAGACCAAATGCAGCCCCACACACACACACACAAGGCCTCTCTATATGGCCTTCAGAACTCTCCCCAGGCCACCCTCCTTGATGGCTGTGCTTTCCATAGGAGTGCTTTTGCCTGCCTGGAATGTCTCCTTGAACTCTGATAATGACTCTTGCTTGGATGGACAAGGGAGAGGGGTATGGGAGTGTGTATAGAAAGTAGCCTACAGTGCAAAGATAAAATTTGCATCTAGCTCTACCCACCACTGGTATGTGGCCTTTCGAAGATTGCCCTGAAGAGAATGTGGCCATTGGGCTGAAAAATTCCCCACTCTTGCACTGATATTTGTATTTGTGTACTAAGTAAAACTGAACCCAGTAGTATCAACCAAGTCTGAGACAAAGTATTCTTGTGCCAGCTCACTTGCTAAATTAACTCTTCGCTAACACCATATCCCAAACTCGTTTACATCAACAATATGTAGCAGGTATGGGGAACCTCAAGTCCACAGGCTAATTAGGCTTTGCACGAGTCCTATTTTGGCCTATGAGGCCATTTCCTCAAAATGCAGCCTCCTGCCCCACTCCTATGTGGCATCAAGTGAAGGGCAAGTGCAGATGGAGCTGCCAATGCATAATCAGCAGCCTCAAAGTACACTCTTGATTGTGCATTGGCAAGGAGGTTGTGCCTTGGCAAGGAGGCTTGCTGTCACCACCAATCAGCTGCTTGCACCACTGAGTTCCCCATGGGGAATTCTGTAGCTCAGCTGATAACAGCGAAAGGGGCAGTCTGAAGTCAGTTCCTTTCAGCTGATCAGTGATGACTTCAAGCCTCCTGGGATCAGCTGTGCTACTGAGTACCCCGGAGGTATTCAGTAGCATAGCCAACTCCTACAAAAAGCAGAGCTTGAAGTCAGTGCTGATCAGCTGATTGGTGGTAACTTCAAGCCCCGCTTACCTAGCAAAATGGAAATCACCTAACATCATAATGATCTCATGTGATTGACAGGTGGTGGGCCAAGAGTGGCAGAATCTAGGATCCAGCCTGCCGGCCAGATCCAATTCCCCACCCCTAGACTATAGAAAACTCTCCTGTGAGCCTCCAACTCCTCCTTGCCCACCAATTCTTGAGGCCATCCCACCCCTGCTGGTCTCACTTCCAGTTTGGAGACCAGTTGGAGAAACAACTTTTTAAATAACCTGGGGGTTGTAGGAATGGATCAGATGGAGAGTTAAGCACCATTTCCCATCCACCAATTGTCCATTACAAACATTCCCCAGATACCATCAGGAACCCAGAATTTTGCTCATAAAACCTAGTTTGGATCTGAAATATGCATTATGAGTATCCGAAGAAAAATAAATCCCCATTTTTCATGCCTTCCATGTCTTTGTTAACTTCCAGTTTGAATCATGCATTTATCAAGACTGCTACATACATTTCCTTCCAATTTCATTATGCAGTTATTTAAGGTTCAATGTGCTGTGCCAGATGGAATCAAATCCTTTTTTTAGGTTGATGAAGCAGCTCAAACTATGAAAGAAAATCACCTGCTTTGAACTAGTGATATCCTGTCTTTTTAAAAAAAATAAAAATAAAAAGGCAGCTATACAGTAGGGCCCTGCTTTCTGGCACTTTGCTTCTCGGCGCTTCGCTAATGCAGCGGTTTTGAATTGTATCCATGTTCCATATGTTCGGCGCTTGTTCCGTTTTTGCGGTGGAAAATTGCCAGAATACAGAGACCGTGAGTGCACAAATTGATGACACCTGACGCCCTTCTCCGACTCAGCTACTGAGCGCATTGTCAGAGCTTGGAAACGTGCCTTTTTAAAACTACAGTTGGGCTGATGGGAGTTGTAGTTCAAAAAAGAAATGTTTCCAAGCTCTGATGATGCGCTCAGCAGCTGAGTCTGAGAAGGGCATCTGGCGCCATTTTATTGTTGAGGGAGGCGGCAGAGGGCGAGCGAGTACGCAAGCGAACAGGCAGGGGGCGAGTGAGTGGGCAAGGGGGGATAAGCGAGGGAGGCAGCGGAGAGCATGTGAACGAACAGGCAGGGGGAGGGGGAGTGGGCAAGGGGGGACAAGCAAGGAAAGCAGTGGAGGGCGAGCAAGCACGCAAACAGGCAGGGAGAGAGAGAGCAGGCAAGGGGGGTGAGCAAGGGAGGCGGTGGAGAGTGAGCAAGTGAACAGGCAGGGGGAGGGTGAGCGGGCAAGGGGGGATGAGCGAGGGAGGCAGCAGAGAGCACTTGTGCGAACAGGCAGGAGGGAGGGTGAGTGAGTGGGCAAGGGGGGAAGAGTGAGGGAAGCAGCGGAGGGCAAGCAAGTGTGTGAACAGGCAGGGGGAGGGGGAATGGGCAAGGGGGGACAAGCGAGGGAGGTGGCAGAGGGCAAGCGAGCAGGTGCAGGCAGGCAGGCAGCGCCCTCCCTGCAATCTACGGCTGGGCACCTGCCACAGAAAAAGAGCACTACTCCCCCACCATAACGAGGGCGAGTGAGCAAGCGAGCGAGTGGGGGAGAGAGGGCAATGCATAGAAAAGTGGAACATCGATCAGCTGTTGCATGGGAAGCTTCAGGGACCAAGCACTGTCAGGTGGAGCTACCCACGCTGCAGCTGATCAATGTTCCGCTTTTCGACGGTTTTCGCTTTTCGGCAGGGGTCTGGTCCCTAGCCTGCCATATAAGTGGGGCCCTAATGTATTATAATGGGCAGAAAGTGACACACTGCTCTTAATAGATCACTGGTATGTATTGTTCATTGCAATGCTCTTAAATACAGATGGTTGCCATTGAATTTATGTTGTACTGTTCTGAAACATAGTAAGCAGACATATGTATGCATTATACCATTTGGAAAAATAATTGCTTTGGGGGGATAGTTTTTCCACATGAATTTAAGCATTCTTCTTTGATCCGCACTATAAAGAAATGTTTATTCTCTTAAATTTCAGTATGCTGGTATGAACAAATTTCAGTGCACCACTGCAACTAAAACATATTGCCCCAAACACAAATTCTCACTTTGATATTTAGTGCTTCAATGTAATGAAACAGAAAATAAGAAGCAGGGGTAACAGGTTAAATATCATGAAGCACACAAAATTAGAACTGAATTTCTCACAAAGATCACTGTGTGTGTGTGTGTTTAAACAACAAAACAATACAGAAATGCACATTACCCATGCATGATCAACCAGAATCATGCTCAGACTACAATCAGAGACTAAATTCAATTTAACATGTTACTGTTGCATTATAAATGTTATTAATGGCCACACAACTTCAACAGCTGTGTCCCCGTGTGTTAATTTCTGCAACATCACTTTAGTCAGAGCTTCTCTTAACCAAAGAGCTAGGTATTAACAATCTCATATTAACCCAGTGAGCCCTAATAGTACCCCCAAGAGGTAGAATGCAGATAGCCCACAGCCCGCACAGCCACAAAAGACAGGAGAGACAGGCGGAGCCAGCAAACAGGGGGGCAGCTGGGAAGCTCTCTCCCTGCAATCTGCGGCAGTACTCTGCCGCAGATCATGGAAGGGGAGTGCTACTCCTCTTCCACCCTATCAAGGGGGCCCTCAAGGACCCCTGTGGCCCCAGGGACCCTCGGCCAGGGCCTGATCTGGCCGCCCTTTAGCGCCAGCCCTGCACATAGCAGTCTTTTTAATGGAATAGCTCCCAGGTTTTCAAGGGAAAGCTTCCTCTGACAAATCTCTGAAACATATGAATAATGAATATGGGGATGCCACTGAAAACTGCACCCTAAGTTGAATCCTCCCCTTTCCTTTTATAAGATGTACTAAAGTTTATCCCATTTCCTAAAATCATAATTTTATGTGTTTTCCCAACCTGAACAGTGGCAGATAATGATGAGGAGTTTGGACTGGGGAAACATAACATGATGACGTCAGGATACACATTATGGAGAGAAGGGGGGAAATTTAACACAGGATTCCATTTTCAGCCACAGACCCATGGTTATTGTAGCATATAGTTATATTCAAAACTCCACTGTATGGATCTTACTGTGAACATCTCTGGATCATGGTTCTGACCTTTTGCATTATTGCCAGTGGCTACTAACCCTGATGGTTATGTTCTGCCTTTACTGTTGGAGGCGGTATGCTTCTGAATACCAGTTTCTGGAAACTGCAGGAAGGGAGAATGCTCTTGTGCTCAGGTTCTGCTTGCAGGCTTCCCATCTGGTTGGCCACTGTGAGAATAGGATGCTAGACTAGATGAGCCACTGGCCTGATCCAGCAGGCTCTTCATTAGGAACAGAAAAAGCTGTCAGTTTCAGTTCTCTCACTTTCTCATTTTTCCAATCTTAAATTCAGTTCTCCACATTTATTTTGTAATTTTTAAAAAAATCCTCAGAAAAATTCACTAGCATGTATGCAGTTTTGAATAGCATACACATTTTCCCAAACCATTCCCCATAATATAATGCATATCTCTATGTTATTTTTACCAATATATGTATTGTTATGCCCACTTTTCCCTAATATATTTTTGTAAACATTGGTTGGTTGGAGAACTGCACTGGAAATTTTAAATAAATGCGAATTTTGAATGATGGTTACATTTCATTTCTCATATTGTTTTGGAAAATGTGAATTTGATACCTTCACCTTTCAATGTGAACTGAATACAATTTTTCCTTCATCCTTATTCTTCATGTGTTCTTATGTTCTTATTATGCACGCACTGGTTTTGTGAATATACTGCACTGAAGATATTAGCAGAGGGGCAGGGAGCCTGTGGCCCCAGATGACAGATCCCCATTCCCATCAGCCTCAGCCAGCAGGGTGATTAATAAGGCATTATTAGAGCCATTAAGAGTGTTATATTATGACTTGGGAGACCAGGGTTCAAATCACCACTCAGCCCTGAAGTTACTGGGTGACCTTGGGCCAGACACTGCCTGTAAGTATAACCTACCTCACAGGGCTGTTGTGAGGAATAAATGGAGAGGGAACATGCACAACATCTTGAGCTCCTTGGAGGAAAGGTGGGATATAAATGCAATAAAATAAATAAATAAATGACAGCAACATCTGGAGACACAAAGGTTTCCCACCTTTGTATTAGAATATGGAATATCCAAGAGTTGATCAAATCACAGTGCCCTTTGTGAAAAATGTCCTATTCATCTTTAACAGAGTTAAAATGTTCTCACAGTATATTGCGTATCTTGCAAGTATCATCCTATGCCTATTAAAAATGCCCCACCTAACTCTTCAAAAGAATGAAAACTGCATCCTTTACAGCCCATTACTTTGGGGGCTTATAGTCAACATATAATCAACATCCTGATGTTTCCGGCAATGAGTCTACTCATTAATGAAAATGTCATTCAAAGATTTGTTTAAATGTAAATCATAGATCACTAGAGCAAGAAACAAAACTAATGGCACAAGATTAAAGGTTATATTCAACAGTGTTGCTTAGCTGACGGTAAGATATCTATTAGCAGAATGGAGAAGAAAACAATTTCCACCAATTCCCTCTCTCTATCCCCTACAGCTCCTTGGACCTTCATTAAATCAGCTATGGATCATCCCTCAACCCTCTGAAGCAGATTTAAGGGTCATGAGGAGAAAATTACCAAAAATTGCTTCTCCTTCCATTTCTCTGATGGAAGCCTTACCGTCAGCTGAGCAACGCCACTGGGTACAACCTTAGAGCTGCAAAAAAACAAAAAACAAAAACACCCTCTACCATGATTATTAATAGAATAGTAATAATAGTAAGCATTAAGGCCAAAGATTCCAAAAATAATTATAAATATTAGACCTTGATTAAATTTGATGTTCAGGACATTTGCATATGCTGTGTTGATTCCATAGTCTTTAACAGATAGTCCATATGTAGATACCAAGTTGTTTAAATTTATGTAAAAATAACCTACTACACGACTAACAGTTCTGCCAGTAAAATAGTAATATAGAATTGGATGTCATATATCAAGTTTGTGGCTCAAGTGCTGACCCCTAAATCATTATCTAACCTATCTGAATATATGAATTTAAATATTCAATTTCTAAATCTGCAACAAACAGAATCTGAAACATTTATCTTAAATTCAGGAAGAATGTCTTAACTTAATGTGACATTTACAGCTCATTTAAGCTTTGGGGGTGTTTTTTTTAATCATTTCCTAGAATTGCATCAAGTATATTCTCCACTCCCACAAATTTCATTCTAATACTCTGGAGGAGGCAGAGAAGTGTTCAGTCTGGTTTTTACAGGACTACTATATATCTTTTTGGCATGCTTCCATGAACTAAAAATATTCAAACTTGTAAGATATACTGCTCTAAAATATTGTTTTTCTTAGGCAGACCTGATACATTTGAAAAGACCTCGAAAAAGAAAAACACATACTTTAGTCAACAGAAGAATAAGTAACATGATGCAACAAGCTAAATACTAAATTAACTCCAGGTTTCTGACCACAACGTCTCCAAACTTAAAAAGTCAAATTACAGACAAGTCTGAGGTGCAAGATCTGCTGGAATCCTACATTTTAACAGCCATTTAGAAATCCTGTAAAAGTCTTAACTATCTCAAGATCCAAAATGCCTGAAATATGGTTGACTGTAATATGTATCAACATATCTCAAAGTGCTATTTAGTACTATAACAGCATTTATTATACAGTATTTTTGTAGTTTAATGCCTCCCCACTGAGAAAATGGCAGAATAATAATACTATGCCAGATTTTGAGTGTGCACTTAGAATGGTTTAGTTCAAAAACACTGCTTTGGACAAAGGAAATGTTTACAGATGCATCATACTGATGTGGAACCTGTATACCGTTCAATACTGAGCCTATTAAATCCAGCACTTTTCAGATTCCTCCCACAACTTCATCCTACCAAGTAAGCATAAGGTAATTGAGGCACTGAGGAAGGAGTTGGAGTCGATGACTTTACGGGCCCATTCCAACTCTACTATGTTGTTGTTTATTGTTGTTCTTTGGCTGTATTTAATTGTTGCTGTTTGTTGGTTGGTTGTTGTGTGAATGAGATTGAGTGGATGTGTGTGAGTATTTGTGTTGTTTGTTGTTTTAGTGTTTGTCGTATTAGATTCATTTTAAGATGTGCCTGGGAGAACATACTCTGGCCCTAGCAAGGGGATTTTCAGGGGACCCAATTAAAGTAGTGACGGGTAATGGGAGGTATGGTGTTGGGAGGAAAACGTGCCAGGTAAGGGGAACTCGTCCCAGACAAGTTGTATCTGTGCCTTGTTCCGGTTCTCCTCATATCCACAGGATTGTTGGTAGTACTGTCAGCCAGCTCTCGGATCTCCAGGTGCTGCTTTTAAATGCTAGATCGGTTGCTAATAAAACCCCCCTTATCCACGATCTGATCGTGGAGAAAGGTGCCGATCTTGTGTGTATTACCGAGACCTGGGTGGATGAGCAGGGAGGAGTTGCTCTCCCCAGCTCTGCCCACCTGGGTACTCCGTGCAGCACTGTGGTAGATCTGAGGGCCGGGGAGGTGGGGTTGCTGTGGTCTATAGGAGTTCTTTCTCTCTCACCAAGCACCCTGTCCAGACGGCGACTGGTTTGGAATGTCTTCATCTTGTGCTGGGCCAAGGAGACAGACTGGGAATACTGTTGGTGTACCGCCCACCTTGCTGCCCAACAGCTTCCCTAGCTGAGCTGACAGAGATAGTCTCGGAGGTATTGTTGAGGTCCCCCAGACTCGTGGTACTGGGGGATTTCAACATCCATGCCGAGGCTGCCTTGCTCGGGGCGGCTCAGGACTTCATGGCCTCCATGACAACCATGGGGCTGTCTCAAATTGTTACTGGCCCGACACATGTATCGGGACATACTCTTGATTTGATCTTCGCCACTGGTCATGGAGATGGTGATCTGAGGGTGGGGTATTTTTCATCTACTCCATTGTCATGGACAGATCATCGCTTGTTGAGTTTTAGACTCATGACAGCCCTTTCCCTCTGCAGAGGTGGGGGACCTATTAAGTTGGTCCGCTCCCGGAGGCTTATGGATCCTGTAGCTTTCCAGAGGGCTCTGGGAGTTTTTCTGGCTGATAGCACTGGTGCTCCTGTCGAGGCCATGGTTGACCTGTGAAATACGGAGATGACCCGGGCCATCGACATGATCGCTCCCGCGCACCCCCTTCGGTGCCGAACTCATACAGCACTGTGGTATACCCCGGAGCTGAGAGTGATGAAGCAAGAGAGAAGGAGGCTAGAGTGCAGGTGGAGGCAAATTCCTGACAGATGTAATCATTCCTTGGTAAGTGCTTCCACTAAGTTGTACATAAAAGCAGTTAGGGCGGCGAAAAAGTCTTATTTTGCTACCACCATTAGATCATCCCTTTGCCGCCCAGCGGAGCTTTTTAGGGTGGTACGAGGGCTCCTACATTGTGGCCCTCATGATACTAAGGAAACATCGGAAGCCCGCTGCAACGAATTTGCGGAGCACTTCCAGGACAAGATTGCATGCATCCATCGGGACTTAGACTCTGATGTTATGACAGATGAATCCATTGAAGTGTCCAGAGCGCGGCCTTGTCCTTTATTATTGGATGAATTTCAGTTGGTGCAGCTCGAGGAAGTGGACAAGGTGCTTGGAATGGTGCGGGCGACCACGTCTGCTCTGGACCCCTGCCCATCTTGGCTGGTGAAGACTGGCAGGGCTGTAACCACCGGCTGGGCCAAGGAGGTAATAAATGCCTCCTTGAGAGAGGGAGTAGTCCCTGGTAGTCTCAAGGAGGCAGTAATAAGACCTCTTTTAAAGAAACCTTCTTTGGACCCAGATGTTTTGAACAACTATAGACCGGTGGCAAATGTCCCTTTTTTGGGCAAGGTTTTGGAGCGGGTGGTCGCTGGCCAGCTCCAGGCGCTCTTGGATGAAACCGATTATCTGGATCCGTTTCAATCCGGTTTTAGGTCTGGTTTTGGCACTGAAACAGCCTTGGTCGCCCTGTATGATGACCTTTGTCGGGAGAGGGACAGGGGGAGTGTGACTCTGTTGATTCTCCTTGATCTCTCAGTGGCGTTTGATACCATCGACCATGGTATCCTTCTGGGGAGGCTCGCGGAGTTGGGAGTTGGAGGCACTGCTTGGCAGTGGCTCCGCTCCTACTTAGCGGATCGTCGCCAGAAGGTAGTGCTTGGGGAACATTGCTCGACACCCTGGACTCTCCATTGTGGAGTCCCTCAGGGGTTGGTTTTGTCCCCCATGCTCTTTAACATCTACATGCAGCCTCTGGGTGCGGTCATCAGGAGTTTTGGAGTGCGTTGCCATCAGTACGCTGATCACACGCAGCTCTACTTCTCCTTTTCACCTTCTTCAGGTGAAGCTGTTGATGTGCTGAACCGTTGCCTGACCGCGATAATGGACTGGATGAGAGCTAATAAACTGAAACTCAATCCAGACAAGACTGAGACACTGTTGGTGAGCTCTTTCCCTGCTCAGATGGTGGATGTTTATCCTGTTCTAGATGGGGTTACACTCCCCTTGAAGGAACAGGTTCGTAGTTTGGGGGTCCTTTTTGACCCTTCCTTGTCGCTCGAGGCTCAAGTGGCCTCGGTGGCACGGAATGCGTTTTACCACCTTCGCTCAGTAGCCCAACTACGCCCCTATCTGGACAGTGATGATCTCGCCTCTGTTGTCCACGCTCTGGTAACTTCTAGATTGGATTACTGTAATGCGCTCTACGTAGGGCTGCCCTTGAAGACTGTTCGGAAACTTCAGCTAGTGCAAAATGCGGCAGCCAGGCTGTTGATGAGGACCAATCGGTCCGCGCATATAACACCTGTCCTGGCTCGCTTGCACTGGCTACCTATTTGTTTCCGAGCCAGATTCAAGGTGCTGGTTTTGACCTATAAAGCCTTACACGGTGTGGGACCGCAATACCTTGTGGAACGCCTCTCCCGCTATGAACCTACCCGTTCACTTCGTTCAGTATCTAAGGCCCTCCTCCGGGTACCAATTCACCAGGATGCCCGGAGGACTGTTACTAGATCTAGGGCCTTTTCTGTGGTGGCCCCCGAATTGTGGAACAGCTTACCGGAGGAAATACGCCTGGCGCCTACGGTTCTTTCTTTTAGGCGCCAGGTTAAGACCTGGCTATACTCCCAGGCATTTTAATGTTTAATGTTTTATGTTTAATGTTTTAGTTTAATGTGTTCCTCTTTGTTACTGATTTTATTCTATATTGTATCTTAATCTCGTTTTGTACACCGCCCAGAGAGCTATTAGCTATGGGCGGTCTAGAAATGAAAATAAATAAATAATAAATAAAATACTATTCTGATTCTATGTGGGGCAACAAGGCTCAAAGAGTGACATAGGATAAGCAGGGAACAGCAGCAAACAGTTATTCAGATCTAAAAAGTTACCTAGAAAGCATGCCACGTGATGTCTTCTAATCTATAAGATATTCAGATGGTTCTTTCAGAAATGGCTGACTTTCTTGCAATTCTATCCTCTGATCATATAGATCACTCAAAATATACCATGTTTCAAGGATGACAGAGATGTAATGGTGAGTAACAAAGTTGTAATATCGGTTGGAATGTGATCGTGCCACACTCATCCTTGTTTCTACATCCCAGTCATTTGATTCCAATCATTTACAGCTGATGTGATAGAGTGTTGACCTAGGACTGGGGAGATCCAAGTTCAAATCTCACCAACGGATCTTGGGCCAGTTACTACCTCTCAGCCTAACCTACCTCATAGAGTTAGTCAGTTATTCATTTTTTTGTTGTTCGTATACCCTGCACTTTCTCCTGTAGGAACCCAGGGTGGCTAAGAACACTCTTAAAACACTATACAAATACACTATACCATAAAACAATAGTTAAAATTATTAAATTATTAACAGAATGGCAACCTTTAAAACACAATGCAGTGGACAATAAATTCACTCTGTTAAAACAAGCAGCTACCTACCAAACATCAGCAAGTTCGGGGCAACCAAATCTCATCTGGGAGAGAGTTCTATAGTCAGGGGGACTCCCTAGCAATAGAAATTCCTCCCTGGCTCATGCCACTCCCCCATGTGCTGTACCCTCTTATGGTACATGAGCAGAGCTTCCCCTGCAGATCCTGAAGCACATGCCAGAAGGAATTGGTGGAGACACTTAGGTGGAGGTCATATAGGGACATGTATCCCAGTACCAACACCCTGAATAGTGCTGTCAATCATTGAAGAATTCTAAAGATTAGTACAATACTATCCATTTCTGCTGCCCCATGTAACAATCTGGCAGCAGTCATTTCTTATACCAATATGTGAAATTATTTCCTTGCTCTTGATTTCTTCTCATTACCACCCAGATGACCTAGACTTATCTATTATAAGGATTGAAAAAGTATGGCACGTGAAACAGTGATGGTAGTGGGAAGTCAGTACTAGAGTGATAAATTGCCACCAGTTGGGAAGGAGGGTTTTTTATAATGAAAACATGGCATACATAATAGACGTTGCCTTAATCCTAATCCCTTCCCAGCATCCTGGATTCAAGACTTCAAATCTGACGGAAGATAGGACATGGAAAGTGGCAGATAATCCAAACAAGAGATGGATTGATTCCATAAAGGAAGCCACAGACCTGAACTTACAAGATCTGAACAGGGTGGTTCATGACAGTTGCTCTTGGAGGTCATTGATTCATAGGGTCACTATAAATCGTAGTCAACTTGGAGGCACATAACAACAACAACAGTTAAAGAGCATGACTGTACTGCACAATGGATGTTTGGCCATTTGTTTCAGTTGGCTGTGAACTATATTTGGTGTCTCTAATGCTCTTCTTCAAATCCCTCCCCAAAGTCCACCTTTTCCATGGAACCTATTGCTTTACATAGTCCTCAACCTCAACTGAAATGAAGTTGATCTACATACAATTGCATTTGTACATATTTAATCACTTGATTTCCTCTTCTTTTTCCTTCCATAGCACCATTTATCCCCCAATATTGCAATTTAGATTGTAATGTCCTCAGCACAAGGACCTATATTTTCTCTCTCTCTCTCTCTCTACTTGTGCTTACTCTTTAAAGCATCATGTACAATGAGAATGGACTCCTATAAACAACAACAGTACTATGAGGTGACAAAAATGTGAAAATAAGTATTTCTATAGCTGGAAATTATCTCCTTGTCTGAACAGCAAATGGTACCTGCAGTATGTGCCCCAATGTATTTTAAATGTGCTATTTTAAAATTTGACTGACTGTTCTCTGTTTTCCAGTGAGTCAATTTCCAAATGTAGTCAGCCTGTCTGAGTTCTCCCCATAGTTTATTGTAATTCTATTTTAATTCTGTGAAAACATATGCAGCCCAATCCTATGCACGGTTACAGTGGGATGAAAAGATCTCTGCCTTAAGTGTTTTTGTATTTTTTTAACCTTTCTTTCTTTAACCTAAAAGAAAACAGTATTGTTTTTATATTGTTTTTAGGTATGTATGTAAATCACCTTGAGAAACATGTAAAAGGTGATTCATATATTAATAGATAATTAAAAGTAAGTTCCATTGATTTCAGTGCTACTTATTCCACAATATATGTGTGCAGGACTGCAGCCTTAGTCAAGTCTCACTCATCTTTTGGAGAGTTAAAATTAGCGTTATGAAGGCAGCTATTTGAGGCTTTCTAAAGGGGGCAATACATCCTAACATAAATTTAAGGGTGATATCCAACTAAGTCATACTCACAACAGACCATCTGAAATCAATGGACTAAAGTTTATTATTACCCATCGTATCTGTGCTCCTCTCACCGAAAATGTGAGATGGACAGAAAATCCTTAGAGAAGTCTGAATTGTTTTGATTATTTTCAGATTATTACATTAAAATCACAATCACACTTTGTTATTCAATCTATTTTTTATTATATTTTCCTCCTAAAACAGCCATTACTTTATCCTTCCCACAAACTAACATCCACTATCATCCTATACTGTACACAATTATTTCAATATCTGGACTTCCTTCATGCTGCGTCACTTTTGGAGCCATTTTTGACTGAATTATTATCGCTCCAATGTTATCCTTGTAGGTGATTTTCTCTTTTCCCATTAATCAACTGCAGAATCAGCATGCACGCACGTGCGCGAAGTATACAATGCAACTTTACAGAGACAAAACACTTAAGTGTTTATTCCTTATCTGATGGGTTAATCCCCCCCACACACACTTGAAGCTACCACCACAGTAACCACACACTGTAGCCTGAACTTGAGATCTGAACTCTTTGGGAAGATGCAGTTTGCTGGTAAAACATGGAGATGGTCTACTATCTCCCTAGGCAGGAAACAAGCAGTTCCTTACAGACTCTGGCCAAGTTTTCTGGTTCATAATCATCACTTTAAAATATAACAACAACAACTCTGTCACTGGGGCTTTAGTTTAAATCTTCCTTCCCGGTGGAAGGCTTATATTCAAAAGCTAAGCCAGAAGCTCAAAGCAGCCTATGAAAATTGGTATTACTGTAAATCTTTGGGGGACAGGGTCTTGAATGTGTGTCTGTTAACACCTCTCCGTTGGAAAATGGAAAGTTGTTTTGAAAGAGGCGCTTTGAAGAAATCAAATTTCCTCTAAAGGGCAAAAGCAAGCCGGAGGGAGAGAGCGAGAGAGAGGCTGTCCAACACCCTTTTGCCCTTCAGCAGAGTGGAAGCCCAGCTGCCTGCTTAATAGTTTCATCAGAAGAGGGAAACTTGGAGCCGCACTTTCTTCCACAGTTCCCCAAGTGCCTGTTAAGTCCGTCTGTGCGAGATGTAGGAAAGAGCTACCCCTGACCGAAAAACCGCACGAGTGCCAACATTTCGCTACTGCTCTTCATTACTGTCGTGGGGGGAGCACTCAGAACGAACGGGGGGGGGAATGAGGAGAAAGAAAAAACAAAGGGCGGCGGGTTGGGAAGGGAGAGCAACTGAAGGGTGTTGGGGGGGTGCCAGAAGCCCCTCAAGGATGCACACAGCTCTACGGAACTTTCCAAGCCGCCAAACCTTACTGTACCTCGTTGCTGAGGTGCTGCCTGGTGCTGCTGAGGTTGTAGAACTTGAGCGCCGCACCGGCTCAGAAACGCGGTGAGGACCAAGAGAGGAGGCAGCCCGGTTCGCGTCATTGCTCCTCCTCAGCGGCGAACACCGCTCTTTCTCTCTCCCTTTCCTCGGCCAGCGAAATAGGTTTTAAGAGAAGCGACGCTGCCCGCGGGAGGAGGGCAGAGAGAAAGTGAGGCGGAGAAGCCCCTGCCACAAGGGAGGGGACCGAGGAGGGATACGCCTCTATCCCGCTGTGCTGCTGAAGGTTTTGCTCACTCCTTTAGCCTGGCCCACTCTAAAGTCGGGCACCGGCCAAGGGCCTGAGGAGGGTCACGAGACAATGAACAATCAGGGAAGCCTTCCAAGGAGAGAGGCTTAGCACAAATTAAGAGGGTAGCGACAGGCGTGCGGGGGGCGGGCGGAGATAAGGGAACAGCTACAAGGTCTTGGCCAGAAAGTCAGGGGGTATTTAGAAACAACGCAGCACAGACTGTCTAGAAAACGACACTTACAGTCTACCTCAGTGTAATAAGTTCACTTCTCGGGCAGCAGTTCCAGGCACTGGGGAGAAGATGGAGCCCTGTGGCACTGCACAGAACAACTGTCAGAGGCCAGACAAGATACAGTCTCTCAATGCCTCTATTTGGCACCAACACTGTAGGCAGAAGCTGAACCACTCCCAACCTGCAGAGCTGATCCAGCAGGATACCATGGTCAATGGTATCACAAGCCACAGAGAGATTAAGAAGAGGCTACAGGGTCACCCTCTCCTGATAAATTTAAGTAAATAAAGTGTTAACAAGTTCCTGTAAGGCTAAGATAATGTCAAAAAACTTATGCATAAAAATAAATGTTATGACATTTTTCTGTTAAAATATTTATCTTAGTCATATTCATAACTATGCCAATTAAACCAGTTGAATGAAAATCTATAGATATATTATCATTTCTCTAGTTAGCCTTTAGCCTAAGAGCTTCTCAAGAAAATCCACTGCATTAGGAATCTGGGAAGCTGCCTTATATTAGTCAGACCACTGGTCCATTTAGGTCAGTATTGTCAATACTGACTGGCAGCAGCTCTCCAGGGTTTCAGGCAGGAGTGTCTCCCAGCCCTACCTGGAGATGTGGGAGATTGAACCTGCAACCTTCTGCATGCAAAGCAGGTGCTCTATCACTGAACTATGTTGTTGCAGGCTCCACTTGTACTATCTATTGGCCAGAGACAATTGATATTAGCTAATATGGTACATAGGAAAAGTAGGGAAATAGATACAGACCTTACATACAAAGAGAAAAACTAATTATTTGAATCAAATTTCCTCTAAAGGGCAAAAGCAAGCTGGAGGGAGAGAGCTCAAGATTACTTTAAAATATGATCTACCTGTAATCATATTTAACAACTATGCCTGTACATAATGAGAGAGAGAAAAGGGTACGTTCCCCTACCCCTCTACACTTACTGGTGAAGTGTGGATGCTAAATGCATTAATAATTTTAAACATAAAAGCGTTACTTGTCCTCTACTGACACCAACTACAAGGGTTTCCATCTTGCATGCGTGAAATGTAGAGATCAAGAAATATAACTAGTGGAATAATCTATATTCTTTGCAGGGTTAGGGTGGCGCTGTTTGAAAATTGCGGTCCACAAACGCCGTCCGACCAACCTGAACGACCTAGAGCAAATCTGCCAAAAAGAATGGGCCAAAATCCCTCAGACACTGTGTGCAAAGCTGGTACATACCTACCCCGAAAGACTTAAAGCTGTTATTGCAGCAAAAGGTGGCTCTACCAAATATTAATGTTTGTGGGTTGAATACTTATGCAAGCAACATGTTTCAGTTTTTTATGTTCCTTACAAACATTTCCTAACATAAAACCAATGTCACCTTACAATAACTGATTTTGAGTTTCAGTGTTTCAAAATATCATACAGAACAAAATTAAAATGTACCATTTATAATTCAGTAATATGAGAGCATTGGTCAGGGGTCTGAGTACTTTTGCAAGGCACTATAGGTGTATTGGTGCACCTCAAAGGCAAACTTTTTAGAGCATGGACTGTTATAAGAAAGAACCTACCTTTATGACATTCATACATTGCACATTGAAGTAGATACTTTGTAAGGATTAAATAAACTTCACTGATGAAAACTTGATTGAATAAATTTGTGTATATGATAGACAAACACAATTGGATTCATTTATGTGTTGCTTGTCTTATTTATTTATTAAGAGCATTTGTACCCCACTCTTCAGCCAAAAAGGCTCTCTGAGTGGCTGATATAATCAGTTAAAAAAAGACAGTTCCTGTCCACAGGCTTTACAATCTAGAAGATACAACAGGAAAAAAGAGGGACAGGGAGGGAAGAGGAAATATGCAAACCCAGGAGCCAGTTCTTAAAGTTAAATGGTAGTCCTCATAATGACCACCAGGAGTTGAACCTGTTCAGGGGCAGGAGGTGCTATCTGATGCAGCTGGTCACTGGTGGAATAAGCCCTGCTTCCCATATCTCCCACTCAGGCAGCCTGCTGGAATAGCTGCTGCCAGGCCATGGGTGCTTTATGTTTAGTTTTCTTTATTTTGTTTGGTTTACTTATTATTTCTTTGGGGAGGAAATAACAATAAAAACATTTTAAAAAACAACTTAAGAGAAAAGTACTTATAGTATTTCATTCATGCTCAAAAAGCATGGAAATTATGTTAAGTTATCCACCTTAATTTCTGTATCATGCAAGGAGCAAATGTGTTCTATAGTCTCACAGATCATACTTGTTTACAACTTAGCCCTCATGCACTCACACTTGCCCTTAGATTTTTTTTTTCTATCACCAGATAGATTCTCTATTTCACATTTCATACTGGTGAAATAAATTATTTTGATGCATTACAAACAGAGTTGTCAGGCTTTATTCTGGTAGAATGCGGAAGCTGCCTTAACTATACTGCCACTCTTGACTATATAATACTTAGCACTTATATAGCACATTTTGAATGTTCAAAGTGCTTCAAATAAATTATCTCAGTAATTGTTGCACCGCAGGGTAGCTAAGCCTGGACTAGGATTCACATTACTGGCAAGGCACATGAAAACATGGGATCAGGTCTCAGGACCTAGAGAATGTGATCAATTTGGACTCACAGGAGATTGCCATAGCTGTTTTCAGATATCCTAATGGCAACCAAGGGCTGTAAACAGCTGATGTTTCTTAACCCTGTTTTTTAATAAATATTTTGTTAGAACTTGTCAACTCGATGTCTTCAGTTGCCTTGCTGATATCAAATGTGAATCCTAGCCCATGCTTAACTACCCTGTGGCACAACAGTTATTCTTTGTATTACAAGCTTTTGGGAATCTATCTATCTATCTATCTATCTATCTATCTATCTATCTATCTATCTATCTATCTATCTATCTATCTATCTATCTATCTATCTATCTATCTATCTATCTATCTATCTATCTATCTATCTCTATCTGTCTGTCTGTCTGTCTGTCTGTCTGTCTGTCTCTCTCTGTGTGTGTGTGTGTATGTGTGTGTGTGTAAACTGGAGGTATATTTCACTTTCACTTTTTTTTAATGGGCGGACATCCTACTTGCAATTGTGAGACAGCACAGTCAATATTGTCTCCTAATGTTCTCCCCTCCTGCTTTGCCCAATCAGTCAGGCTTCAGGGATGGGCTTTTTGTCAACACACCTGGCCAACAGTCATGAAGTAGTGGTTATGTGCTCACTTCAGCAGCATGTATACTAAAACTGGAACAATACAGAGAAGATTAACATGGCCTTTGCACAAGGATGACACACAAATTCATGACGCGTTCCATTTTTTTTTTTTAATGTAGTGGTTATGCCACATTTGGAAGCCAACATGGTGGCTTCACTTTTGAAGATGTATTTCAGGCACTATTTTGGCACACTGTTTGGGGGTCACTGTAATGATCCATGAGCACCTCTAAGGCAAGTCATTATTCATCTCTCCATGTTATAGATGTAGGGACTGATGTTGAAAGGTCTGCCTAAGGCACATGTCTAAAGTGAGACTCACTGTCACTATTCTCAAATCTTTCAGACAGGACAATAAAGAAATCTAAACGAATAAGAATATAGCTTTCTGGTTTACAGGAAACTATGGGCTGAATCGCACATGTATGTATGTTTCTTGCTGAATACATTAAATGCTCACTTGCATGTGTGAATGAACCATCACAGATCAAATGACACAGACCAGAGGTTCCCAACCTTTATGAGTATGGGACCCCCTTTATAAGCTCAAAAAATGTCATGACCCCCTGCCTCAGGGAGGCAGGCTGGCTGCCAGAAAGGAAGGGGGAAAGGAGCCTTTCCTTGCAGCATTGGTTCTTTTTGCTTCACAGAAAGCCCTCTCCTCTCATTCTGAGGAAGAGCAGCCACAGCAGCAACAGTGCGAGGAGACGGGAGTTGCTGATAGCAATCCCCTCTTCTTCCCGGTATCTCCACCCTCAGCCGCCTCTGGCGTCTGCCATGTATTTCATAGGTAGATGTCTGCCCTCAGTGCGCCTGAAAGATGCTCTGGTGCTTCAGCAAAAGTCCTTCCCTCTCGTTTGGAGCAAGGGGGAGGTGTCATCTGCAGCGGCAGTGGGAAGCAGACAGTGTAGAAGGAGTGAAGACTTTTAAAAAAATATTAATAAATAATTCATTTCTTTACTGTTTGCAGCCCCTTCTGGATTACTTCATGGCCCACCTGAGGATCACAGCCCCCAGGTTGGGAATCACTGACATAGACAGTACAAATTTATTTTCTTCCTTATCTCAAAATGTAATTTTTGTGTGTGTGTGAGCTGGCCTATAAGTCTTTATGATGGTGTATAATAAAGGGCAACATTACAAAACCTTCCACTAGTTTTGCTATAACATGGAACTAGCATTGCAGTGAGGAAAGTCTGTGCAAAATGAGTATGACATGCAAATCATCAAATGGCATATTACAAACATGCAGAGGTTTTGCACAGACTCACTGTCTAGGTTATTGCACATGACACCTTTCCTTGCTGTACCTGAAAATGCTCTTTTCTTCACATATTTCCTCAGCTACTTCAAACCCAAAATTCAGTTCAAATGCACACTACATTGTGCTGACAAGACAGTATTCTGCTGTATGTAAATAAATAAACAATCAATTTGTTCCCTTCACTACTTATCCATGTTGAACAGAGCTCTTTTCTTCTGCAGTAGTAAGCAATATTGCGATCTGGACCAAAACAGTATGTGCTCCAGTTACTTGCACTTTCTTTTCAAAGGATTCTTATTACTTCGCATTCTCAAAATTGGTATGCATTTTCCACCAGTAAAATGACAGCAACATTAATGCCCTACTAGCTGACAACTATTTGTCACTCTTATGGAAAATACTCTACTGCCCTTTGCACGTATGGAGATGAGGTGGAGAGGAATTCTTAACTTCTTAGTAGGAACAACATATTCAAGATTAGCCTTGACAATTTTGGCTTTGAAAGTTAGCAGTGCCAAATATTGGTCTATATAGATCTCTAACAGCAGCGGTTTTTACCAATGGCTTTGAAAATTTAAGAATAGATTATTTTCATTTTAGTCTACAGAACAATGTTGACTAAATACTTAAATCCACATGCATTTACTAGAGTTCAAATAATGATTTAATTGTTGTAAATCGCCCAGAGAGCTTCGGCTATAGGGCGGTATACAAATGTAATAAATAATAACAACAACAACAACAACAATAATAATAATGACTCACCCAGCATGAGTATGAATTACCAAGCAGACCTGTGATTGAATCTCTGCTCAGCCATGGAATTCACTAAGCAGTCCTGGGCAGTCGGAATGACTCAGCCTAGCCTACTTCACAGTGGTGTTGTGGGGCTAAAATGGGAAACAGACCATGTACGAAGTCTTGAACACCTTGGAAGAAGAATAGGATATAAATAAAACCTTGATGGGACAGTATAGATTACATGTGAACCATGTAGCAATGATGCCTATGCCTCCACAATCATATTGCCTCTGGAAATTTGTGATATAGAGTACACTGGAGTATATTCCAGTACACTGGAATGTGGCCTTGAACTCTGGTTATGCCTTTTGATTGCCTCGATGGAGGATAGACAGGGTGTGTAGAAAATAGCCTATTGTATAAAGGCAGAATTTACACTCATTGCCCTACCCACTTTTGCCTTTGATCCTGTCCACCAATGGCATGTGGCTCTTGGAAGGTTGCATAGAACGGAATGTGGCCAGTTTAAAATTTTGTGAGGTAAAATCCTACTCTGGAAGCAGTCTTAATTGTGCAATTTACACATTAGTAGACCTACAGAGTAGTCTTTCTAGAACATTGTCACAAATTGTCACTGTACAACATCTCCAACTTTCAGTCAATTACCACTTACCATTTTCCTTCTTGAAATAAAGCCTGGGGTATAAAACATCACAGAAATTCATTGAATTATGCTATTGGGTGTACCTATACCCCAGCCAGAGTTAGGGGTACTAAAACATCCCATGGGTTTTCTTTTAATAGAAAAATAGTCAGGGGCAGGTCAATGAAGAGCACTGGAGTCAAATATCCTATCCAAACAAACAAACTTGCAACCATATCTCCAAAGTCCCATTGTTACAGAAGGACAGACCTTTGGCCCCTAGAGGAAAGAAACATGGCTTCTACAAGCAAAGTTTTATTTTACAAATGGTGGGAATTATAAATGCCAGGGGAAGTGTTGTGAAGTGTTATACCACCCCCTTTTTTTGTCTCCCATCCCATTTTCTGGGAGAAGCTGGGAAGGGAAGTAACTAATCTGCATCCATCCATATCTAATTCCAAGCATCCCTCATGGGTTAGGTGGGTTGGGAGAATGTACTTTTAAATGCCCAGAGCATTCCTTTTGAAGAGTGACATCTACCTTGACAAGCAGCCTGGAGGAACACAGGAAAGCCAGCTTGGTTACAATGTTGTCACTAAGCTGGTAGAACTGTGTTGAACAGTGGTAGGAATGTAGTTGGGGACAACTTCTTCACCAGTATTGAGTTGGTCTAGAAAGATCTTACTCTTCTGGAACACCTGGATGCTGACACCTTTGCAATAGGGTACCAAATAAGAAAACCAACAGACAGTGCAACAGCTGTGGAATGTTCTGTTGTGATGTACACAGCACAATGGAAATTAAGTGTGGGGCATATCAATAGGTTGGCACAAACCATATAGTGTTGTTTGTGTGCCTTCAAGTCGATTATGCCTTATGGTGACCCTATGAATCAGCGACCTCCAATAGCATCTGTTGTAAACCATCCTGTTCAGAACTTGTAAATTCAGGCTTCCTTTCTCTTCCCATCTCTTGTTTGGTCTTCTTTTTCTACTCCCTTCTGTTTTTCCCAGCATTATTGTTTTTTCTAGTGAATCATGTCTTCTCATTAAATGTCCAAAGTATGATAACCTCAGTTCCATCATTTTAGCTTCTGGTGATAGTTCTGGTTCTAACACCCAATTATTTGTCTTTTTCGTGGACCATGGTATATGCAAAGCTCTACTCCAACACCACATTTCAAATGAGTTTATTTTTCTCTTATCCACTTTATTCACTGTCCAACTCTCACATCCATACATAGAGATCGGGAATACCATACATATCAAGAATACCATGGTCCTGACTTTAGTGTTCAGTGATACATCTTTGCATTTGAGGACCATTTTTATTTATTTTATTTATTTATTTTTATTTTATTCGATTTATATACCGCCCACAGCCCGAAGGCTCTCAGGGCGGTGCACAACATAGGGTAAAATACAATAAAATCACAAAAACAGTAGAGCATAAATATTAAAAAATAAACAACCTAATATATGTTAAAAGCTTAAAAGATAGATTAAAATTTATAATGTATGTTGGAATGTATGGATGTGGATAATTTAGGATTTAAATCTTTCTTCATTACTGCAGTTTTAAAGGAGCAGCTAGCAGTCTCCGGGGTACATCGGGTGATTTTCTTGTTTTTTGCTTTTATTATTGGAGGGTAGGCCTGCCCTTCAGGCAACAGAGACAGGGGCATGTGTAAACCTAGGGGGGATGTGATAGAGAAGGATAGGGGCCAAGCCATACCAAGTTTGGGCGGCAGGCGCTGGATTGATGTTAGTGGCAGACCACGTCAACTTAGAGGAACAAGGGATAGATGCTTAATACCCATCCCCTGTTCCGGGTCTGCCCAAAACCAGAAGTCAACTGGGGGAAGCAGGATTCCTACCGACCTTCGACTGCTGCTGTGTAACGCCAGGTCTGTAACACAAAAAACATCTGTCATCCATGATATGATTCTGGATGAGTGTGCAGACCTGGTGTGTATCACGGAGACCTGGTTGGACAAAGCCTCAGCTCCCATTCTTGAGGCCATGTGTCCACCAGATTTCCATTGCGTGCAGCAACCGAGGGTAGGAAGGCGGGGAGGGGGAGTGGCAGTCATCTATCGGGAGTCTCTGGTTTTCACCAGGCCTCCGCTCCCAAGGACTAAGTTCATTGATTGCATGTACTGGAGGTTGGGCCCGAAGGGCAGTTTGGGGATTCTGCTTGTGTACCGCCCACCCCGCTGCATGGCAGACTCCCTGACCGAGGTGCTTGAGGTGGTCTCAGATGTACGAACACTGACCCCAGAACTGTTAGTGTTGGGGGACTTTAACGTGCATGCCGAGACCACTCTCATTGGAGCCCCTCGGGATTTCCTGGAAACCATGGCTTCCTGGGAACTGTGCCTTAGTAATATTGAGCCCACACATGTAGCCGGTCATACTCTCGACCTTGTATTTGTCCTGGGAACGGAGGTGAGTGGTCTGAAGTTGGGGGCTATTTCTTCTACCCCCCGTGTCATGGTCAGATCACTATCTGGTGAATTTTGATCTCTCGATGCCACACACCCTCCGCAGGGGTAAAGGACCTATTAGAATGGTCCGCCCCAGGCGCCTGATGGATCCGGTTGGATTCCTGACTGCGCTTGGGGACTTGGAACCTGCTGAAGGTCACCCGGTCGAAACCCTGGTGATGGAATGGAATGAGGGAATCACCAGGGCATTAGACCGTGTGGCTCCGAAACGTCCTCTCACCCTGAACAGAACCCAGACAGCACCGTGGTACACACCCCGGTTGCGCAGTCTGAGACAGGAGGTGAGACGACTAGAACGCCGGTGGCGGAAATCCCATTCTGAGGATGTTCGAACACAGGTTAGAGCAGCAATAGCTGCCTACCAGGTGGCAATAAAGACAACAAAGAAGGATTTCTTTGCTGTCTCTATTGCATCCGCAGAGTGCTGTCCCAGGAAGCTGTTCCAGGTGGTCCGAAGCCTGGTTGGTCCAGTTGCCCAGGAACCCCTGGAACATTCTAAGGCTTCCAGTGACAAATTGGCAAGGCACTTTGCCGATAAAGTCAAACACCTAAAGAACTCGATTCCATACGCCGTGGATGCAGTAGATGATCCAGAGTTGGCCAGCTGCAATCCGGTTCAATGGGATCGGTTCCGGCCTCTTCCTTCTGAGGATGTGGACAAGGTACTTTCAACTGTAAAGCCTACCACCTGTCTGATTGATCCTTGCCCTTCATGGTTCCTTATGAACTACAAAGAGAAATTGGGCGAAGGGATCAGGGCGGTGGTAAATGCATCCTTGAAGGAGGGTGTAATGCCATCGGCCCTCAAGGAGGCAATTGTAAGACCTATCTTGAAAAAGTCCTCCTTGGATCCCCAAGTTTTGAACAACTTTCGCCCCATTTCGAATTTGCCATTTTTGGGCAAGATCATTGAGCGAGTGGTGGCAAATCAGCTGTCAGCACACTTGGAGGAAACTGATTATTTGGATCCATACCAATCGGGTTTCAGGACTGGACATGGTACTGAAACAGCCTTGGTCGCTCTGGTGGATGATATGAGGAGGGCATTAGATAGGGGAGAATTCTCCTTTCTTGTCCTCCTGGATCTCTCAGCGGCTTTTGATACCGTTGACCACGGTATCCTGACGGATCGCCTGGGAGGTTTGGGAATAGGAGGCACTGTTTTACAGTGGTTCCGTTCCTTTCTCTCTGACAGGCATCAACAGGTAGCATTGGGGGATGAGGTTTCAGACCCTTGGCCCCTCACTTGCGGAGTGCCACAGGGTTCTATCCTCTCCCCCATGCTATTTAACATCTATCTAAAACCCCTGGGAGCCATCATCAGGAGATTTGGGCTGCGATGTCACCAATATGCTGATGACACGCAGCTGTATCTCTTGTTTAAATCTTCACCAGAGTTGGCTGTGGAGACCTTGTCCAAGTGCCTGGAATCCGTGAGTGGATGGATGGGAAGGAACAGGCTGAAGCTCAATCCTGACAAAACCGAGGTGCTACTCGTGGGTGACAGGGGAAGGTTGGGTATTGTTGACCTGGAACTCAGTGGGATAAGATTACCCCTGAAGGATCAGGTCCGCAGCCTTGGGGTTGTTCTTGATTCCAAGCTGTCCATGGAGGCTCAGATTTCGGCAGTGAGCCGGGCAGCTTGGTATCAACTACATCTTATCCGGAGGCTGCAACCCTACCTCCCTATTCATCAGCTCCCACTGGTAGTACATGCCCTGGTCACCTCTCGATTGGACTACTGCAATGAGCTCTACGTGGGGTTACCCTTGAAAACGGTCCGGAAATTACAGCTGGTACAAAATGCGGCAGCTCGTCTGCTCACAAATAGCCGCCGCCGTGACCACATTACGCTGGTGTTAGTTCTAACCAGATCAGCCACACAGGGCCTTCTCTCAGTACCACCAACAAAAACAGCTAGGTTGGTGGGAACTAGGGAGAGGGCATTCTCAGTGGCGGCCCCCACTCTCTGGAACTCCCTCCCGTTCGATCTTTGACATGCCTCCTCCCTGGATGCATTTCGCCGAGCATTAAAAACTTGGCTTTTTGAACAGGCTTTCGGGACCTCCGGGGTGGGCTAATCTTTATCAATATTACTGAATGCCCGTTGTTTATACACTGCTTTATGATGCTGTATTGTATTTGGTCTGTATTTTAAATTGTAATTTTACTGGAATTTAATTGTGTACGTCGCCTAGAGTGACTTCGGCCAGATAGGCGACACAAAAATTAAATTATTATTATTATTATTATTAAAATGCCTGGGAGAATAAAAAGGTTTTCACCTGGCGCCGAAAAGATAAAAGTGTAGGCGCCAGGTGGACCTCATTGGGGAGACTGTTCCATAATTCGGGGGCAGCCACTGAAAAGGCCCTAGATCTTGTTACGACCCTCCGAGCTTCTCTGTGAGTCGGAACTCAGAGGAGGGCCTTAGATGTTGAACGTAGTGAACGGGTAGGTTCATATCGGGAGAGGCGTTCTGCTAGGTATTGTGGTCCTGCGCCGTGTAAGGCTTTATAAGTCAAAACTAGCACTTTGAATTTAGCCCGGAAACGGATAGGTAGCCAGTGCAAACGAGCCAGAGCAGGTGTTATATGTGCGGAACGCCTAGTCCTCGTCAGCAGTCTAGCATCTGCGTTTTGCACTAGCTGTAGTTTCCGAACTATCTTCAAAGGCAGCCCCACATAGAGTGCATTGCAGTAATCCAATCTAGAGGTTACCAGAGCATGCACAACTGAGGTGAGGTCATCGCTTTCCAGATAGGGACGTAGCTGGGCTACCAACCGAAGGTGGTAGAACGCATTCCGTGCCACCGAGGCCACCTGCGCCTCAAGAGACAGGAATGGATTGAAAAGAACCCCCAAGCTACGAACCTGTTCCTTCAGGGGGAGTGTAACCCCATCTAGAACTGGTTGAACATCCACCATCTGGTCAGAGAAGGGACTCACCAACAGTGTCTCAGTCTTGTCAGGATTGAGCCTCAGTTTATTATCTCTCATCCAGTCCATTATCGCGGCCAGGCAGCAGTTCAGCACATTAACAGCCTCACCTGAAGAAGATGAAAAGGAGAAATAGAGTTGCGTGTCATCAGCATACTGGTGACAATGCACTCCAAAACTCCTGATGACCGCACCCAGCAGCTTCATGTAGATGTTAAAAAGCATAGGGGACAAGACCGATCCCTGTGGGACTCCACAATGGAGAGTCCAGGGTATCGATCCATACTCCCCAAGCCCTACCCTCTGGAGGCAATCCACCAAGTAGGAGCGGAGCCACTGCCAAGCAGTACCTCCAACTCCCAGCTCCGTGAGTCTCTCCAGAAGGATACCATGGTCGATGGTATCAAAAGCAGCTGAGAGATCAAGGAGAATCAACAGAGTAACACTCCCTCTGTCCCTCTCCCGACATAGGTCATCATACAGGGCGACCAAGGCTGTTTCAGTGCCAAAACCGGGCCTAAAACCAGATTGAAACGGTTCTAGATAATCAGTTTCATCCAAGAGCACCTGGAGCTGGCTGGCAACCACCCGTTCTAAGACCTTGCCCAGGAATGGAACATTCGCTACCGGTCTATAGTTGTTCAAATTATCTGGGTCCAGGGAAGGTTTCTTCAGGAGTGGTCTCACTACTGCCTCTTTTAAGCAACTAGGGACCACTCCATCTCTCAAGGAGGCATTTATCACTTCCCTGCCCAGCCGGCTGTTCCAACCCTGCCAGCTTTCACTAGCCAAGAAGGGCAAGGATCCAGTACAGAGGTGGTTGCACGCACCAGTCCAAGCACCTTGTCAACGTCCTCAAGCTGTACCAACTGAAACTCATCCAATAAATGAGGACAAGACCGTGCTCCGGATACCTCATTAGGTTCAACTGCCATAATACTGGAGTCTAAGTCCCGGCAGATGCAAGAGATTTTATCTTGGAAGTGCCCAGCGAACTCGTTACAGCGGGATTCTGAAGGTTCTATAATATCCTGAGGGCTAAAATGTAAAAGCCCTCAGACAATTTTAAAGAGCTCCGCTGGGCGGTTGAGAGATGATTTAATAGTGGCAGCGAAGTATCGCTTTTTCGCTGCCCTCACCGCTTCTGTATACAACTTAGTGGAGGCACTTACCAAGGCATAGTTGTATCCGTCAGGAGTATGCCTCCATCTGCGCTCAAGCCTTCTCCTCTCTCATAGCTGCCCTCCCCAGTCCTAGCTTTCTTCTGATTTTCTGACTATTGTCTCCGTTTTGGTTAATGATAATCCTTGACTAGTTCAGTGTTCTCATTGTCAACTTTAAAGTTTCGTAAACCTTGTGTTGTCATTACTTTAGTCTTTTTGACATTCAGCTGTAGTCCTGCTTTTGTGGTTTCCTCTTTAACTTTCATCAGCATTCATTTCAAATCATTACTGGTTTCTGCTAAGAGTATGGTATCGTCTGCATATCTTAAATTGTTGATGTTTCTCCCTCCAATTTTCACACCTCCTTCATCTTGGTCCAATCTCGCTTTCCATATGATATGTTCTGTGTCCAGATTAAACAAATAGGGTGATAAAATACACCCCTTTCTCACACCCTTTCCGATGGAGAACCAATTGGTTTCTCCATATTCTGTCCTTATAGCAGCCTCTTGTCCAGAGTATAGGTGGCGCATCAGGACAATCAGATGCTGTGGCACCCCCATTTCTTTTAAACCATTCCATAGTTTTTCATGATCTATACAGTCAAAGGCTTTGCTGTAGTCTATAAAGCACAGGGTGATTTTCTTCTGAAATTCCTTGCTGTGTTCCATTATCCAACGTATGTTTGCAATATGATCTCTGGTGCCTCTTCCCTTTCTAAATCCAGCTTGGACATCTGGCATTTCTCGCTCCAGATATGGTAAGAGCCTCTGTTGTAGAATCTTGAGCATTACTTTACTTGCATGGGATATTAAGGCAATAGTTCGATAATTAGTTCATTCCCTGGGATCTCCTTTCTTTGGAATTGGGATGTATATTGAACACTTCCAGTCTGTGGGCCATTGTTCTCTTTTCTATATTTGTTGACAGATTTTTGTCAAAATTTGGACAGATTCCGTCTCAGTAACTGGTAGCAACTCTATTGGTATGCCATCTATTCCTGGTGATTTGTTTCTTCCAAGTATTTTAAGAGCAGCTTCCATCTCACATTCTAAAACGTCTGGTTCTTCTTCATATGGTTCCTCCATGAATGAATCTGTCATCCTTGCATCTCTTTTATATATTCTTCAGTATATTGCTTCCATCTTCCTTTTATTTTATCTCACTCAGTCAGTGTGTTCCCCTATTGATTTTCAACATCTCTACTCTTGGTTTGAATTTCCCTTTGGTTTCTCTAATCTTTTGGAATAGGGCTCTTGTTCTACCTTTTTTTACAATAATTATTGTAGTAGTGCTCTTTGTCCCTATGTACTAGTCGCTGTATTATTGCATTTAGGTTTCTGAATGTGTTTCTGTCTCCTTTTGCTTTTGCTTTCCTTCTCTCTTTAACCATTTTAAGAGTTTCGTTAGTCATCCATTGAGGTCTTTCTTTTTAGCTAGAGATATTGTTCTTTTGCATTATTCACTGATAATGTCTCTCACTTTTATCCATAGTTCTTCTGGTTCTCTATGAGCTAGGTTTAAAGCCTTAAATCTGTTTCTTATTTGATCTTTAAATTCTTCTGGTATGTTATTTAGATTGTATTTTGGCATTATGATTGCTTTGTTGTTCTTCTTTAGCTTTACTCTGATTTTTGATATTGCCAGTCCATGATCTGTACCGCAATCTGCTCCTGGTCTTGTTTTTACAGAAAGTATGGAACTTCTCCATCTTCTGCTATCAATTACATAATTGATTTGATTCCTACATTGACCATTTGGTGATGTCCACATGTCTGTCGTCTTTTCAGTTGTTCAAACAATGACAAATTATTGGCTTCACAGAATTCAATAAGTCTCTCTCCTGCTTCATTTCTATCTCCTAAGCTCCATTTTCCCACAATTTCTAGTTCTGCTCTGCTCCCTACTTTTACATTCTAGTCCCCCATGATTACCAGAGCATCCTGTTTTGGTGTGTGATCAATTTCATCCTGTACTTCAGCATAAAATCTCTCCATTTCCTCTTCTTCTGTGTTTGCCGGTGGAGCACAGACTTGTGTGATGGTTATGTTGATAGGTTTCCTGTTAAATCTCAGTGATATCACTCGCTCAGACCTTGTGTTATAGCTTCTAATTGCTTTTACTACATTACTTTTCATTGTTAGAGCAACCCCATTTCTTCTTAATTTCTCATTTCCTGCATAAAATATTTTGTACTTGTCCGATTGAAAATGTCCCATTCCCGTCCATTTTAATTCACTCATGCCAAGTACTGTAATAGTGATACGTTCCATTCCTTGCTTGACAATTTCTAACTTTCCCTGGTTCATGCTTCTCACATTTTATGTTCCCATTGTGTATGTTGTACAACTCTGGACTCTCCTTTCACATCTGTGTGCATCAGCCTCTGGGCTTCCTTTCGGCTTTGACCCACCTGCGTCATTAGTCACAGCGCTACTCGTACTTGTCCATTATTCTTCCCCAGTAGCTCATTGAGTGCCATCTGACCTGGGAGTCTCATCTTCCAGCACTATCTCATGTTGCATTTTGGATACTCTCTTCATAGGGTTTTCGTAGTAATGTTACAAAAGGAGCCAGGCCTGGATGAAAGCCCGACTGATAAAGGCTCTCAATTCCTTGAGATGCCAATAAGGAATAGAGACGAGACCAGATCAGTAAAAAGTCTTGCCTTTATTAAAACCTTTGCAAAGGGAGGGCCCCAATCAAGTGGCTCTCCCAAATAGCTGACAGTCATCATATTTATAGGCTATAGATGCGTCACATACATAGTATCAGAAATGCATAGCTCATTAAGAATACATCATTGTTTAATTTCTCAGCATCTGTCTATTCTGGTCCACTTCTCATCTTCAGACTTCCTTTATCCTTGACCTTTGATGCTACAAGCTGGGAATAACATCTTTAATTGCTAACGAAGCAGATAAGCGGAAAACTCCCATACTTTTCACAAAGCAAGGAAAACAAGCATATGTTTCATTTTGCATTATTTGATTTCATTTCAGTATAACATTTTAATTTTAACTCATTACAACATTTGCCCCTCAGATACTTTCTTAATTTCAAAAAGTGAGAAAGTATCTTCTTAATTATCTATGGTGGCATAAACATTTTCCTCTCCGGTAGGAACTGCTTGGGGGGCATAAACAGTATGGTTCCATACCTCCTCATGAGATGGTGCCATTTCAGTATACTCTCCCTGTATCTCATGCAAGGCTAGCTGCTGATACATCATCAGCTGGGCCTTTCTTTTCATGACCCGAATAAGCATGCCAGATACACAGGATATGATACATGGTAAGCACATAAGGATAAGGAATACAATGCAGCCAATAACAAATAGATGTTTCAGCCAGGCCCAATTTGGCAGCCAGCTGGTAAGCCAGTCCCAATTTAGGCCCTTCCACTGCTGATTGCCCACATATGCTGTTATTTCTGCATGGTCTACTAATTGATTAATTACCTGTGATTCATCTCCAATTTCAACACAGCACTCACCACTAGTGTTTAAGGTAGCGCAGAGCCCACCTGAGCTGGCGAGTAAGAGGTCAAGGCCTTGTTGGTGTATGACCAATCTCTTACGTATCTGCTCAGTTTCCTGTGTTAAGGTGCGTATTGCTTCGCCAGTAGCATTAGTAACTACTTCTACTACAGCTTGCAATCTCAGCAGGCTATTGGTCATGGATCTAGCTCCAACGATCCCAATAGAGCTCCATGTCAGTGGTTTGTATTCATCGATCAAATCTTGGGGGGTCCAAACCTCACTTCCTCAGCTATGGTCTCCAGCGTGTAAGGCATGCCTTTTGTCTCTGGTATTCGTGTACAATGGTCTAAATATATGTTGCCCTTTGGGCTTAACATTGATGTTAGGTATTAGGTAGGCCACATAACAGCTTCCTATCCAGTCAGGGGGCAAGCATGTATATGCAGTAGTTCCACAAACAAACCAATGATGCTTAAGTGCACATTTACCCAAGGGCCATATCTGGCTTGCATGGTTCCATTCAAATGAGACTGAAAACCATGCTGTGGGGTGAAGTACCAGCTCATGAACAATGGCTCAGTGTATATAGGGCCACTAGCATTGCATCTAGTTACTCCTGGGGCTGTGGGCATGCAGGTATCTATCCCCCTTCCCTTCCGCTCTTTGGCGTACCAAGAGTCGGAAGCTATGTATATTTCAGACCAAGCTTGGGGCTGATCTCCTTTGTACCATCTAAGCATAGTGGTTTGGTCTGGAATGTTAGTGGTCCAACTGTTGGCACGACATAAGGTTAAACCATACCATTGCCAATAATCGTCTAGTCCTGTGTGGCCGCAATGACAAGGGGTTTTTTTCTGGAATGTGTACTTCATGCCCTGTGGTGTGCAATTACACCTGGTGTTATTTATGTGGGTGTTGTTATGCTGTAAATTAAGACAAGGGATCCCATCTGGCCACTTCTGCCATGGGCCTCTTTTGTGTGTGTAAAAACAAGAGGAGTAGCCCAACTGGGGCCCTATGCCATCATTGTTTTCCCAACACCATAATCCTTTCCTTCTCTTAACTTGTACCTGATCCCTTTGTGGCCAAGTCTGATTACGTGCTGGATGGTCTACAGCCAATTCGAGTATGGTGAGAGGAAGAGGATATAGTGGAATCTGGCCATGTTGCACCTGCAAAGGGGCACACACCCAACAGCTAGTGAGTTGGAACTGGGTAACTACCTCCTGCACCAACTTAAGGAAGGTGTTAGTTTGTGACAGGGACCCATTCCTGGTCAAGGGGCGTGTCCATGCCGGAAATAGAATGCAAGATAAAGCAACATAATAAAAACCATACATGCTATAATTATGGCTATGGATATGTAATATGGATTAACTATATTCTGAGCTGCGGGGCTAATAACTAAGTCTGGGGCACTCTGCGGAGATGTAGCTTCAGGCTCAGACCGGGGACTGTCTGCGAAAGCCACTTTTCTTCAGGAGTCTTCTTCCGTCCCTCACCTGTTGGGGAATCCTTGGCTATTCCCGTCCCTGGCTCCTGCACCCCGATAGGTGCTGATGCTTTCTTGACTCTGGTGTGGTGGATCCACTTGGCCTTGCCGTCAATCTTTAACGCTGCATCTGTTGTTAACAGCACCTGGACCGGTTGGCTCCACTCAGGCTGAAGCGTTTCCTTTTTCCACGTCTTGATCCGGACCCAATCTCCTGGTCTAAAGGGATGAATAGCGGCGTCCAGTGGCAATCTCTGGAACTCCTGAGAGTATCTATAGAGTTTGGAAAGAACAGACTGCAGGGCAATAACATATTCTTTGATCACAGCATCTCCCACTATTTGATTTATTTCAAGAGGCTGGGTTTTGAGAGCTGCCAGTACTGGCGGTCTCCCAAACAAAACTTCAAATGGGGTCAACTTAGTTTGTCCTCTGGGAGTGCAACGAAAAATTGTCAATGCCATGGGTAGGGCGCTTACCCAATTTTGTCCAGTCTCTTGGCAAAGCTTGGTTAACGTGGCCTTCAAGGACCTGTTAGCCCTCTCTACCTGCCCAGCTGACTGCGGCCTCCAGGCCGTATGAAGGCGCCATTTAAATCCAAGGGGCTGTTGAAGCTGTTGAACCACTTTAGAAATAAAGTGGGGTCCTCTGTCAGAGTCTATTGTTTCAGGAAGAGAATATCGAGGGAAAATTTCTTTCAACAGTATCTTAGCCACTACCGCTGCAGTAGCTTGCCTTGTGGGGTAGGCCTCTATCCAGCCAGACAGCTGGTCTACAATCACAAGAAGATATTTGTATCCATTTCTCCTAGGAAGCTCTGAAAAGTCAATCTGGAGTCTCTGGAATGGGTAATACGTCCAAGGGCGGCCTCCCATTGGCACAGGTGCGGTTGGCCCTTTTTGATTAGTGGCTGCACATGTGGTGCATTGCGCTGCCGCTCGTGCAGTTTCAACATAAAGTCCTGGTGCCATTATTTGCCTGACCAATAAATCTCCTAAGGCGCTTCCCCCTAGGTGTGTATTCTGGTGTGCAGCCAGTACAACTTGTCTTAAAAGGGGCCGTGGTACTATAACCTGTCCTGTTAGCAGCTTCCACCACCCTTCCGGTGTTAGAGAAGCTCCTTTAGCGGCCGCATCCTCTGCTTCAGCGGGCGAGTAATGAGGTTTCAAAGCATTCAAAGGGGTGAGCTGGAAAGCAACTATAGGATCTCTTTCAGAGAGAGCTGCTTCCTTTGCCGCTTTATCGGCCAAATTATTCCCCTCTCTTAATCTCTTTTCCTTTTCTCTGCCATGTGCCAAGATATGTATTACAGCCACTTGTTGAGGGAGGGTGACTGCTTTTAAAAGTCTCTTAACAATGTCCAAGTTTTCAATGGTTTTTCCTACACTGTTTATGAAACCCCTCTCTTTCCAAATCATTGCAAAAGCGTGAATCGCATTGAAAGCATATTTACTGTCTGAGTATATATTGACCCTCTGCCCCTCAAACAGAGAGAGTGCTTTTTCGAGCACAGTCAACTCAGCTTGTTGTGCAGAGTAGCCATCTGGTAATCTTCCACTGGATAATATCTGGTTCCCTTCTATTATGGCAAATCCTGTTCTTCGGTGGCCTTCCACTACTCTGCTACTGCCGTCAATAAAAACTTCATGGGCACCGGGGAGCGGCAAATCAGAGAGGTCATCTCGGGGCTTTGTGGCTATTTCAAGAGCATGTTCACAATTATGTAACAGTTGTCCTGGTTGGGGCATCAGGGTTGCAGGGTTTCACCTATTGCAGGTGCTAAGAGTGATTCCCTGTCTCCCAAGAAGTTGTTGCTCAAACATGGTTAGTCGGCTAGGGCTTAAAACTCTGGCTGCATCAGCTCCCATTATTTTCCTCAGGTCATGCGGCCCTAGGACTTCAACTGGGCTTCCAACCATAATTTTATCAGCTTTCTTAAGCAGGATGGAGGCGGCTGCCAGAATTCTTAAACAAGCAGGCCATCCTTGGGCTACAGGATCTAATTTTGAGGAATAGTATCCTACAGGTCTCTGTTTAGGCCCCCACTTCTGTGTTAACACTCCGGCTGCCACTCCTTTATTTTCTGAGATATAAAGGCGATATGGTTTGTTGCCATCTGGCAATGCAAGCACAGGCGCTTGGGTTAACAAAGTCTTAAGCGTTTGGAAAGCATGCTGTTGCTCTTTGGTCCAACGCCAAACCTCTTTTAACTGTTCAGTTTCTAATGCTTTATAAAGAGGCAGCACTATCCTGGCGTACTCAGGAATCCATGGCCTCTAGAAGCCAAACAGTCCCAATATTGTGCATAACTCCTTCACATTTCTAGGGGGGTCCAGGCTGCAAATTGCTTCCTTTCGGTCGGGAGACAGCATTCTGCCATGGTGGGATATTTTATATCCTAGGTATTTAACTTCATTTTGGCACCACTGTATTTTCTGGTGGCTGGCGCGATACCCTTTTTCTGCCAAATGGTTGAGCAAGGAGACAGAGTCCCGCTCACAGGAAGGCCTATCTGGACCACATATCAAAATGTCATCCACATAAACCAAAAGGATGGTCTCCTTTGGCTGCTGGTGCCATCCCTCTAAGTCTTTTCGCAAAGCCTTAGTAAATTCCGAGGGGCTTCCCACATATCCTTGGGGCAAGACACCCCAAGTCATTTGAGAGGCTTGGCCTGTTCGGGGGTTCTCCCAAGTAAAGGCAAACAAATCTTGGCTCTCAGGGTGTAAGGGAATGCTGAAAAAGGCATCTTTTAAGTCTATCACAGTAAACACTGCTGCCTCAGCTGGAACTCCAGAGAGGAGTGTGTGTGGATTAGGAACTACAGGAACGTCCTCTTGTACTTGCTTGTTGATAATTCGCAAGTCTTGTAGGAACCTGTATTTGCCTGGCTGGCCTGGCTGGCCTGGCTTCTTAATTCTGAATATTGGAGTGTTATGGGGAGATGTGGCCGGACGTATCCATTTGTCTCTAAGGAACTGCTGTATGAGCACGGTGAGGCCTTCCCACACCTCTCTTCTTAATGGAAACTGTTTAACAGGGGTGGGCTTTGCTCCTGGCTTTAGCCGAACTTTCACAGGTTCAGCAAATTTAGCTCTGGCTGGGTTCCCTTCTGCAGCCCATACTGTAGGGTTTATATTCTTATTTCTCCTTATATCATCACAAATGGGGCGCTCATCTCTCTGGTATAAGATTGCCATCTGGTATGCAGCTTCCATTTCCTTAGGAATGGTAACAAGAAGACAGTGTTTCTTAAAAGAGATGGTGGCTTGCAACTTTGCCAAGACATCCCTGCCTAAGATGGGTAGAGGGCATTGTTCTGAAACAAGGAAGCGGTGTTTAAAGACTTGCCTCCCTGCTTGTATTCCTATTGCTTTTGTTAGGGGTAATCTTTGCTTATCCCCCGTTACTCCTAAAATGGTTCTGTAGTTGGGGCTCAAGTGGTGGGGTGCCGCACCTGGAAGCATAGAATAGGTAGCTCCGGTGTCAACAAGGGCTTTTAACTTTTGATTGGCCACCGTTATGGGAATAAGCGGCTCTCCCGGATCACTACCTTGCATGCCCGACCACCTTCATTCCGAATCTTCTTCAGCAAAGGCTGGAAGGAGGGGGGCTATGGGTTTCTGTTTTTCTTCACTTTTGCAATCTTTGGCCCAGTGTCCTTTTTTAAGACACTTGGCACACTGATCCTTATCCAGCCTTCTTCTGGGACGTTGTCCTCTACCTTCTTCTCCTCTTCTCTTATTACCGTCTCCTTGCAAGGCAGCAGCCATTACTGCACACTGCCTTTTAAACGTACGCTGATCCTCCCTCTTCTCTCTCTCATCTCTATTCACAAACACTTTGTAAGCAATGTCCATTAATTGACTCATACTCATTTCCATAGCTCCCTCAACTTTCTGCAGTTTCTTTCTAATATCTTGGGCGCTTTGTCCTATGAAGAGTGTAACTAAAAGTCTCTGATTGTCAGCAGCAGCTGGGTCAAGGGGGTTGTATTTCCGCACAGTGTCCTGCAGCCGCACAAGAAAGGAAGAAGGGTCCTCCTCTTTGCCTTGTCTAACCTCATACAGTTTAGCCATGTTGGTTGGCTTGGGTATGGCATTTCGTAACCCATAAAGAATGAGGCGGCGGTAATTTTCAAGTTCAGTGCTGCCACCAGGTGCGGCATCCCAGCCTAAGTCTCTTTCTGGCAATATGAGAGCCATGGGCTGTGCGCCTGCACCCGCTGCTGCTCTCTCTGTCTCAGCAAGTCTGCGGGCCTGTCCCATAACTAAACTTTTTTCCTCAGAAGTCAGCAAAATGTTCATTAATGTTTGGATATCCGCCCAGCTGGGATGGTGGCTGACAAATATAGATTGCCACAAGTCATAGGCTTTCCCAGGGTCTTCCCTTAAGGGGGGTGTTTGGTTCTTCCAATTGAACAGAGCAGAGGTCGTGAAGGGGACATACACATAAGCTAGACCTCCTAGTCCATCAAGGACTTCTCTCATGGGGGCCTGGAGATAGGTCTTGCCACTTCTATGCTCCCTGTGATCTTCCCTCTTTCTGGCAGCCTCTTCTACAGCTTTACGTTCCTCTTCAGCTTGAGCTATGGCGTGCAAGCGCATTTCCTTAAAAGCCCTTTCTTTTGGGGTGCCTGCCGGACTATTATAAATGTCGTGTATGTATTGATGAGAAAGGCTTGGACCGTTTCCCGCCTTACAATTGAAACATTCTGGGAGGCTTTGGAATATGGAAGTGGTCAAAAAAGGATGAGTTCCTTGATATAGGGGGGTCATCACAGGTGGGCTGGTGGGTCTATTTGATGGGGGGCTGACGATTCCCGCTTTTTCCTGGACTGTCGGCGATTGCGACAGTGGTCTTATAGGGGTTGCTTGAGACAGATCAGAATTGGCCTCGCAGGGCAAATCAGGGTATAGGGTCTGAGGTGGGGTTATTGCTGCAGGGCTGGGTTGTAACGGTGGTGGTAAGCTTGGTGGCGTGTTGAGAGGCCTCTCTAGGTCTATTAGTGGTGTGCTGGTGGGCCTTGATCTGTCCTCATCCTGCGGTTGCCTGTACGGCGGCGGTTGCCGGTACAATGGTGGGGCACTAGGCAAGAGTTCATCTTCTTCTGTTTGTGGCAGTACTGGTTGGACTGGCTTGGAGATGGGGCCTCTTTGCATCATGACTCTCATCACGATTGGAGAGGGCGGATCTCGGTCCAATTCTTGCCACATTAAGGCATACTGGATGGAATCATGTTGCTTTTGGTCTGTGAGTACTTTTAGGACTTTAACTATTGCTTGAAACTTAAAAGTGCCCTCTGGGGGCCATCCGGTCCCCAAGGTGGGCCACAGTTTCTGGCAATAGAATATTAATTTGTGTCTTTCTAACGGGTATTGAGTTTCTGCCTGTATAATATCGAACCTTTTGAGGACAAGCTGTAGTGGGGTGTCCTGTTGTTGACTCTTCCCTAGCCTCTTGTTCCTGGCCTTGGAACCCGCTCCTCCCATCCTGGGGGCTCTAAAGAGGACTGTTAGGGCACAACAACACTCGCGACTTTCGCTTTGTTCGTTTCCCGGCCTTTTCCCTCGCGGGAGAAAGAAAACACGGTACTAGAACTCCGCTCTCGCTTCGAGGTAATTACCACTGTGGATATGCCTCGTCTCTTGCACACTCACACATACAGCACTCCCCTCCAAGGTTCGATTTATTCTCACCTGTCTTCTGGTGTCCTGTCTGACCCGCTTGCGCTGGCAATCAGAAGATTCTGGTCTCGATTTACTGGAGGTCCGGTAGCGATACTCTGGTGTCTCGACTGGCTCTGCGCAGGCCTGGATGCAGGCCAAACAACTTGGACCTGGAGCGCTCTCATCCAATGTACTGCGGCTCCGTACGAGACAGCAGAGGTTGTCTAAAGGGACACTCCTGGCTTGGCTACGCCAGTTCTGTTACAAAAGGAGCCAGGCCTGGATGAAAGCCCGACTGATAAAGGCTCTCAATTCCTTGAGATGCCAATAAGGAATAGAGACGAGACCAGATCAGTAAAAAGTCTTGCCTTTATTAAAACCTTTGCAAAGGGAGGGCCCCAATCAAGTGGCTCTCCCAAATAGCTGACAGTCATCATATTTATAGGCTATAGATGCGTCACATACATACTATCAGAAATGCATAGCTCATTAAGAATACATCATTGTTTAATTTCTCAGCATCTGTCTATTCTGGTCCACTTCTCTGTTCTCATCTTCAGACTTCCTTTATCCTTGACCTTTGATGCTACAAGCTGGGAATAACATCTTTAATTGCTAACGAAGCAGATAAGTGGAAAACTCCCATACTTTTCACAAAGCAAGGAAAACAAGCATATGTTTCATTTTGCATTATTTGATTTCATTTCAGTATAACATTTTAATTTTAACTCATTACAACAGTAAGAGGTATTCAGAGGTAGTTTACCACTGCCGTCCCTCTGAGTTTGGATGCATCTTAGTCTGGTGTCTCAGCTTTGACCACTCCACCTTGGGTATACTTGCTAGGAGTCTGCCTCTTGGTCTAGACTCCTGAATGGCATTGCTGTCAGCTTCTTCAACACTCTCAGACCCATTCACCATGTTAAGATGTGCATCCTAGAGGAGGCGTTTGGGGCCAATGAAGACAGGCATGTTGCTATTCTGAGTTTGGACAGGTAACAACTACATGGGATAGTGACCTTCCTGTTGGACAATGAAGGGAAAACTTTTTAACTGACTGCTATATAAAAGACCAACTAAGCAATTGGAAACTAATTGTGGGAAGCAATTGAAATTTTTTTTATTGGTTGCTGGTTTGATTTTTCTTTCCAGAAACCCTGAAAAGACCTCATGCTGAATTGCCCATGGAAAATCAGAAAATAGGCCTGAGTTACAGCCAGCTAACTAACTGTAGTGTATACAGCAATATTTCTATTCCTTTAAGACTGTGTTCATTCTTTGCCATCAAGTAATCAAGAAAAAGAAAAAACAGCCACTATTATTGTGAGTATAGTGAGTGCTTTAAAAGAGTAAAAGGTAGCCATTTTTTCAGATCACTTTAAGTTATGTCTTTATTTCACCCTTTAGCAATAAACACCCAATTCTGCTCTACTCATCATGATAACTGCAGAATAAACAAACTCTTATTTCTTACTGCAGGCAAAGAAAAATGCTTTATTGGTGGCTGGATAGACAGCACAACTGAAACTGAAAATAAAAAGCAGAGCAAAAGAAAGTCCAAGGGGTAGAGTCAAATTCTAGCCCATAATAGAAAGTTCTAACATTTAACTCTTCAAATATCATCTTACTATAATACAGGCTGTTGTTTTCAGGATCACTTAAGTAATTACGGAGTGATTGTGATCATGAAAAATCCACCTTCAGTCAGGGAAAGTCTTGAATGAGCAGGCTTTTGGGGTCTCTTCCAGATGAGGCTTTTGTTGTGCACTCGCCCTGCCTTATTCACTGAATCTTTCAGAGGGTCCTATTCTTATACTGCTCCTGTTCTTGCAACAAGCTGTCATTCTTTAAATGGAGATTGTAATTGTCTGTCATGTCACAGATTAAAAAGAAGGCAATTAAAAAAAAATCCTAGGGGATCAAAGCACAGCTCTAGGGAGTGATGCTCCCATCTGTCCTCCCTCCAGCTACAGGCCTGGCTAGACTGCTTGTGTGGGCAATCTACTGCCAACATATAATACCTTGTCTGCAGGATCTGCATTGGCTGCCAATCTACTACTGGGCCAAATTCAAGGTTTTGGTACTAACATATAAAGTCCTATATGGCTCAGGACCACATTACTTGAGAGACCGCCTTATCCCTTATGTACACAGTAGGTCACAGCATTCTGCAGAGGTTTCTCCTTGCAGACCCAGATAAAATATCAGAAGCCCACTCCATAGTAACTCAAAGCAAGGCTTTTCAGTGTGGCTGTCCCTGCTTTGTGGAATAGCATCCCTATTGAGATATGCAAGGCATCTACTATTGTACTATACAAAACATAAGAGCATAAGAAGAGCCTGTTGGTCAGGCCAGTGGCCCATTTAGTCCAGCATCCTGTTCTCACAGTAGCCAACCAGATCCAAACAGGATCTGAGTGCAAAAACACATTATCCTCCTAAGGTTTCCAGCAACTGGTGTTTGGAAGCGAATCACCTCCAACTACTTTCTGGAAACACTTTTTGTGTTCAACAAGCTTTCCCAAATGAATGAAAAGACCTCTGCCTTAGGTGTTAATTTTTGTATTTTTTTAACTCATCTTTAGTTATTATTTTTGAAACAATTTTAGTTGTTTTTAATTGTATGTTTGTAAATTGTCTCAAAACTCATGTGAAAGGCAATTCATAAATTAACAAAATAATATCCCCACCCCGTAATCTTTTTATCCTCTGGGCTAAACATACTGAGGGTAGAGACACACTTACTGTTGTACCAGTTCCAGTGTGTCTCTACCTCTCTTTTCTGAAAACAGAGGCACAAGAGCCTAGTCAGACTCTGCCCCTTTTTACTTTAAAACCTGGTTGGATCAGCTCGAGCATATTTTTTAAAATTCATCTTCAGGCAGATTTTACAACTAATAACCCCTTTGTCATCTAGGTGTAGCCAACGGAAACACTTTGCTATACCTCAGGCAGAGACAGTGATTGGCCCAACACTTGTTGTAGGTGGTCCAGAAAGATCTGAAGTCAGCAGTGGGAAAGGGCGTGGTGGCATATATATACACACAGGTATTGATCTTTATTCTGAACTCTGTAATGATTGCCTGTTTACATTCCTTTTCAAGTGCATCACAGAGCAGACAGATTAAGGCAGATAATCAAGTCAGTGTCTTCCCCCTGCTGCTTGCAATCCATACCTCATTTCTTCCTGCTGCTTACAATCAACATCTCATCCCCCCTTGCTGCTTTCTGTCTGTCAGTTACAATCAACACTTCATTGAAATCAGTGAAAGGGAATACACATTTGAAGAGCTCACAAAGAAAGTAGATTGATAAAAGTATCACTCACGCTATTGATGATTTCAAAGCGAATTTTTTTTAAAATGAATTGGAAAAAAGAAGAATGAATCAGAAACCAGGCACAGAGAGTTGCTACTTCAAAATTCTCTCCACAAAGATAGAGAATATCAGAAATAATAATTAATCCAATGGCAAATCTGATTGTTACAGAAACAGAGCCCATCACTACTTCAAAAGCAGCCAGAAAACCCATTCTGAGTTGCTCCAACCTTTTCTTTTAGGACTTGCTTTCCATATCACTGACCATCTCTACTGCCCTCTTCTGAACCTGCTCAAGTTTGTCTACTTCCTTCATAAAGTTCAGCACCCAGAACTGGACACAGTACATTTTCTGCTTACCTGTTCCAATGGTTCTATCAGTTTGATCATTTTCACCATGTAATACATTCACACAGTATGTAGAGGCAAACATGAGTTTGCAGCTGAGTGTACATTCAACAGGGAGCTGCTAGTAATCATGGGTTCCTGATAAGTAAATGTAGATAATACCTATTTGTACACATGTGTTACGAGTACTTTATAGTTTTAAGTGAACACCTAGATAGTGTGTAGTGTGTGAAATCACCCTTTGACAATAAAGAGAGTAGTATTCACCTTGTGTTTAATACAGCTCTTTAAACTCACCAAAAAATTTACAGAGCTATTCTTGATTCAGTATACATATTCAGTGTATCCCAATTCCACTTCTTAGGAAGCTGGCTGTTAATTCTCCCCATCAAGTTGTAGATGACCTTTATTCCATGAAGAAGGCCAGAAGAATCTACCCAAACAGTTTCAGTACTAATAGGATCATGTAGTGGCAGAAGGAATGCTGTAACACAGAATTCTATTATGCCAAGCAGAAGCAAATGGCTGTCATCTTGATCAGGAGTCCTAGCTAACCATGAAGTTCAGCTGCTACTCTGACAAAGTCAAGGGGCTTTATCATGGTAAGTATAATTGAACTGTGATAAAAAAATTAGCTAGTATTCAAAAGTGAGGGCAAGGAGACAATCATAAAGGAGCAAAGCAAGAATGAAAGATAGAAGGTGTAAGATATATGTATAGTCTGATTTTAAGATATAGATTCAGTCTGAATAAAGAAAGGTAGAGGTATAAGTACCTGCTGACTCAGGTACAAGGCAGTAGTGGACAGACTTTGGGTATGTGATATCTATGCTGTTTTTGTTAGAACCACTGTGGCTTTTTTTGCGGGGGGACTGCCAGATCTACCAACCAGAGCCAGGTGCAAAAGATACACAGAATTTAAGAATAGGGTGCCCTGGAATTCGTTTTCAGCGCTAGAACTGAACTGAAAATGGAAATGGACTGCATTCAAGTCGATTCCAACTTATGGTGACCCTGTGAATAGTTACGGTATTCAGAGGGGGTTTACCATTGCCTTACTCTGAGGCTGAGAGGCAGTGACTGGCCCAAGGTCACCCAGTGAGCTTCATGGCTGCGTGGGGAATCAAACCCTGGTCTCCTAAATTGTAGTCCAGCACCTTAACCACTACACCACACTGGCTCTCATAGAACTCACAGTCATTTCACACACAAGTCCACTACTGGTTACCTCTCTATTTCAGCAATATAATTTAGGAGGAAATTCCTTTTGTTGCTGCTGCTGTTAAACAATTGGGAGTCAGAAACCTTTACCAATCTACTGCAAAACACTTAGAGATCTACATAGAGATCCCAGTCTCCCTTCTGCCCCTGCCCCTGGTATAAAATATAAATTCTATTTTTAAAAAAAACAAAAAACAAAAACCTGTCACTTTAAGATCAGAACTAAGGCTGTCTCAAATTGGCTCAACAAGCTCCACAAATCCATGAAACTGGATGTTCAGGCTGATCTCTTAACAGATGTGTCTAGTGATCAGCAATGATGTTATGCAATGCCACACCTTGCCCTTACAAATCAACAAACAGTTCAGTTTGCCTCACCTCATAGGGCATATTGTAGAGTTGGAAAAGGTTCAGAATAGGGCAACCAACATTATCATGGGGATGTTGCAACTCCCCTGTAAGGAAAAGTTACATTTGAGAAAATGACAGAGGTGTATAAGAATTTGTGTTGTGTGGAGAAAGTGGCTAGAGAAATGTTCTCTCTCCTTTCTCTCTCTCATAATATTAGAACTTGGACCATTCAACTAAGCTGAATGTTGATGGATTAATGATAGACAAATGAAAGTACTTCTTCCCACAGTGCATAGTTAAACTATGGAATTTGCTCCCACAAGACGTAGTGATGGCCACCAACGTGGATGGCCTTAAAAACTGATTAAACAAATTCAATGGAGAAGGCTGTCAGTGGCTACCAGCCTTGATGGCTATGTTCTATCTCCACTGTTGAAGGCAACATGACTCCAAATACCAGTTGTTGGGAATTGTGTATGTATATGTGTAGGGGGGAGAATGCTGTTGCTCTCAGGTTCTTCTTTCAGGCTTCCCACGGGCATCCGTTTGGCCACTGTGAGAACAGGATACTGAATTAAATGGGTCCTGATCCAGCACTGCTCTTAAGTTCTTGTCCTCCATGCACCCACCTTTTTTCCTTGGTCTTTTGGGCCCAAATCCAGATGTGGAGGATGGAGTGCCTGGGACTAGTAAAGATGTACTATGTTGTCCCTGGTGCTGTACTACCTTAGGAAGCATCTGAACCTTACTGCATGTAGAAAGGTTTCTGTGTAGGCTGGGATGGGGTGAGGTGAGATATGGACAGGGTGTAGGTGAGGGGGATTCAGTGTGGGGTGGATTGGTCAGCGTGGGGCAGAGTTACTGTGGGCATTTCAGGTGAGTCTCAGTGTTTGAGGGCTTGCAGTGTGGGGAGAACAAAGTGTATCATTAGTTTGCACCAAAACTGGAAAGAAAAAATACAATATGCTTTCTGAATTTTTCTGGAAACAAAAGCTGTTGAAGTGCCATTTTTTGGACTCTTTTACCTTGCTGTATCTGTGGCACTTTTTATGAGATCAGTTTTAAATTTGGCAGTTTGTTAGACCTCATCAGGTAGATCATGTATGCTGAGTTTCAGGGTATTAACCCAACTGATGTCATTTTTATACGTTATAGAATTATGGGGTTTATAATGATGGAACCTTGTTTTTGCTATTTTCCTTGACTGGAACTATAGGGGCGCTCCTGAGCTTGTATAGCACTGTCCATTATAGAGGCCTCAGTGTTTCTTAATTCTTAATCTTTTTTTCTGTTTCTCCCCATCTCTATCCTACATACAGTGAGGGAAGGGACTGTGAACCACCACCAGCAATTAAAGGAGGATTGTGTTTGCATCATATGAATAAGCTGAGTCTTTCTTTCCTACCTCTTGTGTGGTACTCAGAAACTAATGAGCTAGTGAGAGCATGCATTTTCCTATCCCTTTTTGAATTATTTAATTTTTTATTACGTATCTACATTCTTTTAAGTTTAAAGTTGTCTGCTGCAGAGCCTCACTGGCTCCAAGGATTCCTGGAAGAGCTAAAGCACTGTCAACCTGGCCATTGGGCCATGGCTTCTGAAAAAAACCCAGAATGGAATGCTGGCTGGAGTCATACATACAACAATCGTTAGCAATGTGTAGGAAGCTAAGAAGCATAGTTTCATTGGGAAACCATTGTGAGGTCGTGTTAGTGTGTCTGTGTGCGAAAAGAGAAGCAGAGGCCACCATCTGACCAACTAGAAATAGCTCTCCAGCATATAAATGATCTCCTTTCCTGGCCACCTCTCAGCTTCAGTTCTATTTTTCCTCCATATTCTTTGCACGTAACATTCATGCCTATAACCCTGCAGCCTCAGGTTATAATAAGCTCACTACTTTACTACGCTTCACCCAGCTCCACCTATTATATGCCAATATTTTTTGTTTTCCATCAGGCTTACTTTAGGAAAGAAAGGGGAGAACAAATAACTAGCTCCCTATGATCTTCACAAAAGAGCCTAAATGCATGCTTCCATAAATATACTTAAGTTGCTAAGGATGAAGCAATTGCTTCTACTACAGTAGCTGAAGGGGCTCGCTGGCAGGGGTCATCCGGAGATTTGGAGTACAATGTCATCAATATGCTGATGACACTCAACTCTATCTCTCCCTACCATCTGATTGCAGGGAGGGAGTGCTCATCCTAAACCAGTGCCTAGAGCAGTCTTTCCCAACCAGTGTGCCTCCAGATGTTGTTGGACCACAACTCCCATCAGCCTCAGCCAGCATTGCCAATGGCTGAGGCTGATGGGAATTGTGGTCCAACAACATCTGGAGGCACACCGGTTGGGAAAGGCCGGCCTAGAGGCTGTGAAGGGCTGGTGTGGGCTAACAAATTGAAACTTAATCCAGACGATAGAAATGTTGCTGGACAAGGGGAAAACTGCGCTAGGGATAGGGTTGCAACCTATTCTGGATGAGGTTGCACTCCCCTTGAAGGAGTATATATTTATTTGTGTTTTTAACAATGCTGTAAGTCTATTGGAAAACTTCAGGTAACAAGCAACTAACAAATCTAATAAAGAATAGTAATAATAATATAATATACTATTACTAATAGTAGTAGGTGCAATAGCAAGGACCACTCAGGTTGCAGAGATGACTCACAGCTCTATTTGTAACTGGGCACACAAGGGGGAATATCGCTTAGCAACCAGGTGGAGATAAAGAAGTTTACTCCAGCCTGGGTTTCTTGCGAATAAAAAGGGTAGCATGTTCAGCATGTTCTAGTTGCAGTCCTGGTTTCATTTTGTTAGAAGCCTGGTCTGACCTCCTGACTGAGTGCTTAAGTGAAGACTCTGTTATTTACAGCAATCTTACTGCTGCAGTTTTCTTTAGCCTATCTGTTTATAATAGTAACATTTGCCAGGCTGTTCACTTTCTGGATCTAATCTGCTTCATTCAGTCACTTTTGCTAACAATGGGAACCTCCAAGGGAGGCTTTCCTCTTGATGCAAATAGCAACTTGCAGGGAGGAGAAACAATTTTCACTGGACCACTTCAGGAGCGGGAAACGGTAAAACTCTCCCTCCCTATTCCCTCCAGTCCTGCTGCTGCTCACCACTCCCACCTCCTTTGCTAATGCTATTTCCATTTTTTTTAAAAAAAAAAAACAACCTATGTTAAAATTCCCTTTAAGCAATTAACGTCACATCTAGCTTGGGCCTTTAAGATACTTTTAATAACTACTTTCTCAGAAGATCAGATGTTTGCTAAAGAACCCCTCTTGTTTTTCACAGTCTGATGCAGCCAAGAGAAAAGAGAACCAGCTCAGGATGACATTTGATGCTTTCAATTAAAAAATGCTTTTAAAAATAGCCTTTACCATCTTCATTTAACTACTGCGTCTGTTGCAGGGGGAAGGCTGCCAGAATTGCTGGAACTGATTAATGGAAGGAGTTAGTGACTACTAATTTTACTCTGTCATGTATCTTAGCTTTTCTGTGCCTTTGGACTTAGGAACTGTGAAGCTTAATCAACACATTAACGAAGCTTTATGGGCTCTTGCCAGAAGCTGATGAGTTGCAAAAATAATAAATATGAAATTAGACCAGATCTGTAGGATTCTATTGCCCAACTTTTTAGAACATTGATAGTACTGCAGGCTAACCTTGCAATCAGGGAGAAAACCAGATGACAAACAAAATTTCCAGATACAGCCCATCTCCTTCACTTCCCACAGTTCAGATTTTTTTTAAAAAATCCCTGTGCCCTAATGGTTCTTTTGGTGATATTTTTTCCAAAAGCATATTCCAAACAGTGTGCTGTTTAGGACCAGGCCAAATTAGTATGAATATTGAGAATGAGCTGCATTGTGATGAAATTGTGTTGTTACATACAGACTGTGTTTAAAAACAAACTGTATAGATGGCTTTTATGTTTTATTTACATTTTAGTAGAACCAAAGACAGTAAAAGCAAAAATGCCAAATAAAACAAACTCATCAGAATGCAGGAGTGAGGTGGGACCATAACTATAACAAAACAGTAACACAAGCATACATGAATGCCACAAACACAAAATATTTAGCCACATTTATGCAGTTAGCATCTAGAAACTTGCCACTCTACCTTTAAGTAGGTATGGTTTCACAGAATCATCGCCATAGCCACCATATAGTTTGGCTCTATATCACTGTCATCTACTCTCAGCCATATTTTCTTGGGCTGCATAAACTATGAAGTATCCAAGGGATTATTTGGCTAACGAGTCTGCTTTGGATAGTACCTTAAAGTGTCATGACTCATCACATAAAGGGATATGTGATCTCAGGATGGAAACATCTGTTAATTTCGGTTCTCTCTGTTTCTCATTTTTCCAGTCTTAAATTCAGTTCTCCACATATCTGCAGTAATTTGTGGTCTGTTTTTTTAAAAGAAATCCTCATGAAAATTCTCCAGCATTTTAGTGCAAATTTCTCCTACTAAACACGTTTTTGTAGGGAGTTTTCATCAGTGTACACCTTTTTTGCAAGCAATTTCTAATCGTATAATGCATTTTTGCATGTTATTTTCACTCATATATTCATTTTTATACATACTTCCCCCTAACTAATATATGCATTTTTGTAAACATTGGTTGGTTGGTGAACTGAATCACAAAATTTGAATTAGTGCGAATTTTGAAGGAAGGCTGTGTTTTGGTTCTCATATTGTCTCAGAGAGTGCGAATTTCATAAATTCAGCTTAAATGCAAAGTAAATTTAAATTCCCACCCACCCTAATGTGATCACATTTTCCCATACAGAACTGAAGCCTATGCATGTGTGTGCCATTATGTGGATATTCCATCTCTGCGTCTGTGTTAGAATTGCTTTTAATATGTTTTCTTTAATATGTTTTAACCTTTTTTTTAAAAAAAAGATGTTTTTAAAGCTTTTTTTAAAAAAAGTTTTTAACATTGTTTTGTTTTAATGTATTTTAAGGTCTTTTATGATGTTTTAGTGTTTTTAGCATTTCTGTTTGCCGCCCTGGGCTCCTGCTGGGAGGAAGGGCGGGATATAAATCAAATAATAAATAAAATAAATAAATAAATGTGAACCCATTCAAGTGGCAAGCATATGTAAACACCCCTCCAGTGGGCTGCAACAACCCTTAACACATTGTCTAAACTGGTCTAGACTTTCTTGCTGTTGGTTAAAGCATGGAGTGAGATGGAGTGACAAGTCTGCCAGAATCAGGATGGAGCCACAGGCAGTTTTAGAGAATTTGTTCTTCAGCTCAGGACATCTGTGATCTATAATGGGATCTGGGAGCTGCTACAGCCCAGAGTTCAGCTGGCAGAAGGTTGATTAGATAAGCAGAGCCATCTCAAGACTTTTGCCACTTGAAGCAACCATCTATAGAACTGAATGTACTGGCAGTTGAACTGTACTTCTTCTAGTGCAGGTTAGTTTAGGGATGCATGACAGTCCTGTGAAGTGCGCACAAAGTTCTGATGTCCAACAAGAGGTGAATGGCTTCAGGGCCCAGGAGAAATGGCCTGGGAGGCTGTCCCCCAGCATCTATTGTCTAAACAGATTGCCTCTCTTTGCCTAATAATAGGGTCAGCATGCAGATCAGGACAGAAGGCCCAAGGACCAAGGTTTATATCAGGCTCAACCAATGCAGAAGCTTTATAATGCACTCTGATCATAGGATTAAATGACACCAATATTACTTCTAGCAATGTAAAGATCTATAAGGCATGAACACCCACAGTCTATTGTCGCTTGCCAGGGTAGTTCATATTTCCACCCCAGCACTCCGCAAAGCTTTTGGTTCATACCCCGCAGTTCCTGGAAAACTATGCAAGGGCATTCCTTGAAAGAGGTGCTGGAATTAACCTTAGTCTTAGCTAGTTTAATAGTTTTTGTTTTGTTATTTCTGCAGTTTTATAATGTTTTGATTTCTTTAATTGTTGGTTTTAATATTGAATTGATATTTGATTTTTTAATGTATACTGCCTTGGAACCCACATTTTGGATGAAGGTACAGTTTAGAAAATTTCAAAATAAACAACACATAAATGAGTATGGCGGAGCAAATGCATCCCATGGTAGAAAAATGTAACCCTTTTCTAACCGTTTACTACAGTCTCAGCAGGAAGTGATGGAGAGGGGAAGGAGTGAAAGTGCATGTATGTAGACAAGAGACACCACAATGGAGATGTTTGTATGTTTTCATGGGATTTTAACTGGAATGTTTATGTAGTGCTATGTTGCATGCAGCCCCCAGGCTCAAGGAGTCCTTGTCCCACATGCTAATTCAGTGGAAGCATCACTGGGACTAGCTCTGTGTAACCTTTCCTTTTCTGATTTGGAGTTCTCTAAAAATGGTTTCTTACATTTCACTCCACGGAGCTGGTTCCAGTGAGCTAGTGGTGGTAATCAGAAAGGGACCAGACTTCGACGAAAACTAAAATAAATTGGGAAGATTCATAAAATCAAAGCACAGATTCAATGAAAATAGACAAACTCCGCAGTAACTGAAACATGTGAATAAAAGGAATGTATGGATGAGTTTATACATGAAAAACAATATTAGATTGGCAAATGAAAATAATTAACACAACTACCAAATTGTGCCCTTCTAAAATGTCCACCAGGCCAAACTAATTAAAAGCTTACTAAATTCACAACCTTATAGCAATTTAACCTAAAGATTGTGGGGGGATTATATAATCCAAACAAGTTTCCATGAAACTGGCTTTTGTGCACCATGGTGAAAATTGGAAAAGACGAATCCAGTATCCAGTGTATTGGATCCAAAATGGTCCACGTGGGAAATAAGGTTAGATAAAAACAGAAGGATTTTTTAAAAATTGGAGTAATGACACCTGAACCTCACAAGAGAATAAACTATCAAAACAGGAAAGATTTTGGAAAAACTAAACACCCATAAAAGCTGCATCTATTCAACACTGTTTATAACCCAGACTTAAGAAGGTTGGCTCAGAATAAAAGGCTAAGAGCAGCTTCAAAAACTGAAGGAGAGACATGCTCAAAGCAAGAGACCTCTCAATGAGAAGGCAATAAAGCAAACTGGGCACAAAAGGCCTCGGGGGGGCATCTGTTAGCAAAACTTGATGAGCTAAAATAAAATTAAACAAAGAAAAAGAAGTGAGCCCTAGCATGAGCAGAGATTGAAATATTACTTTTAAAAAGTAATAAATTACAGTTACAATTACATGGCCCAAAAAGTAGTAATTACTGTTACAATAAGAATTGCTCTGAAAGTAACTGATTACTTTTCTTTTTCTCAAAAGTAATCACTACAATTACATTTCAGTTACTCTTTTGAAAAACGCCTACAAGGTGCTGGCCTTGGCTGCTGCACATCTAAATAGCCTAAAACAACATTAAAAATAAACACACACACACAGAGGTAGAAGAATAATTCTTTTTATCCGTAAGATAGCAATGGTGGTCTCTCTGCTGGTAAGGGAGGTGAGGAGGGAGGCAGAGGCCACTGCTAAGATCTTTGCACGTCAAACTAAGTGCAACCCCCCCTCCTCAGCCAGCAAGCATAATCTGTCTCTCTTTACCACCTCCCAGACCCTGCCCTGCCACCAACTAAGGGACACTCACCCAAGCAAACATTTTCCCAAGATGCAAAAAAGTTAAAATACTGCAAATGCAGCACAGTAGCCAGAGAGGGTGGTGGAGGCCACTTTGTGTGCCAAGTGCAAACACACACACACACACACACACACACACTGTCATCTTTCACCTCCACAATTCTTTATCTCCATTCTGCTGCTGCCTCCTTCTCCTCTATCCATGTTCTTGCCCTCCGGCTCCTTTTTCCCTCCACTCCATTCTTCACCACCACCATCCATTTTTTAAAACAATTGTTTTCTCCACTTCACGCTGTCTCACTCTGCACCTCCTCCCTCGTCGCCTCCTACCCACCCACAGAGCATGAGGGAAGAGTGACGTGCGCAGAAGCCCAGTTTGAGGCACATGATTTTCATCCACAAATCAGAGGAGCAGACTTCCCCTGCCCCCCCCCAAGTAATGCCCCTAAGTAACGCTGGAAACATTAGAATTACTCCACAAAAGTAATAAAATTACTCCTATTACAATCAAAATGTAAAGGAATTACCCACTCATTCCTCAAAAAGTAATGAATTATAATTACTTCCAAGCTCTGAGCATGAGGTGCAGTCTTTCCCCTACACAGCCAAATTTTCCTGTTTTCTGACTTTTTTCTCTCATCCCACGTTTTCTCACTATAATTCAGTTCTGTATTAGTAAATTATATCAGAGGCAAACTCCTATAAAACAGGTGTTTAAATTTATTTTACTTTTAATTAATTATTTTTTGGGGAGAGGCATTTTTCCAAGGCCTAGAAGAGTACAACCTAGTGAAGGTCATTCAGAGCCACTAACAATTATTCTTCATCCTTGTGCATGATCTCAGCTTGACTAAATCTTTCCCAGGCTTTCTAATCTCATGTTGACACTTGAGAGGGAGATATTTTTAGGACCCCCTCTAGCTGTGAATGTAATTTGCTTTAAACTATTGTTAATATTATATTTTATAATGGGACCTTTTGGTGAAGAGAGGGTAATAAATATATTATTAATAGGGGCAGAGCCCCCCTGCTCTCTTTGCTCACCAACCCCCATACACATACACACACCAGGCACCCCTAAACATACATGGAGACACACACAGGAACTCCCTATCACGTATGCACGCGCACGCACACGCACCCCCAGAGGGAAACACACAGCCCAGGCACCTCCAAACACATACACATACCAGGCACTCCCAAATACATACACAGGGACTCACACACACACAGGCACTCACAAACCATTTTACAACCCCAGCACTCGCAAACTGCTTCCCTCCCCCAGGTGCTCACAGACTTTGTAGGCCTTCCACCTGCCCAGGTTGCTGTCATTACCCTGCCTCGGCCACTTACCAGCCTTCTGCCCCACTGGCCTAGAGCAGAGCTGCTGCCATGCTGAGGCTGCTTGCTGGCCTCCCGCTGAGGCTGTGGTTCTGCACATAGGCTGCTGCCCCTATCGTGTGAGCCATTTACCAGCAGTTGCACACTGCCACTACTCTGCCTCTACCTCTCCCTCAACCCCCCAAGCACTCACACTCCCCAACTCACTTGCCTTGGCTGTTGCGCTGCCACCGCCACTGCTGCTGCTGGTATCCCATCTGCCCACCCACCTACCCACCAACCCAAGCTGCAGCCACTGTGTAGCTCGCCTCCTGCAGGCACCCACCCTAACCTTCTTGCTTCTACTGTTGCACCACCCCCGCCCCCAGAACCCTACACCCAGTCAGCCATCTTTGTTTCTTGTTGCCCTGCCCCACTCCCAACATTACACTGCTTGTCATCATGACAGCTTGCAAAAATATTAACATTAATTTTCCAGCATAGGATTACCCAGCACTGCTGGATATAGGGAATATCACACTTTGTCTCTTCTTTGCACAGGTATATGATCTCAGCTTGACTAAAGCATGGCCAAGCCTTCCGTTTCTCTTGATCTGACAGAGGTCAGGCAGACAGAGACATTTCTGCCCTTAAGGTAGACATCTGGGCCTGCTTAAACCATGGGCTAGAGTTCTCTTGACCAAAGTGTCCTTCCATTTGACACCACAGCTTCTGGGATGTTCATCTCCACCATGCATGCAAATTTGCCTGCAAAAATGACCTGAGTAACATCTTCAACCTCATCACCTGAAGAAGGGAAATCGAACTCCTGCTCCCTAATGTCCTCTTACTCAGACACTTGCCGCTTTTGTTAGGGTTGTTTTTTTAAAAAAAAATTCTCCACCCCAAGGCAACCATTCAATTCCCCCACAGGAGAGCTGACTTTCTTCCCCCGTACCTCAGTTAGGGACATGGAATGTGAGAAGCATGAACCAGGGAAAGTTAGAAATCGTCAAGCAAGAAATGGAACGTATCAACATTACAATACTTGGCGTGAGTGAATTAAAATATTCAGGAATGGGACTTTTTCAATCAGGCAACTACAAAATATTTTATGCAGGAAATGAGAAATCAAGAAGAAACGGGGTTGCTTTAATAGTGAGAAGTGATGTAGCAAAAGCAATTAGGACCTACAACGCAAGGTCTGAGTGAGTGATATCAATGAGATTAAACGGGAAACCTATCAACATAACCATCATCCAAGTCTATGCCCCAACAGCAAATGCAGAAGAAGAGGAACTGGAGAGATTTTACGCAGAAGAACAGGAAGAGATTGATCACACATGAAAACAAGATGTGCTGATAATCATGGGAGACTTGGATGCAAAAGTAGGGAACAGAGAAGAACTAGGAATTGTGGGGAAATGGGGCTTAGGAGACAGAAATGAAGCAGGAGAAAGATTTATTGAATTCTGTGAAGCCAATAATTTGTTTCTTGCAAACAAATTTTTTGAGCAACCAAAAAGACGACTGTACACATGGACATCACCAGATGGTCAATATAGGAATCAAATTGATTATATAATTGTCAACAGAGAATGGAAAAGTTCCATACTTTCTGCAAAAACAAAACCAGGAGCAGACTGCGGTACAGATCATGAACTGGTCATATCGAAAATCAGAGTAAAGCTAAAGAAGACCAACAAAGCAATCATAATGCCAAAATACAATTTAAATAACATCCTAGAAGAAGATAAACAACAAATAAGGAACAGATTTGAGGCTTTAAACTTACTTGACAGAGTACCAGAAGAACTATGGAGGGAAGTCAGAGACATGATCAGGGAAGAATGGAAAAAAGACAATACCTCTAGTTAAAAAGAGAGAAAGACCTCAAGGGATGACTGAAGAAACTCTTAAAATGGTTAAAGAGAGAAGGAAAGCAAAAGCAAAAGGAGATAGAAACACGGTCAGAACCCTAAATGCAACAATACAGTGACTAGTACGCAGGGACAAAAAGAACCATTATGATCATTATTGTATAGAAACAGAAGAGGACAACAAAAAGGGAAGAACAAGAGCCCTATTCTAAAAGATTAGAGAAATGAAAGGGAAATTTTAACCATGAGTAGGGATGTTGAATTATCAACAGGGGAACACACTGACTGACCAAGATGAAATAAAAGGAAGATGGAAGCAATACACTGAAGAACTCTATAAAAGCGATGCAAGGATGACAGATTCATTCAAGGAGGAACCATATGATGATGAACCACAAATTTTAGAATGTGAGGTAAAAGCTACTCTTAAAATACTTGGAAGAAACACATCACCAGGAATAGATGGCATACCAACAGAGTTGCTACAAGCTACTTAGACTGAATCTGTCCAAATTTTGACAAAAATCTGTCAACAAATATGGAAAACTATACAATGGCCCACAGACTGGAAGCTTTCAATATATATCCCAATTCCAAAGAAAGGAGATCCCAGGGAATGCAGTAATTATTGAACTATTGCCTTAATATCCCATGCACGTAAAATAATGCTCAAGATTCTATAACAAAGACTCTTACCATATATGGAGCGAGAAATTCCAGACGTCCAAGCTGGATTTAGAAAGGGAAGAGGCACCAGAGATCATATTTCAAACATACGTTGGATAATGGAACGGACCAAGGAATTTCAGAAGAAAATCACCCTGTGCTTTATAGATTACAGCAAAGCCTTTGACTGTATAGATCATGAAAAACTATGGAATGCTTTAAAGGAAATGAGGGTGCCACAGCATCTGATTAGCCTGATGCGTAACCTAAACTCTGGACAAGAGGCTGCTGTAAGGACAGAATATGGAGAAACTGATTGGTTCCCAACAGAAAAGGGTGTGAGACAGTGGTGTATTTTATTACCCAATTTGTTTAATCTGTACGCAGAACATATCATACAGAAAGCAGGATTGGACCAAGATGAAGGAGGTATGAAAATTGGAGGGAGAAATATCAATAATTTAAGATATGCAGACGATACCATACTATTAGCAGAAACCAGTAATGATTTGAAATGAATACTGATGAAAGTTAAAGAGGAAAGCACAAAAGCAGAACTACAGCTGAACATCAAAAAGACTAAAATAATGACAACAGAAGATTTATGTAACTTTAAAGTTAACAATGAGAACATTGAACTTGTCAAGGATTATCAATATCTCGGCACAGTCATTAACCAAAATGAAGATAATAGTCAAGAAATCAAAATGCTCTTGGAGGTTGCTGATTCATAGAGTCGCCATACGTCACAGTCGACTTGGAGGCACATAACAACAAGTCAAGCAATCAAAGAAGGCTAAGACTGGGGAGGGCAGCTATGAGAGAACCAGAAAAGGTCCTCAAATGCAAAGATGTATCACTGAACACTAAAGTCTTGATCATTCAGACCATGGTATTCCCAATCTCTATGTATGGATGTGAAAGCTGGACAGTGAAAAAAGACCTGATTCACTAGAAAAGACAATAATGCTGGGAAAAACAGAAGGGAGTAGAAAAAGAGGAAGGCCAAACAAGAGATGGATTGATTCCATAAAGGAAGCCACAAACCTGAACTTACATGATCTGAACAGGGTGGTTCATGACAGATGCTCTTGGAGGTCACTGATTCATAGGGTCGCCATAAGTCGTAATCGACTTGAAGGCACATAACAACAAACCTCAGTTAGGGAGTGATGTGAGAGATAAAATGCTAGCTATCCCACTTAGCAGGAGCAGACTGTGCTCAGAGTGCAGAAAGTGCTGCTACCTGTCTAGCATGCAAAGGGGCTGACAGCCTCAGCCTTCACTCTAAGCCACCTCACTTTGAGAAACTTTTTCACCTACACCCAAGTCCCCCATCTCACTCAGAACCCAAATACAGTTCCAAATTCTCACTCTGGCCCACCTCCACCTTCTTTCATTCAGGCTGCTAACCAAAAACACACCCCCAGAAGATCCAGGGCCAGCCCACAAGAAGGCTCCCTTTTTATCTGTCCCAGCCCAGCTAAGTAGCAATCACCGAGAACTGGAACCGGATGTTTCCAGTCACCCACTCCTCCAGAACACTCTTTTACTACTCTGCGAGAGCTCTGTCTCTTAACCAATACAGCATGCAGTGGCAGAGGGGCCAGGTGCGCTTGCTACTGCCTCTCTCTGTTCCCAGCAAGTCTGCTGCCCACTGCTACTCCAAATGTTAAAACTTGGTGTTCGTATCTACATCATCAAAGCAGCAGCACTCGTTTATTTCAGCAGTAAACTGTTCAGAACTGCAATGTGCAGACAGTATAAAAATGAAGTACTTCACTGAAGCTACTTTAGAAGAAACCTTGGGCTCTTTGAATAGTAAAGTGAATTACCAAAGATGATGATTACTGTATTTGATTATTATTTGTTAAATTTATATCCCACCCTTCCTCCCAAAGAAGGGGGACATGGCACGTAACGTGTAATTTCTTACAGAAGTAGGGTATGGTGTAGTAGTTGAGAGCATAACCTATGAACTAGAAATCTCTTGTTCAAAATTTAAGCTATGAACTATGCACTGTGAATTTCTGAAGCATTTATTGAAATAAGAGATATCTAGCAACCCCCTGAGACTATGATGCCCAATCTAAACTACAAAAGTATCATTTCTTACTCGCTTCTGAAAAGAAATATATTCATACCATTCTAAGGTCACTTTGAGAAATATTTTGTAACAAAGCTTATTTCCCTTTTATCTTGCTCTCTAAAGATTTCTCCAGCCCAGCACAGTCTCATATTACAGTGATTTGTGCCTAATATAAGAAAAGAATTTAAAAAAAGTGGAAATTAAAAGAGAAGAAGAACTCTCAGTGCTACTTATTTTTTCCTAAGAATACTTCCTTACAGTGAAGCACAATAAAATCATTAGGATAAGACACAATTTTGTAATATTTAATGAAGTGGTATTATCTTGAAAGGCCCTCCGTGGCGCAGAGTGATAAGCGGCAGTAACGCAGCCGAAGCTCTGCTCACGGCCGGAGTTCGATTCCAACGGAAGGAGGAAGTCGAATCTCCGGTAAAAGGGGTCGAGGTCCACTCAGCCTTCCATCCATCCGTGGTCGGTAAAATGAGTACCCGGCATATGCTGGGGGGTAAAGAAAGGCCAGGGAAGGAACTGGCAATCCCTCCCCATATATACCGTCTGCCTAGTAAACGTCGCAAGACATCACCCTAAGAGTTGGAAACGACTCGCACTATAAGTGCAGGGACACCTTTACCTTTTTATTATCTTCACAGATGTGCTGTTAAGCCAATGGTCTTCTACCTTCCTTGGACTACTTAGTGAAGGGTTGGGGCCTCCAGATGTGGTTCTGGGCCCTACAGTCATCCCTGCCCATTCACCATGCTGGCTGAACTGATGGGAGTCAGAGTCCCAACATCATCTGGAAAGCTACAGGCTTCCCATCCTTGACTTATTGCATTTCCACATTGCTACTGAAATCAGAATAATCTGGAATCACATAGGGAGCTGCCTTATACTGAGCCAGACCATTGGGGCATCTAGCTCCAAGGTCAGAGAGAGTCCCTTTCCCTTTTGTTCCAGGATAAATCAAGTTTATAATCCTTTGGGACTTGCCTTGTGCTTGCTTGTACTTTATGAGAGGAGCTGGGCTTTGTAAGAAGTGATTATTTTCTTAGCAGGGGTTAAAGAGCTCTTTAATATCCCCATTATATTTGCTATTCTTTTTTCTGCTTTTATGTTTTGTTGTCCTTAGGAGATCAAGACAGCAGTCTGCTGTTTCTGTTTTGTTTTTTTACTCTGCACTTCACTCCTGATATTAATAGAGCTTGCAATAATTATTTTGTTTCATGCAGTTAAGTTTAATTTGAGGGTAGTTATTTATATGGACTGAGAATTAGTGTACCTAGAAATTTGTCATTTGTTTTAAACTGTTTTAAATATTGAATTTTATATTGTTGTGACCCAACCTGGGACCTTTTGGTGAAGTGCAGATAATAAATTTAAATAATTATTAATAATATTATTTAAAAGAAAAGAATACGAATAATATTCAATAGAAAAGAAAGGTCAGATATACAAGGCCCAGAAAACAGTCTACAGACAGAGATATTACACAGTTCTGCTGCTGAAGCAAAGCTGCTGAAACAAAACAGACCCTTTTACATACCTGGAAGGGAGATTACTTTGGAACATATGTAAGCTACTCTGGGGGCTGTGAAAGAAGAGTGATATATAATTTTTATTTGTTTGTTTATGTGATTTAGGATATTTATAAATCGCCTTTTCTCTGAAGCAGCTCAGGATAATGTACAAAAAAATAAACATCAATAAACTGACTTAGCCAGTCTCAAGATGCAATGGGAAAATGACTAGTATTTTCATAGATGAGGGGGTGTGGTGCACTTGCTGGCAAAAACCTAAAATAAAATCAGCCTCCAACCAGCTACATGAACATATGCTAAAACTGGTGCATAGATGGTATGTCACTCCAGTGTGGCTGTCCTGAATAAATCCAACATGTCTGGACTTTGTTGGAGTGGCTGTGGGGAGTGGGGCATGTATTATCACATGTGGTGGTCCTGTCCTCAGGCCCAGTCATTTTGGAATCTGGTATTTGAAGAAATCCAATTAATTGTGCCTGGACTCGGGGACAGGATTCCGCAGGTGGCGCTCCTTAATCTCCTTATCGATGTGGACATGGATGAAAGGGACAAACCATTAATCAGACATTATTTATGGCAGCCCATCTAACAATAGCAAGACAATGGAAAGACCTAAAAGGCGCCATGATACAATATTGGTACCACAAGATCTGGTTCATTGTCTTTATGGAAAAACTAACACATAAACTAAGGGCTGCCCGTGGCATTTCTAAAATTGACAAATTTACCTCAACATGGTTTTCTTTTATCTAATATGTTAACAATATATAGAGCACAATCTAAATCCAGCATCTTATTATGTTAAAATTTGGAGCGACTAACCTTAAACAATTTTAGAAATGTATATTTGACTCATCTGCTTCAACCACCATTATTCCCCCCCTTTTCCCCACATTCCCTTATTCCTTAAGTAATGCCACCTGGTTGGGGGGAGGGGGGTTTGTTTGAGGGGTTTGTAATTAGCTGTTTTGAAGTTGATATTTGCATAAAAGGTGTATGTTCTCAAACAATTAAAATGTTTGTATTACCCTCTTAGAAAAAATGACAAAAACTTCTGTTACATCACATTGTAAATTTTGTTTGGAAAATCAAAACATTATATACAAATATCAATAAAGGCATACCACTAAAGTGCAGATCTGTGCAGATCTATGATGCTGCACATGAATTACCATAAGCAAGGCAACAACAAAAAAGTAAATTCATGCCATGGCACGGGCCTGTGTCCTGAATCCTTTAAGCACCTAGCAGCACCCCAGCTTTGGATCTTTGAATTCAGAAACTCGTGTGTTTCTTACTTTTGATTAATTAATACAGAGTGCAAAAAAAACATGGGGGAGTAAGATATGGGCCATTTAGAGACCCTTCTCTGCACTATCAGAATTGTTTTTTTAAGATGTTTGTAAAGCTTTTTTTTTTTAAGCTATTTTTAGGATGTTTTTTTTAATATGTTTTTAAAGATGTTCTGTTTTAATAAGTTTTAAAGTCTTCTGTTTTTAAGATGTTAGAGTGTTTTTAGTGCTCTTGTTTACCATGCTGGGCTCCTTCTGGGAGGAAGGGCGGGGTAGAAATTTGATTGATTGATTGATTGATAATAAAGTTACTACCAAATGATTGAAATATGCTCATTGAAACATGTCATTAAAGGGAAGGGGAAGGGCCATAGTTCAGTGACAGAGCACTTGTTTTGCATGCCATTCTCCTGGGAGGGCTGGAGAAGACTCCTCCGAGACCTTACAAAGCTGGTGCCAGTCAATGTAGACAATACTGCGCTAGAAGAACCATAAGGCAACTTCTAAAAGGCTTCTAAGGCTGTGTTCTAAGACACAGTGTTTAAAAGAAGAGTGGGTAGATTTCTATGCTTCACTACTCTTTTCCACATGTTCACTGAACATGCAGAGTGAGAAGCATGTTCATGTTCGCTGTATCTGCCACTGGCTTCTGCATATTTATCTGAAGGTGTGAATAAAGCCTGTGTACATGCACACAGTAGTCAAAACATAGCATCCCTAATCACACAAAGATACATTAGAAGAATGCAGACTTTGTTCCTAGCTTTCACTGCATACTCCTCCCTTCCACACATTAAGTAAACACATAACTGCTGCATGACACAGGGGTACTGTTTTGGTCGAGGCTCAGTCTTCTCATGTGTTAATCCAAAATTACAAAATGGTTTTGCCAACAAACATACACCCCAATTACCCAGGAGGATAATCCACAGGAACATGTTCTTACTGTACTCTTGCAGAGTTTCTTCTTATTTCATGTGGCCTATGCCCTTCTTTAACTACCAACTATATTGTGTCACACAGGTCAGGACTTTTGCCTCCCACTCTGCTACTTTCAAAGCTGCCAACAATCTGGAAGACAATCCAATAGGGCATATAAAAATCATGTATTTATCCCAGCCAGAAGTAGCTCTACCATTAGGGTAAGGAGAGTTGGTGTTCTCAGGTGACAGAGAACGGAGGTCTTTTTCCTTATAACCTATGTGGCCCCTGGGGTCATTCAATGGAGCTGAATTGTAGAAGATGCACAACATACAAAGGGAAGAACTCCTTTACACAGTGCATAGTTCACACTATGGAATTTGCTACTACAAAATGTGGTACCAACTTAGAGGGCTATAAAAGGGAATTAGAAAAATCCATGGAGGTTAAGGCTATCAATGACTACTAGTCATTATGGTATTGGCTAGATATTCCCTTTGGGATTAGAGGCAGTATGCCTCTGAGGACCAGTAGCGGGAAAGTAACAATAAAAGAGGGTGACTGACTCATATCCTGCTTGTGGTTGGCTACTGAGGGAAACAGGATACTGCACAAGATAGGTTTTTGGTCTGATCTAGCAGGCCTGACAATCTTTTTCATGTTTCAGCTACCATTTTTCTAAAAGAGCCATATGCAGAAAAAGTTTGTAATTTCTAGTTTTTATGGTCACATCCACATCAGATTGCTTCATGTGTGAAAATTGTGTAAACAAAACATGGGCATGTTTAGAAGCAAAAAAAGGGCTGTTCCAAACCTTGCTTGTTATACTGAAAGATGCCGTGCCAAGAAGTATGGGCTGTAGACACATACTGCCCTTACCTCTCTTCAAGTAGAGAGAAAGACTGAAAAAGAACAGATACACTTGGGCCGTGCTGGTCCTTTTCCAGAGAAGAGGGCATCACGTTTTATCAGACAGACAGCTGATAGAGAAAGAAGAATGGAGACAAGAAATATTTTTAAAATAAATGCTGATAAGTAAGGAAAAGAATAATTGCAGTATGGGCAAGGTTGACAGAGACTATGGCATTACAGTAGTCTGCAATCAGTCCAATGCTTCTCATAGCATCCAAAATGTAACAGAAGGGTATTTTCTGAGAGGGCTTCTTCAGTGGTGACCTGATGACCATTCTTGTGAGACCGACTGCTTTCACACATTCTTTGACTGCTTTGATGTTTGAATGTCTCAAGTTTGATGTGTCTTCTAGCGGGGATAGTTCACTTGTGGATGCTAGTTTGGATCGCATTTCACCAAACTGACAGAAAGTTACAGTTTGTGTTTTTACATTTTCCACCATCTTCAGCTTTTAATGTTTTGTTTTTCTCTCAAAAAATAATGTTATTAACATCCTTTCTACTGATGTTTTCCTTCTTTCTACTGATGGTCTAGGTTTTTTGTATTCAAAAGTAATTGAGGCGGGTAAGTGCCCATCAAGTACGTCTCTTGCCTTAGGCTAACTGTCAGTCAGAGGACAGTCAACTAAATCCCCGTTCTCCACAATTAAATGAGGCTTGTGCATTTAAATTTATTTTCAGCTATGTGATACAATTTTGAAAGTTGAAAACTGTACCACTTCTGAATTCAATTTCATATCCATTCATTTAGCCCACTCTCTGATGTAATTTATATTGTACCTTCTCTCAGGGCAGCCTACACAATGCTATCATATCTGCAATGATCAGTGTGGGATTTCTTTTTTTAAAAAAACCTTCCTTCTCCCTGCTGTGCCCTCCAATACCTCATGCTCCTGAGAAGGGTTTTCATTTTGAACCTCCTTGGTTTTAGTGTTGGGACTACATTGGAAGATCCCAATTCTACACATTTTTATTCTTTATTTTATTTTAAAATTTTATACTCCCCCTAATTTTCAAGGAAACTCAAGGCAGATTACAGACCATAACACAAAAGCAATAATAAAATCCTCACTAAAATCCCAAGGATTGACATCAAAACCATGCACCCTCATCTCCACACGAACATGTGTGCACAAAAATCCCAAACCCATTGAAATTGCTTCCAGATTAATTCCTTAATTTGCAAATTATGGCATCAAAGCTGCTTCCAGATTGTTGCGATTTTGCAGGTAGGAATCAGTCACTTAACAAACACACACACACACACACACACACACACAAAACGTTTGCCTATTAGCAGCAAGGAAAGTGAGGGGGAATTGTTTTTTCCTTCCTGCATTTTCCCCAGAAAGTGTAAATCTGAATTGATTGGGGTGGGAGGAGATGGACTGGTAATTCAATTGCAACAGCAAGCTGTGAATGCTGCAAAAAAAACCTTGCATGCATATGAGGATGACTGATCCCACAAAAACACCTATCTGAAACAGGGATAATGAATATTAATGGATACCATCATCACCTAATTGACACCTCATTGACGCAGAAGTCAAAGGGAGTACACAGTTCAGCATTCTAGTTTGAAGTTGTTATCAATAACAATGTCACCATAGTCAAAAGAATCCGGTGTCCGGAAAAGCTGCAGAAGTTTGCATCAAATAAGATTGATTCATAAAGATAGCAAACATGCAAATATAGGGAAGTGTGACGCCAAATTGATCTTTAGAGAAATTCTCCCTCATCCCTATTCTTCAATCCAATTGATCTCAGTGGCACTTATATGCTTCATTAGGGCTAATTGAGGGGGGTGATCTCCACAGAATTTGCAATATGTGCAACTTCCATCTACAGCTTGTATCCAGCTGTGACATATTTATGCACTATGTACCTACACTAGAAGAGGTACATACCTTGATTGGGAACTCACCAAACTATGCAAGAAACTTCAGAATCTAATGAGGGTCATGGTAATATGTAGCCCAGAATCGCTAAATTGGTACAGTGAAGAAGGATTCAACAACTGTACAATGAGGGACCTTTACGTTTGAATTTGTTTTCCTTTTCATCACTTCCATTTATATTAATAATTAACTTCACAATTTTTCTTCATAGCCCGCTTGTCAGCTTTATTCAATGTGACAACTGTATGAAATCTTCAATGCTTTTCTCCTACATCTGACATTAGTTTAGAAATGATAAAAAAATTATTTAAAACTCAGCAGAGCTTCTGAAGAGCCAAGGAAATAATTCTTTAGTAAATCTAGTATTAATACCTTCATGTGAAACTAATGTATTTCGGTGAGTACTTAGAGAAACACTTCAGCGATGGATACCATTAAAGAGAGAAAAAGGCCTCCATAGCCAGCTAAACTGTTACAAGGTCATTCTGCACTGCTTGTACTTCTCTAAATACCATTCCATCTGTTTAGTAGGAATTGCTGGAAATCTGGTTTGTTTTAAGACTAGAAGGGAGACATTGGGAAAGTGTCACATGTGGGATCCATGTGCACATTTCTTTATGATGAAAAGAAAGCTGTTTCCTGTCTAAAAGTAATTGTGACATAGACAAATCAAGAGCAGAATATGCAACCAGAAAAGGTCACTCATTACAACTGGATTTATGCCAATCCAGCTTCCATGTGCCAAACTTCCATGTGCCAAAAGCAGGATGTGGATGCAGATGCACATCTGGGTAGACGGACATTAACACATTCATCCCAGGTTTATAACAATTAGATATGTGTGTGTGCACGAGCGTGATTCTCACTCTGAGAAGTCATTCTCAGAGTAGACCCAATGAAATCAATGGATATGACTAACTTACATTCATCTATTTCAATGGGTTTACTCTGAGTATGGCTTAACTGGATGCATCTCCTGATCTTTCAAACCATTTGCTCTGCTGAATCAAAACAAAGTATTATCTACTCCATTTTGAACAGTAGCCAGCCAGATGCTTCTGGGAAGTCCACAAGGAAGGAAGGAAGGAAGGAAGGAAGGAAGGAAGGAAGGAAGGAACACTAATTGTTCTTTGTCCTCAGTGTGTACTGTCCAGAGCTATGTTACCTCTGAACCTGTGCAGCTTATCATATCAGCTGATAAAACTACCCTCAATGAAGTTGGCTAGAAGACAGCTATCTAAGCCATTGGCCATCACCACATCTTGTTGCAGGAAATTTTATAAGTAAAATATGTGTTGTGTGAGGGAAGACTTCCTTTTGTATGTCCTAAACTTTCTGCCAATCAGCTTAATTGGAGGCTCCCAAGTTCTAGTCCTATGAGAGAGGATGAAGAATTTCTCTAGTCTTTCTCTCTACACCATCCATAATTTTATAAGCCTCTGTTCGGTTACCTGCCCCAGGCAAGGCTACTGGCTTGACAGCTGCTTAATTCCTGGTGTTGAACCACATCAGTCAACCTCATTCAATATGTCCATACCTTGTAGTGGCTGCTAGGGTTATTATGCTAGGAGGAAAAAACTAGTCACTTGAGTCTGTTGCATCATCATTCATGAAAATAGTCTGTCTGGCCCTTTCAGCTGCTTTCAGATACACAAAGAACTAAGCAGTGTTTATTTACTCTGTGTCGCCACGCTCTCTCGCTCTCCAAATAAATTCAACATGTAAAGAATATCCTTAGACTTTTCTACTTTCCTCCACACAGGTTTCTTGCCAGGACTTCATGTTTACAAAAAAAATGTAAACAAATAAAAACAAAAAGCAATCTGTTTCTGTGGCTAAGAGGAACAAATAGCTAGGCATGGTTTCTGCAGAAGAAACTTTGGGGAAAACGCACACACAGAATGTTCAAGACTGGCTTCTTATAAAAGTAATGTTGGGTAAAATAACTCAGCAGATGAACTTCAACTTTCAACACAGACAAACTCATAAGTCTGCATTTAAGATGCTGTCTGGAACTAGAACAACTGACAGTTGTTTGCTGAAGATAATTTATTTGCATTAAAAAAAATAAAAAACCCTATCTTTAATACAAATGGTTCACCAGGGTCTGCAATTACTTCAAACAGGCTGCTTTAGATCAGTGATTTAAAACTGAGTAACTTCTTTCTGCACAACCTTCCTGACAAACAATGCATTCATTGTATTGGTATTACAATGTATTGCAACATAGTCAGCACTCCAGCTGTTCTTGTTTACAACTTCTGAAAACCTCTTCATCAGAGTCTTGTGTTTAAGCAGATTTCAGACTTGGCGTTTGCTCTGTTTGCTAGGAACTGGTGACTTATTTTACAGCCATGAGAGTGGCTGTATACTATAGCCAGTGTGGATTTCTTGCATTCCGCAATGTTAAATTGAAAATACCCCCCATGCCATTCTGATGCTTCCCATAAGCTCATTTCAAAACAAAACCTTACAGAACTTATAGTCCTGAACTCAGAAAGGCTTGCTTAACAACCCTCTAAAATTTAAATCTTCATGGTGAAACACAAAAGGGTCAGAGAGAATTGAGAGTTCAAAGAGTAAAGAGAGAGAGAAAAAACCCAGACACCTTTGGGACTTTTTTCTGTCAGAGTTCTCATAATTTGTTGAAATTAATTAAAAATCAGCCATGTTCACAGAGTACCTGTAATCCTCTTACTGACCTTGCCCCATACTCTGACCTTCATCTTCTGCAGTTTAAAAAATGCCTAGATGATTCTTAATTAATTTAAGAAATTTTGGCATGAACTGAATGATAAGGGCAGGCATGCTCAGTAAGAACCAACTGTCAGCATTCTAAAAGCCAGACTCACAGGTGCTTGGCTTAGCTAATTGGGGGGCCACACCCACACCAGACCTTTATTTCACTTGAGACAGTCATGGCTTCCCCCAAACAATCCTGGGAAGTGTAGTTTGTGAAGGGTGCTGAGAGGAGACTCCTATTCTCTGACAGAGTTCCAGTGGCCAGTGGCCACTCTGATTGAAGCTCTGAGAGGGGAACAGCATCTCTCCTAGCAACTCTCAGCACCCTTCACTAACGACACTTCCCAGTATTCTTTGGGAGAAGCCATGACTGTGTAAAGTGAAATGAAGGTCTGGTTTGGATGTGGCTAGTGAAAACCTTGGTTTAACTTTGGGTGGGAGACTATATGTGCCTGTTATAGAATTAAAAGGTGGGGAAAATGCTGAAAAATAATGATACTGTTCACAATGTTTTCCTTTTGGAAAGGAAAGGGGCTTCCCCTCTGGCCAGTGCCCACCCACTCAGTGTTCTCCCCTCCCCCTTCCTCCCTCCCCCTCCCATTCTTGCCCTTCTCCTTCCCTCCCTGCCCGTCCCCTAGGCAAGTTTCACTATCCAAGATTGTACAGGAGTAAATCCCATTGAACTCAAAAAACATGCAAATGATCAAACCTGCCCTCCCCTCCTCCTCCCTTCTATCTCCTCCCCCTTGCCCCTTCCAATCCCCTCCTTATTTTATTATTTATTTATTTATAATATTTATTAGTTGCTTTTTCCCAAAAAGGAACTCAAAGCTGTAATATTTGCAAGATTTGAAATGAACCACAAATGCTGGTTAGAAGGAACAAACTTTACTTCACAGTGTGTTGCTGCATAACCAAAAACTCTGCTTTTGTTTTTCTACTGGTCCCTCTCCCAACTGATTCCCCCATACAATTACTTCTAATTCACTTGAGTTTCTACTCACATTACATCTCCCTTTTTTAAAAAAAAGTAAAAGATAGAAACTACTGTCTATATCGAATTGGTTTTCTGATCACTCTGCCTCTTGATGTAGCAACAGGTAACTCAGAGTCCAAAATCTTCTCTGGTATATCGCTGGCACTTTGTGCTACAGCTGTTCCACTTTTGTTGTCTTGAGACTCTGATAAGTCTACCTCTGATGGAGGTGCAGTTGCAGTCTCAGTAGTCTCATCCATTTTTGGTTCACAACTTGGAGTGCTTTGAAGATCTCTTCTGATCCATCTGTAGACAGCTAAATCATCAGTCTGAACCAAATATGATCTTGGAGTCATGTTTTGTCCAGTCACTTTCGCTGGTTTCCACACTCCATTTTTCCGAACGGTAACAGAATCACCAACCTGCAAAGGTGGTAAAGACTTTGAACCTTTGTCAAAGTAAAGCTTCTGTTTTTCTTGTCTTCTCTTCAGATGTGTCTGTATGTCACCTTTTACCTGCTGAGGTAGTAACAACGGTGCTGAGGTAGGCAACCTGGTTCTTAAACGTCTCCCCATTAAAAGTTGTGCAGGTGAGGCTGTATCTACTGTAGGCGTATTTCTGTAATCCAGTAAACTAATATAAGGAACTGTGTTATTCAGACTAGATTTCTTAAGAATCCTCTTTACTGTTTGGATCGCTCTTTCTGCCATTCCATTTGATTGAGGAAATAGTGGACTGGATGTTGTGTGAACAAAGTCCCAATCTTTGGCAAACATTTTAAAGTCTCTAGAGCAAAACTGAGGGCCATTATCACTGACAACCTCTTCAGGTATACCATGTCTTGCAAATATAGATTTGTAGTGTAAAATTACTGATCTACTTGTAGTGTCTTCAAGCAAACATATTTCCACATATTTTGAATAATAATCAACCAAAAGTAGATAGTCCTTTCTTTCAAATTCAAACAAGTCCATTCCTAGCTTCTGCCAAGGTCTTCTTGGAATTTCATGAGGTAACATTGGTTCTTTTTGGTTTTTATTTCTGAAGGTGTGACATGTGGTACATGACAGTACCAATTCTTCAATTTGGGCACACATACCTGGCCAATATACAGCTTCTCATGCCCACTTTTACATAATTCAACACCCAGATGACTCTCATGTATAATATTCAATATCTCTTTCCTCAAATCTTGTGGTACTACGATTCTGTCACTTTTAAAAATGAGTCCATCATGAACACTTAATTCCTCTCTGTAATTCCAATAAACAAGTATACACTCTGGAACTTCTACTCTTCTATCTGGCCACCCCTGCAAAAGGGCATTTTTCAGGATTTGCAAAATACTATCATTTTTAGTAGCCACCTGAAATTCTTTCAGTTTTGATTTGGAGATTGGTAAATAAGAGAACATGAGGTTAACAGCAACCTCAGCTTCTTCAGAACTTATTCCTTCACCCTGTTCAAGATATGCCCTGGACAGGGTATCAGCAATGATTAATTCTTTGCCCAGTCTACAGTGCACTTATAATTGATATTTCTGCAGTGTTAACTGCCATCTTTGGATTCTTGGAGGTGCATTATGCAAAGGTTTTCTGAAAATTGCCTCCAATGGTTTGTGGTCCGTTTCCACAGTCACTTTTTTGCCATAGAGAAATTGATGGAATTTTGTGCATCCAAACACTATTGCCAACATTTCCTTTTCTATTTAGGCATAGTTTTGTTGGGCCGCAGTCATTGCTTTAGAAGCATATGCAACAGGTGCACCTCTTTGCAACAGTACAGCACCTAAGCCTGTAGAACTAGTGTCTACTGACAGTGTTACAGGTTCTTTCACATTATAATATTTCAAAATAGGATTTTATGTTAATAGTTTTTTCAACTGTGTGAATGCTGTTTCATGAACTGACATCCAGCAAAATTCAACATTTTGGGCCAACAGCTGTCTTCAAGGGGTTGTTACTGTTGCCAAATTTGGGATAAACTTTGCTAGGTAAGTCACCATTCCTAGAAATCTATGAAGATCAGCTTTGTTACTTGGGCTGGGCATTTCAGTGATGGCCTCTATTTTAGATGAATCAGGTTTTAGTCCTTCTTTGGTTAAGATGTGTCCTAGATATTTTATCTCAGTCATGGCAAATTTGCATTTCACTTTGTTCACTTTCAGATTCCTCTCTTGGCACCTGTCCAGAACTGTCTTCAGTCTCTCATTATGTTCCTGTGTGGTCTTCCCCCACAACAGGATATCATCTATGTAGCATGTGACCCCATCAATACCCTCAAATGTCTGTTGGATCATCCTCCAATAGACCTCAGGAGCTGAAGAGATACCAAATGGCATTCTTGTAAATCGGTACCTGCCAAAAGGTGTATTAAATATGCATAGCCTGGAACTGTTATCATCTAGCTGAATTTGCCAGAATCCACTACTGGCATCAAGAACCGTAAACAATTCTGCTTCTGCTAGCTTACTGGTAATTTCTTCTACAGTAGGCAATTGAAAATGTTCTCTTAAAATTGCTTTGTTCATATCTCTTGGATCTAAACATATTCTTATCTGGTCCCAGCCAGGCTTGTCTACAACCACAATTGAATTCACCCACTCTGTAGGTTCTTTTACCTTAACTATGACTTTTAATTGCTCCATACGAGTCAGTTCCGTTTGGACTTTATCCCTTAGTGCCACTGGAACCTTCCGAGGTGCATGAATTACAGATGGAACCTGTGGGTTGATTTTGATGGCACATTTCTCTGGTAAGCAACCTAAGCCTTCAAATACATCTTTGTATTCAACTGCAACATCCCATTGATCTACTGGAGCTCTTTTCATTAAATTAACTCTTTGCACCAAATTTAAATTAGTCACAGCCCGGAGACTGAGTACAGCTTGTGCATCAAAGTCTACTATGTGAAATTCCAACTCAGCTCTTTGATCTTTATATTTGCAATCCAGGTTACATTTACCAGACACATGTAGTCTTTCTCCAGAGTAGGTTATTAATCTGATATTTGAATGCTGAAGTGGTTCAGCTTGCAAGGCTTTGTATGTTTTTAAAGACATTACATTAACCTGTGCTCCTGTGTCAATCTTAAAGGTCATATACTTGTGATCATTTATGAGAAGATCCACACGCCATTCATCTTCCAGAGCTGTAGAATTCAATATGCCAATGAAGAAATCATGAGCATTTTTAGCTGTATCTGCTACTGAGAACATTTTTCTGTGCTGAAGTTTTCTATCTCTAGTTTTACACATTTTAGCAAAATGATTACGTTTGCCACATCTTCTGCATTCCTTCCCATTTGCAGGACAAGCATTTATGTCATGATGACTGATACCACACTTGTAGCAAGCCTTTGCTGCTTCTACAGGCCTCTGTGGCATTTCCTTTTCTTGGGGGCTGGTAGTAGTGCCAAAGCTCTATTTGCTCTGAGGCTGGCTTACTTTTGGCTTTTCAAAGGTACTTTTGCCCTGTAAGGCATCCATTTGTTTTTCTGTTGCCCCAAAATCTTTCATCTGTTTTGCAGTAACTTCTTCTGCCCTGCATATATTCACTGCACACTCAAGGATTAAATCAATCTCTCTCAGTAACTTGGCTCTCAATCTGTCTGTCTGAATGCCACACACCATGCGATCCTTAATAAGAGAATCACACAGCTCCCCAAATTCACAGGTCTGAGCCAAAAGCTTCAACTCAGTCACATATTGGTCTATCCTTTCTCCTTCACTCTGTATTCTAGTGAAGAACCTGTGCCTTTCATAGATAACATTTCTATGCACACAATATGCTTCAAATTTATTCATCAAAACTTGAATTTTATATTTATCTGCATCATCATCAAACTGGAAAGTATTAAATACCTCTCTTGCTTCTTCACCTGCCACATGCAGAAATAATGCTGACTGGAGTCTCTCATCTTTCTTATCTGCTCCACTTGCAATGCAGTACAATTCAAACCCTTGCTTCCATCTTCTCCAGTTCTCTGCTGCATTTCCTTCAAACACCAACTTTCCTGGAGGCTTCAACTGGTCCATTTTTCACTGCCTTATGTTTTTAGGTAGTCTTCTGACACCATGTAATATTTGCAAGAGTTGAAATGAATCACAAATACTCGTTAGAAGGAACAAACGTTACTTAACAGTCTGTTGCAGCATAACCAAGAGCTCTGCTTTCATTTTCCTACTGGTCCCTCTCCCAACTGATTCCCCCATACAACTATATCTAATTCACTTGAGTTCCTACTCACATTACAATGTATATTTCAATGTCTTACTAACCTGTACCTGTTATTTCTTTGTAGGAAAACATGTTATTCTGTTGTTTGTTTGCAGGTCTGGGACAGACCTTTTTCAGAGAAGGGTGTAGTGTTATGAGCATGGGGGTTGGAATGGATGATCCCTCTGGGTCCCTTTTCCAACCTCTGATTTGGAGACTTGTGCCTGGGGGGAAAGAAACTCGCTCTGCTGGTCAGATGAGCTTCTTTTGTTAAACAAATCAAGTGGCCAGGTTTGTGATGGGATTATTGGTTGCCCAGCAACTGGTGAATGGGCCAGGGAGACCCTTTTGTCATTGAAACTCTTCTGGAGAGCATCCCCCCCTTCCTAGAGCCCAAGAGAGGCTTGTAGTTTGGGTGTGTGTGGAGAATGCTTGGGGACTGAAGGCAGGCAGAGAGACTGGCTCTCTGCACCATGGCATTTGGGGTGCCTCCTGCAACCCAGATGGAAAAGCTGGATATTGGACTGCTGATGCCTTGAACCCCTCCATCCTAAGCTCAGGTTGGAATGTGTGTAAATAAATAAACCATATTTCATAAAGACACCGTCTCTGCTGACATTCTTCCCAAAGGAAACCAAACCCTGGAGGAGCGCAGGGACCCCTGAAATCTCACTGCTCAGAGATTGGGGAGGTGCACAACAATATGTAACCAAACATGGGTTTGTGTATGTTTTAAGAAAACAAAGAATAAATTGATTAGTAGGTTTGAAAAAAATGCCATTCATTTAACTATGTTGGTTTGTGTTCGAAGCTTGAGTTGATTGTGTGTTCTAGTTTTGGGAAATGATTTCACTTTGCATCTAAAGAAGAAATTATACAGTTTCATTACAGGGTGCTTCCAAGAAATAGGTTAGAAAAGCTTCCCTATTGAATATTAGAAGCAATCCAGCACTTACATATTATTGAACTGAGCCATGAGGGTGAGTCTCAGATGAAGGCATGAATATTTAAAATCAAACCTTTTTCTCTGCAACAGTGAAGCTGTTGACTACTTTCAGTGCCAGTTTAATGATAATAATAATTGGTATATTTTCTTCCTCCTCTCGTCTCTCATTTCTCTGCCTGTGTTAATGAGGCTGCAAGCCTATAGGCAGGGCCCAGTTGAATTAAAATTATACAGAGCCTAAGCAGTACTTTTTAAAGAGGGGGTGGAGAATCTGTGGCTCTGCAGATAGTGGACTCTAAATCCCATCATCCCTGACCATTGGCCAATTGGAGTTCTGTTGACATCTGGAAGGCCAGAGATCCCCTGTCCCTGTTTAAAAACAATAAATAGCAATACTGGGTCATGTGATTGTAGCAAGTGCTGGGGAGTCCTAAGACCATGTGGAAAGGACAAAAGGTTTCCTGTGTCTTCACCTGTTGCATACAAAAGGGAATCTCAGCAATTGGAGCTTCTCTCAACCCTGCCAAAAATCCTGCACAAGTTACAGGGGGCCTGTCCTCCCTTGAGTACAGTCAACCCATGAATGCTTTTCACTTCTGAGAAATTCTGCCTGTATCTGGCAACATTTGTTAGGCCAGAATTCTTTTAAATTTAATTTGTAGTAGATCCATTACCTTATTTATTTATTATTATTATTTGATTTATATCCCACCCTTCCCCCCAGCAGGAGCCTAGGACAGCAAACAAAAGCACTAAAAACACTTAAAACATCATAAAAACAGACTTTAAAATACATTAAAAAAATCTTTAAAACATTTTTTTAAAAAGCATTCAACACATTTTTTAAAAAGGTTAAAAACATTTGTTTTTGTTTTTTTTAAAGGTTTAAAAACATATTAAAAAGCAATTTCAACACAGACAGGGCAAGGTCTCAACTTAAAAGGCTTCTTGAAAGAGGAAGATCTTCAATAGGTGCTGAAAAGATAACAGAGCCTGTCTAATATTCAAGGGGAGGGAATTCCACAGGGTAGGTGCTGTTTCCTATGCTGTGCAGAACAGACCTCCTGATAAGATGTTATCTGCAGGAGGCCCTCACCTGCAGAGCACAGTGATCGACTGGGTATATAAGGGGTAAGACAGTCTTTCAGGTATCCTGGTCCCAAGCTGTATAGGGCTTTGTACACCAGAACTAGAACCTTGAACTTGGCCTAGTAACAAATGGGCAGCCAGTGCAATTCTTTCAACAGTGGGGTAACATGTTGGTGATATCCTGCCCCAGTGAGCAGTCTTGCTGCTGCAGTTTCCGGACCAGCCTCAAGTGCAGCCCCACACAGAACACATTGCAGTAATCCAGCCTGGAGGTTACGAGTGCGTGGACAACAATGGTCAGGCTATCTCGGTCCAGAAATGGCCGCAGCTGTCTTACCAGCTGAAGTTGGTAAAAGGCACTCCTAGCCACTGAGGTCACCTAAGCCTCTAGAGACAAAGATGGATCCAGAAGCACCCCCAGACTACGGAACTGCTCTTTCAGAGAGAGTACAACCCCATCCAAAGCAGGCAACTGACCTCGGGAACCACCAACCCACAGCACTGCCGTGTTGCTAGGATTCAGGCTCAGTTTATTGGCCCTCATCCAGCCTGCCACCAAGTCCAGGCAGTGGTCCAGGGTTTGCATGGCCTCTCCTGATTCAGATGTTACAGAGAAATAGAGCTGGGTATCATCAGAATACTTTGCTCCAAATCTCCTGATGACCACTCCCAAGGGCTTCATATAGATGTTAAACAGCATGGGGGACAAGATGTTACCCTGTGGCACCCCACAGCACAACTGCCAGGGGGCCGAAATACAATCACCCAATGCTATTATCTGAAAATGACTTTGGAGATAGGATTGGAACCACTGTAAAACAGTGCTTCCAATACCCATCTCACTGAGTCAGCCCAGAAAGGTACCATGGTCAATGGTATCAAAAGCCCAAGAGATCAAGTAAAAATAACAGGGTTGCACTCCCCCTGTCCTCCTGATAAAGGTCATCCATCAAGGTAACCAAGGCCGATTCAGTCCCATAACCAGGCCTGAATCCAGACTGGAATTGATAAAGATAATTCTGTTTCATCCAAGAGTACTTGCAATTGCTGCACCACAACCCTCTCAATCACCTTCCCTAAGAAGGGGTTTTTTGCAACCGGTCGGTAATTGTCGCAAACCAATGGCTCCAAGGTAGTTTTTCAGGAGCAGTTGGATCACTGCCTCTTCAGGGCAGCTGGAATCACTCAATTATGAGTTAACACGCTGGATCCACTCAGTCAAACTCATTCGGCAAATGTTAATAAGCCAAGAAAGGCAAGGGTCAAGAGGACACATTGCTGGCTGCATCATCGCAAGCACCTTGGCTACGTCTTCAGGCAGCATCAACTGTAACCGTTCCCAAGAAGTTGCAGCAGACGTTGCACTGGACACCTCACTGGGGACTACAGTAGATGTGGAGGGGGCATCAAGACTACTACAGAGGTGAGCAACTTTACCCTCAAAGTGCCTTGCAAACAATTCACAGTGGGCCTCTGAAGAGTCAAAAATTCCATTTCCTGGAACTGATGTCAAGAGACCCCTGACAATATGGAAAAGCTCCACTGGACCTCTACTTGAGGATGAGATGGAGGCAGAGAAATGGGCCATCTTCGCCGCCCTCACCGCCACAAAGTAGGCACGATTATGTTTTACTTGTGCCTCACGGCACGTCTTTCACCACTTGTGCTCTAGGCATTGTCCAGCCTGTTTCATTCTCCTTAGTTCACTGGTGTACCAAGGTGCAAACCGGGTTCCACAATGCCAGAGAGGGCACTCTGGGGCAACCATGTCAAGAGCCCGATGCACCTCGCTGTTCCACAGCGTGACAAGGGCTTCAACAGGGTCACCTGCTCTATCTACTGGGAACTCCCCCAGGGCATTCAGGAATCCAGTGGATTTCATTAGTCTCCAGGGGTGGACCATCTTAATCTGTCCACTACCCCTGCAGGAAAGGATCGGAACCATAAGACTCAACTTCACCAGGAAGTGGTCTGACCATGACAATGGGGTGACATCCACCCCCCCTATCTCCAGACCACCCCTTCATCTGGAGCAAAAACCAAGTTGAGGGTGTGCCCTGCCCTATGTGTTGGTGCGGTGACAACTTGAGACAGCCCGATGGTCGTCATGGAGGCCATGAAGTCCCAAGTCAGAACACTAGAGGCAGTCTCAGCATGGACATTGAAATCACCCAGAACTATTGTTCTGGGCTCCTCCAATACCACAGCTGAGACAGCCTCAGGTGGACAGCAGGGTGGACAGTACACCAGCAGCAACCCTAGTTTACTGTCTCCTTGGTGCAACACCAGGTGCAGGCCCTCACAGCCAGCTCCAAGACAGAGTGGTTTCCTGGTGACAGAGATGGAAGTTCTCTAGACTACAGCAATTCCTCCCTGCCCCTGTTCCTGCAACCTGTGCTGGTATTGCACCGAGTATGCAGATCAACTCCTCCCAGCTCACCCACCCAGGTCTTGGTAATGCAAACCAAATCGGCACCTTCATCCGCAATCAAATCATGGATGAGTGTGGTCTTATTTTGTACCAATCTGGCATTAAACAACAACACACACAGGCCAGTGGGCACTGCAGATGAGCAACCAGAAAGCCCTCCATGAGAGGAGTGGCAGCAAGGAACAAGGCGCAGATAGCCTTGCCCTCTTCTTCTATGGTAATTCACCACCTCCCCATGGCTATACTTCCCTCTACCCATGATCACTGAAATTGGGGAGGCATCACCCATGTTTCTCCTTATTAAGACTCCTCCTAAACACCTGATATGGACCCATACAAACAAGCAGTCCCATGGTGACTGCTTTAACAGAAAATGCATGGAACTGTTCTGTGTCATCAGCAGGCTTGCTAAATTATGACCCAGAGAGCGGCATTGTCATTCCATTATTTTTTTTGACTGAGTGTGCACAAACTTTTTGATAGGGCTGCATGGGGAAGAGGAAATTCTTTCAGGAGGGAACATAGAAAGTTGCCATATACAGAGTCAGATCATTGGTCCACCTAGCCCACTGTTGTTGACACTGTGTCAGCGGCTCTCCAGGATTTCAGGCAGGAGTTTTTCCTAGCCCTACTTGGAGACATCAGGGATTGAATCTAGGACTTTTTCCATGCAAAACATGTGCTCTACCACTGAGTACACGTAATCTGGCCACATACGAGAATGTTAAGGAAGAAATATAAATGAAAGCAGTTACCAGAACCTATAGGACCAGGTAAGAAAGGAACAGATAAAAAGTAATTATCAAACAGGATATGAGATTCTTAGAGATTTACGATTTCACACCTGCTGGGGGCTAAACATATTTGAAAACTAGACTTTTATTTTATTATTTAAGTTAACTAACTGGCCTTTGCTGAATAACTGCATGATGTACTCAGTCTTCCCTCATTACTTTGCTATTGTCTTGTTTTCCCTTCATTGGATCTTTCCTAAATGTCAGTTGCTGGCTTTCCAGAGCAGGAAGTGTGTCCAATGTTCCAGGGAGTGAGAAGCTTAGTATAAGTTGAGGTATTCCAAAATAACATACAATAATCCTCTTTTAAGGCCAGCCCTTGCAAAGTAAGTCATCTGCAAACTAACAAACACTTGAGTGTATCACTTGACATTCTCGTCAGTAAGCGGGTTATGGCAAATGTGCACTCATCCTTGTTATTTATTGAACATGATTTTGTTATTGGTCCTCCTTTCTAACAGCACAAGAGATCATTAATTTTTTAAAGCTTAAGCAAATAATTCATGATTAATGGCTTCTATCCTATATTTATGTGTTTTTTTTAAAAAAAATGGAGGATTGACTCAGCTAAGTTCCTTATCCCCAAGTTCTTTATTTTCCCAATTTGGGGAAAATATGTGGTGTGTGTGTGTGTGTTTGAGGGCACACCCTCCCTTGTTGGGTTTCAAATCACAGGCGATTATTCTTTGCAGTACCTATATTTTTGAGCAACTCAGTTCCATGCACCAGGCAACTATTGTTTTCCTTACTGAAATCTGAAATGGCACCCCTAATATTGTTCAATGTTCTTTGGATGCTGCTTATAATTTGCTACTGAAGTAATAGCTTAACATATTTTAGTCTAATGGTTTAAAGTGGGTGTGCTGACCTGTGGTTCTCCAGATGTTGTTGGACTCCAACTCCCATCAGCCCCAGCCAGCCTGGTCAGTCATCGGGGTGGTCAGGGATGACAAGCAAGTGTATTTGGTTTGTTAATGTGTTTATCTTATTTTTAGACAGCTGTTTCCAATAAACTATCCAAAGACAATTAAACAGTCCCTGTCTTAAGAACATTCCATCTAGAGTGGGTTAGGACCATCTCTAATTACTAATGGCTAAACCACATGTTATGTTAAATGCAATCATGCATTTACACCAGTATAGCAGCTAGAAGGGACAGGACTGCAGTGAAGGGGAAGAGGGGGGAAAGTCTTAAATCTCCCTTTCTCCCATGTTGACAAGGCCCTCCCTCCAGCTATTATGTATAAACAGATACATTAAATGTAACAAATAGATGGGCCTAAACTTGAGTATCCATTTCATCCTAGGTTATTGGAATTTTCAGGAGTCAAAAGTTGACTCTTCTTGCCTGTCCTGAACACTTTTCCAGCTCCTGCTTTACAATACAGTGGTTGATGCAGACAAATCTGAAATACAGATGGTATGGCTAACAGATGGAACAGAATACTTCCTGTTTTGTGGAAGATCATAAAGTTAATGCTGGATAAAGTAGACAGGAGGGAGGATGACTGTGGGGATTTATCTGGACATATGGAATATGTCAGAGCCATTGGTTCAGTCAGTGTAGGCCCTCCCAATCTCTTGAACTAGCATTGACCAGCATGTGGTATAGTGGTTAGAGTGTTGGAGTAGGACTCGAGAGACCAGGATTCAAATCCCTACCCAGCCATGAAGCTTACTGGGTCATTTTGGGCATTTACCAATGCTTAGCTTACCCTACCTCACAGGGTTGTTGTGAGAATAATATGGAGAAGGGAGGAACCATGTACACCACCTTGATTTCCTTGGGGAATAAATAAATGCAAATAAATAAATAATGTTTTTGTTCAGTGATTCACATTGACCCACACAGATAAGAAAGTTTGAACCCTTTAGAAAGCATTTACAGAGTTGAGGTTTCCAAACAAGGGTTCTCCTAGGTCACTGAAGCCATTTCAGTGAAATGCCATATTTTCAAGTGAATTAGTAGTCGTAGAGATTTGCTTTCTGCAGATATTTGTGCTAATGAACTTTAACATGGAAAAGAAACAAAAGGATTCCCCGTCTTTGAAACTTGTTTGTCAAAGGGTTGGTGAAGCGTCTGCTTCCTAAGTTCCACTTTTATTCTTTTCAGAAGAATGGCATCCCACATTATAATTAGTTTCTTCTGAGGTTCGTTTCCCACCAGCACTTGCAGTAGTTATTTTGCCATTTTGGGGGGTAATATTGGAAAAATATTACTGTAAATGTAATGTACATGACATGTTAGAAGTACATAAGACAAAAAAGTCCCTACCCTGAGGGGCTTAAAGTCTAATTCCAACAGTCAACAATTAATGGGATGACAATTTAATTCAAGAGGAGTGGGGGAGATGTCAACAAAGAGATCAGTACTTGAAGGCCTGTAGAGAAAAGCACATTTTAAGCAGGGATTTGAATGTGGGGACTGGCTTTTGTCAGACAAGAAGCGGGAAGCTGCTCATAAAGCCTGGGAGACAGTGTGAAAGAGCTGAGAATCAAAGTGGCAGAGACAAAGGAGACACTAGGAAAGGCGGACTGTGAGATGTACAAAGGAGGAATGAGAAGAGGCATCAGTGTAGATTTGCGGGACTGGGAAGCTGAGAGCAGGACTTTTGATAAAGAGGTCCATGTTTATTATTTGTAGATCAGAGGTAGCCAATGTGATATTGTCCAGAAGTTGTTGGACTACAGCTTCCATCATCTTTGATCATTGGTCATATGAATTCCACATGGACTGGTAGAATAGACGTGTCAAGGCATAGTAGTGCTACACTGTGAATATTAAGCCTACTGCCACAGATTGGCTATCCATACCTTAATGCAAATGTAACTGTGTATTGGTAACACAGCAACAAAATCACAAATTCCAGGCATCACCCCTTTATACATGAATATTTCTGAATCAAGTCTTTTGGTGAGTGTGGCAAAAAGGGATGTTACTGGATTATATTTTATACTTGCAATATGCTACCCCTTCAAATGCATGAGAGAACTACCCTTGCAAATCTGTGCTGGCCCATTCATTCAGAGTAAGAAGGGAGCCATTCTATAGGTGATGCAGTGGTAATACATTGACTGATAAAGTGACTAAGACACACATGGGATGGAGTGAAAATGAATGAGAGCTCTGGATATGTGCAGCATAAAATCTACACCGGAACAGTTGCAAAGTGTTAACAAAAATGCATTTGTGTATGACAGAGCTAGCTGAGCATGTTTTATAGATCATCATTAGTTAGTTGCAACAGAAATGATAGAGGGCACAAAGGTCAGTTTTATTTCTGGACTGGTGAAATTTAATGGTTCCTTGGCATGATTACAAACTGAAATTTCCATGTATGTGTGCAATTAAAATTAGAGAACATACTGGGGTGAGAGAGAGCTATAAAGATAGCAAGTCAAGAAAATTGTTCTCGATAATAACAAATTATCTATAAGCGGTTCACAGAGAGATTAATGAATGCTTGTTGCCAGTCTGAAAAACATAAATGTTGGTAACAACTGCAAAGGTTTGTGTCCTCTTCACTGACTTCCTCCTCCACTAGGTGAACCGTAAAAAGAACAAGACCAAGTGTTGCTAATCAGTAGTGCTTAACGCCAGCCTCAGCAATCTGTCGCCAAACACAGGATAAAAATATAGCACTGTCACCAAGTGGGGGTCAAAAAAATGATGTAAGTATTGTGATTCACACAATGATTCAAATAAATAGCCTGTTTATTTATACAGCTGGCTAGTTACTTATGGTGAGTTAAGAACATAAGAGGAAACCCATTGGATCAAACCATAGGCCCATCTAGTCCATTATCCTGTTCTCACAGTGCCCACCAGATACCTATAGGAATCCCGAAAGCAGGACCTGAGCACAACAGCACACTCTCCCCATTTGTGATTCCCAGCAACAGGTGTATAGAGGCATACTGCCTCCTGATGCTGGAGACAGAACACAGCCATCACAGCTAGTAGCCATTGATAGCTTTATCCTCCATGAATGTGTCTAATGCTCATTTTATTGTGTTCATCCAGTTGAGGATGACCCTGTGGAGGTCTGAGAAAGGCAAGTTTTGAGAGAGGCCACGCTCATCTGGATGTGCAGTAGGTGGCTGGACGGAGCAGCAAATAGAAGGGAATAGGACCAGGGCCGGTGCCAGGCATGAGTGGGCCACTGAGCGCCAGCCTGCCCTGGGCCCCTTGCTCCCAGCCCCTCCCCCCAGACCATGCAAAACTACTCCACCTACCTCTTCTCTCTTTCTGTGAATGCCCTGGGCATGCAGGTCATGGCCATCAACCAAGATGGTGGCGGAGGCTTCTCTAAGGGGCTGATACTCTGCCACCATCTTGGTTGATGGCACGCTTGCATGCTACACTGTGTGCACACATGCCTGCCATTTTAGCATGTGTTTTTAAATTGTTTTTTTTAAGTGTTTTTAAATTTGTATATTTGTATATATTTTTTTAATGTTTTTAATTGTTGTAAACTGCCCAGAGAGCTTCGGCTATGGGGTGGTATACAAATGAAATAAGTAAGTAAGTAAATAAGTAAATAAGTAAATAATAACAATAACAATAACAATAACAATAACAATAACAACAACAACAACAACAACAACAATAATAATAATAATAATAATAAAGAAGGCGATGGGGCATTAGCCCCTTAGAGAAGCCTCTGCAGCCATCTTGGCTGATCTTGCACTCAGGGCATTTACAGAAAGGGAGGAGAGGTAGGTGGAGCAGGTGGGCACCGCGGGCCCACATGGTCTGTAGGGGAGAGCTGGGAGTCAACCCTGTTGAGGATTGCGGAAGGGGAGCATTACCCCCACACCCTAAGGAGGGGCCTGACCTGGCTGCCCTTTGGCACCAGCCCTGAATAGGATATCCACGTTACAGACAGGTGGAAGTAACTAGTCATATTTAGGTACCAGTAATTCCAAACCAAAGCTTTTTAAAAAACTAATTTATATATGTGTGTAAGAATCTAACAATCTTTTAATAGAAAACACTGGAAAACTGCGTGTAGTGATAGACCATAAAGATAAATATTGCAAGTCAATTAAATATTAAACACGTTCCTTTAAAACAATAATATTATGATGAACCCATCATCTAAGAAGTGCATTCAAATTATACCCATAAAACTATTAAATAAATATAACAAAGCATAATGCAACTGTTTCTAAAAAGTTGTATAACCAAAACAACCGTTCACATGACCACTCATTGCAAACTGTCATGTAACAATTTGCTACTAGTCCAGCAATTATTAAGGCTTTATCTATTACATTAGGTTGGAATTTTTGAGCTCTTTGCTAATTTTTTTAAATATATATATATATATTTATTTATACATACCTATATACCGTTGGATTTCCTTCTTAGTATTTCATATTTATTTATTTATTAAATTTATATCCCACCCTTCTTCCTAGAAGGCACCCAGGGCGACAAACAAAACACTAAAACATCGTAAAAACAGGCTTTAAAATATATTAAAACAAAACATCTTAACAACTCAAATCTTCACACAAAAGCAATTCCAACACAGACGCACACTGGGATAAGATCTCTACTTAAAAGGCTTGTTGAAAAGGAAGATCTTTAGTGGTGCCGAAAAGATAACAGAGATGGTACCTGTCTAATATTAAGGGGAGGGAATTCCAAAGGATAGGTGCCACAACACTAAAGATCTGCTTCCTGTGTTGTGTGGAATGGACCTAATAATAAGATGATGTCTGCAGGAGGCCCTCACCTGCAGAGTGCAGTGATCAACTGGGTATATAAGGGATAAGACAATATTTCAGGTATCCTGGTCCCAAGCTGTGTAGGACTTTGCACAACAACATCGGAACCTTGAACTTGGCCTGGTATTGGCTTTGCACCTTTGGCTTTCCTTCTTCTTTTTGATGTGATGCTACTCTTCCATCTCTTTGTCACAGATATAGGTACCCTTTGGACATGGGAGAACTTCTAGGGATAATACAAGTTAATCCCAACTCAGGCTGTGGGTGCACTAGTGGCTTCAAAAGCAGTGAAAATGGGTTTTTTGGTTGTATTTTGAAGTGATTCTGCCCTTTGCTTCCCCACTGCTGAGTTCAGAACTTTCAGGACCTCCCACAGCAAAATGTTGGGCCAGTCACTGTTTGCCTGAGCCTGAAGCAAAGCGTTTCCATTGGCCACACCTGGAAGGCAAAAGGGTTGATCTACCAATCAGTTGAGAAATCTGCCTGAAGCTGATTTTTTTAAAAAACAAACAAACACAAAACAGTTGAGTTGATCTGACCAGGGTTGTAGAGTAAAAAGGGATGGGGTTTGACTAGTGCCGTGTGCTCTGTTTTCAGAAAAGAGAAATGGACAAGCAGTGGAACTGGCATAACAGTAAGCGTGTCTCTGCTCTCAGTCTCATTGACCTGCTTCCCTGTTGTAATGTGAGAAGGAACTCAAGTGAATTAGAAGTAATTGTATGGGGGAATCAGTTGGGGGTGGGACCAGTAGGAAAATGAAAGCAGAGCTCTTGGTTATGCTGCAACAGACTGTTAAGTAAAGTTTGTTCCTTCTAACCAGCATTTGTGGTCCATTTCAAATCCTGCAAATATTACATGATGTCAGATAGGGTTGCCATATTCCAGTTCCACAAATCCGGGCAGGCTAATTTGCATATTATGTAAATTATTTGCATATTATGTAAATTATTTGCATATTATTTGCATATTAATATTTGGATTGTCCAGTTGTTTTGTTTTTGTGCCTAGGAATTACCACCAAAAACTGGGGAAAGATGTGAGAAATCTTTTTTTTAAAAGCAACATTTTCAGCCTTAAATGCCTAGACTCTAGTTTCCAACACTATGGAGTATTTATTGATTGATTAAGAGGATTTATATCCTGCCCTTCTGCTGCTAAAAACACAGCTCAGCACAGCTTACAAATATAATAAAAACAATAAAAATACACAATCAATATAAAAACATAATAAAAACACAAAATAGCAACAAACATAAAGTAAGTCAGGGCAGCAGTACAGTTAACCATATATGATATATTTCAAAGATGTGGTGCGTGGAGAAAAACAAGAAGCCAAAATGTTAGGAAAAGGAGTCTTTCACACCACATGCTCAGTTCTAAATACTGTTGCAGCAAGTTTTACAAGTTCCTCCAGTATTCCACTGGTGCAGGCACTCAGACATTCAAAGTACTGTATGTTTCTTAGGTTTTATAAAAGCAGAGCTTTGCTTAACTCAAAATTTCTTCTCCCTTTGATCAACCACATCTACACAGGTTCCACCTCCATACTCAAAATGAAACTGGGCCTGGAAGTGTGCAACAACCCCACACATACCTTGCTAATTAGATTACCAATGCCAGGATGTCTGTCTTATTGACTACTCTCCTGCTCCCCCCCCCACCAGGCATCATGAAAGACCCAGTCCTGGGTTCAGAAAGAAAATAAATATCTGGTCCTCTTCAAAGTATTGCTAAGCCTCTTGTTTTAATTGAAATAATAATTATAAATTCTTGCTCTTATCACTAATGGGAGTTAATTATCTTGCATATGCTGCTGTTGCTTCTATGGCTGTAACGGAGTGAGGTTAAAGATAAGTGAAATGCAAATAGGAAAAAAACACAAAAGGCAGTATCACTTTGCTAAATGTAATACCATACCAACCACAAGATTCCTATGAGTAAGGCAGAAAACTAAGCATCTCACAACCAGTCAGGATTCCTAACCAAGAACCAAAAATATGATAAATGAAGAAATATTTATATAAGCATGACTATCAAATATATTTATTATTTACACAAACTGTAAAGATATTTATAGTGCAATCCTAGGTTTATTTATTCAGAAGCAAGTCCCAGTGTATTCAGTGGGGCCTACTCAAACAGGGACAGAAATGCAACCTCAAGTGATAAGCAACATATGGGATTAGCATTGCTTTTACAAAAAGCAAGTATTGGGAAGGTTTTCAAAACACTGCCCAAGATCTGACTCCTGCACACAAGAGGAGAAGAAACTGAAATGTATATACTTACCCAATTTATGAGATTTTCAGATAAACGAGGGGGGAAACCACCATTTTGTTTTCTAGACGCTGCCTCAGGTCAATGAAACTGAAACAATCCTGGCTTCTCTGATTGGCTGCAATGCTGAACAGGTGGGGTTAAAGCTATGAAGTGCTATAGTACTGTATACAGTACTGTTTAAAGAAAGATTTAACAGTCGGGGGGGCGGCTGACGTTTTTCTGTATATCTCCAGAACCGGACCACCTAGAAACTTAATTGTTTTTTTAAATTAAAGGTGAGAATCCGGGCCACCTAAGGGGCTAGCCGGGTGCCAGGTGGCATGCAAAGAATCCGGGTAAAACCCGGCTAACCAGGCCATATGGTAACCCTAATGTCAGAAGACTACCTAAAAACATAAGGCAGTGAAAAATGGACCAGCTAAAGCCTCCAGGAAAGTTGGTGTTTGAAGGAAATGCAGCAGAGAACTGGAGAAGATGGAAGCAAGGGTTTGAATTGTACTGCATTGCAAGTGGAGCAGATAAGAAAGATGAGAGACTCCAGTCAGCATTATTTCTGCATATGGCAGGTGAAGAAGCAAGAGAAGTATTTAATACTTTCCAGTTTGAAGATGATGCAGATAAATATAAGATTCAAGTTTTGATGAATAAATTTGAAGCATATTGTGTGCATAGAAGAAATGTTATTTATGAAAGGCACAGGTTCTTCACTAGAATACAGAGTGAAGGAGAAAGGATAGACCAATATGTGACTGAGTTGAAGCTTTTGGCTCAGACCTGTGAATTTGGGGAGCTGTGTGATTCTCTTATTAAGGATCACATAGTGTGTGGTATTCAGACAGACAGATTGAGAGCCAAGTTACTGAGAGAGAGTGATTTAATCCTTGAGAGTGCAGTGAAGTTACTGCAAAACAGATGAAAGATTTTGGGGCAACAGAAAAGCAAATGGATGCCTTACAGGGCAAAAGTACCTTTGAAAAGAAAAAGGTAAGCCAGCCAAAAGTAATGGAGCCTTGGCACGACTACCAGCCCCCAAGAAAAGGAAATGCCACAGAGGCCTGTAGAAGCAGCAAAGGCCTGCTACAAGTGTGGTATCAGTCATCATGACATAAATGCTTGTCCTGCAAATGGGAAGGAATGCAGAAGATGTGGCAAACTTAACCATATTGCTAAAATGTGTAAAACTAGAGATAGAAAACTTCAGCACAGAAAAATGTTCTCAGTAGCAGGTACAACTAAAAATGCTCATGATTTCTTCATTGGCATATTGAATTCTACAGCTCTGGAAGATGAATGGCGTGTGGATCTTCTCATAAATGATCACAAGTATGTGACCTTTAAGATTGACACAGGAGCACAGGCTAATGCAATGTTTTTAAAAACATACAAAGCCTTGCAAGCTGAACCACTTCAGCATTCAAATACCAGATTAATAACCTACTCTGGAGAAAGACTACATGTGTCTGGTAAATGTAACCTGGATTGCAAATATAAAGATCAAAGAGCTGAGTTGGAATTTCACATAGTAGACTTTGATGCACAAGCTGTACTCAGTCTCCGGGCTGTGACTAATTTAAATTTGGTGCAAAGAGTTAATTTAATGAAAAGAGCTCCAGTAGATCAATGGGATGTTGCAGTTGAATATAAAGATGTATTTGAAGGCTTAGGTTGCTTACCAGAGAAATGTGCCATCAAAATCAACCCACAGGTTCCATCTGTAATTCATGCACCTCGGAAGGTTCCAGTGGCACTAAGGGATAAAGTCCAAACGGAACTGACTCGTATGGAGCAATTAAAAGTCATAGTTAAGGTAAAAGAACCTACAGAGTGGGTGAATTCAATTGTGGTTGTAGACAAGCCTGGCTGGGACCAGATAAGAATATGTTTAGATCCAAGAGATATGAACAAAGCAATTTTAAGAGAACATTTTCAATTGCCTACTGTAGAAGAAATTACCAGTAAGCTAGCAGAAGCAGAATTGTTTACGGTTCTTGATGCCAGTAGTGGATTCTGGCAAATTCAGCTAGATGACAACACCAGGCTATGTATGTTTAATACACCTTTTGGCAGGTACCGATTTACAAGAATGCCATTTGGTATCTCTTCAGCTCCTGAGGTCTATCGGAGGATGATCCAACAGACATTTGAGGGTATTGATGGGGTCACATGCTACATAGATGATATCCTGGTGTGGGGGAAGACCAAACATGAACATAATGAGAGACTGAAAAGAGTTCTGGACAGGTGCCGAGAGAGGAATCTGAAAGTGAACAAAGTGAAATGCAAATTTGCCATGACTGAGATAAAATATCTAGGACACATCTTAACCAAAGAAGGACTAAAACCTGATTCATCTAAAATAGAGGCCATCACTGAAATGCCCAGCCCAAGTAACAAAGCTGATCTTCATAGATTTCTAGGAATGGTGACTTACCTAGCAAAGTTTATCCCAAATTTGGCAACAGTAACAACCCCTTGAAGACAGCTGTTGGCCCAAGATGTTGAACTTTGCTGGATGTCAGTTCATGAAACAGCATTCACACAGTTGAAAGAACTATTAACAAAAACTCCTGTTTTGAAATATTATAATGTGAAAGAACCTGTAACACTGTCAGTAGACACTAGTTCTACAGGCTTAGGTGCTGTACTGTTGCAAAGAGGTGCACCTGTTGCATATGCTTCTAAAGCAATGACTGCGGCCCAACAAAACTATGCCTAAATAGAAAAGGAAATGTTGACAATAGTGTTTGGATGCACAAAATTCCATCAATTTCTCTACGGCAAAAAAGTGACTGTGGAAACGGACCACAAACCATTGGAGGCAATTTTCAGAAAACCTTTGCATAATGCACCTCCAAGAATCCAAAGATGGCAGTTAACACTGCAGAAATATCAATTATAAGTGCACTGTAGACTGGGCAAAGAATTAATCATTGCTGATACCCTGTCCAGGGCATATCTTGAACAGGGTGAAGGAATAAGTTCTGAAGAAGCTGAGGTTGCTGTTAACCTCATGTTCTCTTATTTACCAATCACTGAATCAAAACTGGAAGAATTTCAGGTGGCTACTGAAAATGATAGTATTTTGCAAATCCTGAAAAATGCCATTTTGCAGGGGTGGCCAGATAGAATAGTAGAAGTTCCAGAGTGTTTATTGGAATTACAGAGAGAAATTAAGTGTTCATGATGGACTCATTTTTAAAAGTGACAGAATCGTAGTACCACAAGATTTGAGGAAATATTGAATATTATACATGAGAGTCATCTGGGTGTTGAATTATGTAAAAGTGGGCATGAGAAGCTGTATATTGGCCAGGTATGTGTGCCCAAATTGAAGAATTGGTACTGTCATGTACCACATGTCACACCTTCAGAAATAAAAACCAAAAAGAACCATTGTTACCTCATGAAATTCCAAGAAGACCTTGGCAGAAGCTAGGAATGGACTTGTTTGAATTTGAAAGAAAGGACTATCTACTTTTGGTTGATTATTATTCAAAATATGTGGAAATATGTTTGCTTGAAGACACTACAAGTAGATCAGTAATTTTACACTACAAATCTATATTTGCAAGACATGGTATACCTGAAGAGGTTGTCAGTGATAATGGCCCTCAGTTTTGCTCTAGAGACTTTAAAATGTTTGCCAAAGATTGGGACTTTGTTCACACAACATCCAGTCCACTATTTCCTCAATCAAATGGAATGGCAGAAAGAGCGATCCAAACAGTAAAGAGGATTCTTAAGAAATCTAGTCTGAATAACACAGATCCTTATCTTAGTTTATTGGGTTGCAGAAATACGCCTACAGTAGATACAGCCTCACCTGCACAACTTTTAATGGGGAGACGTTTAAGAACCAGGTTGCCTACCTCAGCACCGTTGTTACTACCTCAGCAGGTAAAAGGTGACATACAGACACATCTGAAGAGAAGACAAGAAAAACAGAAGCTTTACTTTGACAAAGGTTCAAAGTCTTTACCACCTTTGCAGGTTGGTGATTCTGTTACCGTTCGGAAAAATGGAGTGTGGAAACCAGCGAAAGTGACTGGACAAAACATGACTCCAAGATCATATTTGGTTCAGACTGATGATTTAGCTGTCTACCGAAGGAACAGAAGAGATCTTCAAAGCACTCCAAGTTGTGAACCAAAAATGGATGAGACTACTGAGACTGCAACTGCACCTCCATCAGAGGTAGACCTATCAGAGTCTCAAGACAACAAAAGTGGAACAGCTGTAGCACAAAGTGCCAGCGATATACCAGAGAAGATTTTGGACTCTGAGTTACCTGTTGCTACATCAAGAGGCAGAGTGATCAGAAAACCAATTCGATATAGACAGTAGTTTCTATCTTTTACTTTTTTTAAAAAAAGGGAGATGTAATGTGAGTAGGAACTCAAGTGAATTAGATATAGTTGTATGGGGGAATCAGTTGGGAGAGGGACCAGTAGGAAAACGAAAGCGGAGCTCTTGGTTATGCTGCAACAGACAGCTAAATAAAGTTTGTTCCTTCTAACGAGTATTTGTGATTCATTTCAACTCTTGCAAATATTACATACATCATTAAAAGCATAGTCATATTACAGTCTCATTTCCAAACAAGTACAAAACAGTCCATTCCCTTACAGCACTTTTTCAATTAATTACTCTCTCTTTAGGCTTCCTCTTCTTTCTTGGAGCCCCCAGTCACAATTCTGCATCCAAACAGCTCACCCAGACCTCATAACTTGGCAGTGGCCAAGATGCTGAGTTCCCAACTTGTTTAAGCATGCCCTCAACTGCATGCACATTTTTCCTTGCTCCTCCAAACAGTTGTACATACACCCACAATCTAACAGACACAGAATAGTAAATCTTAACATTAAAACCTTATTGCAAAAACCTATCAACATAATTCCTAAAAAATCATTGAACAGTTCATATCCCCACACACATGCAAAAAACACACAAATCAACAGCATTTCAAAAAGGCAATACCACCAGAGGAATCCCTGCAGCAAATCAGTACAAATCAGTACACAGTCCCATAAGCACAACCCCCACCCCAGACCATGTGGTTGCCAACATGGCCCTTTGTCTTGGGGCTTCATGGAATTCCCAGTCCAAGCTGATGCCTGTTGCTGCCTGCAGGGGGTTGGGACTAGGGTTACCAGATCTCCAGTTTTCGGCTGGAGTCTCTGGTTTTTGGGGGACCCCTCCGGCTCTCCAGCTAGCACCCCTTAATCTCCAGACTCTCAGCTTCAATTTTAAAAAAATTAAGCTTCTAGGTGGTCTGGTTCCCGAGATATACACCAAAATGTCAACCGCCCCACCACGCGACTCTTAAATCTGTTTTACAGATCTTTAGAACAGCTCCTAGCTCTAACTACAACTCCCATCAGCCCAATCCAGTGGCCACGCTGGCTGGGGCTGATGGGAGTTGTAGCTTTAAAAAGTAACTTGTTCAAGCTCTGGCTCTAACCCCTCCTTTTCAGGATTGTAGCCAATAAATGAAGCCAGGTTGTGACTTCTTGATCCAGGCATGCCTAAGCTTAATTTCAACGTCAGAAAATGGAGGCTTTCAGATTTTGCAGTTTGTGTAAGTAATATGGCTTAAAGTTGTTTTTCCTCTTCTATGCAAGAGTCAAATATGAAAGTATTTAATCCAATACTCCATTAGGGCCTACTTCTGAGTAGACATGGTTAGGATTATATGGGGTGTATTTTTACGGGACAGTATAAAAGCCAGAATGGAACGGAACAGGCTGGAATGGGCCCTTTATAAAAGAAATTGATGCCAAAAACACTGGGATGTGTTAGAGACACTTGAGAACAACATTTAGGAACAAAAACCATTCCAATAGGATTTTATTAACCCTTTAACAACCAAAATGCCCTCCGGAATGGAATGAAACAGCCCGGAACGGCGACTTCCCAGCGAGCCAAACCTCTCAAATTCACCAGCCACTTCCCTCTTGGGGAATCTCCCACTCTTTGGCTGCAGAGCGGTTTTTCCCCCCATCCTGCCTGGCCTGCCTGCTCATCAGCTGTGAATTTTAGGTGGGAGGTTTGAATCCCCTACCTGCTCTTGGGCTGCGTGCCTGAGTGGCTTCCCAGGAGTAGGGTTACCAGGTGCCCGATTTTTGTCTGGATTTTCCAGTTTTGGGGGGTGCCCTCTGGGTCCCCAGCTAACTTACCTTAATCTCCGGACTCTCAGCTTCAATTTAAAAAAAACACTAAGTTTTTAGGTCGTCTGGTTCCCGAGATATACACCAAAACGTCAGCCCCCCCGTGACTGTTTAATCTGTTTTTTAACCAATCTGTATAGCAGCTTTTAGCCAGAGCTTGGAAAAGTTACTTTTTTAAACTACAGCTCCCATCAGCCCCAGCCAGCATGGCCACTGGATTGGGCTGATGGGAGTTAAAGTTCCAAAAAATAACTTTTCCAAGCTCTGGCCTCTAATCCCGCGCTTTCAGGATTGTAGCCAATAAGGGGAGCCAGGCTTGTGATCTGTTGACCCAGGCAGTGCTTAGGCTTCATTACAATGTCAAAATGGTGGTTTTGAGGTCTTCAGTTTGAGTAAGTATGAATATGGGTTAAAGTTTTTTTTCTCTTGTGTGTAGCAGTCAGACCCTGGGCTGCTGGAGAGGGCAGTGCTTTGAAAACCTTTCCAATATGAAAGCTTTAATCCAATACTTGCTTTTCTGGGAGTAAAGGAATGCTGATCCCATGTACCTGGCGTAAACCCCATTGAATTCATTAGGACTTACTTTTGAGTAGACATGGTTAGGATTGTGTTGTAAATTAATGGGACTTCTGAGTAAACATAACAAAGAATTGTGTTTGTGTTGGAAATCTTTCCCTTCTTCTCCAATCCTATTTTTAAAACAATTAGGCAGTTCTGCAATGACCAACTGGTTTGACAATAAACTATTATGTTGTGTGTGTGTGTGTGTGTGTGTGTAGTCTTTCCAACAACCCTGTGAGTCTTTCCAACTTCATGTGAGAGGAGCTTTTCAAAGCTGAAACTTATAAAGAACTTATAAAGAACTATTTGTGATCTACCATGGGACAGTCAAGGCTTTCCAATCTTGCGATATTATCAATTTTGATGTAGTTCTTAAACGTTTTTACTTCGAATTCTATTGTTTTCTTACCGAATTTTCACCTTAACCACATGAAACTATGTAAATGTAAATACATTTAGGCTGGGCGTATGATATTGTAATTTAAAGGTGTAATTTTAATTTTGCTAGTTGTTTATGTCACTACTATTGTCATTATATTCAGTGATATACGGGAATTACGATTTACGAGTAACATTAGTACAAAAAACATTACTAAGGATTCTGTATTGTCTGGTACGGGAGGAGGTCCATGGGGGTGACATCATGAGTTACCACACTGGGTGACACCAACCCTAGTGACGCCACTGACCCCACCCCCAGGACACTGTAACTGTGTTGTTCTGGTGCAAGTCTAGCACACTTCTTGCAGGAAGGTATTTCTCTCCATGACTGCTGCTGACAGTGCACCACTAGAAGCAGGTGACTGCCAAAAGGACACTACTAAATGGGGTTATTCCTTTTATTTAGCTTCCTTGGGGTATGTTTTTTATGACTTAACAGCTGGGTATAAATGTTTTTATAAATGAAAACAATATGTAAATAAAAAGAAGTGTGCATAGGATTTGAAATATGCAAGCTAATCCAAGGCATGTTTGTTCAGAGGTCAATCTCACTGAGTTCAATAGGACTTATTTCTTGGGATACAGGTCTAGGTTTGCCATTTGACACATTAATGTTGAACTGATCTCAGCTAAATACCCTTCATATACTTTTCATTTTATGGTCGGGGATAATTGGAACTGGTTGTTGTTGTTGTTGTTATGTGCCTTCAAGTTGATAGCCAGGAATCTTTTGGAGGGCCACAGGTTCTTCATCCCTGTCTTAAAGGGAAGTCTAACTGGAGAAGCCCCGCAGAATTAGCCGAAGAAGCTATACAGTTGCTGAGCTAGCCAGCCCCAAAGTATTCAGCTCATGCAAGTTCACTTGCCAAACTGACCAAGAGTCCACCTGATTTTCCAGATCTATGTGAATATTAGCAGCTGCCAGCTGCAGTCCAGCCCTAGCTAGGGAAAGACTTACATGGGATGTGTAAGAAGGACTACTACAGGAGGTCATCTGAGTCGCTGCCCCAGGGCTCTTCTTCAAAGGTTTGTCAGTGTTCCTTGATAGTTTGCTCAGGAACTTAGAGGTTTCTTCTCCTCCCTCCTTAGTTTTTCACAGGTTATCCAATTTTTCAATAAAGTGCTCAGCCTTGTACAAAGGGCAACTTTCAGGGTAAAAATAAAACTGACAAATATTTTAGCTTAGCATTCACTTTTATCTGCTACCTCAACACCCAAGTTTTAATGTGAATTACTTCACTATGATGAACACTATTATTCTGGTGTATATTGCTGGTTTATTACAATAAACAATTTGGTTCAAAGTTTCCACCAAACCAAACAAAAATTAAAAACATGGTTAAAACACAATATAGTGCTGTATTTTGTTCCTTATAACTAACATAGGAAAATGCTTTTTTATTGTGAGGAATAATTGGGAGGAAATGCTATTAAATTAAAATAAGGGTCAGGAGGCATCTTTTTGTAATTTGGACAATATACAACATCCTTCCTTTAACTAAAAGTACTTTTAAATTAGGCCTTAAATATCTAATCTAGTCACATTATTGCAAGTACACCAAGTACAGCAAAATGAAAATTTTGATACTTTTGGCTATTTCCTAACTGAGGAAGCAAATGTCCAACATATTTCAAGGATTTTTTTTTAAGTACTGTGTTGCATAGATTTTTTTCAAAGGCAACAGTATAATCCATTGGCAAGATACAATCAGAAAATGCATTGGCCCCACATATAATAAATCAAATGTAAAATGATCAACTGTGAAAGTTTTGCTTCTGATGTAATTTAGTTTCTCAGTCAAGGGTGTTTAAATAATTCTTATCTGTATTCCAATCTAATAAAAAGGCTTTTAAAAATGCTAATTACGCATCTTATTAAGATTATACCTTTCTCGTAGAATTTACTCAGTGAATCAACCAAATGTGTTTTCCCCTGCAGTAATATCAACATCTACCATAATGACAATCCTTCATCAGTAATAAAAATTCAGAAGTGCAGAATAATCAGATTCTGTCTTTTGCTAGTTCCAGCTGTTTGAAACATGAATGAAGTCAGGTCATCCTAAACATGGATGGCAGGAATTTAAGCCATGGTAGAATTACCTGTTTCGAGCTGTGATGCAAAAAGAAGCAGATTGCATTTTTTTTCAAGGGCCAATTTGGCAGAGAATGCAACTGATAAAATTCACTTCAGTAGAGGAAATAACTCATCCAGCAGAAGAGGGCCAAAAATCAGTGTGGGAAGCAATGCTTTCAGACACACAAAACTATCATTATATTTCTCCATTTCTTTGAGACACATACCGATATCAGGTTCATGTGCTAGGATGCAGATCTTGTATATGTGGGGTAGGGTGGCCACTTACACACATTGCCAAGGGAGAGGAAATGCATCACCCAAAAATAGGACAAAAGAGGCTGTTGATTTACATAAAATGTGAATATGCAAATATGCATGCAAATTTACAAATTATTTCTCTAATTTAAATGGAAATACAATACGCCTCACCATAACGGGGAAGATTGTGACCAAGTAAGATGTGTGCCTGTTCAGTCTGCTGTCCAAGCTCTAGCTGTTTAAGGGCAACTTTGAGCCCTCAATTCTCCCTTCGTATGGTGCATTATCTTTAAAGCAGATTGGGACCAAAAAGCTCTTCTAAATAGAGGGCACCTTAAAAATGACTATCCTCTGATGGCCCTTCAAACAGAGGACTGTCCTCTATAGAGTAGAAAACATAGCCGTCCAAATGTGGACTGTCCCATTCATTTCAATGAAAAGTACATATCCACATGTGCAAGGAATTCTCATGAGAAATTATTTCAAGCACATACATGAGCTTCTACACCTGGAGCAGATCATTGTCCTGGGGAACAGAGTGTACAAGATTGACAGAGGTCCTCGTTAAGCATCAGGCACATAACAACAACAAATTAAAGAATTGGATTTTTTTCCACAAAAAAGAGACAGTGCAACATGAACCAGAACTTAAGAATAGATAATAAATCACATTTTGGAAAGCATTACATGGCATCCTGTACATTTCTCCCAAGCTCTGTAAGGAGGACTAAAGTCAAGTGTCATAAAAATGTCTCAAGTTAGGACAAGATCCAAATAATAGAAATTCCTCATACTTGGAGAAAGGACCCCTTTCTAAGTTTCTATTTTCTGTAGGTGAATTTGAACAAATGATTAGTTTTTACATGTTTTCGTATCAATTTCTAAATGTTCACCTGAATGTGGAGAAATGTTTTTAAGGATAGTATGACTCACCCTAAAAAACACTTGAACTATTAGTCTGCCTATTACCTAGAAAACATTTTAGAATTCATTTTGGCAGCAGCAGTCAATTTTGAGCTTTAAGGAAATAAATTATTTTGTGGAGGCATAGCTGGTTGTAATAGAAGGGTTGCTTGCATAATACCTAACAATATATTCTGGCAACCACTTGTAGCTGCTTCATGATTGACTGGCCTACGTAATGACCATAACTGAAAGGATTTGAACTGGAGCTGTTAGTCTGTAGGCAACTTATTGATTCTGAGCAGCACCTTGAGGACCAGTGCAGATAGTCTTCTGGCACTGGCATTTTGGACCGACAGAAATTAAGGGCTAAGAAATTAAGGGCTTTATATAGCACAGTTACTCTGTCAGTGTACATCTTGCAAAATTCCTAATAGGATAATAATACTTCTGCAGAATTAGCATCAGTAACAACAGTCCCATTTGTATAACTATTTGGTAGGCAGGATAGCTTGTATGAAGCAAATGTTTTCATCTCTTTTGGATCATTTTTGGAGTACCAACTCCCTGTTTTTGAAAATAGTGCAATGGAAAGGTTGCCTATATACAGATGAAGAAAATGTAAATTTTGCCAGACATGATGAACTCTACAGGACCCACAATGAAGAGGGAGAGGAACCAACTCAAACAGCTTTCATGGGGTTTAATGCCCAGTCCCAAGACCAAGATCCCCATCAGATCCAGGCTCACATGCAAAATGCTGAGGCTACATTGATCACCACCTGGGAAGCTGGTTGGAATGTAACCAATGCTATTCAGGTAATTCAATGCTTGATCATTCATCATGCCCACCACCCATTCATCATTTTCTTAAACTCTCTTTACTTCACAGTCTTCAGAAGATTTCCAGTTTCTATTCAAAGCACAAAACAATCAGCTAAAACCAAATAAAAGTGGAAGGAAATGCTTACTTAAATGGCTATTGTAGTGTTGGACTGTATATGCAAAGATGAACAAAGTAATGTGTGTTTGCATTCATACCTTCTTACTCTTCTCTCTCTCTTCATTCCACCTCCCTTCATTTTCCCTTTCACTGTCGAAATTTAGATTGTAAGTTCCTTGAGATAAGGTACCTGTCTTTCTTTGGTTTTGTTAGTTCATAGATGTTGTGTACATTCATGGTTCTTCCTAAATAATGATAATGAGTAATAAATACTTGGAAGCACTTTAATTTATGATGACTAAATAAATTAAAAGCAAAAGGACATCATAGGAATAGAAGTCACCTTATACAAAGTCAAACCATCTAACTCAGTGTTACCTATACTGACTGGCAGCAGCTCTCTACCACTGCACTACAGCATATAAATCATTGATGTACATAGCAGCCACATGCACTGAGCTGTTGATCCACTGTACTTGGATCAGCTAATTTAATGGGGCTCACACTGGGCTAAATCCTAATATTCTGGCTTGGTTGGTTTTGTTGTATTAGCACTGAATCTAAAAAGTGCATCAAAAACACACAAAAATATGAACAACGGCTTTCATACATTCACAAGCCATTATTTAATTTAACATTGTTAGGAATTGAAAGGTGCTTGGATTTGTGTGACTGCCACAGCCAAATGTCAGAAAGAAGGAACACATGAGAGATTTGGCAAATTTTAACTCTCAGAAGGATGTACCACTTACCACTGTTTCAGGTATTGTAAACATGGAAGGAAAATATAAATGTACTTAGGGACCTCTTTCATTCTCTATTCTTTTTACCTTTGAAGGCAAAAACAATTCAAATTTGTTTTGATATTTAATTGAAGTTGGAAAAACTATTGTGTATTTTACTGCCAATAGAGTTTTAAAAAATTGCACAAAACATCAGTTGCTTTTTAACAAAACATGGTCCAGCTACAAAAACTTGCAGCTGAAATAAAAGAACTTCATTTTACAGCTGCAACTGCTTTATCAGCATGGCATGTAGTATGCAAGAAGTTTGTCGACGAACTAGACAACCTTGAAAGCAAAAGGTATTCATTCATAACATATGCATGCTCTGGTAGCCAGAAAGAAATCCCAGAAAAAGTTGAGATGCCTTGCTTTTGCCTGCACATCTTTGAGAAAACCACATAAACTATAATTAAAATTCAAACTATTAGAAGTTTTGAATATTTTGGAGCCGAGATGCTAATATGCCAACAAAACCTCAAAAAGTTAACTAGTTTCCAAAGAATGCATAGTTATGTGTGATTCAGGCTGCAAATCTATGTACAGTTACTTGGGAGCAGGTTTTATAGAACTAATAAAACTGACTTACAAGTAAATATGCATAGGACTGAGCTACACACCAGTTATGAATGGTGAAATATATGACAGTCTTTGAAAACCATCAGGCATGTGAGAGAAGTCTTGACCAGTGAGATTTCACCATGCCTATCTGAATCCTCAAGTAAGGCCCTGGCAGAGCTTGGAAAAGTTACTTTTTTGAACTACAACTCCCATCAGCCCAATCCAGTGACCATGCTGGAGCTGATGGGAGTTGTAGTTCAAAAAAGTAACTTTTCCAAGCTCTGCCTGTCTGCACAACACAAACCATTGCATTAACACTGAATATTAAAAGGCAACAGCAATTAGTACATAATTTCTAAGACAAACTAGATACCTGGTCTCAAGTGATGTCACTGAAAGTGATAATGGGGAGACAGGGATTCAGAACAGTCAACTCAAAGACTGACCTCCCCTTGGTGCCAATTATGAACAAAGCCCAAACATCTTGTATGTTTGGGTCTGGTTCACAATAGGCACACTCTATTAGGAAGTCTTTCTGCTACTGCCCCAAATGCTCCTTTTCTTTCTCCTTCAAATGTACCTCATGGTGGTAGGAACATAGTTCCTATAAATTCTGACATTTTGGGAGCCATGAGAATTTTATTTCCCATGATCCTTAATACTGTTGTGAGTTTGGGGGTTTGAATGGATGGTACCTGTGAGTCTCCTTCCAACCTCTGATTTGGAATCCTGTGCCTTGGAGTGAGGGACTGGCTCTGCTGGCCAGATGAGTTTCTTTTGTTAAGCTAATAGAGTGGCCAGTTTGCTAATGGGTCTTTCAGGTGCCCAGCAACTGGTGAATGGGCCAGGAAGATCCTTTTGTCATTGAAACTCTTCAGGAGAGCCTTCACCCCCTCCTTCCTGGCGGCTAGCAGAGGTTTGTGCTTTAAGTGTGTTTAGAGTTGTCTGAGAATGGCTGGGAACTGGAGGCAGGCAGAGACGCTGTCTCTCTGCACCATGGCTTTAGGATGCCTCCTGCAACCCTGATGGGAAAGCTGGATATTGGACTGCTGATGCCTTGAAGCCCTCTATCCTAAGCTCAGGTTAGAATGTGTGTAAATAAATACATCATATTTCATAAAGACACCACAGTCTCCGCTGACCTTCCAAGGGAACCAAGCCCAGGGCAAGCACAGAGACCCCTGAAATCTCACTGCTTGGAGACTGTGGAGGCGTGCAACACTGATGTCAGGAGTGCAATTGAGTTTCCTAGAAGAAACATTGGGAGCAAGGTGTGCCTGAGCTAAAGTGGAGGGAGAAACAGCAACCCTCCTGGAACAGATTAAATTGATGTTCCAGCAGCAAGCAGAGCAAAGGCGACGAGAGTGCCAGGAGCACTGGCAACAAATGAGGGAGATATTGGGAAGCACCTTTGGAGGGGAAAAGGAGATCCCATGTGAGGAGGTGAGAGCCCTGCCTGATCAGCCACTACAAGGGGTCGAGGGTGACCCAGGAGTCCAGCTGCAGAGCACCCAGATGGAGGTGGCTAAAGAGATCCAGAAAGTGGATGGGCAGCTGGAGGGAGTGGGCTGTAAGGAGTTGCAGTCAGTAGCAGAGGAAGAAGAAGAAGCTGTGATTGTCCAGGAGCCTGCCAGGGGAGAAGACAGCAGAAAGCTGGAAGTAAAACCCCAAGAGTTGAAGGAGGACAGGCTGGAAAATGAAGACGAAGATGCCTTGGAAGAAAGTGGAGTAGAGGCTGGAGAAGAGATGATGCTGATAGATTTCTCTGCTCCATGTGAGCCTGCTGCTAAAGAAGTAATGCAGGAGGAAGAAAAAGCCTTGGAGAAAGGTGAACTAGAGGCTGGGAAAGAGCAGCTGTTGATGGATTTCTTCACTCCGTGTGTGCCAGCTGTGGAAGAGAAAGTGCAGGAGGAAAAGTTGGAGGCGTGTGTGTGAGAGGAGCTGCCAGAGCCTGGAGAAATGGCTGTGCAAAAAAAAGTGCAGGAGGAGAAGCCTAAGGTGGGAGTGCAAGTCCAAGAGGAGCTTCCAGCCCCTGGAGAGATGGGTGAGATAAAATCCCCAAGTGACTTTGGCCCTTGGGTGCCCCATAATAGTCTTATAGGGTGGGATGCAGCTCTTATGATGGGTGCAGTCCTTGGGCAAATTCCAGCAGTGAGAGGCACCTAGCGCCCTGTGGGTTTCGAGGGCAAGAGACACTGGAAGGGTTACCTGCCTCTGTTTGGGCCCATGATTCACACTGGAAATGGTGAGGGAGAACAGAGAAGATTTCTTTCTGCCAACCTGGGTGGGCTAGGCCAGCTAGTCCTGAAGAAGATGTCCCCAGATAAAGACTTGTGGCAGAACTTTGATTTGGAGTTTGGGGCAGGAGATCAAGTGGACTGGCTTAAAGACTTTTCCCAGAGCAGAGAGTGGGAGGAAAATGGCTACAGCCTCCCATGTGCTGATGAGGAAACAAATCTGTTCCTGGAGAGGAGTCCCAACCCCCTGCAGGCAGCAGAAGGGATCAGCTTGGACTGGGAACTCCATGAAGCCCCAAGACAAAGGGCCATGAGAGCAACTGCATGGTTTGGGGATGAGGGTTGTGCTTATGGGACTGTGTACTCATTTGCTGAAGGCATTCTTCTGGTGGTTTTAGTATTGCCTTTTGAAATGCTGTTCATTTGTGCTTTTTGCATGGTTGTGGGGATATGAGCTGTTTAATGATTTTTTAGAAATTATGCTGATAGGTTTTTGCAATACGGTTTTAATGTTAAGATTTACTATTCTGTGACTGTTGGATTGTGCGTGGGTGTACAACTGTTGGGGGAGCAAGGGAAAAATGTCCATGTGGTTGAGGGCTACTGTGCTGCAGTGGCACAAGGCAGGACAAAGGAGCTCCAGTACTGAGGCTGTAATATTGCTTAAACATGTTGGGAACTCAGTGTCTTGGCCACTGCTAAGCTATGAGGACTGGGTAAGCTGTCTGGATGCAGAACTGACTGGGGGCTCTAAGAAAGAAGAGGAAGCCTAAAGAGAGAGCAGTTATTTGAACACATGCTTTAAAGGAATGGATTGTTTTTGTACTTGTGTAGAAATAAGACTGTAATATGACTATGCTTTTAATGATGTATATTACCAACCTATACATGTTATTTCTTTGTAGGAAAAGCTGTTATTCTGTTGTTTGTTTGCAGGTCTGAGGCAGACCTTTTCAGGGAAGGGGGTAGTGTGAGTTTGGGGGTTGGAATGGATGATCCCTGTGGGTCCTCGTCCAGCCTCTGATTTGGAATCCTGTGCCTTGGGGGAGGGGCTGGCTCTGCTGGTCAGATGAGTTTCTTTTGTTAAGCTAATAGAGTGGCCAGTTTGCTAATGGGTCTTTCAGGTGCCCAGCAACTGGTGAATGGGCCAGGAAGATCCTTTTGTCATTGAAACTCTTCAGGAGAGCCTTCACCCCCTCCTTCCTGGCAGCCAGCAGAGGTTTGTGCTTTGAGTGTGTTTAGAGTTGTCTGAGAATGGCTGGGAACTGGAGGCAGGCAGAGACGCTGTCTCTCTGCACCATGGCTTTAGGATGCCTCCTGCAACCCTGATGGGAAAGCTGGATATTGGACTGCTGATGCCTTGAAGCCCTCCATCCTAAGCTCAGGTTGGAATGTGTGTAAATAAATAAACCATATTTCATAAAGACACCACAGTCTCAGCTGACCTTCTTCCCAAGGGAACCAAGCCCAGGGTGAGCGCAGGGACCCCTGAAATCTCCCTGCTTGGAGACTGGGGAGGCGTGCAACAATACTCAGGATTCTGCCGCAGCAGCATCTTGGACATAACAGGGGTGACATTGTGTCAGTAGCAGGCGTGTTTTACGGGAAGTGATGGGGTGGAAGTGGCATGGACAGTTTTCATTAGGGATGGAGAGCTCTTCAGACCCCATCAGGCTCCCAGTGACATCATCAGAAGTGCAACATGGTCCAAGGTTTGGAATGGTCCTGGAAAGTGGTTTGTTTTCTGATTTTCTTGAGAAATGAACTGTACATTCTGACTCAAGTGAGAGACAGCATGCTCATTACTAATCACAATCTGGTCTACAAGTTGTGCCCTTCAGTGTGAAAACATTTCCCCCTGGTTTTAGACTTGTGGAACTTGTTCTGGCAAGTCAGCTGTGGTGGCTGGTGTGGCAGGGCCGCACCATGGTGTTTCCTTCGTGACACCAGTGCCTCTTCAGCTTTCATGGACAGCATTGAGTTAGGGCAACATAGTGGGAAGTTTAGGGCTGCAGTGATGGAACCTATCCACAACTCTCAGTGATGTGTCTGCACAACCCCGACCTGGCCGCCACCCTGCCCCACCCCATCATCATCTGGTCAAGATGTGACAATGCCAGCATCAGGAGGGTAGCTCCACGATTCTGCCCCACCCCACCACACACTACTAGTGATTATTGAGACAAAATCCCTGTAGGCATATTCAAAGGCATGCTACTTTGTTGGTACTTCACATATGCTAGGCTAAGCCTTGATCCATTAGAAACAGGCTCCTCTCTACTCACAACAATGGCCCTAGGGCCAAGGTCAGAGATGAGAGGGAGCCAGTTAAGAGCTGGGGCAACCATCTCACTCCTGCTGGCTCAGCGTCGGCTCTGTTGCTTATGCCACTTCTGTAGAGCAACAACAGTGATGGCACTACTGCTTGGAATGGAGCCATGGCTGGCTCTTTAGAGCTTCTCTCCATTCCAATATGCAAAGATGCACCCTAGTTGCAAAGACATGGAGGTGGCTAAATTGGAAACTGACCCACTTCTACCTCTTCCTTTTTCTCCTGAGAGCCATGTCTGCCGGTAGTGGGAAGTACTTTACGTTTTAACAGATGATTCTTCTGAAGGTGGCAGAAAACTGAGATGGTCAAAGGCACAAAACAGTAACAGCAATAACCCAAAAACCTGTATTTCATTCATGTGAGTAAAGCTGGACAATGCCATATGGGTGAGTATCTACCTTTATTTTCAAAAAGTATCTTTCTGCAAGACAGAATTTTCTCACTTGGTCTTCATTTAGGGAATCCTGTTTTTCATTTTAAAGTAATGACAAATAGGGGGTGACGAGGCAGCTGGACAGCCATCTGTCAGGAATGCTTTGATTTGGATTCCTGCATTGTGCAGGGGGTTGGACTTGATAGCCTTATAGGCCCCTTCCAACTCTATGATTCTATGATTCTATGATTCTATGATAGAAAAGCCTCTATGAAATAATAATGAATTGGAACTTGGGGGTGGTGGAGGAAGTCTTTGCGGCCTTAGAGAATGATTAAAGCAATCAGACTGCTCTTAACTAGTGGAAATCGAGTGTAACAAATGAGAATGACACAGTTGTTTTGCCCTACCCGAAGGAAAGGGCAACAGTGTTTTGCATGGCAATTAGAGGTACCAGTTCCAAGTTACCTCTGAAATCACTCAAAACAACTATTATAAAAACATCAAATTGGAAAGGTTTGATAATCTGGACTGTTTGGGAGGTAAAGGGGGGGAGAAGGCTGCATCACATTGGGTCTATGTGGAATAAAAATGTTTTCCAATTGTATTCTGCATTGGACATAGATATTTTCCAATAAGCTCTTCTCCCGTCACCCAAATTGCATGTAATTTTTATGACAGTGGTATTCATGTTTTTAAAAAAGAATCCATACATTTACATTTTCTAAAGAAATGTTTTATATTCTTCTCCTGCACATGCAAGTGATAAAGGTCTTAACGTAGCTACCCAAACATAGGCATTATGATGAACGCATGGAGTGGGACTATGCTGTGCTGAGTAATCCTGCCCCACAACATGGTATGCTCCTTTCCTGTCTGTGCATACAGCATGAATGTCTGTAGGAATGGAGCCTTCACCTGTATAGTTATACATATGAAGTCTTCCGTGACTGGGATTCCAGATACCATGGAAATTTTTATGCATATTACTATTTGTGTGAAGGCTACATGTGGTAGGGAAAGACCTAGATGGGAGCATGTGACATCAAGGGGGAGGCTACTCACTCCTACTCCTTGTTCCTGTGTGCATCAAAAGGCCCCAATAGGGTGCTAGTCATGATAAAATTCTACTGAAAATAACAAGACTTACAATTAATCATTGCTTTGTTTCAATGGTTCCTATCATGCTTTGTTGAATTGGAACCAAAATGTGAATGGCTGTAGCTAATAATGAATTATGAAAAGGCATAATTGAAGAACAACATCTTCTAAAAGGATGCCATGAAGACCATTACATCAGTGAGACTGGGTTCAGGGACACCACTAGATTCTAATCTTTCTGTGGCTGGGTTTCTACCAGAAGAGGTTTCATCATCCACTAAAATGTAATCCCGTAGCCTGAGATAGAGAAAATGCCTGCCTATATTTAAATCTTTTTACCAGAATACTGCTGATCTAGGACTGTTGTCACAACATGCTGCATGTGGGCACCACAGCACTTCAGAGTGTGGTTTTGACACTGAAACTGCCATGGCCACCCTGTATGATCATCTTCGTCAGGAGAGTGTGACTTTGCTGATTCTCCTTGATCTCTCACTGACTTTCAGTACCATCAGCCATGGCATTCTGAAGCAGCTGTCAGAGTTATGAGTGGGTGGTACCACTTTACAGTGGTTCTTGTCCTACTCAGACGCTCTGTGGGGTGCTTCAGGTCAAATTTATCCCCCCATGCTGTTTAACAACTACATGAAACCACTGAGTGGCATCATCCAAGGATTTGGAGTGCATTGTCAATATGCTGATAACATGCAGCTTCCATTTGAAGTCCAAAGAAGCCCTGGAAGAATTTCTGTCAATCTCCTGTTCTTTGGCCAATCAGCTCTCTGCATCACTCAGTCAACACTAATCCAAAAGTATTGCTATGGTAAAGAGGTCCCTCCTATGCGTTTCTAAGAAGATTGCCAGCTTTGTCAGATTTTCAGCCCCTGTTGTGCAGTCCCACTCCTTGTTAGGAGGGCAATACATTGACTGGAGAGGAGGACAGAGACGCTTCCAGCCCTACCAAAATCATGTATCTGTTCTTAGCATACTCAGAGGTGTTTCTTTGAAGGTCTGATCTCCTCATAGTTTTATATCTCCTCACAGGCACATTTTCCTAAATAAGTGCTGTATAAGTCCTAAAAAGAAAAACAACATGGAGTGTTTCCTACTTTGAGGAGCTTTTTTCTTCTTTAGTGACCTTGAGAGAGAGCGTGCACATCAGGGAGACTCTCTTTCTATAAAATATCTATATATCTATATCTATGCTGCAGCACTAGGGGACTGAAGAAGACCTGCCCTGGGAGTATCTGGCATCTGGGTGCTGCTACTAGCTCCTTTGGGCTGCTGTCTGTCCAGACAGCTGAAGTCCCTGGTTAAGTGCTGCAAGGACTGGGACCTCCTGCCTGGCCCTTGCTCCAGAGAGAGGATGCAGTTAATCTCGCAGCCCCTTGCAACAGCTGCTGGCTGGGCCAGGAGGCATAAAAGCCCAGCTGCCATTGGGGAGCCCCTTAGGGAGTCCCGAGGGTGAGGGAGCTACCCCCTTCTATTACTTTGTCATCTTGTTTTTTTAACGTGTTCTCTGTTAAACCAGTCTAGAGGAGACTGGTGGTGGGGAGGGCGTGTGGCGCATGTGTGGTTCCTGCACAGGGTGGGAGCCTGTGCAGTGAACTGAATGAGAGGCGAAAGTTGCCAGATGCCTTCAGAGTGAGAGTCTGTAACTGGCAGAAGGCTGGCCCTCCCTGGGTGTGAGACAGGAGGGGGAGTAGATGGGCCCTGTGTAAGTTCCCAATTCTCGCAGAGGCCTACTGGGATAATTTGCTCCGGCAGGCTTTGTTGGTGGGCTCGCGTTGGGCCCATATTAGGTATTTAGGAGGAGTCTTAGCACAGAGGAACATGGGTGATGCCACCCCAATTTCAGTGATTACGGGCAGAGGGAAATATTAGCCATGGGGATGTGGTGAATTACCATAGAAGGCGAAGGCAAGGCTATCTGTACTTTGTTCCTTGCTGCCACTCCTCTTATGGATTGGTTCCTCGTTGCTCATCTGCTGTGCCCACTGGCCTGTGTGTGTTGTTGTTTAACGCCAGCTTGGTACATAATAAGACCACTCTCATCCATGACTTGATTGTGGATGAAGGTGCCAATTTGGCGTGCATTACTGAGACCTGGGTGGGTGAGCTTGGAGGAGTTGATCTGACCCAACTTTGCCCACCTGGATACTCGCTGCAGCACCAGCACAGGCTGCAGGGACGGGGGGGGAGGAGTTGCTGTGGTCTACAGAACTTCCATCTCTGTCACCAGGAAACCACTCTGTCTTGGAGCTGGCTGTGAGGGCCTGCACCTGGTGTCGGGCCGAGGAGACAGTAAACTAGGGTTGCTGCTGGTGTACCGTCCACCCTGCTGCCCGGCAGCTTCCCTGACCGAGCTGGTGGAGGTCATCTCGGCTGTGGCATTGGAGCAGCCCACAACAATAGTGCTGCGTTATTTCAGTGTCCATGCTGAGGCTGCCTCTAGTGTTCCGGCTCGGGACTTCATGGCCTCCATGAAGACCATGGGGCGGTCTCAAGTTGTCATTGGCCCAACACATAGGGCAGGGCACAACCATGACTTGGTTTTTGCTCCAGATGGAGGAAGGGGTGGTCTGGAGATAGGTGGGTGGATGTCACAGTCAGATTACTTCCTGGTGAAGTTTAGACTTATGGCTCCGATCCTTCCCTGCAGGGGTGGTGGACAGATTAAGATGGTCCGCCCCCGAAACCTAATGGAATCCACTGGATTCCTGAATGCCGCGGGGGAATTCCCAGTAGATAGAGCAGGTGACCCTATTGAAGTCCTTGTAATGCTGTGGAACACCGAGGTGCATCGGGCTCTCTACATGATTGCCCCCGAGCAACCTGTCTGGTACTATGGAGCCCGGCTTGCACCTTGCTTCATCAGTGAGCTAAGGGCAATGAAACAAGCTGGACGATGGCTAGAGCACAAGTGGCGAAAGACATGCTGTGAAGCTGATCGGGCATGAGTAAAACATCATAACCGCGCCTACTGTGTGGCGGTGAGGGTGACAAAGAAGGCTCACTTCTCTGCCTCCATCGCATCCTCAAGTAGCAGTCCAGTGGAGCTTTTCCATATTGTCAGGGGTCTGTTGACATCAACTCCAGGAAATGGAGTCTTAGACCCTTCGGAGGCCCACTGTGAATTGTTTGCAAGGCACTTTGAGGGTAAAGTTGCTCACCTCCATAGCAGTCTTGATGCCCCATCCACATCTACTGTAGTCCCCATTGAGGTGTCCAGTGCAACATCTGCTGCAACTTCTTGGGAACGGTTTCAGTTGATGTGGCCTGATAACGTGGACAAGGTGGTTGCGATGATGTGGCCAGCAATGTGTCCTCTTGACCCTTGCCCTTCTTGGATTATTAAAGCTTGCTGAAGGGGCCTGACTGAGTGGATCCAGGGTGTGGTCAACGCATCATTGTGGGAAAGAGTGGTTCCAGCTGCCTTGAAAGAGGCGGTCACCCAACTACTCCTGAAAAAGCCCACCCTGGACCCATTGGTTTGTGACAACTACCGAAAAATTGCAAATACCCCCTTCCTAGGAAAGGTGATTGAGAGGGTTGTGGCGCAGCAATTGCAAGTACTCTTGGATGAAACAGATTATCTTGACCCGTCCCAGTCTGGGTTCAGGCCTGGTTATGGGACTGAATCAGCATTGGTCGCCTGATGGATGACCTTTATCGGGAGAAGGACAGGGGGAGTGCGACCCTGTTATTCTTACTTGATCTCTCAGTACTTGATTTCTCTGTAACATCTGAATCAGGAGAGGCCGTGCAAGCCCTGGACCGCTGCCTGGACTTGGTGGTGGGCTGGATGAGGGCCAATAAACTAAGTCTGAATCCTAGCAAGACAGAGGCGCTGTGAGTTGGTGGTTCCCGAGTTTGGATAATTGGTCAGTTCCCTGCTTTGGACGGGGTTGTACTCCCTCTGAAAGAGCAGTTCCGTAGCCTGGGGGTGCTCCTGGATCCATCTTTGTCACTAGAGGCCTAGGTGACCTCAGTGGCTAGGAGTGGCTTTTACCAGCTTTGGCTGGTGAAACAGCTGCAGCCGTTTCTGGACCGGGATAGCCTTGCCACTGTTCTCCATGCACTGGTAACCTCCAGGCTGGATTACTGCAATGCACTCTATATGGGGCTGCCCTTGAGGTTGGTCCGGAAGCTGCAGCTGGTGCAAAATGCGGCAACAAGACTGCTCAGTGAGGCAGGGTATCACCAACATGTCATCCTGCTGCTGAAAGAATTGCACTGGCTGCCCATTTGCTACTGGGTCAAGTTCAAGGTTCTAGTTTTGGTGTACAAAGCCCTATACAGCTCAGGACCAGGATACCTGAAAGACTGTCTTACCACTTATATACCCAGTCGATCACTGCACTCTGCAGGTGAGGGCCTCCTGCAGATACCATCTTATCAGTAGGTTTGTTCTGCACAATATAGGAAACGGACTTTAGTGTGGCAGCACCTACCCTGTGGAATTCCCTCCCTTTGAATATCAGGCAGGCGCCATCTCTGCTATCTTTTTGGCGCCTTTTGAACTTTCCTCTTTCTACAAGCCTTTTAGGTTGAGACCTATCCCAGTCTGTGTCTGTGTTAGAATTGCTTAATATGTTTTTTAAAATGTTTTTATCCTTTTTAAAGTTGTTTTTTTAAAAATATTTTTAACGCTGTTTTGTTTTAATGTATTTTAAGATCTGTTTTTATAATGTTTTGTAGTGTTTTTAGTGCTTTGTTTGCCGCCCTGGGCTCCTGCTGGGAGGAAGGGCGGGATACAAATTAAATAAATAAATAATAATAATATACTTTTACTTAATCATTTTGCATTTATTTTTGTGAATTTCGATTGGGAGGAGAAATGATGGATGATTTGTGTATATGTTGAAATAAGCTCTGTATTAACCATCTCCCTGCATGTACTCATTAAAAGGTGAAGCAGCTGCTGGATGGGGTAGGGCAGGTTTATCTGAGCCACATAAAATCCCAGAATATTTTCCAGTGTTTCCAGAAAAGGTGTGTGAATCTTGCAACAAGCCCCTCCCCTAGCTTCAGAATATCTTGAATGCAGAATGAAGGAAAATGCTTCTGCTATTATTTCTTGCTTGCATTTTTGTGAGTGTCAGTGAATTCTAAAATGAAATGTTTGGGCTTTGTGCCAGCCTGGATATCATGTTGATTGGCTCCATATTCTTCCCCAAACCTAGAAGATATTCTCCCTAATCTCAGACATAGGATACTCTGCACATGAGCAGAGATTATTATTTCATATTTTCAGCCAGGCATTGCAAATAAGTTCTGATGTGCTCTGAAGCAGTCACATTAAGCAATCTTTCTTTGTTGGAATACTTCGTTCTTTTACTTTAGAAAAAAAAAGTTTTGGATAATAAAAAAATATGATTGGTGGGGAGTGGAAGATGCATACAACTAGAAGCAAGTGTTCCCCAGATTTTCAGAGTTTGTGTGTGTGTGTCTAGGTTTTTAGCAATGGATGTGTAGGTGCAAAGAATACATTAATTCAAAAACGTACGCCATGTGGTACGGCTTCATTTCTAAGTTAGAGACATGGAGTCAATCTTGTCTGAACATCATACTTGGGCCTTTTTACATGGAAGCTCTTCCCCTGCCCACAGATTTGCAGAGAATAATTGATGTGTATGTGTGGGTTTGGTTTTTTTTAATGAGGAGATAATGGCACTCTGCACATGTGTTATGCCACACTTTCCTAAATAAGCATAAATCTTATGGTGAGGAAAACAAGAGTTAAAAACTGCAGCCCTACCAAATCAAAATGTTGCCAGCTGCCACTGCCCCCTAAAGGAGCAGGTGCACAGCTTGGCAGTACTTTCAGATCCAGTAGTCTCACTGGAGGCACTAGTGACATGGAGCGTGAGAGGGACAGCTAGTTTCTGTTATCTATGCTCTGCTAACCTTTAAGATAAATTACTGCAATGCATTATTCATGAAGCTGCCTTTGAAGACAGGTTGGAAACTGCAACTAATGCAGAATACAGCAACCAGGTTGCTGACTGGGAACAGGAGGTCCAAACATACAACATCAATCCTGGCCCAACTGCACTGACTGCACTTCCAGGAGCTCCTTGCCCAGTGGCAAAGAGCTGAAGCAGATGTGCTCCAGCACAAGTGTCGCTGCTGCTCACCAGGAGCAGGAAGCAGCAGTGTGCTTGGGGCTGTGCAGATGCACTTGCAGAGCCAATCCAACGGTCCTGCCAGTGTGAGCCCACACAATTCACCTGCCGCCTAGTCCCTCCCCCTCCCAGTAAGTGGCAGTGTCTATTGCTGCTAGGAAGCTACCTGGGCAAACCACTTCTTCTCCCTTCCTTGTGAGCATTTAAAAATAGTTAGAGATAATAGTCTCTATTCAGCCTGGCTTGGCCTTTCGAGCTGCACATGAAATGTCTGGCGGAGGCTGCCGCTGCTCTTGGCTGCGCTCACTGAGCTGCAGGAGTTGCTGGCAAGTAGTAAGTCTCTAAGGCAGGAAAGCAGGAGTAGGAAGGAGACTTTGGCTTGCACATCTAAGGAGAAGGAAGAGGCGCCGCTGAGCACCCGTGATTTTTCTCAAGGCCTTAAACACATAGAGCTCGCATACCTAGAGAGGTTCACATATGGGTGTAAGCAAAGTGGCAGGGGGGGTCATCATGGGTGGAAAGGGTCAGCCTTCTTCCTGTCCTGCACCCTTACTTTCTTGGGGAGAAACTGCCTTTTGTATGTTTCTTCATCCTTGGAGCAATCGAAGGGGCTGCAGATTCCCAGAAGTTGAACTGAAAAAAGGCTTGCAAGGGGAAGGTGAGTTAAAGCCAGAAGAGGATCCTGGAAAAGGGGGGGGAGAAGAAGGAGAAAGAAAGGCAGGGAGAGAAGGATTATACTGGTCAACACTAATTTTATTGCCAATGATGTTTGATCGATTTTAGGGTAACTTTGTGTCGCTGATTCCGAATATGGCATCGGTTCTGCTAATTGGCTCTCATTTTTGAGATAATGGATGCCCCCATTGAAAAACATAACAAATTCAAAAAATTTAATGGTCAGGCATAGCCTACCCACAAATGACATGGAAACTGTCTCAAATCATACAAAAGTAAACATGAAATACCTAATGGCGTTGTATTCAGTACAATAACATTAAAACAAAGTAAGCTGATTCAGATAATCACAATTAATGCATAGAAAAACGCTGTGTGTACGATTTTCTTTTATGTGGGGCATCAGGACAATCACATTGGAGGCTTCAGCAGTAGTCTGCCATCATGTGTCTGTCCCATCTGCCTTGATACCTTTCCTCCATCACCTTTATATCCTGATGGAACCTCTCTCCTTGTTCCTCACTAAAATCACCAAGATTATCCGGAAATCTGTCTAAGTGGCTATGGAGATAGTGTACCTTTAGGCTCATATTAGTACCCAAATGTTTAAAGTTAGCAAGCATGTTTTGCACCAATTCTTCATAATTGTCTGCTTTGTGGTTACCCAAGAAGTTCTTGACAACTGAGACATAACTGCACCAGGCAGAAGCTTCAATGTCATTCATAAATTTAGTGAAATTCAAATCATTGATGAGTCTACGAATTTTAGGACCATCAAAGATTCCTGCTTTTAGTTTTTCCATAGTCAGTCCAAGGAACGATCTACAAATGTATTTGAAGCAATCACCATCTTTGTTCAAGGCCTTAACAAATTGCTTCATCAGTCCAAGCTTGATATGGAGTGGTGGGAGAATGATTTTTTCTCTGTCAACCAATGGCTTGTTAATGATGTTCACTGCACCTACAGTCATGTGTTCCCTTGAAGGCCATGTCACTTTTTTCCAATGATCTCGCTTTGCCCTACTATCCTACAAGCAGATGAAACAAGGGTACTTCGTGTATCCACTTTGCTGCCCAAGCAAGAAGTTCACCATCTTTAGATCAACACAAATAGACCACTGGTGCTCATGATAGCAGAGCTTCTGCAAGACCATTTTGATATTTTCATATTCTTCTTTAAGTTTTGTTTAGTGAGCAATTGGAAGAGATGCATAGCGGTTACCATTGTGCAATAAAACACATTTCAAGCTTCTGGTGGAGCTGTCTATAAAAAGCCGCCAATCTTCTGGTCGATATTCTGGTAGTCCCATTTGGAGAAGAAGTCCAGGAATGTTATTGCAGTATACAAATTCTTCATCTTGGCTGAAGTATGGAAGAAGTTCCTCCTCTCTTGTCCGATAAGCTGTTATGTTAGCTTCCGGCTGTAGACAGTTCTTTTCCATTAGCCTGGATGCTAAAAGTTCAGATGCTTGCTTTGACAGACTGAGGTCTCATATCAGATCATTGAGTTCTTTTTGGGAGAACTGCTCCGGTGTTTAAAAGCTTTCTTCATATCCACTTCCTGGGCTACCACCTGTGCTACACTCCACGTCCAGCATTTCTTCAACATCTGACAATGGAAGGTCAGGCAGTGAGCTAAACACTGGTATGGGAACGTCTTTGCTGTGTGGCACAGGTCGCCTTGCTGAGTCCAAATCAGGATACTCCCACTTATGTTTCTTGTAGAGATTGAAGCCTTTCACATTCACAACACAAAAATAACCATCATCGTGATGGTTTTGCGGCTCTCTCCACACCATAGGCAAACCAAAGTTTAAATGTTTCCTTTCTCCATTTTTCCACTGCTGTAGGCACTCTACACAGGTTTTGAAAACCTTATGGGGAGCCCAAGACTTATCTTGATCTCCAAGCTTCACTCCAAAATAAGCAAGATATGCTTGTTTTACAAAGTCAGTGATGTTTTTTCTTTGTTTTTGCAGAGTGTGTTCGCCACAAATGTAGCAGAATGCATTAGGATTGTTTAAGCAGCCTCTTCGTGACAAACTCATATTCCTCTTCAAAAAAAAAAAATCAATATGATATTATATGCAACGGATAAACTTGCAAAACAATGTTCAAGAGTAAAAAGACAGACCAAACCCTGCTGCATATGTCAGCAGCTACAGGTCATATTGGGGTACAATTGTCATTTGAGGGGTATCCATTATCTCAAAAACTAGAGCCAATTCGGCCAAACTAATGTCATTTTTGGATTTAGCACCCCCAAAATACCCTAAAGTCATTCAAACATCCTTGGCAACTGAAAATTTTTTGTTGTTGTTGGGCTTGAATTGGGGGGGGGGCTTGTGGAGATTTCAGATGATTCAAAGGCACACATGACACAATTATGTGTGAGGGTTTCTGATGCAATCCTAAGCAGTTTTCCTAGGAGTAAGTCCCACTGAACTCAATGGAGTTTTATTTTTAAGTAGGTGTGTATAGACTCACACCATTATAAATATACAGTATATAGTGTGGGGAAAAGTGGAAAGATTTTCTTTCTTTCTCTCCCTCCCCCATAAGAATGTGCATGTGATTTATTTATTTTAGTATTTATAGCCCACCTTTCCTCCAAGCACCTTAAAGTACTCCCCATTCCCAATTTACCCTGGCAACATGCTAGTTCTGCCACCCTCCATTGTCATTTCTGTCATCCTCAACTCATGTAGAGCAACTGTGTGAGGTGGTAAATCTGTTGTATCCATGGAAGGTCCACACACATTTTTGAATTCTGGAAAATCAAGACTTCAAAATACACAAGGAATGTCTACAAATACAGCAGCTCTCCAGGGGCTGAGGGCAATGGACACTATGGGGGGGGTGGAACTAACACGCCCATCCCTGCTATTTCCACTCATTTTATTTTTATTTTTTGAACTCTGGATCAAAAGAGGGTTTTTGATTAGTTCGGATGCAATTGAAAACTGTATTATGTGGTTAATCCCAAACTAAGTAAGGAAATCAGTGTGCATGACGGGAGGGAGGAGTAGTGTCAAGAGGCAGCACAAAAACCAGAAAAATGTTCACATAGTGTTAAATTATGATTTGGATACTTCTGAATGGAGTCTCTATAGGGTTGGTATATTCTCCCTTCTGTCCACAAATGAAACACACTTATCATTCAACATTCATTCTGAAATGAAAATGGTTTATCACCCTTTCCTTTCAACTCAGAGTTTGATTCCTCCCGATTTATGTAGAAATAAGCACAGAGAAATGTACTGATGTCTTTTCTGTCTCCCATTTCTGGCTGATCCCTGCTTTTTAAGACATATTAACGGTTCTGTAGATTACATACATTATATCTGCCTAACCGAGGCACTCAATAATTGTCTTTTCTGTTAAGATGTGCATTTGTGTAGTCTTAAAATGAAAGCCATAATTATAAGGTTCTTGTTCTTCACATGCAGCCTGCAAGCAACGCTGCTAAGAGGGGGTGTGGGGAAAGTAACCTCCATTAGTCAGTAGTGCATCCAGACTTTTGATATAGATTGGAGAGGGGACACCTTGGTACACAGGTGCCTAAGTCAAACTTTTAATTGTCAAAACCTCCTTTACTCTCTACTTTTTGTGTAAACATTTTTCTTTAGCAGCCTCTGAGAAATCTTAAGCAGAGCTTTGAGGAAAACAAAGCAGAAAAAAGAATATAGATTCTGAACTTCCATGAATGACAACCCAAGGCTAAAAATCTTTTATAGCCAAGAGCTTTTCTTACACAGAAAATTTCTCCTAAGATGTTACTGGATACTGGGCAGTGACCAACATTTTAAACCAAAGAAGAGTGACCCCTAGTGTTTACAAACAGATTCAGAAATCCCGTCCTACTTTCTAGGAACATCCAAATGATTTTAGTACTGAAAATCACATATGTTAATTATCCCATTGTATTTTATTGACATTTATAGCACAGAGCTATCCAAAAGACAGTACTCTCCCTTGCCAAACATACCATAGGTAACCTATCATGCATCACTAGGTGTGTAAATCCAACAAATGGCACACTTTCCCTTAGGGAAAAGCACAGTGCTTTGCTTGAATGAGCAAATAGACCAGAAAATCAAATGCCCTAAACACTGATTACACAGAGTACAGAAGATGACAAATCACACCCTCAGAGGTAGTGAGCTTCAGGGAATGTTTGCACCTGGAGCTAAATGGAGGAAATAAACCTTTTCTTCCACCACATTTCTCACGACGAGGGAAAATGAAGAACATTGCTATCTTAAATGACATTTTTGTGAAGAGGTACACATACAACATAATAGCCAAATGTTCTTCTTTTAACCCCATTCATTTCAGCGGCTAAGAATTAAGCAATTGTGGCCCCGCTTAATGCTCTCATGCACAAAACTTTGGGGACTGAAAATGTATCACGCCCCCAGCTTTAACAAGTAATCACTTTAATCCTCCCAAATGCTGAACTGTTTTCTTCTTTTTTGCCAAAAGTTTGTCAGTGGAATCATCTGTCAGAAATCCAAACTTGCATCACTTCCTCAAGAATGAAAGTGCATATTTTGAAAATTAATGTTGTAAGTAGCCAAAAACTGGGCATTGGATCAAAGCTTATAATTTCAGACAAGCCTAATCCTTTTTTTCCTGCATGTGCCTTGGAGCAATTCTCTCCTATTATCCCTTGTGCCTTTGAACAACATCTGAAGGACAAGGAATGCAAGTAAAAGACGTGTGGTTCTTTGCACAGCCCTCGCTTAGGCTTCCTTTTAGGGTGGCCACTTACCCATCAAAAGAGGGCACAGATTTGCATAAAATCTGCATATAGATGCACATGTAGAAATTCATTATTATACTTTAAAGAGAAAAACAATATAGCTCACTGTAGTGGGAAAGACTGTGGCCAGGTGACCTGTGTGCCTGCTCAGTGTGCAGCCCAGGTGCCATTTTAATTGTTATGCTTTTTTAATGGTCTTGCTTTATTATATATTTTAAACATGAGTGTTTTTAATGATTTGATGGAATTGTGGTATAGTATATTTTAATTGTGTATGGATTTTATCTTTGTTTTTATGCTTATAAACTGCTTAAAAGCTATTTGGGCATGTAAGCAGTATACAAATTAATAAAATTATTATTATTACTACTGCTGCTGCTGCTTCTTCTATTACTAATACAGTTTATAGGCAAGTTTGAGGCCTCCCTTCTCCCTTCTTATGGTTCTTTCTCTTTACTGGACTTGTACTAGAATTGGTCCTTCAAATAGAAGATGGTCCTTTGTACAATAGGACACATATTCACCCTACTTCCTATGCATTTTCAGGGACTGTTGTCTGTTTTGTATCCTGTTTCTGTATCCTGGACAGAAGTTATGCATGTACAGTTTAAATTGCTACAGACTCTTCCAGAAATTATGATGAACATGCTTTTTGGGTTGGAAGGAGGACAGTGAACATCATCCCACTCCTCCTTCAATGTACAACCATCATAACATGTGATGACCTTGAATATTTCTGAAAATATCACTGACATGCCCAAACATTTTCTCCACATCAGCAAAATGCACCACCACCATACAAATGTAGCATATGCCACTATAAATATATTATTCTTTAAAGTGCAACAAGATGCCTCTTTGTGCTTGCTCTGGAATTTCTGGGCATTATAACTTCCAAAGGGACTTATATGAGTACTTTCCTTGTGACATAGGACTGGCCTCATGCTCCTTTCTTTGGGTAGACGCACTTATTGTTCTGCTGGTTCCAGTGTGTCTCCACCTCTTTTAGGGAAACTGGGGCACACAATGATAATCAAACCCTGACCCTTTTTTACTCTAAAAGTTGGTGGGATCTGCTAGAGTGTTTTTTTTAATTCACTTCAAAGACATTTTGCAACTGATCGACAGATCAACCCATTGCCCCTCCAGGTGTGGCCACTGGAAACACTTTGCTGTAGTGTGCCCACAGCCTTTGTCTCAACTCTCTCATCAGCACTGTCCATTTAGCCAGCTAGACCCTGAATGGCCTAAGGATGGTGGTATTGACAATACTGTGAGAAAGAAGAATGCCTCAGGAACACGTTGATCTCAGCCTGTGGACTTAGCCAAGACTATCCATGGTGTGGGCACCAGCGGAATGGGACAAAGTACAATGAGGTGGCCTTCTTCCCTCTGCTCTGTCTTCTAGTCTCTCTCCTCCTTTTCCTTTCTGCTTCCTTTCCCTTCTTTCATCCATCTCCTTTCTCCTCATTGCTGTTCCTTTTCTTATCTATTCACACAGTCAATGCATTTTGCAAGCTTCCATCTTTTCTTGCTGAGGATGGTGGCTGGCAAATCAGAGTATCACCTCATCCTCTGAAAGAAGCTGCTAGCTAGTCCCATGGGCACAGTTACCCACTCCCTGGTACATATTCTTGCCTCCATATAGGCAACTGGAGGATCAGATAGTATTCTTCATGGACCAGATTTGGCCCTGAAGTTACTAGTTGCTGATCTCTGTTCTAGCATTTTTCTTTGCATGGTTCATTTCCCAGCATTTAGGTTGAAAATAAGTGTTCTTTTTTTTCTTTTGCTCCTGTAGATATTAAATTAACTGGTACAGGTCTCTGAATTTGGAGCAATCAGATTACAATTGCTCCATAAGGCCAATACTGTATTTTTGGATAAAGATGTCGTATTTTTGATTATATGGAAAGGGGGAAATGGATTTGAAATTGTTGAATCTCTTTTCTCAGGCACCATTTCAAGGTCCATGGTCACAAGGCAGCTTTTCTCCCTATTAAAAACAAATGAAGAAATGGGGCCACTAACTTCCAGTAGCATTCCGTAAGATAAATGTTTGCTGCAGAAAGAAACCCTATACAAACAGGATTAATTTTATTAAATGATTAAAGCCAAGAATCTTTGGTAATGGAATAGCTGGTATGCTAATTTTGGACAGAGATGACTGTTAGAATCTGAGCTATATAAAAACTGGCCCATTTTTATTAATATTGGTATAAATTCTGACACTTGCAGTGCTTCAAATGAGTTTCCAGCTTTATGTGTTTATGTGAGCACCAGGAAAATACATTTTCTATAAGTACACAATGATATATATGAAGAGACACCTGCAAGCAATGTAATGCTATATAATAGCATATTCCTTTCCTTAGAGTGACCCTCCACAGGGACTCCTGGGAGTTTTTATTCTTTTTATTTTCATCTCAGTCTGGTCCATAGAGGTGCTCACAACACATTTAGGAGTGCCAAAGCGCATTGCCTCAGTATAACGGCTGCAATAACAACAAACAAAAAGGGGGGGATGTTAATGGGAACTAACCTTTGCACTGCAGTGATGGTTTTTACTCCTGTATAGTTGGGAAATGTACTGTATTGTTTTTCACTCATTGAATTTTATGGAGTACTCCAATCGTTTACTTCAGGGCTGTACTGGCGCCACAAACTAGCGGAACCAGTCTCCCAGTCCTGGTGCAAAAGGACCATTTGCTGACTGTGCTCTGACATGGTTAAGAAGGACCTGTCAAAATATATATTAGGTCAGGGAAAGGACTCGTGCTGTATCCAAAGCTCCATCCCAGCAGAAGAGGGCAACACAGGGTTCCACTGGCAAATAACAACAAGCGGCAGAAAGAAGAATCCAGTGAGTTTCAAGAGGAAAATAGTCGCTCTTTCCTGCTTCTCTGCCTCCTTCCAGTGGGGGCTGGTCCATTAAGGTGAATGGGGCGCTGCCCCACCAACCCCAGCCTGCCCTCAGCCAGCCCCCATCTGCCTGCCTTCTTACTTCCAACCAAACCGGAAGGTGACTCTGATTGTCCGCTTCCTCCTTCTTAGTCTCACTGTAGCCCTTGAAGAACTCAGCAGGGAGGAGGATGGGGACAAAACTAGAATTACTTGGCGCTGACTCTGTCTACTCCTTGCATTTCTGCCCTATCAATCCTAATAGGCACCAGCCACCACTGCTTACATGTACTATCCCTGCCGTGCAAGGCAGCTACCACTGGTCTTATTTCTCAGCCATCACATGCCCCCTTCAATACACTGGACTTCCTATATTTCAGAAGTTTATTCATCTGTACCATGGTTGTGCAGGGCAGATCCATCCTTGCCCTTCACTCGCTTTCCTTGTTTTTTATTTGGGCTTTGCCTCTGGCAAAATATCCTGAGGGACAGAAAAAGAATACAAATAATGAAAGCATGGGGGATACTTGGCTCAGCAATACATGTGAGAAGGATCTTGGAATTGTTGTTGATCACAAGCTGAATATGAGCTAACAGTGCAATGTGGCTGCAAAAAAGGCAAATGCTATATTAGGCTGCATTAACAGAAGTATAGTTTCCAAATTGCGTGAAGTATTTGTTCCCCTGTGTCCAGTTCTGGTCTCCGCACTTCAAGAAGGATGCAGACAAACTAGAACAGGTTCAGAGGAGGGCAACAAGGATGATCAGGGGACTGGCAACAAAGCCCCATAAGGAGAGACTGAAAGAACTGGGCATGTTTAGCCTGGAGAAGAGAACACTGAGGGGATATATGATAGCATTTTTCAAGTACATGAAAGGTTGCCACACAGAGGAGGGCCAGGATCTCTTCTCGATCGTCCTAGAGTACAGGACATGGAATACAGTACTGGGCTCAAGTTGCAGGAAGCCAGGTTTCAACTGAACATCAGGAAAAACTTCTGTAGTGTATTGGCCCTCCAGGCTTGCCATACCAGGAACTGCTGAGTCAGCCCCAGTCTGTGGCAGTTTCAGTTCCAGGTCTGCCTTACAAGCAGCACCATGCTGTGGGCCTTGTTCTCTGTATATAATTAGTTATAGTAAAGTTCTTGTTATTGTTTAGATCCTCTGTGTGGCCTCTTCCTTCATGATACTTTTCACTGGATACGAGGATGGGATTCTGTGAGGCACACAGAGTGTTTTCTTCATGCATTAGAGGCTGAAAGGGAGAGAACATTTCTCCTTAGACTGAATTAGGACATCAGCTTGGGCCTTGTGGAAACCACTGCAAAGCACTCCAGGTCAGCGTGTATATTGTGGAATATGGCCACCCAAGGGCATCTTGAAGAATTTAACCCTGCATGTCCCAGCAAGTGGGAAAGTTATGCAGCCAGGCTGGAGTTTTACTTGGCAGCAAATGGCATTACAGAGTCAGAGAAGAAGCGTGCTGTGTTACTCAGTGTCTGTGGGCCGGACACCTTTGACCTAGCCCAGACCCTCGTAGCACCAGCAAAACTTGCTAATACATCTTACGAGGATATCCTGAATGCTTTACAAGGACATTTCTCTCCAAAACTGTCTGAAATAGCACAACGTAATTCTTTCTACAAACGAAATCAGGGCCCAACAGAGAGTGTGTCATTGTATGTTGCTGAACTTAGACACATGGCGAAACACTGCAATTTCCCAAACCTTGAGGAGATGCTGCATGATTGCCTGGTCTGTGGGTTGCATGATGAAGGCCTGCAAAAGCATCTGTTTGCAAAAGGACAGCTCACGTTCAAGACTGCATTAGAGGAAGCTCTGGCTACAGAAGCAGCAGCAGCAAGCACCCAAGAAGTGCGCTTGGGAAGAACCTCACCCTGTTCAGAAACCCAGCTGGCTAAAGATTAAAATCAACAACTTCTAAAGATCCACAGGCTGCAGTGCAATTGCTCATCAACCAGAGTAAGTGCTGCAGGACCTCTGAGATCCAGACAAGTTGCTCCAGTGAAATGTAAGAGCTGTGGCGGATCCCATGAACGGTGTGCCTGCTTTTCAGCGGTGTACAGTGTTGGTATTGTCAAAAAGTTGGGCATATTGAGCGTGTATGCCAAGCGAAAGTGGAAGCAGCCGCCCCCAGAAGTGTGGTGGAAGGGAAAACGCCATCAAGGACACAAAGCAGTACCACACACTGTACAGAAGTTTATGACAATGCAGAGGATGTGATTAACCACATCAAGCCAGGATTGCAGTACTGTGCCAATGTGAGGAAGGTGAAGGTGACAGTCACCGTCCAGGTCACTTCATGCACCATGGAAGTTGATTCGGGCTCAGGTTATACTATCATCTCATTAGAAACCTACCAGCAAATATTTCCTTGTGGGGGCCCACAAATTGTCCCTTTCCACTCCAAACTTACTGATTACCAGGAAAATCAGGTTCCAATAAAGGGCATCTGTGAAGCTGAGGTGCATTACCAAACTTTCCATGGAACTTTACAGTTATTGGTTGCTCAAGGGCATCGCACCAGTCTCCTTGGCTTAGCCTGGTTTGAGCCACTGGGCATTGCTCTCACGGGGTTCCACCAGATTGGTGAATCATTATGGGATAGCATCCTAAATGATTTCAAAGCTGTTTTTGATAAAGGTCTTGGGAAATATAAGGGGCCTCCTATTTCGTTGTTCTTGGATCCTACTGTGGTCCCCATCTGTATGAAACCCCGTCAAGTTCCGTTTGCACTGCGAGCAAAGATTGATGCTGAACGATCACCGCATAGAACAAGGCATCTTGGAGCCAGTGACACACCCTACATGGGAGACACCCACTGTCACCCCACTGAAGGCCAATGGCGACATCCACATTTGTGGTGACTACAAGTGCACTATCAATAAAGCCCTGCATCAGCATCCATATCCAGTCCCAGTGGTGAATCATGTTTTGGCATCACTTTCACAAGGAAAAGTTTTTGCAAAATTTGACCTGGCCCAGGCCTATAAGCAACTGTCTGTGGATAATGCTACTGCCGATGCTCAGACTATCACCACTCATTGTGGAGCATTCAGAGGAAAAACACCTCCAGTTTGGGGTTTCTGTGGCCCCTGGAATTTTTCAGAGCTTAATGGAGAATATTCTCAAAGGAGTACCAGATGCCATACCATATTTTGATGATGTCTTGGTTGCTGGCAACTCCATTGCTGAACTTGCCTCATGGGTGTGGGATGTACTGCACCGTTTTGCTGTTGCTGGTCTCCGGGTCAAGCATGAGAAATGTGTATTTGGTGTTTCCCAAACTGAATTCCTTGGCTACAGTATTGATGCCACTGGCATTCGGCCTACCCCGGAAAAAATTAAAGCAATTCATGAAGCCCCAGTGCCCTGTAATAAACAGGAACTCCAAGCCTTCTTGGGACTCTTGAATTTCTATCACCCCTTCTTGAAACATAAGGCTATAGTGGCAGAACCATTGCATCACCTTCTTGACAAGCATGCTGCATGGCAGTGGACAGCCCAGCATGATAAGGTTTTCTGTGATGTAAAACACCTGTTATCATCTCACAGTGTCTTGGTGCACTATGATGAACGGAAGCCCTTGATTCTCATGTGTGATGCATCTCCATATGGTATTGGAGCTGTCTTGAGCCACCAACCTGAGGACTCTCGTGAGGTGCCTATTGCTTTCTACTCCAGAACAATGTCTTCAACAGAACAGAATTATGCCCAAATTGATAAGGAGGCGCTGGCTAGCATTAAAAAATTCCATGACTATGTCTATGGTCGACCATTCACTATTGCTACTGACCATAAGCATTATTGAGATTCTTGCCCCTAACCAGCAGACACCACAAATATTATCTTCACGCATGTTGCAATGGGCGATTTTCCTGAGGAGCATTGCCCATGCTGATGCTTTGTGCTGCCTTCCTCTCCCTTCTGCTGGGGTTGATGAAACCCCTCCGCTGGATGTGCTGTTGTTAGAGTTGTTACTGGAACTACCCTTCCATGCTAGGAATATTGCCACTGCGTCGTCCAAAGACCCAGTTCTTGCCGGTGTTCTCAACTGGGTGTGGAGGGGGTGGCCATTAGGGAAGCTTGAGGAGAAATTCAGACCATTTGTATCCAACCAACATGAACTATCAGTGCACAAGGGATGCCTCCTGTGGGGAAATAGAGTTGTCATTCCTACTGTGTTGAGACATCAGGTGTAGGAGGCCCTACATGTTGGACACCCTGGTATAGTGTGAATGAAGGCTCTGGGGCACAGCTATGTATGGTGGCCCAAGATGGATAGCGAGATTGAAGAATGCATCAAGAGATGTCAGGTTTCAAGACCAGCTCCACCACATGCCCCAATGCACCCATGGGAATCGACAAAAACGTCATGGTCATGGCTTCATATCGATTTGGAAGGCCCCTTCCAGGGATAAACTTTCTTGATTGTTGTTGATTCATACTCCAAATGGTTAGAAGTGCTTCCAGTATCGTCAGTGACATCTCGTATTGCTATCAAGACTTTACGCAGGCTTTTCGCAACACATGGGTTGCCAAACACCATTGTCTCAGACAATGGGGCCCAGTTCACATCTGCGGAATTCCACATATTCCTGGATAATGGACTGATTAGGTTATAGTTATAATAAAGTTATAGTAAAGTTCTTGTTATTGCTTAGATCCTCTGTGTGGCCTCTTCCTTCATGATACTTTTCAACTTCCTAACTGTTAGAGCCATACGACAATGGAACTAATTACCTAGAGAGGTAGTGGGCTCTCCGACACTGGAGGCATTCAAGAGGCAGCTGGACAGCCATCTGTCAGGCATGCTTTGATTTGAATTCCTGCATTGTGCAGGGGGTTGGACTTAATGGCCTTATAGCCCCTTCCAACTCTACTACTCTATGATTCTAAGACATCTGACACTTTATTTTATTAATTTATTATTACATTTATTTCCCACCTTTTCTCCAAGGAGCTCAAGGCGGTGTACATGGTTCTCCCCCCCCACATTTTTATCCTCACAACCTCCCTATGAGGTAGGTTAGGCTGAGAGTCTGTGTCTAGCCCAAGGACTTCCAGTGAGTTTCATGGCTGAGTGGAGCTTTGAACTCTGGTGTCTCATGTTCTAGTCCAGCACTCTAACCGCTATGACACACTGATCTCCAGAGAAATAAAATCAAAACCTGGTGTCAAGATAGGTGCTCCCATGAAAAGGACCGAAGAAGCAAGAGGTCAGACGTTTCCTATAATACCCTGATGGTAATTTTCTGACCCTGGCCAAATCATCTGAATGAAGATTATCAAGCACTAGGATGGATCAGACTGGTATCTTTGGATGTTGCACACAGGTCCTTGCTTGTGGGCTTCTCAAAAGCATTTGGTTGGTGAGATGCTGAACTTTGATGGACCTTTGGCCTGATCCAGCATATGGAAGTCAAATGATATTTCAGTGTTGATGCCCATAATCTCTTTGCCAGCACAATTCTCTTTCCCCCTTTCTTTTTATTTTATTTTTCTAATTTATTTTCATTCCAGGGATGCTTGCAGGAGGGAGTAATGAGTGACAAGCAGTCAAGTAATCAGGTTAACGGCCCATTAGGTCCTATTCTGCACATTAATACTTTGAGAAGTCACCTACCACTTTGAATAGAAGGAACTCTCAAAGACCATCATTTGGCATTATTCTGGCTTTTGGTACAGCACTATAAGTGGAGGAGTGGGGAAGAAATGTTTTGCAGCAGCATCACCAGTCTAGTGATATGCGGCAGGCATAGGGGCTGCGACATGTACATGGAGCTGCCCTCTCATATGTTGGTATGGGCTGTCTCATGAAATACAAGAGATAATTCCACGTACACAAAGGAATGTGTACACAAAGCTCTATCTCCTCTGATGTGAATGGAAATATGGAAGAGCTCATTCATGTTAGCTGAAGAGGGTTTTCAAAGGCATGGAGGAATAAAACCTTAGGGCAGTATTCAACTAACTTTTTTCACTAGTGCAAGGATTAGAGCTAGAGCAATGGGATTTTTTCCCCTCACCTCTCCCTGTGTGCACCCCATACCATCACCAAATCTGCTCCAGAAATCCCCAGAACAGATTTAGGAGGTGCACAGAGGGAGGAGAGGGTGAGACAATCCCATCATCCAAAGAGAAATTCTTGCCCTGATGGAACCTTAACATTAATGCTATGTTGAATTACTCTTTAATTAATTAATTAATTTCCAGAGGAGTAACCATGTTAGACATTGCAACAAAAAGGGGGGAAAAGAGACTTGTGGCACCTTAAAGACTGAAGGTGGTATCTAGTGAAGTAGTTCCATTATGGCAAGGACTTTTGGCTGCCAACTGAACTTTCCCTCCCTCTCCTCTCCCCTCACACCAGCTACATCTATTCTGGGGATTCCCACAGTGCTCTGAAGCAGATCTGGAAAGGGTACAGAGGGAAGGGAAGTTCTGTTGTGCAAACGGAACTAGTTCATTGGATACCACCAAAACAAATTTATTAAGGCATAAACAGTCCACTTCATCAGATCCTGAATTACAGGTATATATTCACATGGTTGTGTGGTGGCGGAAGGGTAAATGGGTGCAGGGGTGAGAATGTGCTGGGACTATCAAGGGGCAAGCTTTTTCACCTGCCTTGCCCCCCCTGCTCTTAGTGACATTTTTCTGGGGACTGCACCCAGGAAGATGAATGCTTTCGGTTTGCTGTTCTTGTTTTTTAGAAATGTTAGAATTTTGTTAGTTTGATTTTTTTTTTAGTTGTATTGTTTTTATTTGTATTTTGTATTTTTATTTGTGTGTAAGCTGCCGTGGGGGCCTTTTTGGCTGAAAGGCGGCCTAGAAATAAAATGTAATAATAATAATAATAATAATAATAATAATAAACAATGAGGTCAGAGAGAAATGAATTGCAGAAAACGATAATTATGCAATTAACAGTGGTAATTCACAAAATAACGGTTGATAACAGACATCCTGGTATTAGTAAGCCAACCAACACATAAAAGGTGCCATAAATCCTTTTGACTTTGTTCAATCCATTTAAAGAGCTTGTGTATTTAAATATCTGGTGAGGATCTTTAAAAGCAGGAGAAGCTATCTCTGGCAGAATGGGGGTCTACAGAGTAACATACTGTGGGTATCTACAGGAGGAGGGGCAGTTCCCTTCCTTGATGTACCATAATCCACAGATTCCCAGCTTGCTTGCTTTTAAAATAAAGTTTATAGCATTTCTAGAACCTGAGATATTAAGCAAAATGAGATACTATTCTTCTCAGCTGTTTTTCTGAGAATCTGGCTGCTCCTGTCTCTTAGTGTTTTATTATGCCTGCCTTCACAGACATCCTGCTCATGTAACATACTTGTCCCTCACAGTTGTTCCATTGTGTCTGGGACCTTTATCTAATAAGGATAACTTATTTCCATAAATAATTTTCTCTTCTTTTTCTTTCTTTTCCTTCATGAAATGAGAAACACTGACAAGAGTGTGGCTGATGTACATGCTATACTTTCAGACTTTTTAATATACAAAAGACAAATGTCAGTGAGAACTGTTTATCTGAAATTGAATCTTTTTTATGCATAACTTGGTTCAAGAGGTTGCCAGTTTTTTCTGTACTACTGTGAATTAAATTGCCTTAAAAACAACACACGGTGCATGACATTACATAAAATGGGCGAGACTTTCATTTGGTTAGTGAGCCACCCATTTTTGTATGTACGTTACAGAAATGTTATAGTATGACATAGTAGGTAGATGGAGGGTAGATAAATGATGGATAGAGGGTGGACAGATGATAGGCAGGTAGGTAGAACCAAGTTTTTATTTAAATGTAGTGTATACATGTTTGCCTCTTTTGAGCAATGCATATGCGTGGGTGTATATGTGTGGGTGTGAAATTTGTCAGTTTGCTATGCATTTGGACACCACTTAAGTTATTGTAACCTAATTTTGCATTATTGTTCCTGAGATCAATTTTTTGTCTATGTTTGGATACAACTGGATGCAATTTTGAATCAAAATGATGGACTAAACCTGTACAAAAGTGCACTGATTTTAACTACTTACAGTAGAACCTCACTATAGCATGCCTCAATGTACCATGGAATCAGATATACCATGGGTGTAACCAGGTCCCCCAAGTAAAATAATATATACCCTTTTTTCGTCCATTGTCCTTGGTGAGTCTTCCATTTGCTTCCCCTGAGTTTTTGAGTCTTTTTTCCTCTCAGTGCTTTTTTCAAAAATCTATTTCCTGATTTCCCCCTCTCTCCTGCCCTTTTTCTCCCTGGCAATTCCCCCCCCCCGAATGCTTGATTCTTGAGCCTTCTTCAAGCTCTTACATTACAGTCTGTGGAGTTTTGCTTTTTAATTTATTAATCCTGCTCTGCTTCTTCCTTCCTGCTCAGTTTCTACAGCACCAGCAGGGGGTTTTTTGCCTCTCTAGGAATCAGTACTCCAGGATTCACTGGTTTTAACCCTTATATATCTTGTGGTCTTGTGTTCAGTTCCTTGAATCTCCAGTTTAAAAGAACAGGTAACGGGTGATATGAAAGAACTCTGTTTAAGACCCGTAGACAGTACTCAGAGTAGAAAATACTTGGGAAGATGGGCAAATAGGCTGACTAGTACAACTTTCTATGTTCTTAAGTATCATTGGCAGGACCAAGCCAAAATATAATCCCACCATCTCCACAATGTAAATATTTTTAAATGTTTTGGTGGGCTTTTAAAATCCTGTGTTGTTGGGTATTTGTTTTTAAAGATCTCAACAGCTTAAATATTCCTACTCTGTTTGAAATGGGAAAATTTACAGTTACGAGAAAATTTAAAGCAGTATGGCTCGGAAGGGTAAAAAGGATGTACATCTTGCCTATGGGTGAAGGTGAAAAGAAGAGTTCTTTGTTTCGTGAATCTATGTGAGTGCATAAAAAAGAAAGTATTGCAAGGTTAGAAATACGAAAGGATTCATGCTTAGGCCCCCATGTTTATTTATCCAGCATGGCAGCTGAAAGTGCCACCTCTCTATTTGCACAAAATATGTAGAGACAGCTGAAGCTCTTTGATTTTATCACTATTGAACCACTATTGAACATTAATATGCACATTGATTAAATAACTGCTTCGGATTCTTTTAAATTATGCCTGCAATCACATCAGCACTTAATATTTAAAAGGAGCTTGTCTCTGCAATTTGCTTGTCTTCAGTTTCCTGGCTTATCTAGATTTCTGTGCTTCTGCCAGCAGTTATTTTCTCCTGCTAACTTCATTCATCATGAATATACACATTTTTGGCAACTATTATTTACCAAGACAGGTTAATGTAACAGTGATCCTTCTGTGCAATTAGCAAAAGGTAGCCACTGACAGCTGCAGGTTTGAATGGGTTGTTTTTAGTAAACATTTTGCTTCAGGGCTTTTTGTCCTCTCTATTTTTGTCTCTAGGGGATTTTTGTTCTAGGTTTGCCATATGCTCTACTCCACAGTGGATTCAGCGGGCTGCTTCTTATTATCCTGGCTGCAGTTTTCTGCTGCTACACTGGCAAAATTCTAATCGCTTGCTTGTATGAAGAAAATGAAGACGGGCAGCTCATAAGAGTGAGAAGCACATATGAAGACATCACTAATGCCTGCTGCAAACAGCTATTTCCGAAACTTGGTGGCAGAGTTGTCAGAGTGACCCAGGTGATGGAACTGATCATGACATGCATTTTGTATCTGGTTGTTAGTGGGAACTTGCTGTCACATAGCTTTCCAGCTCTCCCAGTGACTGAGAAAATATGGTTGGTAATTGCCTGTGTAGGTCTGCTGCCTTGTGTGTTCATCAAAACCCTCAAAGTTGTATCCAAGCTCAGCCTCCTCTGCTCCTTGGCTCATTTTGTTATTATCTTTGTAGTGATCACTTATTGTCTGACCCAAACACATCGCTGGTCCTGGTCAAGATTCAGCCTCTCGGTGGAATTTGAGAGTTTCCTGGTTTCAGTAGGAGTGATCATTTTCAGTTACACGTCACAAATATTTCTTCCTACCCTGGAAGGGAATATGGAGAACCCTGGAAAGTGCGGATCTATGCTGAACTGGACTCACTTCTTGGCTTGTGTCTTCAAGACAATCTTTGCATTGACTGCTTTCTTGACATGGGGTGAAGAAACAAAAGAGGTTATCACCGATAATCTTCCATCATCATTGCAGACCTTGGTGAACTTATGCCTGTTGACTAAGGCACTCCTGTCTTACCCATTGCCATTCTTTGCAGTCACAGAGATCCTGCATGATTACATATCATGGAGCCACACCTCTGCATGCCTTCCTGTGATTTTAAAAAGTTTTCTCCTCTTGTTAACTCTGCTGATAGCCATAGCTATACCACATTTTGCTCTTCTGATGGGTTTAACAGGGAGTGTAACGGGTGGTGCAGTGACCTTCCTCCTTCCTTCTCTTTTTCACTTGAAGCTTAAATGGGAAAAGTTAATGCTTTTGGAGAAATGTGCAGACATTTCTATGTTTACTTTTGGTATCTTTTGCAGTCTAACTGGTCTTGTGTGCTGCATAAAAGGTCTACTAAAAGCATTTGGATAAAAGTAGTAAGACCAGCTTACATTAATAGGCCCTTAATGTAAAAAATTGAAGTTAAAAAAATGTAAGTAAAAATAAGCAGTTGCATCAACGTCTGCAAAATGGGATTGGATCCAGATGGAGTTAGTCATGATATGGTCTCACTAGAATCAATGGGACATAATAGTAATAGCCTGCAAGTTCCACTGATTTCAGTGAGACTAAAGCATAACTAACATCCACTAGATCTATCCCAGGATATAAATGTATGCATGCCAATTTTCTTATGATGAGCACATTCAACATGGACAATAATTGAATGCCCCAAAAGGAATACAGATATATGTTCTTATATTGGTGTAAGTCTATCGTCATGCTGTAGTTCGCATGGCCGCTGACAGATGGCACTGAAAGCTATAGCATGACAAGAGCTATAGCTTCCCCTTCCCCTTCATTCTCCCCACCACCACTGCTGCCACTGCCACCACAGGTAGGGGCAGAGGACGAAGGGGAGAAAGTCATTGCCACTATCACCACTGCTAAGGGAGGACAAAGGGGAGAAAATAAGTCTTTTTCCTGTTCACTGTGTGACCACAGTAACTTCTCCCCCTTCTGCCACTGGTATACAAGCATAATGTTAAAAAAATAGTAATGCAGATCTTTGCGGTGCTTCAAAATTGGTTTATTCTGCCTCCATTTAGGAATGGATAACCTTTTATCTGTTGAGGACCTATTCCTTTGGATACCAGGAGCTGCCTTCCAGTGGTCAGAGCCAGTGGGGGACATCCATTTTCTCTCTGGTTTTCTGCTACCCCCACTTCTATTTTTCTATGTGTCATGACCCCAGAATATAGCAGCAATCAAGACTCTGCATCGGAGGCTGCAGAATCTCCAGCTAAGGAGCCAGATCAGGTTTTGGGATTGGAGTCTCCTGCTGGAAAGCAGGTGTCCACTGAGGCTGACTGACGGGAGCCCCTAGAAGAACCTCCCATACCACCACATCTGTAGAGTCAGAGGGCTCACAGTCACCTTCCCTTGAGAAACGAAAGGCCACCCACAATACCTTACCAGTCTGGAAGCAGGTGGGAGATTATGGAATGGAAGAGTGGTGCCCATTTTAAAGGCCAGAGGGTTGGTCATTTGATGATCCTAATGTTTTGCCCAAGTTCCATGTAAGGGGGTGGAGCCTGGAAGAGGTAGCCTGAGGGCAGGAGGCTTAAAAAGGTTCAGTCTGCTCTCAGTCTTCTTTGGAAAGAATTGCACACTCCGAGTTACCTTTTGCCTTGCTGCTTCCCTACCCAAAAGCCTGCCAGGGAAGGGCCAGATTGCTCTAGCCAGAAGTCAGAACTTGCAGACGCCCACCCCTCCTTCCATTGCTTCAAATGTTTCCACTTCCCCTATTCCCATTTTTCCCTCTTGCCTTCCTCCCCCCCCCCGGGCTTCCCCTATCCACATGAAAGTGCACCTATGGCTGCAGGCAAGCCTTAGGCCGCAGGTTCCCCACCTCTGATCTAGACTGTGGTATGCAGCCAAAGAAAGAATGGTAGTGAGCAAAGGATATGATGTCAGTGGATCCCATAGTCTCTCTGGCTCACATTGTGCCACAGGCTATAGGCCATGAAGCAATCCATCTTGCATAAAATCTCATTCTGATCCTCAAGCACAACAACTGGACAGAACTGGAGTGTAGAGGAAAACCTATACGCCAAGCTTTTCTTAGATCTCTTAATAAATTCTTTCTTACCCAACTTCTATTTTTAACAATAGGAAGCTCTGGTTGCTCTGACAAAAGAGGAATCTCAAGATCTCAGAATGGGCAGAGACCCATAGATCCAGCCCCCCCCCCAGTTAGATCATCAGGGATGATTAGTAAAAAAAAAAGACTGTTGTTGTGATCGAAGTTAATTGGTAAAGGAGAGATAGGGGTTCCATTTATGTATTAGGATCCAGCAACCAACTGTTTCACCATCTCAACTGCTGTCCTCCCACTTTGCTGCTGAGAGAGTTAAGAGCCAAAGTCAATATACAGACTGAGGAAGAGCTGAGGTTGAGAGTGAAGAGGCTGAGCTGTGAACAGTGAGCTTCTATTTCTTCTATATAATATCCATGATCTGTGTCTTTTCAGTACAGTTGAGATCCTACTTGAATGTAATGTTTAATTTAATATTGGACCACCTGGAGTTCCCCTATGAGCACCTTAAAAACACTTCTGTGGTTCTGAGGATGAGGTTATGCCAAGGAACTCTGAGGAGAATAATTATTTGCTGTTGTTTCCTTCAGTTTATAAAACTATTGTTTCTGGAATGCCATTATCCTGTGGGTTTAATAGAAGCCTCACTAACATCATCAGGAAGTTAATATGCAATTCATTTTCTTTTTTATGCAGGTATTTCTTGACTTTTTTATTTTATCTGAGCAAACTGGAAGCTGAAATAAAGTAAATCATCTTCAATAAGCAGACATATAATTAACATCTTGCACAACAGACTTTAGTTTTAAAATATATTACCTTACTAAAATAATAGGCATCACCGTGTATTTTTGCATTAGTGATAATCTGTTATGATAGGAAACAATCTAGATAGTGTACTTTAATGAATACTTAGCATCTTATTATGCCAAATCTATCTTAGGTTTGGTAATTAGAATAATTATTTGAAAGACAAAAAGTTAGATTATCATTACTAACACTTTCACTCAAGCTGGCATCGAGTCATAATAAAAATGTGCAAATGGAAGTTGGATCACAACTTGAATGCCAAATGATAATTTTCAAAATGCAGCATTTGCCTTTGTATTTCTGAACAATGATGCTTCTGGTCTGCATGAGCCACCACGACTTCTCAAGACTAACACGCTGAATGATTACAACTTCAAAATTAAAGAAAAGTGTCAACATTGCACAATACATGTAATATGCCTGGTTGTCCTTTTATTTCTATAACCACATTTACATTTATTTGGTGAAATGAAATGGACTGCCTTCAAGTCGATCCTGACTTATGGTGACCCTATGAATAGGGTTTTCATGGTAAGCAGTATTCAGAGGAGGTTTACTATTGCCTCCCTCTGAGGCTAGTCCTCCCCAGCTGGCTAAGGCCTGCTCAGCTTGCCACAGCTGCACAAGCCAGCCCCTTCCTTGTCCGCAACTGCCAGCTGGGGGGCAACTGGGCTCCTTGGGATTATGCAGCTTGCCCACAGCTGCACAGGTGGCAGGGCACGTAACCCCTGAGCTACCCACTGTGGAGTGATCTTTAGCTGGCCCTTCACACTCAGGAGACACGAGTGGTGATTTGAACTCACAGAATCTGGACTCCCAGCCAGGCTCTCCTCCCCACTGTGCTATACTAGCTGTCTATTTATTTGGTAGAGAGCATGAATTCATAGGGTTGGGGAAAGTTAATGCTTTCAATACCCATTTATCTCCATGCAATGAAATATCTTAATAGTAGCAGATTGTGACATACCTTGCTGTATATCAAGTACATAAGCTACAGTTTACTGCATGGAGAAGCCAAGAAGCAGAGAGCATCAAGCAGTCTTCACGTGGTGACTGTGTCATGAAAACTGGTTCAGAGCTTACATTCTGTTGATTTCATGCACTTAACATTTTCCAGATCACATTATACCTTCATTCCTGTATTAAAAGGCCATTGCTGTATTCCATTTTTTAGAGGATCAGAAGCAATTCTAAAGAGTGAAGCAAGAACCTATGAAGTGAAAAAACCCCTAAGTCTAACATAATGTGAGAATAGTGATAGATTCTATGTGTTACATTTGCCCCCCCCAAGATAAATTATGCAAATTGTAACATATTCATGGCTATAAGACTCATCAAAGACTTCTATGGTCTAGGAGCACTAACACATACAAAGAATGCTTTCTACAATGATTAGTCTGTTAATTCCAATACAGGAAGAAGAGAAATGCACATTTTGTCATGTGTTCATATGTAAATGTGTGCTTTCCATGAGAATAAATAACTACTCCCACATAGGCAAACATGCAAGCACGTACTGGATCAGGTGCATGGGAAAAATTGTTCTTTTATATATTTAAAACTATTTTTATACCGCCTTTCATTTTGAAGAAAATTCGATGATGGTGTGCAATATTACTAAAAAACAAGATACAATATACAAACGCAATAGGAAGAAAAATAGCTACAACTGAATATCTATGGTCAGGAAATGCCTGGATAAATAAATATATCAGCAAATGTTCTCCCAGTAATAGCACTTCTAGAGTATGATGGAAGTGCTGAGATCTACAATGATAAAGGGAGCAAAACTATTAGGCAAATCACTGTTTACTTTTTATCAAAACTCCTTCAGTGTTTGCATGATCTGCCATCTTGTGTTTGTGAACAAAGCCCTCCTCTACCCTTTGTCTTTAGGAAGGGCCAGATTTAAAGTATTTGTAAATAGTACACTCAATTGGAACAAGATGAAAGAGTAAGTCTACTTTTATTAATAGAGTGATTGTTCTTGTAATGTGGGATAAGAAGAGTTAAGAAAGAAGCAAAAGGAATAGTAGTGAACAAAACACTAAAAATGGCAGAGCTTGGAAAAGTTACTTTTTTGAACTACAGCTCCCATCAGCCCCACCCAGTGGCCATGCTGGCTGGAGCTGGTGGGAGTTGTAGTTCAAAAAAGTAACTTTTCCAAGCTCTGAAAAATGGTATCCAGCTTGGTGAATTATAAGAGTTCATCTGGATAAGTTCAGCTAAGGAAAGCTGAGTTGAAATCCCCGGTCAACCATGAAGCTTACTGGCCCTGGACAGTTGCTATCACTTAGCTAACCTACCTTATACAGCAGTTGCAAGAATAAAATGGGATAAACCCCATGTACACCACCTAAACTACTTGGAGGAAGGTTGGGATGCAAATGTGACTGTAACCATAATTAATATGTCTAACCCTTAATGTGCAATGTTCACAAGCACATCACCTCATAAGAACATTAGAAGATCCCTGCTGGATCAAGCCAAAGACCCATCTAGTCCAGCATCCTGTTTTCACAGAGGTCAACAGATGCCTTATGGGAAGCCTGCAAGCAGGGCCTGAGTGCAGAAGCACTCTCCCCTCCTGTGGTTTCCAGTAACTGCTATTCAGAGACATTCTGTCTCTGACAGTGAAGGCAGAAAGTTATCATCATGGCTAGTAGCCAATGATAGCCTTATCCTTCATGAATCAAGCTTGTCTTAGGGACCTTCCATCACAGCATGCCTTTCTGTTGGATGAACCTACTCAGTGTGAGAGACCCTATCATACCTCTTATAACTTTATTCTCAGGAACCCCTTCCTTTGAACAGTAACTCTTGGAACACTCCTGTTACACCAGAATTAAGGTTCGTTCCCGCTGGTTGAGGTCCAATATCAAACAACGGAGACTCAGAATAGCAACCAAGGCCTTTTATTAACTATACGTTTGCAAAGCGGAGAGCTCACAGTAAACTCGTGTCAGTCTGTGAGGTCTGAAGCATTCATGATTCTTACAGGCAGTTATACACTCTGAGTTTCAAGCAGTTGGCAATACATGGACATTCCAAAGGTGGGAGGGAGTTCTACTCAGTTCCACTGTGCTTCACAGTAAAGATAAGGAACACTCCCTTACTCCCTGAATTATACTGTGTTCTTCCCACTGACCGCCCCGTGCTTACTATACAAGGTCGCTTTTAAACAATGAACAAAACTGAGAACTGAGTGTCTCTTCTTAAAGCAGGCAGGAAACTAAAATCCATTCTTTCTATCAATCAATAATCTATATTTTTATAACAATTCCTCCCTCAAAAGCATAAAGAAAATTAATTTTAGGCATATTCATTTGCTTATGGATTATACTTTGCAGACCTGCGACTTTCTTTGGAATTTATCCTCCTTGCAATCATGGTAAGTCTGATTAGTTTATTACAACAATATATCCAAGCAACTATAAAATTATCTGTATTTCTAGAACACTAGGAACTCTAACAGAAAGTTTCTGTTTGAGTCCAACACATTTAGATAAAGCTTTGTTCTGTATAACAAGTGCATTTAGAATTATTAATGTGTGTATCATTAAATGAATACTGGTTACATTGAATTTCATCAAGCTAGATGGAAAAACAAACTATTTTGAGTGTTTATGCAGGATAAGTATCTTACTCATGTTTGTTTGGTTCAACTGCTAATTCTGGAGCTGTGACTGGGAGGGGGTAATAAGGAATTTCATCTCCTTTCACCTATAGTGTGACACATATTCAGCAGTTTATCAAATTGAATGTTTTGAACTTGTATTAAAATACTGTTTTCATGTGTTTGAAGGCATAGGGAAAGCAATATGATACAAGTACCCTACAAATGTGCTTGTATAATAAAATCACTACTGCCTACAATTACTGTTCAGCAAAAATGCTGCTTCTATCGTGTAAAGCTTAATAGAGTTCTAAGTTCTAATTCTGAAATAAAAAGTCACTGGATGCGGTGTAGTCTTATCTTTAAGCCTAAACCGGGCACTGTTTCTGATAGCCATTTTGCTTCAGGGGTCTTGTCACTCCCCTCACCAGGTGGGAGGTCCTTCGCTACCTCCTTGGGTTCCATCAGCTCCTTTGACTCCACTGGTTGGGCAGAAGACTTTACACGATCTGTATGAATCCACTTTGGGTTGCCACTGACTTTGATTGCGGTGTGGGCAATTAAAAGAACCTGCTGTGGTGGTCCCCAGTTGTCACCTAAGGGATCTTTCTGCCAACTTTTCACGCGAACCCAGTCACCAGGCTGAAATTGATGGATTGGTCCTTCCAGGGGTAGTCTTTGGAACTCTCTGACGTACCTATGGAGATCACAGAGAACAGACTGCAGGGCAATTACATATTCTTGCACTTGTGCTTCTCCCACCACAAAATGTCTGTCCTATCTTTTACCTAACCCCAACTCCGGTGGTCTGCCATACAGAACCTCATAAGGTGTCAATTTAGTCTCCCCCCTTGGAGTAGACCGAAGTCTGGTTAGTGCCAAAGGTACAGCTTGTGGCCATTTTAACTTGGTTTCTTTACAGATTTTCACTATGGTGGTCTTAAGTGACCTGTTAAGTCTCTCGATCTGACCAGAAGATTGGGGTCTCCATGGAGTGTGGAGCTTCCACTGTATTCCCAAAAAGTCTGCCACATGTTGTACCACTTTAGAAACAAAATGAGGGCCTTGATCTGAATCTATAGTCTCTGGCAACATAAAACGTGGAATAATTTCCTTTAGTAAAATCTTTGCCACTGTCTGTGCAGTGTTGTTTCGACATGGGTATGCTTCAGGCCAACCTGTAAGTTGATCAACAATCACTAGCAAATATCTATAGCTATTTGTTCTTGGTAACTCTGCAAAGTCAATCTGAAGTCGTTGGAAGAGGTAAAAAGCCCATGCCTTGCCTCCCATTGGGTGTGGAGGTTTTGGTCCTGCTGGATTTAATGCTGCACAAACTGGGCATTGGGAAGCTGCTCTCTGGGTTTCAACATATAATCCAGGGGCAATTATCTGTCGAACCAAAAGATCTCCCAAAGCGCTTCCCCCTAGGTGCATGGCTTTATGAGCTGCAATTACTACATGTCTCAGTAAAGGCCGAGGAATTATGATTTGTCCTCCTGGTGTTTGCCACCACCCATCAGGTCTTTTTAATGCATTTGCCTCTATGGCTCTTTCTTCTTCCTTTGGGGAATAGACTGGTTTTAATTGTTCTAGTGATAAATTTGGTATTAAAGCTCCCTGTACATAACACAGCAGTGGATCTGTTTCTCCTGATAACGCTGCTTCCTTGGAAGCTTTATCAGCCAAATTATTTCCTTGCTTCAAAAATGGATCTTTGCAACGTCCATGAGCTGACACATGTATTATGGAAACTTCTTGTGGCAATAACAAAGACATAAGGAAACTTCGAATCTGTTCCCCATTCTGTATAGGCCTGCCATCACTTCCCATAAAGCCTCGCTCTTTCCACAGAATGCCAAATGCATGAGCTGTTCCATACACATATTTGGAGTCTGTGTACAGATTTATTCTCCTCCCTCTCCATAATTTCAGTGCTTTTATAGCTGCATATAGTTCTGCTTGCTGGGCTGATCAATGTCCAGGTAACCTGCCTGTCCAGATCACTGAATCCTTTTTAACAACTGTTGCTCCTGTGTGACGTTTGCCTTCATAGATGCGGCTTGAGCCATCCACAAAAACATGTTCTGCCTCTGGGAGGGGGACATCTGACAATCCTGGACGTATGGATGTATCTCTTTCTAATACTTCCAAATAGTCGTGCAAAAGTTTCCCCTGTTCTGGCATGAGGGTGGCTGGATTTAAAGTGTTACAAACTGTTAGAGTCAAATTCTGTCTTCCTGTTAAAGCTTGCTCATACTCTGTATGGCGGGAGGGATTGAGGATTTTATCTGCTTTTGAGCCCAAGATTTTAGCAACATCATGGGGTCCTTGTATATCCAGAGGGGCTCCCATCACAATTTTCTCAGCCTTTTTCAACAATAAGGCCGCTGCTTCCACTGCGCGCATACATGATGGCCACCCTTTGGCCACGGGGTCCAGAATTTTAGAGTAGAAACCTATAGGTCTCCATGTTTCACCCCATTTCTGAGTCAGTACTCCTGAAGCTACGCCACCCTTTTCAGTAATATACAGTCTATAGGGTTTCTGATCATTGGGCAAGGCAAGCACTGGAGGCTGGCTTAGGGCCAATTTTAATTTTCTGAATGCTTTTTCCATATCGCCATTCCACTTCCAATCTTTTAAGCCTGTCTTTGTCAGGGATTCATAAAGTGCTTTGGCTTTCACTCCATATTCAGGGATCCATTGTCGGCAAAAGCCTGTCAGCCCCAAGAAGGCTCTTAGCTCCTTAGGATTCTTTGGCTGGGGCACTCTCATGATTGCCTCTCTTCTCTCATTACTAAGGGCACGGGATCCATACTTGATCTGATACCCCAAGAAAGTTACTTCAGGAAGGCACCATTGCACCTTTTCCTTGGAAACTTTATATCCCTTTTCTCCCAGCTCTTTGAGCAAAGACACTGAACTTGCTTCACACTGTTCACGTGTATCACTGCATATCAGAATATCATCCACGTAAACCAGTATGGGGCAGTGTTGAGGCCGAGCTCTCCAACTTTCCAAGTCTTTTAAAAGGGCCTTAGTAAATTAGGATGGGGATCCGAGGAATCCTTGGGGCAAAACGGTCCAACTCATTTGGCATACCCTACCTGTTTGGGGGTTCTCCCATTGAAATGCAAACAGATTTTGACTGTCTGGGTGGAGAGGAATAGAGAAGAAGGCATCTTTTAAGTCCAAAACAGTGAAGTACTTGGACGTTGGGGGTATTTGAGTCAAAATAGTATGGGGGTTGGGCACCACAGGGTGGTCTCCTTCAACTATGCTGTTTACAAGTCTCAAGTCTTGCACTAGGCGATACTGCCCTGGTCGATTGGCTTTAGGTACTCCCATTATTGGCGTGTTATAGGGAGATGTAGTTTCTTTCAGCCACCCATCTCGCAGAAACTGCTGTATTAAAGGCTGTAATCCTTGCCTAACTTCCTTCCTCAGTGGATACTGTCGAGTAGCCTGAGGTAAGCTTCCATACTTTAACCTTACTTTCACTGGCTCAGCATATTTAGCTCGAGCAGGATTCCCTTGAGCTGCCCATACATGGGAAGGGATCTCCTTTGGCAATGCTACCTGACCTCCATTACTTCCAGTTGGGCTGCTAAGTAGCATCTGATACGTGGAAGTATAACACTTGGGAATGCGTACTTTCATTTTGTCCTTTTCAAAGCTTATTTCAGCTTGCAGCTTGGTGAGAATGTCTCGCCCCAATAATGCTACTGGGCATTGAGGAGACACAAGAAACTGGTGTTCAATGACATCCTCTCCCACTTGGGTTAATTGTGGCCAGGTAAAATGTAGCTTTTGCTTCACCCCTCCTATTCCTTCAATCTGGGTGCGACAGGGGCTAATTATGTCAGGCTGGGCCCCTGGTAAAACAGAATAAGTTGCTCCAGTATCCACAAGAGCATTATATTTTCGCCCCTTAACTTTAATGGGAATGGTTGCTTCTTGACTTCCCCGGGGCGGGCCTGACCTCCATCAATCTGAATCCTCCTCATGTCCCATCAACCAGCAATCCGAGTGTATGGTGGGCTTGGATCAGAGTTTGAGACCTTTTTAACTCCCTTCATATAATCATCATTGTCATCTTTATTCTCTGGCCTCTTTTGTTTACAATCTCGCGCCCAATGACCTCTGCAATGACATTTTGCACATTCCTCCTTTTCTAACCTTCTCCTTGGCCTATCTCCTACTTGCCTGTTCCTTTCTTTTGATTGTGTTCCCATGGCAACGGCTAGCATGGTACACTCCTTTTTCCATCTCTTCTCCCCCTCCTTTTTCTCCACTTGGTCCCTGTTCACATACACCTTGTATGCCACTTCCATTAATTGGGCTATTGGCATTGCCTGGGCGCCTGGCAACTTCTGAAGCTTTCTTCTAATATCTGGGGCTGCTTGGCCAACAAACATCGTGGCTACTAGCCGGGTGTTTTCAGGAAGCATGGGATCCATTTCACTATATTGCCGAAAGGCTGTGTAAAGCCTATTCAAAAAGGAAGGAGGGTCTTCTGTAAGTCCCCAACGAACTTCATATAACTTATTAACATTCACTGTTCTTGGGACTGCATGGGTCAAGCCATGCATAATCAGGCGCTTATAAGTCTGTAAGGCCGGGGGTGAACCATTACGACTATTCCATCTTGGGTCCTGATCAGGGAATGTATTAGCTACAGGCAATCCCCCTTGTTGGCCTGCTTCCACCTCTGCTTGCCTTCTTGCCTGGCTTAATACCATGGACCTTTCTTCTGGCCCTAACAAGGTTTGTAGCAAAGTCTGTATGTCTCCCCAAGTTGGATTATGGCTTGAGAAAATGGATTGGAATAAGGCAGTCATTTTTATAGAGTCCTCCCTCAGGGTGGGGGTCTGATTCTTCCAGTTAAATAGATCAGAAGTGGTAAAAGGTACATATACATATGCCTGGGGTGCACCAACAGGTGCAGCAGGATCCACCACTTCTCTCATAGGACATTCCAAGGTACCAAAACTTCTTTCCTGTTCCTGTTGCCGGGTGCGGGACCTAGTCTGTGGGCCCTGAAGTATACGTTCACTTTCTTCATTCAGAAGGCTTTGCTCAAATTGGAGCTGCATCCTGTCTGTTTGTTCTTGTATGGGACTTAGTCTCAATGGAGTAGCCAAAGTCTGTTCACCCTCTCTTATTGATCTCCTATATTCCAACAAAGCTGCAGGTGGGATAAACTGAGAGGTTGGCTTTAATACTTGAGGAGTAGGTGTTGGTGTAGTGGATGAAACAGGTACTGAGAGAACAGGTGTTGGTTGTGGCAATCGGGAAGCAGGAACTGCCTGGGGGGCAGAAACTGCTGGAACAGGCACTGCTTGATTGTAGGGCGGGGAACGGACTTGAAGAGTGTCCAATAATGGGTCCTCCTCAACAGGGAGGATAGGACAGGGTTTATTGGGCTTCTGACCACCTGATTTGGATATTAACATTACTTTAAAAATTTTATTCTCATGTTTGCATTCATACTCGAGCAACCACTGTGGCCTTGCTTCCACCATGTTTAACCAGATCTCAGCATATGCAGCTGAATCCACATAGCCACTTTCTCGAGTCTGTTTGCAAACGGCTTTCACTATATCTATTTTGAATGTTCCTTCTTTAGGCCAGCCTATGTCCCAGCTGGGCCATAACTTTTCACAACACAGTCTCATTCCTTTGTCAGACACCATACCTTCCCCGTATCTTCCCATGAACCGGTTCTTATGTTGCAACACTAAACCTAAAGGGGTCCCCCTGTTGGATGTTCCCACGCCCATTCTTGGGGTTTTCACCTGGTTGCTTCACAACCCTGACCCAGCAAGCACACACCACTTTTCTCTCTTCGTCTTTCTCCAGCCGCTTCCCTCGCGGTAGGCGGAAACGTGAATCCAGACGCCACACTCACTTCGCAAGCACTTTTGCATCTCAGTCACACACACGCACCGGGTCAGATGGGGATTTCACGTCCCACAGGATCCCTGGGCAGTGGCCTTTCCCTTACCTCCCTCTCCCACACGTTGGTAATGCTTACCAAAGTCCGTTGTGAGGGGCAATCCGCGTCCGGATGAGAGGCGTTGGTTCATCTGAGTCTTTAATGGGAGCCCTCAATTAATACTCACGTGGTGTTAGTTCTCCGTCCGCCAGCCCTGGGGTCAGGCCAAAAGTGGCCTGGAGCGCTCTAGCCCTCAGCTCTCCGGCACGGCCCCAACACCCGCAAGGTTAACCAGAGGACTCCTGGCTGCTAGGCTTGCCAGAACTGTTACACCAGAATTAAGGTTCGTTCCCGCTGGTTGAGGTCCAATATCAAACAACGGAGACTCAGAATTGCCAACCAAGGCCTTTTATTAACTATACGTTTGCAAAGCAGAGAGCTCACAGTAGACTCGTGTCAGTCTGTGAGGTCTGAAGCATTCATGATTCTTACAGGCAGTTATACACTCTGAGTTTCAAGCAGTTGGCAATACATGGACATTCCAAAGGTGGGAGGGAGTTCTACTCAGTTCCACTGTGCTTCACAGTAAAGATAAGGAACACTCCCTTACTCCCTGAATTATACTGTGTTCTTCCCACTGACCGCCCCGTGCTTACTATACAAGGTCACTTTTAAACAATGAACAAAACTGAGAACTGAGCGTCTCTTCTTAAAGCAGGCAGAAAACTAAAATCCATTCTTTCTATCAATCAATAATCTATATTTTTATAACACTCCCACATGATTCTTTTTGCCGTACAGCAAATTTCCCAAGATTGCTTCCACCCTTCTCTGAAAAGACAGAGAAAGAGAGAGAGAGAGAAGTGTTACTCCGAGCCAGGTAGCCAGTTTTGGGACAGATAAATAATGTCAAATGGGGGGGGGGAATTCTTCACAATGGCTTTTATCCAGTGTAATGCTAAACATTGTTCCATTAGCAAAATGTTTTATGCTTGTGTAACAGAACTTTTCCTCTTCCCCTCATGATCCCTCTCAATGTGTTCTGGAGGTTCTCCCACCCTTCTGGAGCAAACTGGAGGAGGGTGGAGAAGAAGGGGGGGAGTTCTGTTGCACAAGAAGAAATTGTTGTGCTAATGAAATAAATGTACTGGATACTGCCCATTGTTTATGCAATGTAAGGAGTGACACCCTATAGTTGACCAGGGCCAAAGACAGGCATGACTGGCCTTTCGGCACCTGCCTGCACCTACCTCTCCAATGCGGTAAATGCTGGCTGTGCTGCGCAAACATGCCTGCTATCAACCAAGATGGCGGCAGAGGCATCAGCTCCTTAGGGAAGCCTCAGCTGCCATCTTGGTTGATGGCAGGCAGGCATGCAGTGTGGCCAGCATTCACCCCAATGGGAGAGGTGGATGGAGCATACAGGTGGGCATTGCAGGCCTGCATGGTTGTGGAGGGGGGTGCCTGGGAGCTCCCTCTCCATGATCCACAGCAGAATCAGGAGCCAATGCTGCCAGGGATTGCGGAACAGGAGCGCTAACCACCCACCCACCCTAAGGATGGGCCCTTCGCCAGGGCCTGACTTGGCCACCCTCTGGTTCCAGCCCTGCAGATGACACTGTATGGACATTTGTGTGAACAGAAAGAGAGATGCATTCTAACACACTTGAAGGGTAGTAGTTACTCAAATGGCAGAGGTTAGAGATTATCATTTCAGTTATGTAAATGACTGATCATTCACTAATAGGCAAAAAACCTTACGGTTTAAGAATGTACCTATAGCCCACAGATATTTCTATCAAACTTTAAAAAGCAGGAAAATCGGGCAGCTATAGTGAATGCACCAGGGGAGCAGCAGACCTGACCTCCTCTCTGAGATATTGTACTACCTTACAAATTTGTCAAAATGCAAACACAAGTTGCATTGGCCTTTCACAGTCCAATCCACCCCCTGTGCAGCTTGGAAGAATCTGATGTAAAATCAGACTGATTACAATATGTTGCTACTTAAGTAATGACTCTAGCTGTTAGGGAAAAAATCTTCACCTGCCCAAGATGCATGTTTTCAGCCTGCTATACTTAAACTACACTTTAGGAAAGGTGGGCACGATCAATTAAAAACACAGAGCACACCTAGAATTTTGCTAGAATATATTTCACCTCCCACTGTTTTATCTTGTGCAAACTGAGACACTCCTCATGTCCATTGGAAACTATTCTGCAGAACAGTCACTGTCATTATTCCACAATTGTTTTTTGGAACTTTTTTTAGTGTTGCAAAGTGTTGCTGTACTTCACATATTCACAGAAACAGAAGCAAAAGAAAATGATTTAATACAGGAAACTTCACTAAAATTGCAAAGTAAATCAAACATATTTAAAGTGACTATCTGGACTATTTAACTGTTTTAATATTGTTGCTTCCTCCCTGCTAAAACAAGATCAGCACGGCACATGTCTTGTTTCTGTTATTTGGGCTGACTGCAGGTGTTGCCACCACTCCCATATGCTCAGAGGCACGTTACCAAATTCTTCCAAGCTACACAGGAAGTGGGTTGGACTGTACCTAGATGTACTCCATCAGCGGCAGTTAGACTCGAATGCGGGCTCACATCATTGGATTGTCAGGCCTGGTTAATGACTGTTAACTATTGGATAAAAATCTCGACTAATACCTCGCCGGGCCTTCTCTCTCTATTTTGGGGAGATTCTAGTCCCTCCTCTTGGAATAATAAAATAGAATTGAAATTACTGAAAATAGGTCTATCCAAGGAATACCTGCTTCTCCATTCGCCCAGAGAAGCGGTAACCCTAATTCATTCTCGCTTAAAGGATATTGACTACCAGATCTCAACAATTCAGGCCATGAAAACATGCTCTCCTCTACATTTAAACCTAATTTTTGAATTTGAAAAAATTGCCCCCTATTTCTATTTTCTTACCGTTCCTAAACTACGTATAGCATTTTCCAAAGCGAAATTTAACTCCCTGGACTCAGCAATTCTTGAGGGGCGGTTCAGGGGAATACCATATAATCTCCGAACCTGCCCGTGTTGCTCAGATAGCATTGAGACCCTTTGCCACTGTACCCTTGATTGCTCCCTATACTCCCACATCAGTTGTAAATTTTTAAACTCTATCATATTGAACCTGATGTACAAACACAAAACTCCTGATGATATGGTTGCTTTTATTTTTTCTGGTATAGACAAACGAATTACCATTCAGGTGGTCAAGTTTATATACGCGGCCCAATTAATACGTACTTCTATGTAATGCTCCTGTTTTTCTGTTTATGTATGTATATTGTATATTGTATCCTCGTTCTATTTGGGTCCTTGACCACAATAAATTAAACTAAGTGGGTTGGACTGTGAAAGGTTTGATCATTTGCTTGATTATTGAGTTCAGTGGAATTTACTTCCCTGCAATCATGCTTAGGATATGTAAAACTGGCCATGGGTAGGGAGGACTGGAGTGGGCAGGGGAGGAGAAAAAAGGAAGAAGGGAGGAAAGGAAGAAGGGATAGGAAAGGGGAAGGAGGGGAAAGGCAGGTCTGATCATTTGCATGCTTATTGAGTTCAGTGGGATTTACTCCCAGGCACTCATGGCTAGGATAGGTAAAACTGACCATGGAGGAGGAGGAGGGAGAGGGGAGAGTAGAAGGAAGAAGGAAACGGGGAGAGGGGATCAGAAGGAGGGGGAGGAGAAGGAGGGGGAGGGCGAAGGAGGGGATTGGAAGGGGAGGGGGAAGGGGGAGGGGGAAGGAAAGGGGAGGGAAGGGGGAAAGGGAGGTGATGGGAGGGGATGGCAGGTTTGATCATTTATTATTATTATTTATTACTTGAATTTATATGCCACTTTTCTATATAAATATGCTCAAAGTGGCTTACAATAATACAAAAATGCAAATGACAACATCAATAGCAATCAATTAAAAAACAGAACAATCGTTTCAAATTGTTTCAAACCATAACAATCCAACAATAACTCCAATTGATTACCTAAACATTATCACATTTAAAGTCATCATAAAACAAGCTATCAATCAGTTAAAACATATCAAATTAATAACATAACATTTCAATATTAATAACATAACATTCCAATACAAAAGCATAAGAAAACAGTTTTCTGTCACTCTAGCATTGCTGTTCGAATCTGCTGCTGGCTGCTGTTGTTATATGAAGACTCCATGTTCAAAGGCAGACTAACTCTGGGCACCAGTGGCTGGAGAGAACCCACAGTGGGAGCAGGCTATTGCTTGTAGGCTTTCCCCAAAAGCAGCCAGATGGACACTGCAGAAAGGCAAGACACTGGACAAGGCAGAGCCTCGGTCGAGTCCCCCATGAAACAAAGCATCCAGAGCTCGCACAAATGTTCCCCGGAATGCACAACAGGGCAGTGGAACCCCCCAGCATCCTCATTCCGTCACTTGGTGCCCCACCCATCTGCACCAGGCTCCATGACACGGCAACTGTAAACAGGTGGGTGGACTGGCAACCTTGTGTGTTGCGCAGCAGGTGGCTCCTCACCCCAGGCGTCATGTTGGACTCCTCCAGGCGCCCCTCCTCACCCTCTCCGCCATGCTGGGGGAGACAGCCACAGTAATGTTGGCCGCTGGATTCAAGCCCTCCAACTGCGGCTCCTTCAAGCCGAAGTAACAGTGGATAAACACCAGATAATATCGGCAAGTTGGGGCTAACATCCCTCTTCTAACCATGGCAGAAGTTGTGTCAAGAGAAAGCAGATGCCACAGCTGACGAAACCTCCACCATCTTAGATCTTCTACCACATGAATGCTTATTGCTTATTTGCATGCTTATTGAGTTCAATGGGATTTACTCCCATGCATTCATGCGTAGGATAGGTGAAACTGACCTGGGGGAGGGGCAGGGAGGAAGGGGAAGGGGAGGAGATTGGATGGGTGTGTACTGGGCAGAGGGGAAGCCCCTTTCCTTTCCAAAAGGAAAACACTGAACAGTATCATTCTTTTTCCGGGTTTCCCCCACCTTTTTATTCTACAGCAGGCACATGTAGTCTCCCACCCAAATTTAAACCAAAACTGTCGCTGGCCACATCCACACCAGCCCTTTATTTCACTTTAGAGAAGTCATGGCTTCTCCCAAAGAATCCTGGGAAGTGTAGTTAATGAAGGGTGCTGAGAGTTGCTAGGAGATGCCCCGTTCCCCTCTCAGAGCTTCAATCAGAGCTGCTGACTGTTAAACCACTGGCCACTGGAGCTCTGTCAAGGGAATAGGAATCTCCTCTCAGCACCCTTCACAAATTACACTTCCCAGGATTCTTTGGGGGAAGCCATGACTGTCTCAAGTGAAATAAATTCCTGGTGTGGGTGTGGCCCCCTGATTAGCCAAGCCAAGCAGCTGTGAGTCTGGCTTTTAGAATGCTGACAGTTGGTTCTTACTGAGCATGACCGACGTTATAATAGACTTCAATGCTAAATTTCTTTAATTAAAAATCAGCAAGGCATTTTTATTAACTTTTAAACTGCAGAAGATGAAGGTCAGAGTATGGAGCAATGTCAGTAATAGGATTACAGGTACTCTGTGAACATGGCTGATTTTTAATTAATTTCAACAAATTATGAGAACTCTGACAGAAAAAATCCAAAAGGAGTCTGGTCTTATTTCTCTCTCTTTTTACACTTTGAACTCTCAATTCTCTCTGACTGTTTGTGTATCGCCATGAAAATTGAGAGGGTTGTTAAGCAAGCGTTTCTGAGTTCAGGACTATAAGTTATGTAAGGTTTTGTTTTGAAATGAGCTTATGGGAAGCATCAGAATGGCATGGGGGTATTTTGAATTTAACATTGTGGAATGCGAAAAATTCATGCTGACTATAGTATACAGCCACTCTTGTGGCTGTATAATCTTTACTTTCTTGTATGAAGAACATTATTAATACATAAATATGCATGTGGCATATTCTGTACATGTCTCTGAAGAGTCTATGATCTAAAACCAATAAAATGGACCTTGAAGAAACATGGATAGGATCAGAGAGAAATTCTTCAAATCATGTACTGGAAAAAATATTTATATTTATCTATATTTCTTTCTCTAAGCGTTATTTTCTTTGGTATCTGTTCAGATTCAGAATAGCATGTTATTTATTTAACTTATGTTAGATACTGATACTCCATCCTTTGCATAAACTTTCCCAGGATAAAAATATATAGATATATATTAATAGAATGAAAATAATAAAAAGTATACAAAAAATAACAACAGCTATAAAATCTAAAACACCAGATGGCAGAGCAACATAAGAACAAATCACCGGACACAAAATCACAGTGAATCACAGTTAAGAATTTTTTTTTAAAAAAAAGGTCTTTGCATGGTACTCAAATTACATGAAAAAAGACACCAGGCTAATCTCTCTGGGCAGAGTATTCCACAACTGAGGTGCCACCACTGGGAAGGCCCTTTCCCAGGTTCCAAAATACCTTCAACCTCCAAAAATGACCTCATAGGTAGGCTCAAACAGAGATAAGTAGCATGTGACAGCAGCATCTAACTTCCATGAACAACTGCTAGAGCCCCAGTAGAGCCCACTGTCACTGACACCTACTCTGGGCCTGGCCTGTTTGCCCATTCAGGATATTAGGCTTGTTTAGAAGCAGCCATCAACCATATCATAGAGGTCCACCAGAGAGCCCTTGACGTGTGTGTGTGCGGGAGGGCTCATATCTGGAACTCACCCACAATGAGTTTCCTATGTGACATAGGAAAATAAAAAATTTAATAAAGCAAATCAAGTAAGTAACAGGATAAAAACATAAAGATGGAAAACAAAGACTGCCAGTTTCTTCTGTTCTACTACCTAAGTTTTGTAATTTCCAGCCAATGTCTACTTTCTTTAAATACTTTCTTTAGGGGAACTTTTCCCTAATCATTCTCTGCTTAATGGTGGACCAACTGACTGGAATGTCTTTCAGCAAAATCTTCAAGGCTATGTTAATTTCTGGACACTGAAGAAAGACACCTCTACAATTATGAACTCTTATAGTCATCTTATATATAAACAGGAAATTCATTCTTTGAATGCCAGTCCTTATGTAGTGGAAATCACCATTCATGTACAAGAGAGGAATATTTATTATTTATTTATTTATTTATTTATTAAATTTATATTCCACCCTTCCTCCCAGGAAGTATCTTCAGGCTTGGGAAATGCATAGTTTTTCAGAAGAACACAGAATATTCAGGCCCTTTGCATGAAGAGGAACATTAAAAGCTTTCCAGATAAATACTGAACCATAGTAGCGAGTGTCTCTGCCACAGTTTGCTCAAACAACTTAAGGCTGTATTCCTCCAATACACACTTACCTGAGAGTAAGTCCCAATGAAGACAGTAGAACTGAGGAGGCATTTATGGGATTGCACTGTTAGACTGCAATCCTGTGCATCCTTACCTGCATGAGCTGTTCTTACTTCTGAGCAGATGTGCATAGCATTGCACACACTTACCTAGGACTAAGCCCCAGTGACCAGGCTTGCTTCCACATAAACATGTGTATGATTGCACAGTTATATTATGTTTGCTTTAAATTGTATTTTAGCTAGATATAACAACAACAATCTAGTTGGGTTAGTTTAAAACTGACCAGATGGCAGCCCTAGAAAATGCAAGAGTAAGTTGAAACCAGTAGTGACAGCTGAAGTGTGTATGAATCTAATAAGCAAAATAAAGAAGTGTAGAAAGAGCAAGATAGCAAGAGTTCCCTATAGTTGCTGGCACTGCATAACCTTCTAAAAACCAAATGCTTCCTGCTGTGGGTAAATAATGGAGCATGAAGAAGCCAGGTGGAGCTGCTATGGGGAAAGACACAAGATCAACAGATGCTTGCCAGTGGTTGTGGAACATTCAAACCTCAGTTGGGAAATTCAGAGACAACAACCAGGGAGACCAACTTAGACTGCTGTGGTACATTAAAAGTGTGTTGGAACTGCTAGAGTAGCTGAGACCAGTCAGAAACTGCTCAGGAAATGAATGCCTAATTCAGATGCAAAAAAAGGGAGGGGAATATGAATCAGGAAGACTACGGAAAACACTATCAACTGGCCTCCTTTAACAATCCTGCACCCCACATTCATTAATTCTATTAAAGGGCAAGATCCACTGCTCATTATAACTCAATATGTGTAAATACATTTCTGTCTTGATTAATTATGATGCCAAGTGCACAATAACGGAGGGTCCAATTACAGTGTGATATTTGTCAGTACAGACAGCATGTCTCTTCTGCCTTAGCTATACTCTACTTGTGTTAGAAGCAGGGGCCATATTTTCAACCAAATTCTGCAGTATGTCTCATTGAAACTGTTCTTCTTTTCCTCATTGGCTTTCCAAAGCATTCTGAGTTTCTGCCTCTCTGTTCTGATCTCTCAGTCAGTAGTGCAGCAGAGCAAGGAAGGGCGCCATCATTTATTGCAAGCAAATACAATGATGTAATCTCCTGTCCTGGAATGCTATTTGCCAATCCTCTGCAGACCAAATAACTAAGCTTTTTTCAGAGAAAAACCAATTAAATTAGCTAAGCAGAGGAAGAGGTAGGCTGTATTAGCATGCATGGCTAAGGGTTCAACTGCCACTTTTTACTTTGAGAAATTCCCAAAGTCCCTTTATTATGACCAATCAAAATGTGACAAAATAGTGAGCAAGCTTTCAAGTCCCCCAGAAGTTTTCATCAGACTGTATGTCAAGCAGGGGTTGCGATAAGAAAAAAATGGCTTGGTATTGAAGCCATAATGTCTGCATTGGTTAACACACACACACACACACACACAAGAATGGCAGCTGGTGGCTTAATGTCAGTGGGGCAATGGAATTTTTTCTGGGTTTTAGTCCAAGCTTTCAAGAAGCTAAAGCACTTGAGCAGCTTCTTGACAGTTCAGGCTAAAACCTGGCGGATTCCACTGTTCTGCTGACGTGGAGGCACTGGCTGCCACTACACACACACATACATATTTTTGTTGTTTAGTCTTAGGTGGCTGGCCTGAAGACTGCCTGCAGTTCAGAATTTACCACTACGCCAGTGCTCTCAATAGTCAGGAAACAAGCAAACGTATTATGTATTTCACGATGCAGTGCTCCTGAGGGTCATAGAGTTGAATTTACTATCATGCCACCACCTCTTTAAATGTTGTACTGCCAAACCTTTCCAGAATCCTAAGGAGCCCCATCAGTCCAAAGATTGTCCATCTCAGTGGCTCTTTTTAAAAACAACAACAGAACGTTCCCCATTTATGTATAAAAATAGGGACTTTGCTTGATATACACAAAATAAATAACACACTCATTAAGGACCAGCAGGTTACAAGCATGCAATAATGTGCTAGATAAAAATAATAGCTCAATATGGGATAATAGTCTAAAAAAATGTAAACCCAAGTTAAGAGGTTTATTTTTTAATGAAAATAAGCTGAGAAAATGTTTCCAGATACATTTTAATTTCATCTTCTGGTTGGCCAAACAGGCTTTTGAGCAATAATGTACAATGCTGTGAAGTTAAGATCATTGTTTTATGGTTTCAGATCAATACTGCAGTATAGCCCTATTCTGATTCACCACAGCTGTGTGTGCCTGGTCAAATTTTATGCAAAAAAACCCTGGAATTAAACACGAGCATTCCGTTATATGTCACACCAAGATATACTCTTGGGCATGGGAAAATGATAACTAATGTTGGTAAATGTATTTTAAATATCCGTTTCCACATAAAGCTGTACTCAAAGCAGCTGTGGCTTCTCTGAAGAAAGTGGATCGGCTATAAAGGCTATAAAGGAAATTGGATTTCTTTTCTTGAGTTTCAGAAAACATTAACAAGCTGGCCAAGCCAAATTGTAGCAGCAGATAGGACCAGGGCCAGGGCCAGCAATCAGCACGGTTGGGCATCTGCTGATGTCCAAGCCCCAGCTGAGAGCTTGCTTCCAATCTGTGAGTCTTTTTTCTGCTGGGGCTGGTCGTTGCTGCTCCTGCCTGTTCATCTTTGTTTATTCACATGTTATAATGAACACAGGAACAAGCCTCCACTTACACACATATGGAATTGTTTGTGTGAAAAAATGTACACAATTGTTAATTTGTACAGTTTAGCTATGAAGTGCACAAATGCACATTTGCACAAATGCCTGGGCCTGTCCCCGCTGCTCCTGGACCTCTTGTGGGATTGCCCAGGATTACAGAGCTGGCAGGGGTGGAAGGATGAATCCCTCACTTGTTGTTGCCTGGAGTTGTGCATCACCCCACAACAGCCCCCCTTGCTAAGGGTGCCTGGCTTGGATTTGGCAAAAATCACCCACCTCCTCTTTCCTCCACTGGATCAGTCCCTTCTGCAAAGAGAAGGAAACCTTTGCAGAAGGGCAAGTCTGGATCCAACCCTTTAAGCCAAACTTGTGCTCTCCAGATATTGTTGGACTATGGCTCCCGTCATCCCTGACTGTTGGCCATGGTGGCTGGGGCTGATCGGAGCTGGAGTAGAACAACAACTGGAGGGCCATGGGTTAGCAACCCCTGCTTTAAAAAGAAAATAAATTAAGCAAGGGTAAGTGTTGGACCAAGCTCCTTCACCTGCTGCTACATCAGAAATATTGTAAATATAATGAAACCTCATATGTACAGTCATATTAAATTAATAGGATTTTTTGTTTTTACCCCTTTATACCAAAAACTGTTTTCCAAACTCTACCTCAGTCTTTATTTTTTTCTTTAAAAAATGATATATGCATTCCATTCCTAGGTACTGATTACAGAACTTTGGAGAGAGATCAAGAGAGGATATTGAAAGGCATATTCTTGAGATCCAAACACTTTTATTAAATGTTCGTCCTGATTACCATGCAATATACGGCACTATCGGAATGCTTAATTGTACATCCAAAACCCATTTTATAATAAGTAGCTACTTTGAAGAGGAGGAAGAAGCACTGGGAAAATGGAAACTATAAGGCACGTTATCTGTGTTTCAAATAATATAGTGATGTGTATCTACAAAAATGCTAAATCAAGTTTCAGTTTTCAGTATTGCTGTTCATTAACTATAAAACTTTAAAAGCTTGAAACCAACTGCTGAAAATCATTCATCCTGCTCTCCAGCATGACTATTTAAATACCTGTATAATCTATCTCTGTTAGAAAAAGTTTAATCTTCCAAAATTCTTGTTGAACAGGAAATGAAGGTTTTTTTTAAATAAATGCTGATGGTATTTCAAGATTTATGGTCTTATATGGGAAGTAAAATGATAGGAAATTTATTGCATTCTTTAGTCCTTTGTATTGTATTTGAGAAGGCAGAGAGAAAACCATGGAAGTGTTTTTGTTGATGTCTAAAAAGAGCTACCAACTTTTGCTGTATTTCTGCAGCATGGTAAACCCTGCACAGAGTTCCTGCACACAGTTAGTCTCCCACAATTAAGCTGCTCAGATCCAGTGTTCTAAGTAGGGTTTGATGCCATCCCACTTCTTTTCAAGCAGACTTAGGCTCCATCTACACTATATGTTGGGCACACCCCAATCTCCAACGGGTGTAAGACTTCCAGGGGTTCCTGCACTTACCCAGGATTTGGTTTCCTTGGAAAGAAGGCCAGTGGATAGGGTTGCCAAGTCTCTGATTTTTGCCCAGAGACTCTGGATTTTTGGGGTTCTCTCTGGATCTCTGGGTCAGTCACCTCAATCTCGGGACTCTCAGCTTTCATTTTTTTTAAAAAAAAAATTAAGTTCCTAGGTGGTCTGGTTCAAGAGATATACACCAAAATGTCAGCCAGTTCATAGCTGGCCGCTCTAATCCCTCCCTTTCAGGTTTGTAGCCAATAAGTAAACTCAGGATTGTGATTGACAAGGGATTTGTTGACCTCCAGACAATATCTAAAACCCATTGCAAGTCCAGAAAACTGTTGCCTAAGCCTGCTTCTCTGAAAATCGCATAAACTGTGTTATAGCTTTCAGCAGTAGCAAACATCCCTTTCTCTCTGTGTGCAGCAGATCTAGAACAAAAGATCATAGTAGAATCTTGGTAGGCATGCACAGTAAACAATTCCAGTCATGATTATAATAAAAGTGTACATGCAGGGTTTTTTTTTCAAACTTATTTGCAAAAGTAGCATATTATACATTTTATCTTTCAAGTAATTGTGAACAGAAATTTTTAAAAAAGTGTACATGGAGCTTATGATACCATTACAATGTGTGATACTTTTCTAATTATAAGGAGTCAAACAAGTTTGAATTTTCCTGGGCTGTTCAGGAGGGCAGTTTATTTGCCTAATTCATAGCCTCTTTTGAAAACCTTCCCAATATGAAGCTTTAATTCTGTACTCACTTTTCTGGGAGTAAATGCCAGTCCTACATACTGGGAGTAACCTATGTTGAATTCAGTAAGACTTACTTTTCAGTAGACATGGTTAGGATTGTGACTAATGGGACTTTTGAGTGAACATAGCAAAGGATTATGTTTGTGTTGTAAATCTTTCTCCCACCCTCCAATTCTATTTTAATGCAATTGGGCAGGCTTACTTAGGTGTCACTGCTTTTATTTTGTAGGAAATTAATACTGATTTTATTTTTTTAAATGTTCTGCAATTACCAACTGCTTTTGACAAACTATTATATGGGGTGTATGTATTTTTACATCTACAATGTGTGTGTATATGAGTCTTTCCAACAACACTGTGAGGTAGGGTTGCCAACTGGAAACTACAGCACCTCACAACAAGAAATAAATCCATTTTAAACCATAAAACAAATATAAAATAGTTGCAAAACAGCTTAAAGTGGCATGATTCTGAATTTTGGGTTGGGTGAGTGAAGTCCCTTGTCACTTGAGGTTGCAGTCCTGTGCACACTTCCCTGTTTTAATATATTGGGATTTGCTTCTGAATAAACATGCATAGGATTTCACTATAAATATCTTTACAGGTTGTATAAATAATAAACATCTTTTGACAGTGATGCTTATATAAATATTTCTTCACATTATGCCCTGATAAATATCTGATTTCACACTATGGTAATACATTATTATTTCCTCTACATTTTAAGTGTGCCCTTTTTCCATAGGGTGGTCATGGTCCCCCTCTGCTGTTTTCATCCTGAGGAGCAGATTAGGCTGAGAGATTATGAAGAGCCGATGGCCACCCAGTAAAGTTTGAGCTGATTTCCATTTAAAAAAATTAATTAAAACAATTTACACGCAGGCAAAGTTTATTAACTAGATTCACACAATACATTTCAAGCACATCCAACTTGCATTTAAAGCACATGACTTCCCCCAAAGAATCCTGAGAAGTGTAGTTTCCTCCTCAAAGTTATAGTTCCCACCACCCTTAACAAACTACAGTCCCCATGATTTAGTGGTGGAATTAATGTGCTTCAAATGCATGTTGAATGTGCTTTAAATGAATGGTGTGGATATCCACTAGGTATGCTGTGCATTCATTAGTGAATTGAAAAGAACAATTTCAAAGATACTTTTTTAAACAGGGGAAGGGCTGTAGCTCAATGGCAGGCCATATGCTTTGCATGCAAAGGTCCAAAATTCAATCTCTGGAAAAGACTGTTGCCTAGAATCCTGGAAAGTCAAAGGTAGTCCATGTCATCAGTACTGAGCTAGATGGTATCAAATGGCCTGGGTCAGTATAAGTCAGATTCCTTTGTTCCTAAAAGTGGAAAGAGACTCAAGGGCCACAGTGACTCCAAAATTTATTTATTTATTTTATTTACAACATTTATATACCGCTGTATTGTAAAAACACAAAAAACTCAAAGCAGTTTACAGAAGGAATCAAAACAATACAATTATTGGCAAAAACAGTTAAAGACAGATATTTAAAAACATTCAAAATAATAAAAACAACAATGTCAATAGGCAGGGAGTTCCAAAGCATTGGTGTTGCCACAGTAAAGGATCAATTTCTTACAATAGCAGAACAAGTACTATGTGGCACCTGTAACATCGAAAGCATACCTTGAACCTGGCCTGGTAGCAAATCAGCAACCAGTGCAGATTTCAGAGCAGAGGTATTATGTGCTAATAGGTTCTCACTCACGTCAGCAATCGGGCCACAGCATTCTGCACAAACTGCAGCTCCCGGGTCAGATTGTGCTGCATGGGGATTTCTGTGACCTTGGCTGACTGGTTTTTAGTTTTGGTTTTTGATTAGAAATCCTGACTGGTTGTGGGATGCTGAGTTTCGGCCTTACTCATAGGATTCTTGTTGTGGTTGGTATGGTATTTCATTTAGGAAATCATCACTGTCCTTTGTTTTTCTCTTTTTATTTGCATTTCATTTACCTTTAACCTCACTCCCTTACATCCATAGAAGCAACGACAGTGGTTCCATGAGCTCAGCTCAACCCCTTTAAACCCACTTATGAAGAACCTTGTTGGTTGCATGACAGTTTGTTTCTTGCCCAATAGTGGTAAAAGAGAATTCACATACTGGGAAGCATGACTGCAAGGGCAGTTGTTCCCAAGCTCCTGCCTGTGAAGGTAGACCAAACCATGTGTGTTTTCTATCTGTCAGTTTTTACTCACTGGAATTGGGTTGGTTGTCAAAGTGAGTTTATAGCAGCCCACAGAGTAGGCAGGAAATAAAGAATCTCCTTAACTCTTACTCATTTCTCAAACCTCTCTCTGAAGTGAAGGTCAAGTCTGTAAAGAAGTTTGGAGCAGCCATGTTAAAAGGTAGGGACAAGGCATTCCAGGCAGGGGGTTGCCAGCCCTGCTTTGATATGAATATCTTTGCAAAGGATCCCTAGTCAAGCCTTACCAACAGTACAATCCTACTCAGTACATATTTACTCAGAAATAAATCCTGTTGAGTTCTATGGGGCTTAGTCCCTTAGTAAGTGAGTTTAGAATTGTGAGGTTAGTCTGGATTATATCTGTGAGATCCCCCCCAGCCTATATTCCTATAACAATACATTTAAAGCAGTATTATACCACTTTCAACAGTCATGGCTTCCCCAAACAATCCTGAGAAATGTTGTTTTTTAAGGGTACTGAAAGTTGTTAGAAAACCCCCTATTCTCCTCACAGAGCTACAATTCCCAGAGTTCGCTGGGAGAATGAACTGATCGTTAAACCACTCTGCTTTATATTGGTCCATCTAGCACAGAACTGTATACACTGACTAGCAGCATCTCTCCAGAGTTTCAGGAAGGCTGACTTTTCTAGCCCAAGCTGGAGGTGCCAGGCATTGGACCTAGGACCTTCTGTGTGTCAAGCAGGTACTCTGCCACCTAGTTATAGTGCTGTGCTTAACCAACAAAATGTTGTCATAAAAAAAAGTATCACAGCAAAATGTGACAGCTAAGAAACGGAGGAGAGAGAGGGAAAAGAAACTCTTAATTAGCACTGTCTACTCAGCAGGAACACTAGCAGACAAGAAAACCACTCAACACATGGATGTATTGTGGTGTTAGCAGGTTGCAGTCCACATCGGTTAACATTTAACAAATAATAATAATTTATAATAACTGTAAAACAAATGGGAACAAAACCATAGAAGCAGAAGGAGTCAAAGAGTATACTCAGCATTTATACAGCACACACCATATACTAATTTCCCATTACAGCTGCCTCAGGGATACTAAGCCAAGTGTGGAGAGCTGGTCATCACCATCTGTGGCTGGTAACTGTACCTAGCACCCAAAATAGGCAGTGTGTGTAGGTGAGGCAGGGGCATATAGTTTCTATCGGCATAAAGTAACTAACACATCATCAGGACAGAGCAGTAAAAAGGGCTAGTCCCACGTGGTTTTTGGAAGCAGAAAGCAACTTGATAGCAATTTATTTATTTATTTATTATTTCAATTTATATACCACCCTTAGCGAAATAGCTCTCAGGGCAGTGAACAAACAAAATAAAATACAATATATCATAATAAAAATACAAAAACATATACAAACAAACAACGAAAAGCACAGCAAAAACAAAATAAATACTACAAAAATTAAAATACAGATTAAAAGATTTAAAAAGTTAAGAAGATTAAAATGCCTGGGAGCATAGAAAGGTCTTTACCTGGCGCCAAAAAGATGGAAGTGTAGGCGCCAGGCGTACCTCTTCGGGGAGGCTGTTCCACAACTCAGGGGCCACCACAGAAAAGGCCCTAGATCTCATAACCACCCTCCGGGCTTCCCGATGGGTTGGTACCCGGAGGAGGGCCTTAGATTCTGAACAAAGTGAACGGGTAGGTTCATAGCGAGAGAGGCGTTCCACAAGGTATTGAGGTCCCACGCCATGTAAGGCTTTATAGGTCAAAACCAGCACCTTGAATCTCGCCCGGAAGCAAATAGGAAGCCAGTGCAGACGTGCCAGGACAGGTGTTATATGCGAAGACCGACTGGTCCTCGTCAATAATCTGGCAGCTGCGTTCTGCACCAGCTGAAGCTTCCGAACTGTCTTCAAGGGCAGCCCTACGTAGAGCGCATTACAGTAATCCAATCTTGAAGTTACCAGAGCGTGGACAACGGAGGCGAGGTCGTCCCTGTCCAGATAGGGGCGTAGTTGGGCTACCAGACGAAGATGGTAAAACGCATTCCGTGCCACCGAGGCCACTTGGGCCTCGAGAGACAAGGAAGAGTTGAGAAGAACCCCCAAACTATGTACCTGTTCTTTCAGGGGGAGTGTAACCCCATCCAGAACAGGGTAAGCATCCACCATCTGAGCAGGGAAGGCGTTCACCAACAATGTCTCGGTCTTGTCTGGATTGAGTCTCAGTTTATTAGCTCTCATCCAGTCCATTATCGCGGTCAGGCAACGGTTCAGTACATCAACAGTCTCACCTGAGGAAGATGAAAAGGAGAAATAGAGCTGCGTGTCATCAGCGTACTGATGGCAACGCACTCCAAAACTCCTGATGACCGCACCCAGCGGCTGCATGTAGATGTTGAAAAGCATGGGGGACAAGACCGATCCCTGGGGAACTCCACAATGGAGAGTCCATGGTGTCGAGTGATGTTCCCCAAGCACTACCTTCTGGTGACGATCCGCGAAGTAGGAGCGGAACCACTGCCAAGCAGTGCCCCCGACACCCAACTCCGCGAGTCTCCCCAGAAGGATACCATGGTCGATGGTATCAAACGCCGCTGAGAGATCAAGGAGAATCAACAGAGTCACACTCCCCCTGTCCCTCTCCCGACAAAGGTCATCATACAGGGCGACCAAGGCTGTTTCGGTGCCAAAACCGGGCCTGAAACCGGATTGAAACGGATCTAGATAATCGGTTTCATCCAAGAGCGCCTGGAGTTGGCTGGCAACCACCCGCTCCAAAACCTTGCCCAAAAAAGGGACATTCGCCACCGGTCTATAGTTATTCAGATTATCTGGGTCCAAGGAGGGTTTCTTTAAAAGAGGTCTCACTACTGCCTCCTTGAGGCTACCAGGGACTACTCCCTCCCTCAAGGAGGCGTTAACCATTTCCTTGGCCCAACCGGTGGTCCCAGCCCTGCTAGCTTTCACTAGCCAAGATGGGCATTCAGTTGCCTGGTTACCAGCGACACTAGGCTGGCAAAGGTTAGTAATGGGCAAATTTTGCCCATTTAGAAGCCAGATGGGAATGTATAGCATGGCATTAGTTCTTGTTAACTTGGGGGTTACTTTGGCACAGAATGAGAAGATACATCAATGAGAAAGATAATGAATTAAATCCTCATATATCGAGTCCTTAGTTTCTTCTGCTATGTTCAGACTAGGCCTAAACTAAGACATTCAATCTTTTTGGGTTTTGTTTTCATTTAAGCCATAAACATTAAGCCTCCACTGTTGTTTTCCACATCACTAGCCTTTGAAAAAGTCTGCCTTGTCAAAGGTGCACATGAAAGTTCCACTCAACCCTAGTTTAGATCCTTAAACATCATCCTATGTGAACTTCTCGTGCTCGTGTCTTTTAATGAAGTCAGTGGGACCTGCCCAAGTATTCTTCTCTGTGGGGCTTGGGCAAGAGTCTTCCAAGTGGCTTGCACACTGTACAGAAGGTTTTGAAGTGCACCACAATGTTAAAGCAGCTATGACATTTGTTGATCCCTATGCTCAGTCCTAGGTTGCAATTATGAATTCTCAGTTCAGTTTAAAAAGAACACATTGCACTACTCAGCAACCTACATATGCATCAGTTTTCCACAGCTATAGCCTTCATCTACATTTGTCTGACTTTCTTTGACAACCTGATGCGAGAATCATAAGTATGTGGCTTTGCCATCTATTTGATTGGAGAGGGCTAGATTTACATACTTTCCTGTTGCTGCGCATCATCCTGTAGATGGGATAATCAAGCCCCTAAGGCTAAATTGTCAGTCCAAAAACATCATGTTTTCTTACACTGTCTTTAAATGTTCTTGTTACACATTGCAGGGGGTGGGCCTTTACCAATCAACAAACACTCGTGATTTGAAATTCTGATGAGTGCTTCATATTTTATTGGATCTTTCTAACATAAGCTCAGGAAGCAACAAGGCATGCTTCTAGGCTGCATTAAATGCTGAGGGATGGGAGTGGGGGAAGAACAGCTTGGGATCAGGTTATCTCCAAGACTCAGGAGGGCTTACTGGATATGCTCAAAAGCCTGGGAAGGTTGCCAGGGATAGAAGGCCTGGGATCGACAGAGACAGTAGAGTCAGGAAGACAGGAGATCCTGCAAGATCTTCTGCCTCAGGTCTTTTTATATGCATGATTACTAGAGAATCTATTTCATAAGGTGTCTCGTTTAAAAAAACTGCTGGGGGATTATCTCAGGCAATACCACTTATGCCTTCTCTGTGGAAACACTGCCACCCACAAGAAAGAGAGTGTTGCCAAGGTTGGACCAAAAAGCACAAACAACAGCCTACTGAAAATGAACTATGTTTAGTCCTGAGGGGAATCACCAGTTATCAAGGATGACAGCTACTTACCTGTATCGTGAAATCCAGGGAACCACTCATCATCATGACTCAGAAGCAAGTCTCACTGTGCACAATGAGGCTGACTCCATAACAGGCATACTTAGGATCACACTGTCCACTGCTTTCTCACTAATCTGAAGGCAATCCAGTGAAATAACTGGAGTCAATAAACAAATATCAACAACTTACCCACTGGGGGCTCCTTCTTTCAGCTCTGTGGATAGAAGACAAAGGTTTAGATGTTTCCCTTCCCAAGGACAAGATTGCAAGTGTATACTCAGAAGTGGTTTACGTAGTCCAATCTAAAATATTCATGAAAAAATACAGTAGGGCCCCGCTTATATGGCGGGTTAGGGACCAGGCCCCCGCTGTAAAGCGGAAATCACCATAAAGCAGAACCCATTGACTTTAATGGGTCGCGTCGCACAAAAATGACACAAAAATGCCGCAAAACGGCACAATCGGCTTTAAAACAGGGAATGGATGGCTAGAGCGGCTGGATGATGGCTAGAGCGCAAGTGGCAAAAGATGTCTTGTTAGGCTGATCGGGCATGAGTAAAACATCATAACCGTGCCTACTGTGTAGTAGTGAGGACGGCAAAGAAGGCCCACTTCTCTGCCACCATCGCATCCTCAAGTAGCCATCCAGTGGAGTTTTTTTGTATTGTCATGGGTCTGTTAACATCAACTTCAGGAAATGGAGTTTTAGACCCTTCGGAGGTCCACTGTGAATTGTGTGCAAGGTACTCTGAGGGTAAAGTTGCTTGCCTCCATAGCAATCTTGATGCCCCATCTACATCTACTGTTATATTGATCAGGATGAGACTGAGGATAAAACAAGAGCTTCTTTATTTAATAATTCTTACACAGTAAAACATCTGAGCTTGTTCAGTGCTAGGCCTCAACCAGCGCACACAACACTGACTAACTAACTTCAGTAAGTAAATCAGTCTAACTCCCCCTAGGGTGTGTAATACCCTAGAGAAAGTTAATTCTTTCTTTGCTCTGCATCTAACTTAAAGACACATTTCACTACATTTCCCTTTCTTTGAGTTCTAACTTATTTTGTGGGTTTTTTTCTATCAGCAAACATTGTGTAGAATAACATTTAGTCCCTATAACATTCTGGTTTCCAAATTACTCTTCCTTTCGATGCCACTCTCTTCAGAATCTCAAGAGATAGGCTGTCTTTGGCAAGTGATGCTTGCTCACAAGAATTTGTCAGTTCTTTGTTCTCAGTCTTTTGAGATTGTTCTGGCAATAAATTCTCTTCTGATATTTCTGCCTCTGAATTCTCACTTTGTTGTGAAATTGGTTGTGGTTTGGGAACCAGCTGTAGATGTCTTCTGTTCCTTCGGAATGTTCTATTGTTGGTAGTGACAACATAAGATCTTGGAGTATGACTTTGGCTCTGGACTGTTGCTGGTTCAGACCATCCTTTCTGGTCATCCAGTTTCAGTCTTACTTGTGAACCAGGTTGTAATTTTGGAAGTGTCTTCACTCTATAATGTCTGCTGTTGTAATATTTGTAGTTTCTTTTAGCCATGTTGACTGTGACATGGACTTTTCCCAAATCAGGCCACTTAGGATACAAATTTGCCTCTAAGGTTGGAATTGGATACAAATTTGCCTCTAAGGTTGGAATTTGGGTTCTTAGTTGTCTTCCCATTATCAGTTGTGCAGGACTGCACTTTGTAGTGTTGATAGGCGTTGCTCTGTAGCTTAGCAGTGCTAGGAAGAGATCTTCCTGACATAAAATTCACTTTGCTGTTTGTACTGCTCTCTCTGCTTCCCCATTGGTTTGTGGGTCATGGGGACTGGCTGTAATGTGACAAAAATCATATTTCTTTGTGAACAAAGTAAACTCTTTCCCTGCAAATTGCAGTCCGTTATCTGTCACTAGTTCATTTGGGCATCCCCATCTGGCAAAGATATTCTTCAGACAACTGATAACAGTAGAGCTTGTTGAATCAGGCATGTATGCAATTTCTATGTATCTGGAGATATAGTCGATTGCGACGAAGTACTTTTGTCCTTGTAACTCACAGATGTCTTCTCCCACTCTCTTCCATGGTCTATCCAGCAATGAAGTGGTAATGAGTGGTTGTTGTGAAGGTTTATTTGTCTGGCAAAACTCACAGTTTGCTATTACTACCTTAAGGTCTTGCCCTATTCATGGCCACCAAACAGTCATTCTTGCATGTTCTCTGCACTAAGTGATTCCTTGATGACCTTCATGGAGTTTTTCCAACATTTCCTGTCACATTGTAGCAGGAATGACAATTCTATCATCAAATAGGACTGTTCCTTCCAACTCTGTAAGGCTTCCCTTTTCTGCGAAGAAAGGTTTAAGGTTAGTTGTCACTTCAGACATGTACAATGGCCAGCCATTTCTGACAAATTTCAGCCTGGTCGAAATACGTTGAAGGAGTATGGTAGATATTGGTTTAGAAGCTTGTAGAAGATTTACATAGACTTTGATTTCCTCAACTAATTAGATTGTTTCATGGTCTAGAGGTTCCAGTGGATTTATTGACAGTGTGTCTGCTACAACAAGAGTCTTGCCTTGTCTGTATTCTGCTTGAAGATTGTACCTCATCATGTGTAAAAGGAGTCACTGACATCGTATTTGTACTTGATCCAGGTCTTTGCAATTTATCAGCAGTACCAAGGGTTTATGGTCTGTACAGAGTGTAAATCATTCTAGCCCATAGAGATATTTTGAGAATTTTTCACAAGCCCAAACAGCAGCTAGACATTTCTTTTCTATCTGAGCATATCGAGTCTCAGCTTCTGTTAGCATTCTTGAGTAATAGGCCACTGGTTTCGACTCTCCATCATGATTTTGGAGTAGTACTCCTCCAACGCCATAACTGTTGGCATCAGCACTCACCACGGTCTGCCGATTAACTTCATAGTAAGCGAGTACTGTTGAGAAGGACTTTTCTTGGCTTGTACTCCAGCACTATGTGCTGTCGGCTTTCAAAAGTACATTTAATGGGTGTTGTTTTTCTGCAAAATTTGGCAAGAAGCATCCTAAATAATGTACCATGCCCAAAAATCTTTTTAGTCCTGTGATGGAGTGTGGAGGTTTGATTGCAGAAATGGCTTCTACTTTCTTAGGATCTGGACTCACACCATGCTCATTTATGCAGTGTCCAAGATATGTAAGGGCTTTCTGGCATAAGATGCATTTGCTGTTGTTGAGTCTTAACCCTGCTGCCTTAACTGTTGTTAAGACTTTGGCCAATCTTTCATCATGTTCTGCCATTATTTGGGGTAGCAGTGGAACTGATATTGTTCTGGCAGTGTGAATAGCATAAGATACAGCCCCTTCTTTGAGCCTCATCTGTACTGGTGGTGTCTTCAAAGTTCCAACTGTGTCAGGAATTTCTGTGGAAAGCTCATCTTAATGTTGCACCAACCCCATCATAGTTGCAATGTCTCGGCTTAGGAGGTTATTAGTCTTTGCACAGATCACATAGACCTTAAAGTCATAGTAGTTGTCTCTATAGCAGGTTCTTGCTATGAAATATCCCATGCAATTTAGATTGTGTCCTCTAGGACCAGTTAAAACTGCTGTTGTTTGCTGGAGACTAGGTGGGTTAGAAAAAGACTTGTAAACAGACTCAGAAATTATGCTGAAATCCTCACCAGTGACTATTTTAAACTTTGTTGAGAGCCCACTGATTTGTAGTGATACTTCCCAAGGATCTGTGGAATTTTCTACTTGTGTGGCTGGACCCAGAAAAAATTGTTCTTGACTTTTCTGCTGCTGCAGTTTTACTCACCATTCTAGTGTGGCACACAGTGGCAAAATGACCTATCTTCTTATATTTGTGGCATTCTGCAGCCTTTGCAGGACAGACTGCTCTTTGTGTATGCCCTTTCCCACAACTTGTGCATCTAGGGATTTTTATTTGAGCATTAGATGTTTGGCTGTTTATTTATTTCTGGTATTTTGGAGTTTGGGGTTTCCATTTCTGCAGGGGTTTCTTGGCTATTTCTTGCAGCCCTTTTAAAGCACCTTGGTCTTGGACCTGGCCTTTTATAAGCTCTGAGTTTCTTATCATCTCCACAGCCTTCTCCAAAGTGAGATTGGATTCCATCTGCAGCTTCTGGGACAGGTCTTCATCCAAAATTCCCACTACCAATCTGTCTCTGAGCATTTCACTCCTGGTGTTACCAAAAGCACATTCATCAGCATTCTTATACAACCATCTTATGCAGGCCTCTGCAGATTCCCCTGGTTTCTGATGTCTCTGGTGAAAGCATGTCCTCTCATGAATGAGATTTTTCTTTGACACAAAAATATTCATCAAATTTCCCCAGGACTAGGAGAGTCATCCTGGTCCTCTGCAGCACCAAACTCAAATGATTTAAATATCTGCTCTGCTTGCTGGCCCATGGCATAAATCAAGGAGCATACCTGAATTTTTTCCTTCTCTTCATCCAGTTTTGTAGCAATGCGGTATCTGGAAAACCTCTGCTTCCAATCTAGCCATGCTGCAGGCCTGGTGAAATCAAAGGCCTCTGGTGGGGAAAACTTTGCCATTGCCTTCCTTTGTTTTCCTCAGTTGTCCCAGGAGCTCTGCTACTCTGGAGACACTATGAGGATATCTTAACTTCTGACACCATGTTATACTGATCAGGATGAGACCGGGGATAAAATAAGAGCTTCTTTATTTAATAATTCTTACACATTAAAACATCTGAGCTTATTCAGTGCTAGGCCTCAACCAACACACACAACACTGACTAACTAACTTCGGTAACTAAATCAGTCTAGCTCCCCCTAGGGTGTGTAATACCCTAGAGCAGTGGTTCCCAACAGGGGGGCCGCGAAGTAATCCAGAGGGGGCCGTGAACAGTAAAGAAATGAATTATTTTTTTTTAAAAAAAGTCTTCACTCCTTCTACACTGTCTGCTTTCCACTGCCGCTGCAGATGACACCTCCCCCTTGCTCCAAACAAGAGGGGAGGCCTTTTCTGAAGCTCCAGAGCGTCTTTCAGGTGCACTAAAGGCAGGCATCTGCCTATAAAATACATGGCAGATGCCAAAGGAGGCTGAGGGTGGAGCTACCAGGAAGAGGGGATTACTATCACTGATTCCTGTCTCCTTGCACTGCCGCTACTGGCAATGCCCTTACTTAGAATGAGAGGAGAAGGCTTTTTGTGAAGCAAAAAGAAGCAAGCCTGCAAAGAAAGGCTGCTTTCCCACTTCCTTCCTGGCAGCCAGCCTGCCTCCCTGGGGGGAGGGGGTCACAAAAAAATTTCAGCTTATAAAAGGGGTCCCGTGCTCATAAAGGTTGGGAACCACTGCCCTAGAGAAAGGTAACTCTTTGCTCTGCATCTAACTTAGAGACACATTTCACTACATCTACTGTAATCCCCAGTGAGGTGTCAACGTGTGCCACAACTTCTTGGGATTGGTTTCAGTTGATGCGGCCTGATGAGATGGACAAGGTGCTTGAGATGATGTGGCCAGCAATATGTCCTCTCAACCCTTGCCCTTCTTGGCTTATTAAAGCTTGCCGAGGCGGTATGACCAAGTGGACCCAGGGTGTGGTCAATGTATCTTTGTGAGAGGGAGTGGTTCCAGTCACCCTGAAAAAAGCAGTGATCTGGCCACTCCTGAAAAAGCCCACCCTGGACCCATTGGTTTGTGACAACTACCGCCCAGTTGCAAATGCTTCATTTTTAGGAAAGGTGATCGAGAGGGTTGGGGCATAGCAATTACAAGTAATCTTGGATGAAAAATATTATCTTGACCCATTCCAGTTTGGGTTCAGGCCTGGTTATGGGACTGAATGAGCCTTGGTTGCCCTGATGGATGACCTTTATTGGGAGAAAGACAGAGGGAGTGTAACCCTGTTATTCTTACTTGATGTCTCAGTGCCTTTTGATACCACTGACCATGGTATCCTTCTGCGCCAACTTGGTGAGATGGGTATCAGCAGCACCATTTTACATAGGTTCCAATCCTATCTCCAGGGTCGTTTTCAGAGAATAGCATTGGGTGATTGTCCTCGGCCCCCTGGCAGTTGTGCTATGGGGTGCTGCAGGGTACTATTTTGTCCCCCATGCTGTTTAACAACTATAAGGAGCCCTTGGGAGCAGTTATCAGGAGATTTGGGACAAGGTGTCAACAGTACGCTGGCGATACCCAGCTCTTTTTCTCTGTAACATCTGAATTGGAAGAGGCCATTCAAGCCCTGGACCACTGCCTGGATTCTGTGGTGAGCTGGATGAGGGCCAATAAACTGAGTCTGAATCCTAGCAAGATGGAGGCACTGTGAGTTGGTGATTCCCAGGTTGAGATAATTGGTTAATTGTCTGCTTCGGATGGGGTTGTAGTCTGGGGGTGGTCCTGGATCCATCTTTCTCACTAGAGGTCCAGGTGACTTTAGTGACTAGGAGTACCTTTTACCAGCTTTGGCTGGTAAGACAGCTGCAGTCGTTTCTGGAACAGGATAGCCTGACCACTGTTGTCCATGCACTGGTAAGGTCCAGGCTGGATTACTGTAATGCACTCTATATGGGGCTGCCCTTCAGGTTGGTCTGGAAGCTGCAGCTGGTGGAAACTGCAGCAGCACAACTGCTCTCTGGAGCAGAGTATCACCAACGTGTTACCTGACTGCTGAAAGAGTTGCAGTGGCTGCCCATTAGCTACCATGTCAAGGTTCTGGTTTTAGTGTACAAAGTCCTAAGCAAGCTGGGACCAGATACATGAAAGTTTGTCTTACCCATTATATACCCAGTCAATCATTGCACTCTGCAGGTGAGGGCCTCCTGCAGATACCATCTTATCAGGAGGACCATTCTGCACAACATAGGAAGCGGACATTTAGCTTTGTGGCACCAACACTTTGGAATTCCTTCTCTCTAAGTGACAGGCATCATCCATGTTATCTTTCAGCACCTTTCCTCTTTCAACATGCTTTTTAAGTAGAAGACTTATCCCAGTCTGCATCTGTGCTGGAATTGTTTCTTAATATGTTTTTAAAGTTATATTTTAAATATGTTTTTAAATTTTTAATATGTTTTAAAGATTTTTTTAAAACAAAACATCATTTAAAACATTTTTTTAAAGCTTTAAGAACATTTTTTTTAAAAGAAGGTTTAAAAATATATTAAAAAGAAATTCCAACACAGATGCAGACTGGGATAATGTCTCTACTTAAAAGGATTGCTGAAAGAGGAAGGTCTTCAATAGGTGCTGAAAAGATAACAGAGATGGTAATAAAGGTGGCAGTCCAGGTTTGTGGCTAAGAGAAGCAGTAACAAAAAACCAAGACTATCAGTTTGAGGTAGAGATGGACTGAGAAGACTAATTCCATCCTGCTTCAGTTTTGCTGGCACTCATCATTGGCCTGTTCTGACCTGTTTTGTTCTGATTTTTTAAATGAATATATAAAAAATCCACATTTAAATTGTATGGATTTTGTATGCACTTTTAATGTAAAATACACATTTGTATGTATACATTTTTCAATAAAATATGCATTTGGTACGTAAAATATGTATTTTTGTGCACACTTCTTGAACACCAAAATGACATTACAAAATCCAGATAAGTGCATAATCTGTATTCTTATTTATTTATATTAAAATATCTTTTTTATTTAATTAATCAAAACATATAATTCAATAACATATTAGAAAGAAAGAAAGAAAGAAAGAAAGAAAGAAAGAAAGAAAGAAAGAAAGAAAGAAAGAAAGAAAAAGAATGCAATTGTTATGTTCTGATCTACAACCAGAGTTGTGTTGTGATCCACAAGCAGGTTCAGGAGTGTCAGACTGAATCAGCTCTTTGCAAAAAGCAGGCCAAATGAATTCCAAATCTATCCCTAGTTTGAAGCAGAGAGAGAAAGAGAAAGTTGCTCTCTGCAAGAATCTAATGTTGCTGTATGTCTGATGTCGTGGCAACAGACTTTGGTGTCTGTTGGGGTTTAAATGTACTTCCACCTGTGCTCAACCTGTATATTTTAAAATGAACACAAACATCAATTATATTGCATATAACAATACCTATCTGGTGCATATAAAAATCCTATCTGGATTTTTGAATCCAGTTAAATAATTCAGTACTGAGAGTAAGCAAATGTAAAAATGGTAAGCAAACAGTTGTGTATTTTCAGTTCTCAGTTAGGCTGTTGCTGAGATGAGGGTGGTGGTGGAATCCTATAAAAACAGCTGAGAGGGAAGAGGTCATGCTGACATTACTGCACAAAGGAATCTTGCTTAGTGAGACTCAGGGTCCATGACTAGCATCTTCTTAGATCACCATTTGCAGAGAATAAGGAATAGAACACAGTTTGTTAGAAGTTTACCATCTTTAATCAAACAAAGCAAATTCTGTTCCTGCATGGCATCCTAAGTGTTGTAGGCTGCAATCCTATGAAAATGATCCTTTGATTAATCCCCACTGAGCAGTATGGAACTCACTTCAAAGTGAGTGAACACATAAAGCGGGGTGGGGAACCACTTTGGTCTGGTGAGCCAGATCCAAAGTGGCCACCTCTCTGGGATCTACTTTTGATAGGTGGGTGGGTTCACCCACCTGTCAGTCACCTAACATTGCAATATCAGTTGGATGTATATCCATTTTCACAGTAGTGTAGTGGCAAATTCAGAAGCAATAGTCATGTCACACCCCCTTATAGCCATGCCCCCTTTTCCACTTTCCCTTGTCTCCTTTGCTCTCCCTATCCTCTCTGGAGACCACACTCCATTACAATACACTTTCCTAGCAGCCAGTCAGCATGAAAGTGGAGGCTGTGTGTTAGCTACTGAGAAGACTCTTCTAGTGGCTGAGTAACCTCCTTTCACTCTGATTAGCTCTAAGCAGCACGAAAGAACAAGGACTCATCTTAGCATCTAATACGCTCCCTTTTTCATGCTGATTGGCTCATACATAGGGGTCTGGCTGGTACCCTGCTCCCCAAAACATAATTGGTCTCCGACTTCCTATGACTCCTGTACTTTCAGCAGGGATTAGCTCCACTTGGGAACTCCAGAGTGGGCTGATCCTAGCAGGGCTTGCATTCAGTGATTAATCTGAACAGTGCTGAATGTAAGCCCTGCTGACAAGGAACAATCAAGGGTATGTTCATGCATTCTTGGCTGTTTCTTGGCAGCTACCACTTTACCTGCTCCATACAGAAGTGCAAATAACAGAAAGGCATGATCAGTCAAAAACAGCCACACCAGCTAAATTGGCCAGCTGCTGGGCCTAATTTGGCCCATAAGCCAGAGGTTCCCCACCCTGAAGTATAGAATTGTGCCATCAGAGAAAGAAAGGGACAGCTTCTATATTCTATATTTATTACAAGTTCACTGAGACAGATGATATCAGCACACTGTTGTCAGAAAATTTATTAGCAAACAACAATCTATTGCTTGGATTTTGTTTTATACTTCCTCCTCCATCTGTTTTCCATCACAAAGATTCTGGAAAAGTTTACATAAATGAGTTGTAATATAACTTGTGACATGCCAGCCTGTCATAATCTTGACAATGGTCCAGTTTCTATAGTGCTCAGAAGCTAGAGAAAACAGTGGCTTACCGAGCCCCTAATGAGCTGCCATATGTGGCTAGTGGACTATATGCAGCTTGGTCACTCCCAAGTTCTGCGGGCCTGATTTGGAGGAAGAAAGTGGGGAACTGATATTAAAAATCATAATACAAGGCTAGAACCCTCACAAAGGATATCCAGTGTTCTAAGACTAGATGAAAATAGTCTGTGCGCAGCGATTCTTGAGGATCATTCCAAGGCTGTGACCAAGTCCAGAATGTCATGGCCCACTTCTAGCTGTGAATAGATCACCAGGATCATGTTATACCAGTGGCTAACATTTAAGAAACAATTATAGGTACTAGTTCTGATCCTTGAGCTTTTGATGGTTGGAAAGCTAAACGGAAATATTTTTCAGCCTAAGGGCCACATTTTCTCATGGGTAGTCTTCCAGAGGCCACATGCCAGTGGGAGATGGGGCCAGAGGCAAAGGTGGGCAGGACTAGAGACAAAGTGAGAGGACTAGTGGATATGATTCTTAACCTTGACACAGCAGGCTACATTCCAGCCACACAAGTCAGCCTTTTCTACAGACAGATATTCCTTCATCCTCCATCCAGGCAAGCAAGAGGCAGTATCACAGGACACATTCCAGCCATGCAAAGGCACTCAAGGAGGGTGTGGAGCAGGGTGTGGTGAAGGGGTGTGGCCCAGGAAGGGAGCATGGCACAGGAGAGCCTGGAGAGCCAGATGGAGGGGTCTGAAGGGTCACATTTGGTTCCCAGGTCTGAGATTCCCCACCCCTGGGTTAGGCACTGCACATCCCAGGGAAGTGAAGTGCACACAGAATTCCAGCCTTAGAGACCACACCTATTTCTCTGTGTCCTTTAGCAGTCTCAGAAGTTAAACCTAGAGCTCTCTCTTCACTGCAGACTTTGTGACATATCTGTACAGTGAGAGACTGTTGGGCTACTTTGTACAATCAGTTTTTCCATGGCCAGTTCTGCCATGCATCTAGCCATGAGGTAGGGTGAGGAATGAGTGAATGTGAATCAGGGCTGAAAAAAGAGCAGCTGCAACCACAGAAATGACTGCTGACTATCTCCATATATGGCTATGTTCAAGATATGGCCAAGTGAATTTTTGAGCTGGTGAGTGTAGACTATTCATCAATAACACCAGTACATTATACAGTTAATGCTAAGTGCATCCTAGCCATATTGATGTTCATGGGTAGGACAGACAGATATATGGCACAGGTGAGTATGCAGTTCCATCAGGATCCCAGAGTTTCAGACAGGGATCTTTCCCAGCTTAAGCTTAAGGTGAAGAAACATCTTCACATGTTCACATCTGCAAATTAAACCTGGGGTGAAGTATGCAAAACAGATATTCTACCATGAGCTATTAACCCTTATTGCAAAGATAACATGGAGACTGGCCCTTAGCAGACACTGTCTTCATTGGTTAAGGTTTTTTGCACTTACACAATCTAAAAATGTTTTTTTTAATAAAAATTAAATTAAATTAAAGCTCTTAGACATCTGATGAATGAATAGTATTCCACAGTAGATGCTGGTTACCACACTGCATTGTACAATCAAGGGCAGGCAAAAGAGAATGGTAGACAAAACTGTATGTCACTGTGTGGTGTCTATAAATACGATGGTCTGAAGTTGTGATTAACACTCACATGCTAATGTACTGTCACCAAGATGGAACTCATTTGAAGGCTGAACTTTTCCTTAAGAACATAAGAAGAGCCTGCTGGATCAGGCCAGTGGCCCATCTAGTCCAGCATCCTGTTCTCACAGTGGCCAACCAGGTGCCTGGGGGAAGCCCGCAAGCAGGACCCGAGTGCAAGAACACTCTCCCCCCCTGAGGCTTCCGGCAACTGGTTTTCAGAAGCATGCTGCCTCTGACTAGGGTGGCACAGCACAGCCATCACGGCTAGTAGCCATTGATAGCCCTGTCCTCCATGAATTTGTCTAATCTTCTTTTAAAGCCATCCAAGCTGGTGGCCATTACTGCATCTTGTGGGAGCAAATTCCATAGTTTAACTATGCGCTGAGTAAAGAAGTACTTCCTTTTGTCTGTCCTGAATCTTCCAACATTCAGCTTCTTTGAATGTCCACGAGTTCTAGTATTATGAGAGAGGGAGAAGAACTTTTCTCTATCCACTTTCTCAATGCCATGCATAATTTTATACACTTCTATCATGTCTCCTCTGACCCGCCTTTTCTCTAAACTAAAAAGCCCCAAATGCTGCAACCTTTCCTCGTAAGGGAGTCACTCCATCCCCTTGATCATTCTGGTTGCCCTCTTCTGAACCTTTTCCAACTCTATAATATCCTTTTTGAGATGAGGCAACCAGAACTGTACACAGTATTCCAAATGCGGCCGCACCATAGATTTATACAACGGCATTATGATATCGGCTGTTTTATTTTCAATACCTTTCCTAATTATCGCTAGCATGGAATTTGCCTTTTTCACAGCTGCCACACACTGGGTCGACATTTTCATCGTGCTGTCCACTACAACCCCGAGGTCTCTCTCCTGGTCGGTCACCGCCAGTTCAGACCCCATGAGCGTATATGTGAAATTAAGATTTTTTGCTCCAATATGCATAATTTTACACTTGTTTATATTGAATTGCATTTGCCATTTTTCTGCCCATTCACTCAGTTTGGAGAGGTCTTTTTGGAGCTCTTCGCAATCCCTTTTTGTTTTAACAACCCTGAACAATTTAGTGTCATCAGCAAACTTGGCCACTTCACTGCTCACTCCTAATTCTAGGTCATTAATGAACAAGTTGAAAAGTACAGGTCCCAATACCGATCCTTGAGGGACTCCACTTTCTACAGCCCTCCATTGGGAGAACTGTCCGTTTATTCCTACTCTCTGCTTTCTGCTTCTTAACCAATTCCTTATCCACAAGAGGACCTCTCCTCTTATTCCATGACTGCTAAGCTTCCTCAGAAGCCTTTGGTGAGGTACCTTGTCAAACGCTTTTTGAAAGTCTAAGTACACTATGTCCACTGGATCACCTCTATCTATATGCTTGTTGACGCTCTCAAAGAATTCTAATAGGTTACTGAGACAGGACTTTCCCTTGCAGAAGCCATGCTGGCTCTGCTTCAGCAAGGCTTGTTCTTCTATGTGCTTAGTTAATCTAGCTTTAATCATACTTTCTACCAGTTTTCCAGGGACAGAAGTTAAGCTAACTGGCCTGTAATTTCCGGGATCCCCTCTGGATCCCTTTTTGAAGATTGGCGTTACATTTGCCACTTTCCAGTCCTCAGGCACGGAGGAGGACCCAAGGGACAAGTTACATATTTTAGTTAGCAAATCAGCAATTTCACATTTGAGTTCTTTGAGAACTCTCGGGTGGATACCTGATGCTTTCAGGTAATGTATATGCTGTAATCTGTACACATAAATGAAAATCAATAAGGAATTAATGGAAAGAAAATGCCTTAGGGAGTTTTGGGTACCACACAGAAGATTCTTACAAGGAAGCAAAACAAATAGTTGAAGTAAATGGATAAAAGGAGTGGATTGTATTGCAGAAGAAGCTGATCAGGAACTAGCAAAGTCTTTTATATGATGCTTATCTTGGACGTGCTGCAGACAAGCTTCTGATGAGTTTTCACTCTATCAGGGTTAAAAAAAGAGAGCCCCTACCCCAAGAAAATGTGCAAGAAACATCCAAGCTGGAATAACTCACCTCGTTACAACAAAAGGTCTATAGATCTTACCTTTATCAGAGCTACAGAAAATAAATTTTCAAAGAACTGGGCATCACACATGATGGATGTAATGAACTACACAAATACATTTTCAGCAAAAGGACACTGCAATTTCCTGTCTAGGTTCTATACTGTAAAAGCACTTGATATTAATTTCCAGAAAGCAAAAAGAATGTTTGTCTGAACCATTTCCCACCGAATCTTTCAGACTAATAGTTTCTGCAACTGTTGTTAGATTGAAAACTAAAGTGCAACAACAAACTTACCCAGCCACCTTCCTCCCGCATAATAATTTACTAAAGTGTTTCTTTCTGGTTTCTGTGAATGCATGTAGGAGAGCAGATCTAATCCAAATGATGATGATGATTTCAATTTATACATTAAATATCAAGAGCGTTTTTTTGGGAGGGGGTCAGTTTACAATTATAGTTTTTATTCTACTTGCTAGGTTGCCTAAAGTCCCAACTGCATGTTATATGCACATGAATGTAAGCAAAAAAAGCCAGATGGTTGATTTTCCTAGGAAAAAGCAGTTTTAGGATGCAGCAATTTAAAGTGGAAAAACTGTGGGGGAGGGAGGGATAGTGGTGTTTAACCCTGTCTCTATCTCACTCCTTCCAAATCTCCTCCCACGGCTGCTTTCCTCTCCATTCCACAAAGACATGGATGATATCTTTGGCCAAATCCTGCATATTGGAGCAGAGCACCCTTGTCCTGCGCACTCATCTAGCAGCAGTAGCACTCTCATCGGTGGCAAAAGGCTCCCAATGGGTGGGTGGAGTGTCTGGGAGCCATCATTTATGATTCTCCACAATGTCCTGGAGTGATGCTATCTTGGAATATTGTGGAAAATCACAGTAGTGGGCTGACACCGTAAACAAATGGTTTCAGGGGCCCTAGGCAGTCTTAAATTCCCAGCAACTGCCCAAGGGTGCTGGGTGCTGACCCCAGGCCTGCAACTGCATGTGGCAGGAGTTTTTATTACTACTACTACTACCATTATTATTATTATTATTATTATTATTATGATTAATGAATTGCTTCCTATGAAACATCTCAAACTGATTTCATAATATAATAAAAATATAAAACAATTTCACACATACAAAAAAATTAAAAACCATTACATACATAAAAACACTTAAAACCAATTACATAGATAAAATCAGTTTTATACCCAATACAGATACCGAGTGGGATACAAATCTCCACTTCAAAGGGTTGTTGAAAGAGGAATGTTTTCCACAGACCCTGAAAACACACTAGAGATAGGGCCTGTCTGATATGTAATGGCAGGGGTTACAAAGGGTAGGTGCTGCTGCCACACTAAAGGCCTTATTCTGACAACGTGCAGTATGGACCTATGGATAAGATGGTATCTGAAGGATGCCCTTTCCAGCAGAGTGCAATGATCAGTTGGGGATGAGACTACCTTTCAGGTATTCTGGTCCCAAGTTGCATAGAGCTTTATAACCAGTACCAGTGCCTTGAACTTAACCTGGTAGCAACCAGGCAGGCAGTGCAATTCTTTCAACAGTGGGATAATATGATGGCAGTATTCTGCCCCAGTAAGCAATTGAACTGCTGTATTCTCCATGAGATGCACTTCTGGTTCAACCTCAGTGGCACCCGCACATAGTGTGCATTAGAGCAATTCAGTATGGAAGTTACTAGTGCATGGATGCCAGTGGTCAGGTTATCCTGGTCCTAGAAACAGCCATAGCTGTCTAAACAGCCAAAAGTTGTAAAAGGCACTTCTAGCACTGAGGGTCACCTGGGCCTCTAGTGACAGAGATGGATCCAGAAGCATCCCAGACTACAAACCTGCTCCTCTGGGGGAGTATGACTCCATCCAAAGCAATTGACCAATTCTATGGACTTGGGAACTGCCCACCGACAGTGCCTCTGTCTTGCCAAGATTCAGAGTTAGTGTTTGCCCCTCATCCAGCCCACCATTAAATTCACTAATAGGCAAAAAAAAAGGTTTAAGAATGTACCTATAGACCACAGATATTTCTATCAAACTTTAAAAAGCAGGGAAATTGGGCAGCTATAGTGAATGCACCAGGGGAGCAGGAGACCCGACCTCCTCTCTGAGATATTGTACTGCCCTACACATTTGTCAGAATGCAAACATAATTTGGGATGGTCTTCCACAGTCCAATCCACTTCCTGTGTAGCTTGGAAGAATTTGGTAACGTGGCTCTGAGCATATGGTACAGTAGCCTCTTGACCAGAGTATAGGTTGCGCATCAGGACAATCAGATGCTGTGGCACCCCCATTTCTTTTAAAGCATTCCATAGTTTTTCCTGATCTAGAAATGTAGAGAACTGAATAACATTGGAAAAATGAGAAACTGAGAGAACCAAAAATGACAGATCTTTCCATCCCTACTTTCAGGACAACCAGGACCACTCTCTCCTAAAGGATGTGTTGATCACACCCTGGATCCACTTAGTCATTCAAGAAGACATATTGCTGACCACATCATCACAAGCACCTTGTCTATGTCATCAGGCCACATCAATTGAAACTGATCCCTTCGTGTTGCAGCAGACGTTGCTCTGGACACCTCACTGGAGGCTACAATGAAAGTAGATGCAGCATCAAGATTGCTATGGAGGCAAGCTATTTTACCCTCAAAGTGTCTTTCAAGTAAGTCGTAATGGGCTTCTGAAGGGTCTAAAACTCCATTCCCTGGGGTACACGTTAACACATCCTGGACAATACAAAAAAAGTTCTACTTGAGGATGCACTGGAGAAAGAGAAGTGAGCCATTGTTGCCACCCTTTGCCATGATTATCTGCTCTCATCTGTGTTTGGTTGGCTTTGCAGTGTGTCTTTCATCACTTGTGCTCTAGCCATCATCCAGCTTGTTTCATTGTTTCACCTTCTGTAGGTTTCTGGTACGCCAAGGGGCAAAACAACCTCCACAGAAGGTGCTTCAGAGAGACTGCTCAGGTGCAACCATGTCATGATTTTTACAAGCAGCAGTGAATTAGTGTACAATCTGAAAGTTAAGCCTAAGCATCCACTGCAATATTACCTAGGTTGCTGGTGTGCCCTTTTTGATTGGTGAAGTGCAGCTGCTCAGGATTGTAAATTGTTTTGGCCTGGCCCTGTGCCATCACTTTTTTAACTAGTGTCAAAAGGGGTCAAGTATATGAGACCTAAACTGTTACCCAGGATTAAAATAAAATTTCATCATACTTTAGTTTAAAACACTTGGCTGAGAAAGAATATGTGGCCTTTTGCCATTTGTCCCTGAGAACCATAGACTAGCGCTAAATCTTTCCACCAAATTGCATTACAGAAGGTTCCGACCTTCCTGTTTCCTCTAATTAACTCAGCTTAATTAAAAGCAAATTTTCAGTCACCTCTTTTTGGACTATAGGAAGTGCCTCGGGCAGAATACCTTTGAGGAAAGATCCCTTTTTTATCTCTTTCCTTCCACAGCAATCCCAATTAAAAGAGTACTTGAATAACTTTCATTCTCAAGTAAGCCTCCTGGCACCAAGAAATCCCTCAGGAGATGAGAGTAGGACAAGAAAATGGTGGGGGCTGAGGCAGCATATATTCCTGCAAGACACGTAGATAATCAGCTTAATTTCGGGAACATGGGAAGCAAGGAACAAGAAAACCCAAGTTCATAGAATCATAGAATAGTAGAGTTGGAAGGGGCCTACAAGGCCATCAATGCAGGAATCCAAATCAAAGTTCTCTTACTACAATCAGGAATTTAGCATTTTTTAATCTGGACTTTACCCTGAACTCCATTTTGACAAGGGCCAGTTAATATATGCACGTTCTTCATTATTTATTTATTGAATGCATCATCCAATGATAATGATTTACATGGCTGAGTCAATGGATCTAACAACATACATAGAACTTTTATATTAACTCAAACACAGTGCTTTTCAGAGGAGACAGATCACACATTTTTCTCTGACTCCTCAATGTAGATGAACATGCACAACAAATGTGTAAAGGGAGAAGAGGGACTATACCCTCCAGACCCACCTCAAAGTGTCCCCATCACCCTCAATAACTGGGTAACCAGAACAGTGTCTTTAAAGGAATACCTGCACATATTGCTGCTCTCCACACAATTAGGAACCCTGATCACATGGGGCTCTCAATGGGGTGAAGACTCTAAATGAAAAGTACAGTACAAGGTTCAACTGATGTGTAATCAAGTGATGAAAAAAGTCAAGTGATGTATATAATTGTGAGAGCTATTAATTTCCCGGGGGGGGGGAGAATATCTATTTGATTTTGAACAGTGGCGTCACTAGGGTTGGTGTCACCTGGTGCGGCCCGCAGCGCCTTCTCTCTGACTCCGAGCGATCGTGTGTGCAGCGGAGTGTGTGGCAGAGCATGCGTGTGCGGCCAAACGACAGGGCCCGGGAGTGCGCCGCCACCTCGTTGTCTGCCACCGCTTCCACCTCCTAACAGCCGAGGAAGGCAGCCGGCGCACCACACGAAGACTCTCGTTGGTGTCTAGGCAGTGTCGGGGGGGGGCGGCTCTGGGTGTCACCCCCGTCTGGTGGTGTCATCCGGTGCGGCCCACACTTGCTGCACCCCCCTAGTGACGCCCCTGATTTTGAGAGCCAAATCCAACAGTTGTGTGTGTGTTTTAATTGTGTGGATATGGGAAGTTCAGAAGCCTTTCTTACACATATAATGACTTGTAGAAAACAAATCAGACTTGAACTTGTTCCTGGAATAACTTGTGGCTAAGTTCATAAGTTTAAACAAGATTTCGTCTTCATTCCATCTTATCTTTATCTGGAAGCATATATGTTTATGGAAAAAAAGAGCCATACACCCAGGTGCCCTTCAAGATATTTGGAATTTCCCAGCCCTGACAACAAGCCTACAGGGTACAGAAGGAGGATCTGTGAACACTAGTTTCCTCTTGTCTTGTTGTACTGCAACTCATTCATTATTATCAAATGTTCACTTCATATGTCTGGTTTGAAGTAAGAGGGGGCTGGTTCAGGTTCAGACTAGCAGACTTGGCCCTACTCCCGGGACTACGACCTGGGAGACCAGGGTTCGAATCCCCACACAGCCATGAAGCTCACTGGGTGACCTTGAGCCAGTTACTGCCTCTCAGCCTCAGAGGGAGGCAATGGTAAACCCCCTCTGAATAACACTTACCATGAAAACCCTATTTATAGGGTTGCCATAAGTCAGAATCAACTTGAAGGCAGTCTGTTTCCATTTTCATGGCAGGGGAAACACAGCAGTGAAGTTGGGGAAAGGACTAGAACTCTGCATACCACCACCTTCCCATTCCATCAAATTCAATGGATCTTTTAGTATTCAAGAAAGAGCAAATAGAATCATGCCCTATATACTTAGTACATTTAGATGGCAATCCTACCCACACATACCTCGGAATGAGTCCTTTCAAACTCAAGGGGGTCTACTTCTAAGTAGACATGTATAGGATTACACTGTGATTTAGCACATTTATATGCTAGCTTCCTTCCATCATGATACTCATATGTGGGGTTTGCAGGTTGCTTCCTATGGCACTAACCAGATCAAAACCTGCTTAGCTTCAGTAAAGTGGCTGCATCACGTGGTATCAGATGTCCCAAAGTTCCTCCTGCACAACCCACCAAAGATTATCAGGGGGCAGAAACAAAAATAAAAATGCTGAGATGTTTCCTCAGGATCACACAGGTTTCATCCAGGAAAGGAAAGCAGCCAGAGGTCAAGAAAGTGGAGGTGAACATTGTTCTATGTGTTTCAACAGTTTTTCAGCACTTGAATGGGAAAACTAAATTTATTTTTCAGAGAGGACAAATTGTTCAAAAAGACAGCCCTGGCCTGAAAAGGGCAAGAAAGTATACAGGACGGTAGAAAGTGACAGAAGACAGGTATAAGCACAAGATTTCCATATAGATGGAAGTTGTGTTCTCAGGAGTCCACAGAAATCTCAGATCAAACATAGAGCTTGCATGCAACTGAGTGAGGGGGCAGGAAATAAAGATATTCATCCAATAAAGAGAAGAAGAATAAATGTCAATTGGAATCCATGATAAGGTTTTCCTGTCACCGGGATGCATCTTCCCATCTCCACGTACAATCTGACCTTGCTATTGGATGCTGCCGCCTCTTTCTCCTTGAGATACAGAATACATAATGCAAGATTTGTTTAACTTCCACAGCTCTTCTAACAATAAGTTACAGAATGGCTTGTACTCACTTTCTCTGATCATGTCGGTTATCCATAAAGGTTTCAAATCCAGACAGAGAAGACTTTTCAACCAAATCCCATCCTGATCAAGGAAAGCATGAGGGGCAGAAAGACTTGCCTCTCTTACCCTTCCTTGCTCAGCAAAAGGACAGGAGAGAGAGGGATTAACAGCCATTAATCCCACCTTGGGCAATATGGCAATAAGGACATTTTCACATATTAACCTCTTCACCTTTGTGCTTTTTGTATGCCTGGATGAATGCTGTTAATCTGGGATAAAAACTAGGGTGCATTTTAGCCAAGGTAAAGTTTAGATTGTCATTTCAGCTGAGGGAAATTAAAATAAATAAAATACTCTGTTTTTAGTGTCATGTATGGAAAGTACCCTGAAAAGTATCCCTGATCTTGTACCCTCACACTATGCTCCTGAAAGGTACAAGTTTGAATTATATTTATTTGTGGTTTTTTTATTTGCACTTCCTTTATGTTACAAATAACTTAATAGATCACACTAGGAAATGCCAACCTAGAGATATATCATAATAGGCCCAGTGCTACAATTTCCTCACCTGCTTTATGTCCTATGGGAAAGAAAAATAGCCAAAGATCTTCTCATCTTCACCTTAGGAGCTTAATCAGGAAGAGCAAGAAATTGCTTCTGTGTCCCTGAAACCACAGCCTTGAAAATGACACACAAGAAGTAAATGTTCACATCTGGCTTGGAAGGAAAAATGACAAATACCCTCTGCTCTGTTGTGGTTATCAAACCACATGAAATAGACTAGTCAAGTATATGGGATGCCAGCATCTGGGCTTCAGTCCACGTTGTCGCACTGCTGCACTTCCAGGTACAATTTTAAAAGTTGTCTTTTTAGATATATACTCTGTCCTTTTGAGAACTGCTTTCAGAGCTGGGAGTAGAAGGTTAACCTGCTATCAAGACAGAAAGACCCCATAGATAGGCAGAGCAATCCAACTTGTTGGAGGCTGGCAGGAGCGAAGCCAGCAGAGGTGATGCTGGCTGCCGCTCGGAGGCCTCATGGAAGGGAGGATGCTAGCTGTGACAGCAGGGCGTGGTGGAAGGAAAGAAAGTGACTGCTTCCTCCCTCCACCCTTCTCCTGGTGTATCAGCTGTCACAATGGAGGGCCGTGGGAGGGAGCTGAACGGGACCTGAATATCGCATAAGTCCCTCCCCCACCTCTCCTCCGACAAGCCCCTTTCTCAGGGCTTCCGCCAGCTCCCCTTACACCAGGCTGGGCCTCCCCGGTGGACTTCTGGCTGAGTGAGGTTAGGAGCTTACGCAGGCATAGCCAGCAAAGCCTGGCTGAGCCAGAACCCAGCCACCTCAGCTGGAGTCCGCCATATCCAACTTTCCTCAGGCCAGTGTAAATAGCAGTTGGATTATGCCTTTAGAAAGGTTTACAAGCTAAGTGTATTTCTTTTCCAAGAGTCACGTGCTAAGGGATTCGTATCTTAAGGTTAGGGTTGCCATATTCCAGTTCCACAAATCCGGGCAGGTTAATTTGCATATTATGCAAATTATTTGCAAATTATTTGCATATTATGCAAATATTTGCATATTAATATTTGGATTGTCCAGTTGTTTTGTTTTTGTGCCTAGGAATTGCCACCAAAAACTGGGGAAAGATGTGAGAAATCTTTTTTTTTAAAGCAACATTTTCAGCCTTAAATGCCTAGACTCTAGTTTCCAACGCTATGGAGTATTTATTGATTGATTAAGAGAATTTATATCCTGCCCTTTTGCTGTTAAAAACAGAGCTCAGCACAGCTTACAAATATAATAAAAACAATAAAAATACACAATCAATATAAAAACATAATAAAAACATAAAATAGCAACAAACATAAAGTAAGTCAGGGCAGCAGCACGGTTAACCATAACATATACAATATATTTCAGAGATGTGGTGGGTGGAGAAAAACAAGCCAAAATGTTAGGAAAAGGAGTCTTTCACACCACATGCTCGGTTCTAAATACTGTTGCAGCAAGTTTTACAAGTTCCTCCAGTATTCCACTGGTGCAGGCACTCAGACATTCAAAGTATCTATATGTTTCTTAGGTTTTATAAAAGCAGAGCTTTGCTTAACTCAAAATTTCTCAACCACATCTACACAGGTTCCACCTCCATACTCAAAATGAAACTGGGCCTGGAAGTGTGCAACAACCCCACACATACCTTGCTAATTAGATTACCAATGCCAGGATGTCTGTCTTATCGACTACTCTCGCTCCCCCACACACACCGGGCATCATGAAAGACCCAGTCCTCAGAAAGAAAATAAATATCTGGTCCTCTTCAAAGTATTGATAAGCCTCTTGTTTTAATTGAAATAATAATTATAAATTCTTGTTCTTATCACTAATGGGAGTTAATTATCTTGCATGTGCTGCTGTTGCTTCTATGGCTGTAATGGAGTGAGGTTAAAGATAAGTGAAATGCAAATAGGAAAAAAAAACACAGAAGGCCGTAACACTTTCCTAAATGTAATACCATACCAACCACAACAAGATTCCTATGAGTAAGGCAAAAAACTAAGCATCTCACAACCAGTCAGGATTCCTAACCAAAAACCAAAAATATGATAAATGAAGAAATATGTATATAAGCATGACTATCAAATATATTTATTATTTACACAAACTGTAAAGATATTTATAGTGCAATCCTAAGTTTATTTATTCAGAAGCAAGTCCCAGCATATTCAGTGGGGCTTACTCAAACAGGGACAAAACTGCAACCTCAAGTGATAAGCAACTTCATTCACACAACCCAAAATTCCGAATCATGCCACTTTACACTGTTTTGCAACTGTTTATACTTGTTTTATGGTCATTGGATTTTAAATGGCTTTATTTCTTGTTGTGAGCTGCATTGGTTTCCAACCCTACCTCACAGGGGTGTTGGAAAGACTCCATACACGCACACGCACACACAGCAGATATATAAATACATACAGCCCATATAATAGTTTATTGTCAAACCAGTTGGTCATTGCAGAAAAACCAGTATTCGTTTTTAAAAAGCAGTATTACTTTCCTACAGAATAAAAACTGTAATACCTATGTAAGCCCTGCCTACTTGCTTTAAAATTGGACTGGAGACAGAAAGAGTTTGAACACAAACATAATTCTTTTTTACATTCACTTCAAAGTCCCATTGATTTTCAGCACATTCATAACCATGTCCACTCAAAGTAAGTCCTATTGAATTAAATGGGATTTACTTTGGGCATATGGGATTAGCATTGCTTTTACAAAAAGCAAGTATTGGGAAGGTTTTCAAAACACTGCCCAAGCTCTGACTCCTGCACACAAGAGGAAAAAAAACCTGAAATGTATATACTTACCCTATTTATGAGATTTTCAGATAAATGGGGGTGGGTAGGTGAAACCACCATTTTGTTTTCTAGACACTAGGTCAATGAAACTAAAACACAATCCCTGATTGGCTGCAATGCTGAACGGGCGGGGTTAAAGCTACAAAGTGCTATAGTACAGTACTGTTTAAAGAAAGATTTAACAGTCGAGGGGGTGGCTGACGTTTTTATCTATATCTCGAGAACCGGACCACCTAGAAACTTAAATTTTTTTTTAAATTAAAGCTGAGAATCCGGGCCACGTAAGGGGCTAGCCGGGCGCCGGGTGGCATGCATAGAATCCGGGTAAAACCCGGCTATCCGGGCAATATGGCAACCCTACTTAAGGTTGTCTTTATACAGTAATCTTTTCCATCTATGAGATTGTCATGTATGAGGCCTTAGTTAAGGAGTTTTCAGTAGCAAGGAATGAAGAACTACATGGTTAGAGGCTGGATATGAAATGAACCGTTTATTTATTCGTATTAATCCCTGATAATAGTTGTTTATTGTTGATAATGCCTGTACCCATATACTTCTGCCCACACATTGACATTAGAGACTTTCTTTGAATGTCCACCTTCTAGTTTGATGATGTAGGTAGCCACAAGGAGACAATGTTTTTCTGTAGCCGCCCCACAACTTTGGAATTCTCTCCCTTCAGATCCTTGTCGCGTTGCAGGGATTTCAAAAGGCTCTGAAATCTTTTTTTTTTATTAGTCCTCCAGGCATAAGATTATTATACTGGGTGGGGGGAGGACGTCTTGTTCACCAGTTGTGGGGGTCTTAAATGTTGTGAGCTGCTTTGGATGAACTTGCCCAGAGACATGGCTTTAAAATATCATTAAGTAAGTAAATAAGTAAATAAATGAATGATGTTCTTGGCGACATAAAAATACTGAACTTTATGGGTTATTTTCCTGATAAAGTTGTTCCATGTCCTACTGGTATTCAGCTGGTAGCTCTGGGCCCATAGGTTGGTTAGTCTCTGGCCTAAAATGGTTGTGCAAGGGTACCACCACCACATCTTTTCTCTTGAGGGTTGTTTTCAATCTGGAGAACAAGAAACACTAACAAACAGCTCTGAGATTATGATCTTTGCTAGTATTATATTTTTCTGGTACTGTTTAAAATGTGAGGTGTAAAAGGCACAGTGGTTATTGCCTGTGTTATCGTTTGTGCAGGGAAGGGCCATAACTCAGTGGCAGAGCATCTGCTTTGGATTCAGAAGGTGCCACATTCCATCCCTGACATCTCTAGGCAGGGCTGGGAGAGAACTCTGCTAGAAACCAAGTGGAGACAATACTGAGCTAGATGGACCAATGGTCTGACTGAGTATGGCAGCTTCCATGTCTCTATTTTCCCACTCTTTTTTAAAATAAAAAAAATGTTTAAAAAAGAAATAAACAGCAATTGGATGTATTGTGAAATTTGTCCAATAAATTAAAAGTTTTTTAAAAAATCAAAAGACGGGAAGTACTGGAGAGAAAGGGGAGTAAGTTGGGGGAAAGAGGAGAAAAAGAAGAAGGAAATGAGAAAGACAGATACGTAAATATGTAAAAGTGGGTCCCATGTTCCAGGGTGGGACTTAAGGTAGTTTCCAAGTCTGAGGAGATTTGAGGCTTATTATCTGACATTTAAACCTGGGATTCTTACTTTCACATTGATTAAGTAATCTTGGCCTTGCACTATGTGAAGGAAAAAATGGAATATGTACATCAGCAAAGCAAGTAGGTATGCGAATGAAAACATGGTTTCGGGCTTGGCCTCTTTAGCCACAGCTCCTCTCTCTCCCTCCGCTTTACCTCTTCTCTTAGCTCAGCTCCACCATCCCCAGCAAAGGTCTGCTCCCAAGACACACAGCAGGCAAGACAGCAGAGCCGGTTGCTTAGCAAATGGGCCCTTCTTCTCCCTCTTCTTTATCAATAAGCCTTGACTGTACTGGCAGTCTTTTTTGCCAGTTTGGGAGGGCAAGGGGCTCAGCCATTCTAAGGGGGGCTTTAGTAGCCTCTGCCTCCCCTCTTCTGTCATCCCTGCTGAAGTGGATAAGTGGCTGTTCTGTGGCAACATCTACACTATCCATTTACAGCACATGGCTTCCCTCCAAGGCTGCTAAAGTGCTGTACATGTGCTTTAAATGCATGGTGTGATTGTCATTTGTATAGCTTATGAAAATATTGTGCAAGCTGTACTAGTCTAAAGCCACTATTGATAGAGGTTTGTCTCCTTGCATGTTTTAAACAAACCACTGTTCATGAATTATTATATACATCTAAACACTTTTATTTTATTTTATTTTATTAAATATCCGTTATCTTTAACGCTTATAGTTGCTGTTCTTATAACAATCATTTTCTTTTCATACAAGCCTGGCAAACTGGGTAAGTCTCCCTTTAGAATGTAACTATGAACTTTAGCATCCCCACCTAGTACTACCAATTTTGCTATCTCTTTTGTCTTTGCATTTTTATTTGTTAGGGCAAAACAATTTAACACAACTTTGAGTGTGAGCTGAAACTTTTTCTATTTAAAATTGCCATCAGAACCATATTAATACAGCCATCATGAATTCATCAATATCGCTATAGCAACTTTATAGAAATGTAAGAGTCAGAATCTATGTTGTAAGTAGGTTAAATAATCTCACTGCATTTAATAAGGTAAGACATTCACATTATGTTTGTTTAACAAGGTGTTGAAGCTTTAGTCTTCCAAATAACAGACAATTGTAGTGCAAGTGGCATTAAGGTAGCCATGCAAATACAGTAATCTTAGTTTCCAAAAGCTGCCAGTATTTAGGATTTAAAACTAAAGAAGTCTTCAGGTAAGACACATGTAAACTAACAGCACAGTTCTATCCATGTTAACTCTGAAGTTTCCCCCCTCCTTTAATCATATTTGTTTCTGTTAACTCTGAAATATGTCATACTGAATTCAGATCAGACTTACTCCCAAGGAAGTATTCATATAATTGCAGGATTAATGCAGGTTGTTAGTTCAACTCATCTTGCCATGAGACAAAAGACCAAGATTCCCTGAAATTAGGACCATGCATGGGTTTGTATTACAGGATCTGCAGACTTTGTTAGCTGCTATAAAAAGACACAATCTCTAAGGTCCAAGCAGATAGGACCAACTGACTCTTCTTCTTCAGGGTATAAGGCCAGGGATTCAGTGTGTGTGTGTGGGGGAGAGGGATTGCCTTCAGCACCTACACCAGAAGCATTTCATCTACTGGAAGCACTTCTTCAAGAAAAGCCCATAGTGTGCTCAAGAACATTTCCTTGCCCTCCTCTGACTCAGAGGACTCCATCTCAAAAGCCCCAGTGCAACCTGGGTCTCCTCTGCTCTGTCAGAGTAAACGTCTGCTGGAGAAGTCTGGTCCCTTTTAAATGAAGAGGCACCTCTCAGTGAAGGCAGAGCTAGCTACTGAGCTGCAGCTCCTATAAAAGGTTTAGCATGGAAGTAACTGCTGCTGAAGCAACATCTGAGCTCTGCTCTTATGCAGTACTCACCCAGAGCCTTTCATGGAGCTGTCCAGCCTCACCTTAGAACAACAACATACAAGTAGCTCAATGTGAACTGAGACTATGAAACAGAAGCTTCTATTTAATCAGTTTCAAAGAAAAGGTGATAGTAGTGTAGTTATTTACACCCAGACTTTTACTGTGACCTGACTGGTTACATACAAAGAGAGCATCTGATTGGGCAATAATACCCAGTGCCTGCAGGAGGAAGGAGACCATCACCATCCAGGGAAGGAGAGCCATTGCTGCTGCTGTCTGCCAGCCTGCCTGCTCGCTGCTCTTGCTGCTGCTGCTGCTGCTGCTCAGCTACCACCACCACCCTCTCCCTGTTGGGCTTCTGCTTGGCAGGTGTCACACCTTGCAGGACCAGGCCTCAGGTACTAAGCCAGCTGCTGCTGATTTCCTCCACCTGTCCCTTGTCTGGAGGGGATACATAAGCTGGCTGGGTGAAATGCCTCCTGCTGGGTCCATGTGCCTGGGAGAGAGGACAGAGCCAAGTGGGGAGATTTGAGGGGGCCCCAATTAGTGTAGTGACGGGTCGAGGGAGATATAACGGTGTGAGGAGGACTTGCCAGGTAAGGGGAATGCGGCCCAGGCAGTTAACAGCTGAGCCTTCTTCCGGTCTTCCCTGCACCCGCAGGTTTGTTGGTTGCCCTATCAGCCAGCTCTTAGGCCTCCGGATGCTGCTTCTAAATGCCAGACTGGTGCATAATAAGGTATCTCTCATTCACGATTTAATTGTGGATGAGGCAGCCGATCTGGCATGCATAACCGAGACCTGGGTGGGTGAGCAGGGAGGAGTCAGTCTCTCCCAGCTATGTCCACCAGGGTACCTGGTTCAGCATCAGGGTAGACCTGAGGGTCGGGGAGGGGGGTTGCTGTGGTCTATAGGAGCTCCATCTCCCTTTGCAAGCACCCTGTCCATGTGACTACGGTCTGGAGTGTTTGCACCTTATGTTGGGTCAGCGGGACAGACTGGAGATTCTGTTGGTGTACCGCCCACCCCGCTGCCCAACAGACTCCCTAGCTGAGCTGATGGAGGTGGTCTCGGGTGTACTGTTGAGATCCCCCAGACTGTTGGTTGTGGGGGATGTCAACATCCATGCTGAGGCCACCTTATCTGGGGCGGCTCAGGATTTCATGGTCTCCATGACAACCATGGGACTGTCCCAATATGCCATTGGCCCAACACATGTAGCAGGGCATACTCTAGATTTGGTTTTTGCAACTGGACATGGAGTTGGTGATCTGAATGTGGGGGGCCTTACATCAGTCCCTCTGTCATGGACAGATCACTGCTTGCTGAAGTTTAGACTTACAGCAGCTTTTCCCCTCTGCAAGGGTGGGGGACCTATTAAGTTGGTCCGCCCCTAGAGACTAATGGATCCGGATGGTTTCCAAAGGGCTCTGGGGAGTTTTCCGGCTGATAGGGCTGGCGCTCCTGTCGAAACCCTGGTTGAACTGTGGAATACAGAAATGACCCGGGTGGTAGACATGATTGCTGCTGAGCACCCTCTCCTGTGTAGAGCTTGTACAGCTCCATGGTATACCCCAGAGCTGATAGTGATGAAACAATATAGGAGACAGCTTCAGTGCAGATGGAGACGAACTCCTGGTGGATGCAATTATACACTGTTAAGTGCCTATGGTAAGCTGTATTTAGGGGCAGTGAGGGCAGCAAAAAACCAATATTTTGCTGCCACTATCAAATCATCAATCTGCCGCCCAGCGGAGCTCTTCAGAATTGTCCGGGGGCTATTACACTCTGGCCCCAGGGACATGGTAGAACCATCCAAGGCCCACTATAATGAATTTGCTAGGCACTTCCAGGATAAAATCTTTAGCATCCGCCAGGACTTAGACTCCAGTGTTATAGCAGGTGAATCAAGCGAGGTATCCAGAGCACAGTCTTGCCCCGATTTCTTGGATGAGTTTCAGTTGGTGCAGCTTGAGGACGTTGACAAGGTGCTTGGACAGGTTCGTGCAACCACTTCTGTGTTGGATCCTTGCCCTCCTTGGCTAATAAAAGCTAGCAGGGATGGAACAGCCGGCTGGGCCAGGGAAGTGATCAATGCCTCTCTGAGAGAGGGGGTGGTCCCTGGCTGCCTGAAAGAGGCAGTAGTGAGACCACTCCTGAAGAGACCTTCCTCGGACCCAGAAAATCTTAATAACTATAGGCCTTTGGCAAATGTTCCATTCCTGGGCAAGGTCCTTGAACAAGTGGTTGCGGGCCAGCTCCAGACACTCATGGATGAGACCGATTATCTGGATCCATTTCAGTCAGGTTTCAGGCCTGGTTTTGGCACGGAAACAGCCTTGGTCACCCTGTATGATGACCTTTGTTGGGAGAGAGACAGAGGGAGTGTGACTCTGTTGATTCTCCTTGATCTCTCAGCGGCTTTCGATACCATCGAACATGGTATCCTTCTGGGGAGACTGGCTGAGTTGGGAGTGGGAGGTACTGCATTGCAGTGGTTCCGCTCCTACTTGGCAGGTCGCCTCCAGAAGGTGGTGCTTGGGGAACATTGCTCGGCACCCTGGACTCTCCAGTATAGGGTTCTGCAGGGGTCAGTTCTGTCCCCCATGCTGTTCAACATCTACATGAAACCGTTGGGTGCGGTCATCCGGATCTTTGGAGTGCGTTACCATCAGTACGCTGATGACACACAGCTCTACTTCTCCTTTTCATCTTCTTCAGGTGAGGCTGTCAATGTGCTGAACCAGTGCCTGGCTGCAACAATGGACTGGATGAGAGCTAATAAACTGAGGCTCAATCCAGACAAGACTGAGATGCTGCTAGTGGGTGGTTCTTCTGACTGGATGGTGGATGTCCAACCTGTCCTGGATGGGGTTGCACTCCCCCTGAAGGAGCAGGTTTGTAGCTTGGGGGTTCTCCTAGAACCATCTCTGTCACCTGAGGTTCAGGTAGCCTCGGTGGCACGGAGTACCTTCTACCAACTTCGGTTAGTGGCCCAGCTACGCCCCTATCTGGACAGAGATAACCTGGCTTCAGTTGTCCATGCTCTGGTAACCTCCAAGTTAGATTACTGCAATGCGCTCTATGTGGGGCTGCCTTTGAAGATGGTTTGGAAACTGCAGCTTGTGCAAAATGCAGTGGCCAGAATGGTAACAGGGACCAGATGGTCTGAGCATATAAAACCGATTCTGGCCCGCTTTCATTGGCTGCCTATATGTTTCTGAGCTCGATTCAAGGTGCTGGTTTTAACCTATAAAGCCTTACATGGCTTGGGACCACAATACCTGACGGAACGCCTCTCCCGATACGATCCCACCCATACACTACTCACAACATCCAAGGCCCTCCTCCAGGTGCCTACTCTGAGGAAAGGTGGGAGTCTGGCAACCAGAGGGCCTTCTCAGTGGTGGCCTCCAAATTATGGAATGATCTCGCCGATGAGGTGCGCCTGGCACCCACACTGTTATCTTTCCAGAGCCAGGTCAAGACTTTCCTCTTCTCCCAGGCATTTTAACATGTGTTTTAAATTGTTTTAAATTGTGTTTTAAATTGTTTTTAAAAGTTGTGTTTTTAAATATGTATATTTGTTTTTAATGTTTTTAGTTATTGTAAACCGCCCAGAGAGCTTCGGCTATGGGACAGTATATAAATACAATAAATAAATAAATAAACAAACATACATCTGTTGCATTTAAATTCGTGAATCTTACTGAGATTGTTTGTTCTCTGCTTTTTTCAGCCAGTCTGTCATAGAAGAGTTACAGAACACAGTGGTCAGGAAGCTAGACAATAAGTTTGTTTTATTGTATCTTTTAAATGAGAACAGAAGAATATCTGACTACATCCATATACAACTGAGTCTAGTGCCACCTAGTGATTAAACTATACAGTGAAACTATCCACACACTAGCAATGTGCCACAAAGAAGCCCCTAGTGGCTCCTCCCTAGTGGGGACATATCCAGAAATGCTGCTGTGGCTGGACTAGTGGGTAAAGGTCTGGGGCTTTGCATTGTACAGAGGGACCTGATCTGGGGCCTGTCAAACCTTGCAGGGCCTCTAGACATATCTCCAAGAACTTAATTCAAGATCCTGGAGATACACTGGTGCAAATGATCCTAAACAGAGCTTGGAAAAGTTACTTTTTTGAACTATAACTCCCATCAGCCCCAGCCAGCATGGCCACTGGATTGGGCTGATGGGAGTTGTAGTTCAAAAAAGTAACTTTTCCAAGCTCTGATCCTAAAGTGCTCCAGCTGGTGTACTTGGCACACAGGATTGTGCCTAAACAGTGGGAATAATGGAGTTGTAAGCAGATTTAGACTTTTAGATAAGGTGATATAGCTACAAAACTGCTAATGTTCTTGCCCAAGTTCAAGGACAGGTGTGCAACAGCTCTTACACTCGTAGTATTAGCTGTAAGACTAAGACGGGTTATCTTTCTGCTGTTTGTGATGACTCCACCAGAGCACCCCTTTCTTTTGCCCTGCTGTAGGTTATGAAGTCAAAAAGCTTCTAAGCTGATAGGAAATGATCTCATTTTCTTCAGCAGTTGCTGAACAGTAGTCCTGACCAGCTCTGTTAGCTCCACATATTCTATTTTGCATGAAAGTCACATAGGCAGTAAAATTATATTTAAGCTAAGTTCATGGTACATGAACACAGTCATGGAATCATCTCCATAATTCCTGGCGCACACAACTTTTATTTCCATCATTCCATACAAAACTATCTTCATCTGAGGACTTTCAGATCCTTTTTGTGATGAGAACTACTAACTTTTTTAAATTCAGAAGCTATCTACTATGATATGTTAATTCTCAGCAAGAGGTCTCCATTCTGGAAAAAAAACTGAAACAGGAACTGTATGCATATTGTCACTCAGGCAAACCTAAGGTTAGTTCTCTGGTGTTACCAGCTTTTTTTTCCTGGAACTGAAACACATTTTCATTCATTTATCTTTATTGTTGTTGTTGTTGTTTAATTTATATCCCGCCCTTCCTCCCAGCAGGAGCCCAGGGCGGCAATCTTTAGAGGCATAAAAGGTCATTGCCCTTATGAAAACCTGTATGTGACCAGTATTTGGTCAAAAAGATAGAAATGAATGCCTCTTGAATTAAGACTGGTTCACTGGGGGGGGAGGGGCTCAACCCATTCACCAAGTCCTTGTATGGGGAATAAAATTTGGAATCCAGGTATTTTAATGTCGATGGGAAGAAATCATCCTCATCATAATAGCATCAACACCTTCTTTCAATACAACATGGAAAGGAGATCTGAAGGTGCAAACATGCTAAGCACAAACAACACTGACATATTTTGCGTTGGACTTTTGAGCCTAGAGCAGATGGTTCCATAAGGATTCAGTGAGCACATACCAGATACATAAGTCAAATCTTGGTTTGCACTGATTTCTTTAACTAAGGAGGGAATCATGAATTTTAGTATGGCAGGCAGACATGAACATGGCTGTCCTAGATTTGCCAGGAAATATTTGTTTCCATATATATCAGGTCTGATTTATACATTACCCCAACAGCACTGGAACTCCTTCTCCAGGCTTCATCCCATACTGCTCCATTAACAACTAGATGGAGAGGGGCACATGTATAGGTAAGGCCAGTTTTAGTAGCCAGCATCCTTGGTCAGCTTCTAAAACTCGGCACCCCTACTGCTGCTGTCTGCCCTGAGCAGGTGGATCTAAGAGTTGCCCAGTGCAGACTACACTGCTGCTGCTGCTGCTGCTGCTGCTTATGCTGCCACCAGCACTGGGAGAGCCCACCAAGGGTGGCCACCAAAGGGCACATTGTTGAAGGCCTCCTCCAAGCTGAAGCCAATCCTGCAGATGGGGCAAATTATACATTATTTGCATAGACATGGACAGGGTCGGCTCCAGGCATGCGGGGGCCCTTGGACATCATCTTGTCCTGGCCCTCCGGTGGGTGGGTGTGCACGCGCACCCCCCTGTGCGGCCCCCCCTACCTGTCTAGTCTTTACCATTGCCCTTAATGAAGATGACGGCCGCGGTTTCCCTAAGAAGAATGAAGCCTCCGCCGCCATCTTTGTTGATGGCACATGTGTGTGCTATGCGCGCACATCTCTGCCATCAACTAAGATGGTGGCAGCAGCTTCAGTACCTTAGGGAAGCTGCGGCCGCCATCTTCATTAAGGGCAATGCTAAAAAGCCGGCTGACAGGTAAGTGGGGGGCACGGATCACGGAAGGGGAGCGGCTTTCAATTAGGGTAAGGCCCCACTCATACGGCGCATGTTCCACTTTTACGGCGTTTTTCGGGCATCAGGCACCATTTTATTGACGGAGTTCTGCTTTTTAGCAGGTTTTGCTTTTAGGTGGAGGTCTGGAATATAACCCGCCATATGAGTGAGGCCCTACTGCATGATCTTCTTTGTGCTGTCCATTGTCACAGGCCATATGAAGTGGCCTTATATCAAGTCATACCAATTAACCCCAGTATTGCCTACCCCAACTGGCATCACCTCTCTCTCTATACCAAGCCAGACCATTGGTCCATCTAGCTCAGTAATGACTACACTGACTGGCAGTGGCTTCAGGGTTTCAGACATGGAAAGGTTTTTCCCATCCCTACCTGGAAATACCAGTGATTGAACCTGGAACCTTCTGCAGGTAAAGAATGAGGAAGGGGCATCACAACTTAGCTGTGCCCCTTCCCAAAAGTCTCATCAGACCTCCTTTTCCAGCACATTGAATTTCAACCTTGAATTGAATTTCACTTCTGGAAATGCCAGCTTTCAACCTGGAACCTTCCGTACGCAAAGCCTGTGCCCTACCACCAAAGTATGTCCCCTTCCATCCATCCCCCCCTAAATCATCTAGTTCTCTTTCCTCATATTCAGAGCTTTAGATTGCAATCCTATACACACTTCCCTGGGAGTAAGCAAAATGGGCTTTCCCTCTGAGTGTTCAGGATAGTGCTGTCAATATCCATATGAAAGGCAAACATGTGGAAGGCATATCATTAAACATTATTTGGAAATCACTGCCTTAAGTTACATTTTGGGACTGCATTTGATTAGAAGGCCTTATAGACAAGGCACTCCATGATTTGATAAGAACCTCCATATCAGAAGAATGAAGAATCCCATAGACAAACAAGGTTGAATCATCTCTCTTCAGGTCCCGCTTTATTATTTTGATGATGATGATGATGATCATCATCATCATCATCATCTTGAATGAATAAACTTACTAGCAAGAGCTCTGTATCAAAGTTTCCTTACAGAGGTTTCTAAAAACTTGTATTTACTCGATTATCATTGTCTTTCTGGGAAAGGAATGATGTTACACAAACCTCATTTGCATAGGAAAAGGGCTGGCAATGATGGAATCTGAATAGTAAGTTGCTGTTGAGCAGCAACAGTAAACCTCTGTGTGGGGTTTTTTTGTGTTAATTATACTAATTAAAATTAGAACTTCCAACATTAAAATTTCTTGCAGCTGTGTAGTGTTAGCTGCTATTGTTAACGAGCATGGAAATACTCCAAGAGAGGGCACTAAGAATTGCTCATGATCTGAACACCCCCGCAGTCTTGTCACATTGGAAGGGTTGTAGACAGCATAACTAATAAAGTTATTGTGCTTTTTTGAAAGAATAATAGCATGCTTGAAGAGAGCATATTAACCCTGTTGTAAAGTAATGATTACACTCTGTAGTAAAGGAAATGAAACAACAAAGGCATGGCACTTTTAATTCTTATCCTATTTTGGTCTTGCTCATTTTATTTTGTTTCATTTGCACTTATATTTGAAAACACTATGAATGTGACACCCATGACCACAAAGAGAGTTTTATTTGTCTAAGCACTTGTTCGGCAGCATTTAAGAACAGATGTGTGCTAGATGGACATTGGTTCTGTCAATGGTACTGCTTCCCCAGAATGATACAGATGTGAAAACTCAAACTCAGCCTGTGAATTATGAAGATGGTAAGCCCCAACATCTTAAGGATTATTTCATGGAAGGCAAATCTTACTTGAAAATCCTTGGCCTTCTTATATTCAAACCTGAACAAACTGTGGTTAGTCCTAACTGTGGTTTACTGAAACAAGCCAGCTTTGAACTATGGTTTATATAGCTAGCTTGCTTCAATAATCCATAGTTAAAACTAATCACAATTTAGAGTTTGGATATACACTAAACTGATGTTAACTGAAAATGAAAATGAAAGCTTCCAAACTCCTCCTCACAGCCATGCCAGGGAGCAAGGGGGGAAGTGAATGAGCCCAAGGATCATTCAGATGTAACACTAAACCATAATTTAGCACTCCATCAAAGTAAGACCACTGTATCACACTTACCCCCAAAGTTGGCCACCACTGCTCTAAATCTGGACTCTTCCTGGGAGAAAGGGCGGGATATAAATCTAATAAATAAATAAATAAATCCTTCTTGACTCTAAATTAGTTGTTTTTCAATTATTTTTGTATGTCTATGTTTGTTTTCTTCCTTTCCTATGTGAAACACTTTACGCTTGTTGTTGCTGAATTTCATTCCACAGTTATTCTACATGAAACATGGCATAATTATTATGGCAGACTCCAAGGGAATACATTAATTCCATACAAGAAAAGCAACAATGTCTAAAGCAGTCGCGTTGTTTCTCTAATGTTTTGCAGATGTTTTGTGCACAAGCATAAATAAACACAAATAAATAATGTAATGCTTCTTTATAAAATGGTTCTATGTGGGAATGAACAAACATTTGGGAATATCCTAGAAAACTACTTTTTAAAATATTTAAGAGGTTTTAATGCTTAGCTGTAGCATAGAAAAGGCTTGCCTTCTAATGATTTGGGTGGAGATGCAACAGTTGTAAAAAAAATGTGATGGAAGCAAAACCGAAGATATTGGGTTGTATCTAGTACTGTCCTTCTGTTCACTGAAGGGTCTTTGATCCTGCAGAGGCATCTGTGAATGGAAAGGGGAGGGAGGCAATTTTTGCAAATTTCTCCTTTCTTCTGCAGCTCCTCACGCCACCCCCCACACTGTGCCAGAGAAACCTCCAGTTTTCTGTAGCAGATTTGGAACATACAGAGGGAAGGGGGAATCAGCAACCTTCCCTCTCTCCATATCCCTATCATTCATGGAAGCCTCTGCTGGATCAAGCAGCGTTCTAAAAATGGGAGGACAGCATTACATACAACCCATTGCATTTTTCTTGGTTCAGGTTCAGGTTCAGGTTCAGGTTCAGGTTCAGGTGAAGAAGAAGAAGAAGAAGAAGAAGAAGAAGACGACGACGACGAAGAAGACGACGAAGAAGACGACGAAGAAGACGACGAAGAAAGGTGTTTGAATGATTAGTGAATGATAAATGACAGGCATTTTATACCTCATCTATTAGATATAAACCAATATATAAAACTTAAATAATGTTCTCTTTTATTGCTAATGAATATAATTTGCAATCATTCCCATGCAGTGATCTGATACTTATAAACTACTCACCTTTTTCGTAAATGCTGTTTTTAAGTCATGAGTCCTGTAATTGCATTTCCATCTCTTCCTATGAGCAACTAAAAAGACATTTGGCATCTCATCTGCAAAAACAGCAGATGGAAAAGGGCCTCCCTACGTGCTCCATCAAGGGTTTAGGTGGTTTAGGTGGGGGTTTAACAGCTATCAAGGATTTACCGACATGCTATAGATTGCATGCCTTCACCCACACTATTATTTGTACTTCTATCTTTTAATGGGAATAAAAACAACTACAGAACGGAGGTGGTTCAGCTTTTCATTGAGAGTATCATCCACATGTATGCTCTAGGTGAATGTATAGCTTGACAAAATGAATGTAAAAATGACATATTTGTACATCAGATAATACCAGTTAAAACAAAAATCTGGGCTTTAAACCTCTAGCTGAGCTGATGAGAAAGCTTCCCAGTATCAAAATAGCCCAATATGCTAATGACAGTTTTATTAAGGCATAAACTTTAGCGATTGCATTGTGCTACTTTTCCCAGGGCGATGGCCTTGTGAACCAAACAACTGTATGCAATTGAAATAAAAAATCTATCTTACCTAAGCTTATCTGGATGGAACAATAACCCCAAACTGCAAGCATTGATCCAGCTTGTCATTTTCCTTGCCCAGGATGTTAGCTGGGAGAGCAGAAAATCACCTGCATTGACTAGCTGATAGGAGGAATGGGTCAGGATTGGGGTATCTTCAGCCTGAATGAGGAATCTCATGGTTTATATCTGGGGGCAAACCTAATAAGCTATCCCAAGCTATGTATGTCCACATCTCAAAGCCTTCTCCAGGTGCTCAAGGAAACAGGGTTGTGCAATATCAGCCAATCTAGCTGATGAAGAGTATGGTTTGACAAGGAAAGGTGTGGATACAAAGAGCCTGGCCTTCTTAGCGACGTGCCAAAATCAGTCTTCCCATTTTCTCAAAAGATGTCTCCCCCTGCAAAACAGGCTTCTGTTTTTTCTCTTACATTCTCAGAGTGATGTACAGTTTCTTTTGCATTTCTTCGAACTATCACTGTGAGGCAGCCATGGGGTGTGTGTGTGTGTGTTCTGTTTCCACTAAACATTTCCCCAACATGCTGCAGCCTTCCTGGCTGCTACACTGCCTCATCGTGGGACAAGTCTTCTCTTGAGCTTTGATTGAAGCATCAGAGTCTAGGGAAAGTGGAGACTGAATGTCTGATTTCAGTTGCTGATTTTTGTTTTAAAGGAAAGTGCTTCCTCTTCTCTTTTAAAGATATTTCCTCACTGATTTCTTTAAAAGTAAAAAAAAGCCCTTCACTTTTTAGAAAATAACAGCAAATGGCTGTCAGGTGCACTGTAGGTACCTACCCACTTTCCTGCACTTACAGTAATGCACCCTTGAGGGTTTTCAAGAAAAGTTAGCACCAGGAAGGCTGCATAGTACACAACACCAGAGGGATGATTTGTAGAATGAAAAAAGTAAGGTAAGTGCAAAAAAAAACCCCAAACCACCCAGACCCCACCCATGAGAATTTTGCAAAGATTTCTGCTCCTCTTTGATAAGTTCTGAATACAATTTCTTTTCTCATTAATTAATGGAAAATGACCCAGGGGGAGGGGATGTGGGAGAAAATTTCAGCACAACACTAGGCTTTCTGCACCTGTCTCAAGCCCCAGCCTAAGGCAGCATCTTCTCCATATGTAGAGATGAGCCTCTGCTCCATATTGACTCATTTAAAGCGGTGAGGACTTACAGGGTAGAGAATGAAAAGTAGACATTAGTAGTTGGTGATGAGGGGCAGTGACAAGCATGTGACCGCAGCAGAAGTCACTGCCACTTACCAAGAGGGGCCAGGCAGTGGGAGGCTGGCACTGTGCGGGCACATTGGCAGGAGAGCCTGATTGTCTCAGCTGATGCACTTGCTGTTGGAATAAGCAAACTTGCATGTTCCCCCTGTAAAAAGGGAGATGTTCCTTCTAACTAATATTTGGGGAATATCTCTATGTATCTGTTTACAGTGATGTAATTTCCTTAAGGGTGGGGTTATTTACCTTCCTCCTCCTCCTTTGTCTGGGGATATTGTAGATTCCTGCATATCCACCATTACTGAGCTTTAACCTCAAGGCAGCATGGGAGATGCTCTTCCTATGAGCATAATCACCAAAGACTGAAAATAGACTGAAAACTACAGATTATTTCTGTCTAAGCTAGAGCCTATGTTTTTCTGAACATATGAAAGGTCGTAAATATTCTTTTTCTCTTTTTACCTAAGAAGACTCTGTCTGCGAGTTATTTGACTAACTAGTATGTCTGAAGAAAAGGTGGGATTGTTTATTCTCAATGTTGTTACTAAATACTTCTGCTAGAAAATAGGACTACGTAATGTTCCTAATTTTCATTGGTTTTAAAACATCAACCTCCCCGCTACCCCACCTCTCCACTTTCCCTCCCAGTAAGCGGCAGGCACTCTGCTGCCAGGAGGCTGGGTGCACAGTGGCACCCCTCCTCGCCAACCACTCCTGGAAGCAGAGGCTCATGATCAAGCAGAAAAAACACTTTGTCTTTTTTGCCAATAAATTTTTTAAAAAGTACACATTCTCTTGCAGCCTTTCCTAACCTATGCGCAGAGCTTGGAAAAGTTACTTTTTTGAACTACAACTCCCATCAGCCCCAGCCAGCATGGCCATAGGATTGGCCTGATGGGAGTTGTAGTTTAAAAAAGTAACTTTTCCAAGCTCTGCCTATGGGTCCCCAGATGTTGCTGGATCACAGCTCCCATCAGCCCCAGCCAGCATGGCCAAAGGTCAGGAATGATGGGAATTGTAGTCCAGCAACATCTGAGGACCTGTTCTGTTCTCACCGGGCTACTTAAGGAGGCAAAAGACTCCCCAGCAGGAATACAAGTGAGGCCCAGATCTTTATCTTCACACATCCCTGCAGGCCAACTTTATTGTCAATCACTTGACATCACAGTGTGTGAGCAGATGTGTCACATACAATGAATAGTTGACACTTGGTGTGTTGCCTTCTGCTGTTTAAGTAGAAACTCACCACAAGCTGAGCTGATGGTCAAACACATTTTTATTTCTGAAGAGACCTCTGAGCCTGCACAGACCAGGCCACTCCTATGAGTCAGCTCTCCAGGAGCAGGCCTCCTAGAACATAGCTGATTCTCTTAAAGGGGCCGCATGGTGATAATGCGTACATTATACTTGGGAAGTGCTGCACAAGGGAATTAGCCTGCAAAGCCCTTTTTTGCAAAGCCCTGCACCTGATGTCATATATTATGTCAGGTATAGGGCAGGACGGCATGGTTTGGCCAAAACAGCCTCATGGGCCAAATGGGGAGGTCAGGTGGGCTTAATTAGGCCATGGATTGGAGGCACCCCAGCTCTGGAGTAGACAATACTAAGCTAGATGTCATAAGGCAGCTTCCTGTATTCCCATACTGGCGCAATCAGATGTAGAGACTGGCTGCAAGACAAAAGACTGTACAATTAAGCTGATCTCATTTTCCTGAATCCAGAGTTGTCATGAGTAAAGCTCTTCCCATAAGCTTCTTCTTGCTGGAGCAAGAGGAGGGTGGAACCTTTTTGTTCATCTGCTCCCCTGCAACTCCCTGCGCCCCCTGAAAAACTGCTCTGGAGGGTTCAGGGTCCCTCCTGTGGGAGGTGTTGTGAGAGGCAGGGGGAAGGGTTAATTGGTGGATGTTGCACTGCCCTCCTTTCTCCAGCAAGAGTTTCCTCTGGATCTCAGCCGTTCTGCAAACTAAAGGGGTCCAACCATAGGGATCCAAACATAAGTTTGTCACCTTTTTGTTATTTTTTTAAAAAAACTTAACTAAGAAGATAAAAGAAATACATTTGTTTGTCCAATATAAAATATTACCCATTAAAAATTATTTCTTTCAAAATAGGAAGTGTAGCTTTTTAGATTTTTTTTAAAAAAATGCTTTATAATGAAATTACTGTTCGTAAGATTAAAGCCTTTCTAGCTAATAGTATTCTATTTTTCGTTCCCCTCACAAAAACGTTCAGGTCTAGCTTGAAGCCATAACATGTTCATGTGTTGTCAGGTTGATATTTCTCTCTCAATTTGTGCATCTTTAGGTATGGTGAATTTTTTTTCAGAGAAGAGAAAATGTCACATGCTGCAGTCACTGCTGTCAAAATTAAGTCTGTAGATATTCCAACAACTCTAATGAGGTCCAAGCTACATATTGTGAGGAATCCACAGCTATTCCTAAGGGCTGCTCCCTTGTCTCTGAAACAACCGTTTCATAAAGATCTATGATGTGACATCATTGTCCTCAGAGTTTCCCTGTCACCCTTTATTTCAATGGATGCTTCAAAGAGAAATGTTGCATGCAATGACATCGCATTTGAATCTTACTGTGGGTTATGGCTCATGACAGCCATGTATTCCTCATAAGATGCAATTTGGACATTCTGAGCACATCATGCTTTAGCTAGTTTGATCTGCTACAGTGATTTTAGTTGTTGCTTTATGGCAGGAGTAATCAACATGGATGCCTTCCAGATGTTATGATCTGGTAAGGGATAAACATCCATTATCCCTTATCATTGCCCATGGTGGCTGGGGCTGGTGGGATGGGATCTGGAGTGCACCATGTTGGCCACTTCTGTTTTATGGAGATATTGTTTTATGGAATACTGTTGTTTTTGTTTTTATCATGCTATAAGCTTCCCTGAGTTCTGCTGTGACAGCAGAGGCAGGATTTATGTTTATATTTTCATTTCAAATTAATAATAAAATTTCCCCCAATAAACAAATGACAACAAATATTTCCCTGGTGGTCCTTAAGACTAAGAGAAAATATTTTAAATACAGATCTGTGCATATTGTGTGATTCTGCACAGCAAAGATAACATTACATTTTCTGAGATCCGCTGTCTGCAGCAATGCTTTTCCAAACCCTCTTCCACTGCAGCCCTACTGCAGCTGTCCCTGGGGGCCAAGGGCCCTATGGTACCCTAAGGGCAGGATTAAGTCTAATGGATCTAAGTTACAGGACAGTAGATTTCTGTGGAACATCAGGAGAAGCAATGGCGGGCTTTCCCTTACTGTGGGTTTTCAAGCGGCCACCTGTTGGGGATGCTGTAGCTCTGGATTTCCTACAATGGATGACGTGGATGAGGTGATGAAAGTGTTTCCCCCACATACACATGGGACTCTTTGGATCAAAGCTAGATTGAGGCATTGGACCCTGTATTCACTCCTAGAATATCTCAACTTTTGAGGGGAGCGGGCTTTACAGAAATTGAAGATTTTCATCTTTATACTGATAATATACTGTGGAACAGTGAGGTGTGTCGGGCTCTTAACACAGTTGCGCCTGAGCACCCTCTCTAGCATTGTGGAGCCCAGTTTGCACCTTGATATACCAGTGAACTAAGAGCAATGAAACAGCCTGGACGACAGCTAGAGAGCAAGTGGCAAAAGACGTGCTGTGGGGCTTATCGGGCACAAATAAAACAATAACTGTGCCTACTGTGTGCCAGTGAGGGCGGCAAAGAAGGCCCAATTCTCTGCCACCATCGCATCCTCAAGTAGCCGTCCAATAGAGCTTTTCTGTATTGTCAGGGTCTTTTGACATCAATTCTAGGAAATTGAATTTTAGATCATTTGGAGGCCCACTGTTAATTGTTTGCAAGGCACTTTGAGGGTAAAGTTACTCAACTCCATAGCAATCTTAATGCCCCATTCACATCTACTGTAGTCCACAGTGAGGTGTCCAGTGTAACATCTGCAGCAAATTCCTGGGATCGGTATCAGTTGATGCAGCCTAATGACGTGAACAAGGTGCTTGCGACGATGCTGCCAGCAATGTATCCTCTTCACCCTTGCCCTTCTTGGCTTAGTAAAGCTTGCTGAGGGAGGTGGACTGAGTGGATCCAGGGAGTGGTCAACTCATTGTTGTGGAAGGCAGTGGTTCCAGCTGCCCTGAATCCTCCCCATAGTTCACCTTTCATATAGGTGTTTCACAAGCCATGATAATGGTAAGTGATCTCAGTTTTAAGGGGTTGATCTGGCTGCTTGTCATGGCCCCATCAGAGGACTCCTCAGATGAGGACGACTCGGGAGTAACAGCAGCAGACCCAGGAGCAGCAGGAGCAGCAGGAGACACGGAGGAGCCTCCTGAGAATCCAGCTCCTTCTGCCCCTCAGCTGCAGAGCACCCCAGGGACAGCAGAGGCCCTGCAGCCAGACACAGACAGTGAACAGGATACTCCCCCCTCACCTGCAGAACGTAGACAGCAGAAGGTCAGGCAGAAGAGAGGCAGGCCTGTCTCCTTAAGGCCCAAACGCTGAGGGCTCACACCTGCTGTCCATCCTGCTCTTTATAAGGCACACCTTGGCTGCAGCTTGTTGCTGACTGCAACATCAGGCGTGGCTTTGTGTAGACCTAGTTTCCCTGCAGCATCTCTTTGACTGACCTCCTTGGCAATTGATCCCGGACCTCCACTGACCTCGCTTCTGGACTTCTGACTCGGCAAGTACGCTTCGGATAGGCCTGGCAGATTTACAACCCGACTGCTGGCTAAGGACTTTCCTTCCCCGCCAAAGACCCAGGAATTTCCAGCCCCCCCTGACACTGCTGATGCAGTGTAGAGCTGACACTGCTCCTGAAAAAGCCACCCTGGACCCATTGGTTTGTGACAACTACTGCCCAGTCGCAATTACCCCCTTCTTAGGGAAGGTAATCGAGAAGGTTGTGGTGCAGCAATTGCAAGGACTCTTGAATTAAACAGATTATCTTGACCCATTCCAGTCTGGGTTCAGGCCTGGTTATGGCACTGAATCAACCTTGGTCGTCCTGATGGATGACCTTTATCAGGAGAAGGACAGGGCGATTTTCACTCTGTTATTCTTACTTGATCTCTCAGTGGCTTTTGATACCACTGACCATAGTGTCCTTCTGAGCTGACTTAGTGAGATGGGTATTAGTGGCACTGTTTTACAGTGGTTCCAATCCTACCTTCAGGGTCATTTTCAGATAATAGCATTGGATGATTGTCTTTTGGTCCCCTGGCAATTATGCTCTGGGGTGCCTCAGGGTGCCATCTTGTCCTCCATGCTGTTTAACAACTATATGAAGCCCTTGGGAGTGGTCATCAGGAGAGTTGGAGCAAGGTGTCAGCAGTACACTGACAATACCCAGCTCTATTTCTCTGGAACATCTGAATCAGGAGAGGCTGTGCAAGCCCTGGACCGGTGCCTTGAATCAGTGGTGGGCTTGATAAGGGCTAATAAACTGAGTCTGAATCCTAGCAAGATGGAGGCGCTGTGGGTTGGTGGTTCCTGAGTTCGGATAATTGGTCAGGTGTCTGCTTTGGATGGGGTCATACTCCCTCTGAAAGAGCAGGTTCATAGTCTTGGGGTGCTCCTAGATCCATCTTTGTCGCTAGAGACGCAGGTGACATCAGTGGCTAGGAGTGCCTTTTACCAGCTTTGGCTTGTAAGACAGGATAGACCAGGATAGCCTGACCACTGTTATCCATGCACTGGTAACTTCCAGGTGGATTATTGTAATGTGCTCTGTGTGGGGCTGCCCTTGAGGTTGGTCCGGAATGCGGTGGTGCGACTGCTCACTGGGGCAGGGTATCACCAACATGTCACCCCAATGCTGAAAGAATTGCACTGGCTGCCCATTAACTACCAGGCTAAGTTCAAGGTTCTAGTTTTGGTGTACAAAGCCCTATATAGCTTGGGACCAGGATACATGAAAGATCATCTTACCTCTTATGTACCCAATTAATCATTACATTCTGCAGGTAAGGGCCTCCTGCAGATACCATCTTATCAGGAGGTCCGTTCTGCACAATATAGGAAACGGACCTTTATCAGGAGGTTAAGGTTGCCATGTCAGAAGCATCCCAAAACCTGAGATTTTAGGGGCGGGCCCGAGTGATGTCATTAAGCATGATACATTAAGCATCAATCACAGTTGCTTAGAACATACAATTAAAAAATATATCTGATTGGAGATCAAGCTAGAAATCTTAGCTAAAAGATGGAGCCTGGGTAGGGAACATTTAATCTAGACTACTTACTTTCAGCAAGAAGGGTTTAAGTGCTGCCAGGCCAGGCCAGTCACCAGAAGGCCACTGCAGGAAGAAAGGAGCCTAGTGTTGTGGAGATGTTAGATGGGAGCATTCGGGAGTAAAGATGGATGCCCCTGAAGGCTTCAATTCTAAACACATTTACTAAGGGACTAAACCCCATAGAACTCAACAGGACACACTTCTGAGTAGATATAGTTTGGATTGTGCTGTTGGTAAAGCTTGACTAGGGATCCTCTGCAAATACATCCATATCCAAGCAGGGTTGGCAACCCCCTGCCTGGAATGCCCTGCCCTTATCTTTTAATGTGGCTGCTCCAAACTTCTTTACAGATTTGACCCTTCACTTCAGAAAGAGGTGTGAGAAATGAGTAAGAGTAAGAAGATTCTCTACCCTTTCTGTCTACACTGTGGGCTGCTATAAACTCACTTTGACAGCCAACCCAATTCCAGTGAGTAATAATTGACAGAGAGAAAACACACATGGTTTGGTCTACCTTCACAGGCAGTAGATTGGGAACAACAACTGCAGCCACACTTTCAAATATGTGAATTCTCTTTTACCACTATTGGGCAAGAAACAAACTGCCATGCAACCAACAAGGTGCATCATCAATGGGTTTTAGGGGGTTGAGCTGAGCATATGCAACCACTGCTGTTGCTTCGATGGATGTAAGTGAGTGAGGTTAACGGTAAATGAAATGCAAACAAAAAATGAAAAACAAAATACAGTGATGCTTTCCTAAATGCAATACCATACCAAACACAACAAGATTCCTATGAGTAAGGCAGACAACTTAGCATCCCACAACCAGTCAGGATTCATAACTGAAAACCAAAACTAAAAAAATCCTTGCAGTCAGTCAGTTAATGCAGACTGCTGCGGCATGATTGCTGACATGAGTGACATCCTATCAGCACATAATACCTCTGCTCTGAAATCTGCATTGGTTGCTGATTTGCTACCAGTCCAAGTTCAAGCTGTGCTTTCCATGTTATGGGTGCCACATTGTTCTGCTCTTGTAAGAAATCAGTCCTGTAAAGTGGCAGCATTTTGGATACTCTGTTCATAGGGTTTTCGTGGTAAGAGGTATTCAGATGTGGTTTACCGTTGCCTTCCTCTGACTTTGGACAGATACCATACTTTGGACACATAATGAGAAGACATGATTCACTAGAAGAGACAATACAGAAAAAAGAAGGGAGTAGAAAAAGAGGTAAACCAAACAAGAGATGGATTAATTCCATAAAGGAAGCCACAGACCTGAACTTACAAGATCTGAGCAGGGAGGTTCATGACAGATACTATTGGAGGTCACTGATTCATAGGGTCGCCATAAGTCAAAATTGACTTGAAGGCACATTCTTTGTTATGTTTACTCAAAAGTCCCATTAATTTACAACACAATCCTAACCATGTCTACTCAAAAGTAAGTCCTAATGAATTCAATGGGATTTACTCCAGGTACATGGAATTAGCATTGCTTTAAAGTATTGGATTAAATACTTTCATATTGCCAAGGTTTTCAAAGCACTGCCCTCTCCAACAGCCCAGGGTCTGACTCTTGCACATAAGAGGGAAAAAAACTTTAAGCCATATTATTACTTACTCAAACTGAAGATTTCAAAGCCACCATTTCCTGACGTTGCAATTAAGTGTAGGCACTGCCTGGGTCAACAAATCACAACCCTGGCTTCACTTATTGGCTACAATCCTGAAAGGGTGGGGTTAGAGCCAGAGCTTGGGAAAGTTATTTTTTTGAACTACAACTCCCATCAGCCCAATCCAGTGGCCATCCTGGCTGGGGCTGATGGGAGTTGTAGTTTTAAAAAAGTAACTTTTCCAAGCTCTGCTATGAGCTGCTATAACAGATCCATTAAACAGATTTAACAGTTGCAGGGGGCAGCTGATGTTTTGGTGTATATCTCAGGAACCAGACCTCCTAGAAACTTAATTTTTTTTAGAATTGAAGATGAGAGTCCGGAGATTAAGGTGGGTCAGCTGGAGAGCCGGAGGGGACCCCCAGAAACCGGAGTCTCAGGCCAAAAAATGGAGATCTGGCAACCCTACAGGAGGTCCATTCTGCACAACATAGGAAGTGGACCTTTGGTGTAGTGGCATCTACCATTTGGAATTCCCTTCCCTTAAATATTAGACAGATGCCATCTTTGTTATCTTTTCTGCGCCTACTGAACACCTTCCTCTTTCAGCAAGCCTTTTAAGTAGACCTTAGCCCAGTCTGCGTCTGTGTTGACACTGCTTTTTAAGATGTTTTTAAAGCTTTTTTAAAAAGATGTTTTAAAGATGTTTTGTTTGAATATATTTTAACATCTGTTTTTATGATGTTTTAGAGTGTTTTTAGTGTTTTTGTTTGCTGCCCTGGGCTCCTACTGGGAGGAATGGTGGGCTATAAATAAATAAGTAAGTAAGTAAGTAAATAAAATGGAGAAATGGATGCTGTAATGGGGAAAGATAGCTGTGTCAAAAACTGGGGTGACTTCAGGAGTCCTATCAAATTCACTGGGGTTACTTCTGGATGACCTGTTGAATCCCACCAGAAAATATGGAGACACCACAGCAAAGTCAAGCTGACACTCCTGATGCTGCACCTGCTCTGCGCTGACATCCGCCTCTGCCCTTCTTGGTTACTGGCAGTAGCCTCCCCGTTGAGAAGCCAGGTAAACAATGTCACCCTGCTCCATCCCACCAGCTTTTACTGTCTAGAAGTCCCTTAAATTATCAAGACAATAACTCAGCTGCACAGGCCCCATTAGATACTATAAGGTTTTGTTTCTAAGCACACACCCTTTTCATCTTGGATTTTGTACCGTTTAAGCAGATAAAAGCTTCAGAGGTATTCAGAATGCTAGATTAATTTTCTCAATAGACTTGAAATAAGTCTAGATCACTGTTAAATGAATAATTGTATTTCGGTGGCTATGATTTCTGCTAGGTCAATGTTTCTCAAACAGTTGGGCAGGACCCACCAGTGGGCCTTGGGCCACTTTCTGGTGGACCTCAGTGCCACTGCCTGTCCATTACCTTCTCACTTGCCTGCCCTGTTCCCTAGCCATGCCATAGCCTTTTGGTAGGACCAATGCCAGTACCAGCAACTCCTTCCATACTGAGTAAAAACTCCTTGCATACTGGCCAGGAGACAGAGACATTTGAGAGAGGGACGGAAGGGGGAGGGAAGACCTCCATTCTCTGAGGGGAAAGGACCAAAGGAGGTGTTAAAAAGGAAGTTAGAAAGAGAAACTATGTTAATATTATAACAGCAATAATAATCTGGGAAGAGAAAGGAAGGGGATAAGAAAGGAAAGTTGCGGGACATAAATCTAATAATTTATAAATAAATAAAGTTGTTCTAGGAGGAAGTGAATGTAAAAGCACCAGGGAGAGGGAGGAAACAAACTAGCATTTTGGTGGTGGAAGACAGAGAGTGAATAAAGTACAAGTTAAGTGTGAAAAGAGAATGGGAGAAGAAATCACAGGAGATGGGTAAAAATACTTTGAGGGACATGTGAGAAGGGAAAACTATAAAAGAAAAGGCCTTCTTGTTATGGACTCCAAAGAGACCCCTTGGCAGGAATAGGGAAATGAGTGGGTCACAAATATTTGCAAAGGGGCTGGGGAAGGTCTGGGGAAAATGCTTCCAGAAGCCTTGGCCATTTCATGCTCAGAAACCCTGTTAGTGTTTCTGTTAAGGAAAACCCACAAACTCCTCCCTTGTCTACATCTGACACAGAGTTTTTTTCAGAGGGTTGAAAGCAAAACTAAGCTTATCTGAGAAAGCGATAACACCTTGGCCAAGCCGTTGGCTGGAGAACAGAAGCTGTTAATTAGGCAGTTTTCTTCTGCTCCTAGAATAAGCTTGCCCTTATAGCAGAGGCAAGAAGGTGCTCAAATTAACTCATAGTGTGCAGACTTCACCTCTCATTGATATGTTCTGCAATGTTTGTTTCCCTGTTGCGACAATGCTTAGAGATAAGTCCAGTAATCCTGATTTATGCCTTAGAGTGCGGTGCTGTGTTCCTGTATTGAATTCTTGAATAAAGCTTCATGTAGAAAAATCCAGTTTCCTGAGTCCTGAGTCTAATTCTTGGTTGGGAGCCAGGACACTTTGCCACTTAGAGTTTCTGGAAAAGCAAATTCTGCCTTAAAACTGAGAGGCTGAGTTATTATACCTTCAGAGCAAATGTCTGTGTTTAGCTTAAGGAAAGCTGAGCTATGGAACTCCTTGCGACAAGGAACACAAGAATTTAGCAATTTCCAAAAATGGAACAGATGTCAATAGAAAATGATGTCAGTAATTGCCAGCTGATTATACTAAAGTCTGCCTCCATTTTGTGACTTCTCTGCTCCTGTACCACCATTTTCTGACTACTGGGTCTCAGTAATTTTCAGCTGTCTCAAATAGTCTCTGGCGGTTGAAGTTTGAGAACCCCATGCTAGAGTATTTCCTGTGTTAGAATATTTCATGGTGGCTGCCAAGGTGCATCAGAACTCCATAATATGGATTTTTATTTTCTGAAAGCCCTAATGATAAGGAATTCTTCTCCATCCCTTTATCACTGTGACAACCTATGGATATCTCTCCCTTTTGTATGAAAGTCATATCTAGGGGGTTTGATATATATGCTCCTGCTGGAATACATGAATCAAATAGATGGTGTTGCATTTAAGATATCTCTAGACCAATTCTTCAAAAGCCTAATGCTTAATGCGTATGCAGTCTCACACACCCTCTAGCCACTAGAATCAACTTTCAGGCATTCTAGATGAAGATGACATATGCCAGCAGAGCAGTTTGGGAAACAGCGTATTTTTACAACCCATTCCGTATCTGTTCTGTGAATAAGCAGAGGGCTTCAGTGTCTCTGGGATGCCAATCCCAGCACAAAGCAATATTGCCTTATAAAAAGGGACGCTGTGATTTGAGATGAGTTGTAAATCTCAACTTCTTTTGTCTATATAAAAGAGGAAAGGAGCAATGTCAAATTACCATACCCATATTTAGAATTCTATTTCAATTCAGAGGCTATGAATAAAGACTATGATTTGGAGAGTGGGAGAGTTCAGGAAGTTTGTTACAGGAGAATGGAATACAAAACATTTAGATTTCTGTGGGAGATACAATGGCTGATACACGTTTCCATCCACAGCTGCCATAAAGGACAGCAGAACTCACAAAGCAAGGTAGCCCAGCCCTACGTGCCACCCAGCAAATGCTCACTTTGTGACAATCATCAAAACTTTGAACACAGCTGGATTAGAAGATCACAAGCCTCCCTCTGGAATCCATTCACATTGCCAGGCACTCTGCCTACTTTATTGCAAAGCAACAAAGCACGAAAACAAAAACACCATTCCAAACTGAGACAAAATACTACCTGGAATTAATGAAAGCTTACTGTGGATTTAGACAGCCAGCATTACCCAGTACCTATTGTTTTCTGAAGCCACTAGGTGGAGGGAATCAAGTGGAATTAAGTTGTCTGAAGGTGTCTAATATATGATAATCCTCACAGCCAATGCTAATTGGGCAAGTTATATTTTCCCCATTTTCCCGATGAGCTTTGTCTACAAAAATAGTCATCCATTGACAGCTTCAATTTCATTTGCTCCCCACCACAAACAGACCACAAAAGCCAATGTATTAAAGAAAAAAAATGTGTCCAAATCCATGCTTTGGATGCACCCAAATGGTGTTTGCATTTTGACCAATTTGTAGGGCAGTACAATATCTCAGAGAGGAGTTCAGGTCTCCTGCTCCCCTGGTGCATTCACTATAGGTGCCCAATTTCCCTGCTTTTTAAAGTTTGATAGAAATATCTCTGGGCTGTAGGTACATTCTTAAACCGCAAGGTTTTTTTGCCTATGAGTGAATCATAACTACTATTTCCACCTAAATTAGGCTGCTGAAATGAAGAAAGCTGACCAACAATGGACATGGGTGAAAGGACTATGAACTCAATTTGGTTCTGGGACTGAAAACAAATTCCTAGGCTCAGAATATGCTCGGAGCCACCCTGCTCTTTCATTCTAAGTGTAAGTCATTTGCACCACAGTCTTGTTGGCCGATCTTGGAGTTTTTATAAAAGAGAAGAGGAAAGAAAACAAAAAGAACACCCCAGGAGATCTGAGAAGCCTGAAGTCTGCCCACCCCTGATGTATAGGATCATGCTATTAATGAATCTTTGTGCACATAAATGGTTGCAAGATTATGACACTTTCATAGGTACAGGTAACTAGTGAGCAAGTTATTTTTGTCTTCTTATCTATAATTTCTGAGTAATCATTCTCAGCAGAAAAACAAAAGAATGTTTAAAGGAAGTTTCCCAAGAACCTCACTGATCTTGCTCAGCAGGGCTGCACTTTCCAGCAGTGTTCTCTTCAGTCTGGCTTTGCTAAAGACAATTTCATTACTCACTCCCAAATAGTATTGACCTTGACTCTGTTGTTTTCACCCTTATTATTGAAAGTGTTTATCAGGTGACCCCTCTAAAGGTAGGAAGTCTGGTACTACTGTGAGCAAAAAGGAAGGTTGAAGGTAACAGGTAACGTATAGCCAATTTTTCTTCAGCAAAGTATTGTACTCACAGTGTTAAAACTAACTTTATATTTTTAAATATGCCTATGACATGCTGAGCTGTTGTGACTGAGTGTGAATCATTTGCTATCCCAGAATAGATGAAGAAGGTAATAGCATAATTGAGCAAAAATAAGTTTTCTGGCAATAAATGTACATGAATTCTCTTTCTCATGCACATGCACTACAAAATGCCATTTTTTAAAAAGACAACTTGACTTTGAAAGGTAAATGAAAGAATATTTTAATCAGATCCTTATGTCCAATATTAAAATTCAAACTTAAAATCTTATTTTAGATTAATTACAGCAACTAAGAATGGAAAGAGGTTTGAGAAACAAAACATTAGTTTCAAACTTTTCCAATTTTAAAATAGAAAATCTGCCAATGGGGAGGCCGGGGCGGGGGAAGGCAGGACAAGACTGATATTATCATTTGAGAGAGATGCACTAGGACCCAAAAATTATTTGGTCTGATAAGCTCCTCCACCCACCAAGAATTCCCCTTCTCTTCAATGTACCAAGCAGGGGCTGCCCTCTCAACTGAAATGAATGGAGAATGGGTAGAAGCATCATTCTGATTAGGGGCAGTGAAATTATTCAGACATAAAGTGTTATAGATTGGTAAAAACTACTGGTTAGATCAGCGATTCCCAATGTGGGCAGTAGCGCCCCCCTGGGGGGTGTTACAGCCTTTCAGGGGGGCATTGGCGTGACTACAAATTTTAGGGGGGCGTTTGGGTTCATTAGGGGGGCATTGACATTTGGCGGTCTGATGTGACAGTTGAAGCATTTAAGTTTAATTTTATTTAATACATAAATCATTAATTTTTAAACTGTTTTGTCCCCAGTTAGAATGTATTTAATAGTCTCAATTCATGGAAATAACACTATAAATAGTGTGTGCTCTTTAGTAAAGAAATTCTGAATAGCGGCCAGTGTCATATCAAGGAATGGGGATATTAGCCACGCCCTGGCACTAGGTAATGTTCCAATGCTGTCTTGAGGGATGTTGGAACCAATCACGAGAGAGTGTTTGATAAGCTGGGTGTATTGGTGGAGGGCGCATTCTTCCAATGGATGAGTGCCGTGTGCAAACGGGTAACGCAGACAGTCAGTTATTCGCTGGTTTTCTTCAGGAATGGGACACACTCACTTCCCGTTGTTTCTGTGATGTTTAAATGAACTTGTTTAACGAAACAATGCTGGTAAACTGAATGAGTTTGTTAAGTAACACAGTGTATTCTATTGGTTCATACTGTGTGGACTTAATTAGTTTTTGCTTATGTTTTTAGGATTTGTGAAATAAGAAAACTCCTATATCTGCAATTTGTTTCTTGCATGTATTCTATGGATTTATCGACCTACCTTTTATGCATTACTCATATTTTAAGGGAAGAATAGGAAGCATTGGCATATACTTGATCTGAGGGGGGCATTGGGCACAAAAAGATTTTGCAAAAGGGCGTTGGGTCAAAAAAGGTTGGGTAATGCTGGGTTAGATGCTGTCTAGCCTTGCATTGGTGTGGTGTAATAGTTGGGGTGTTGTGCTATGTCTTGGGAGACCAGGGTTTGAATCCCCAATCAGCCATGAAGCTACCTGGGTGACCTGGGCCAATCACTGCCTCTTAGTCTAACCTACCTCACAGGGTTGTTGTGAGGATGAAAGGGGCAGGGGAGAACAATGTATACCACCTTAAGTACCTTAGAGGAAAGGTGGTATATAAATGTAATAAATAAATAAATAAACAGTGACAAGACAAGCCAAAGGCAAAAGATGGACATGGCAGTTCACTGACAAGAAAAAAAAGCAAGCTTTGTTACTGACATCAAAGAAGCTGGCCTAACTTGAAGCTCTTGCTGGAGATCAGGCCTTGTCAAATGACCTCCTCCGGCCTATTGGGTAATCAGTTGTTCTTACCAGTCTGACTACTCACCCTGTTCTTCCCAATGCCTCCTCAGGCCAAGTGGTGGTTAATTAGGAAGATGTAACTAATTCTTGCTTCCCAGTAAGTGTACCTGCATGAAAGATGTCTGCAGATATACCTTTGTTGCATTCACATAGTCCATTCATTGGTGCACACTTAAAAACATCTAAGGTTTAAGTCTAAAAATGCAGAATGTCAGATTGTTCTAAGAATATGTAAGAATATTTGACTTATTTCATTACACAGTTAACTGGCCCCCGATAACTTATTAGAACTTTCATTTACTTACTTAAAAGATTTCTTACCCACCCGTCACCATGTGGTGGGTTACAACCATATAATCATACAATATTAAAATAAATCAATTCAACACCAACCAAAGAATGTACATCCAACAACAGAAGCAATGCTGACACGGCATGACATTCTTCCACCTCTTTTTAAATTGAAATTGTAACCACTCCTTGGAAAATGTTGCTTTCCTGTTGTATTCCCTGTAGGAGGTGAGCTCACCAGACAAATAGGCAGTGCTCCTTCTACAACATTGCAGCTCTCTGGGCTGCATTAAGATCATTTTTATCTTGCAAGAACTATCCTCAGGTGTATCTATTTCCAATTAAATAAAAAAGGGGAAATATGAACCTAATTACTAAATGCAGTAGATTCACTTATATCAAGGTAACTTTTGCAATTGCTGTTTTGCTTTTGAGTAACAGATTTCGACACAATCCAAATGAAACCCTTACAAGCAAAATTTAGCATAATGCCAATGAATAACTGTAACCCAGTTATGTTAATTTATTTTTGAAAGAAATAATAAACACTCTTATTGTAGGATCTACACCAAATAGCCCTCTTTTTATCTAAGAAATCTGCAAGATCTGATGCTGAGAATTTAACAGTCAACACAAGAGTCCTATCTGCATTAAAGAACTGACTGCTCAATTTATTGTACTGCTAAATAATTGATGCAGCCCTCAGGTCCTTCATAAACCACTCCACTGCATATAATACTACTGGACATAATAGATATGTGAGAAGCCTCGAGGCCTCAGAGCACCTGGCTATCATTATCCTCTGTCCAAAGATACTCTATATTTTCCACTAATGCCTGCTCCCAGCAGTGGGTGCTATATTTTAGCTTGGGAACCAACCTGTCAAATAAAAAAAGATTAACTCCCAGTGAACTCAGGTTCTTTGAGTTGTGACTGCAACCTTTTTCCCTACTCCCGATCAATCTTTAGTGATTCTTGTTAGTTTCCCCCCCCTTTCGCTCCCCTCTACAACATTGCCATATACTGAATAGCACTAAAAGCTGCTTGCCAAAAGTTAAAGGACCCCAATGATGGTCCAGAGATTTTTTGCAACTTCTCCTAACGGTGCAATGCAATATACTGGTGGCTCCCAAACTTTTTCTGCCATGGACCACTTGAAAATTGCCGGTGGTCTTGGTGGACCACTTCATGATTTTTCTGCCTATTGTAGCTATTGTGATGTGTTGTGCTAGATGTGTATGATTTTTAATTGTATTTTTATTGCTTCTTTTATTTCTTATATCGTATTCCATAGGATTCAAATTGTAACACAATAAAATACAATATAAAAAAGAAGTAATCAAAATGAAATTAAGAATCAATATGAATATTTAATGTGGACATGCCATGGACCACCTAAAGGAAGTTTGCAGACCATTGGAAGTCAATGGACCACAGTTTGAGAACTCCTGCTATATACATTACCTAGAAGCATATTCCATTGAGTTTATCAGTGTCTGGTCTGGCCTTGTACCTTTTGTGAGGCTCCTGTTAGCTCCTGTTTTTAGAAGGCTGTTGGGGGCATGATTCAACTAAAATAGGGGGAATCAGGAGGTGGAACTTGTGGATTTCATTAAGGTCTCCTATCTTAATTTAATCACTGGTGTGGATGTTCCAGTGTGGTCAGTCTAGATGCACCAGTTCTTTGAGGGAGCTATTTCAAGACTCTGTGTCAAACTTAAATAATGGGTTTTCAATTACTCAATGAACTCTTGAGCAATTTTCAGTTGCTTAAAAATTACATGAGCGACTTTGGCTCAGGCATTACTAACCAAAAGGAGGGGAGAAGAACAACTTGGGTCAAAGGTTAAACATGGAAAATTACTGCCCTGCCGGTGAATGTTGAAGAAACTATGAAAGCAAGTGAGCACAGGACCCTTGAAGTGGGGACTCTCTTATGCAGTTACCAGGGACTTTCTGGCAATAAGGGTAGAAAGCACAAAATGAACTACAAAGGCTTCTCTCTTAGCCTTAAGGCTAGAGAAATAGTCAGACAGTTGCGCAAGAACTGCTCAGATTATAGATGGGGGAGCATTCCACCTACTTTACAAAGTCTGAAAGTTATTCTCAGCTCAAGGAAGGCCACATTCAGCTCCCAAGAAATATCCTGGTTAAGCAGAGACCATTTATTAAAGAGGTGACTGTTACAGATTCTCCTGAAGCATGATCTCATAGCTCCAATAATAATCAGCCTCACTATAGCAACTACTACAAAAGGCAAAAGGTTTGCTAGCAAGACCAAGCGTAGCTCAGTCTCTAATTGCAGGAGGAGCAAACCATGATTTTAGACAGGAGATGTAGATCTAGGTGTCTCCCTGGATACAGACCAAACAATACTTCCCCCTTTCATTCTGTTCCCTGTGTTGTTATCTGATTATTTTTCATTCCAGAATGCATCTGCCTTGCATGCAGAAGGTCCCAGGTTTAATCCCTGGCATCTCCAGGCATGGCTGGGAGAATCCCCTGCCTGAAATCCTGGACAGCCACTGTCAGTCATTGTAGACAATGCTGAACTAGATGGACCAAGGATTTGACTGAGTATAAGATAGCTTCCTATGTTCCTATGTATGTTCCACTTTGGAGAGCCATAGTCAAATGTGGTACACATGAGGGGAGAGCAGAAATCCTTAAAGTGACGGGATACAGTAGTTGAATACCGCCTATTGTGTTGACCACAAAGATAACACTTTCCCCTTTTCTTGGTGTCAGCAGCAGTAGGTCCTACTAGTTCTAAGGCTACCTCTCTTGAGTAATTGAGGCAAGCTGACTATGTATTTAGACTCAAGCCAAGATTTGATCATCTGTAGATATAGATCTTCTAGGAAGAGATGTCCACACCATCATGGGTTGTTCTTCAGCTTCTGAACTATAAGCACTTCAGCATTTCAGCAAGCAGTGTTCACCATATTTGGGGAAAAACACCACTGGGCACTATTTGATAATGCGTGTGGAAGTGCATACGGAGACCATCTGGTCACACTGTCACAGTTGTCCACGTCACCTTAGATTTCTTATAGGGCCACAGAGAATGAGCATTCTCTGTAGTAGCTCCCTATTTATGGAATGCTCTCAACAGGGAGGCTAACCTGGCATCAACCTTGTCATTCTTTCAGCATCAGACAAATGTGTTTTTGTTTTCCCAGGCATTTGCGCAGCACCAGTGACATGATTGCATTGTTACATATGTTTTTAATTTGTGTGGTTTTATTATTCTATTTTTTTTTACTTGGTTGTAAATTGTTTCAGGGCTTTTTTAGTGGGAAGCAATAGATGCATTCAATAAACCTAAACGTAATAGCATAAAAAATACGCAAGGGAGTTCCAAAACCTAGACAAAAAGGGCACATTGGAGGCACCCTTGAATTGTTGGGACTGCTTACATCTCCAGACCGACACATTTAAACCATGGGCAAGGATACAACTGTTGCCACATGCTGGTGGAGCTTGATTGAGACCCAACATTTTATTGATCCTTTACAAACAGTGACCTCCTCCTACCTACCTGAAACAGCCGTGCAGGAGCACTTTCAGTACTCTAATGATGAATTAAGCAGAAAGGGACAACATATCCCTTACAAGCCATAGAAGCTCATGCAAACAGTGTCAAATGATCAAATAATCTAATGAGGTCAAATACAGGGGGGGAAATACAAGGTACAATTTAATAACTTATATATAAACAATCTGGACAACAACAACACCAGTTTCCAAAAGAAATTGATCCTATGGGTAGCATGAGAAGATCTTTTGTAAAACAAAATAACAACAGTTACAGTTCCCTTAAATTACATGCTGTAAAGAAAACCTTGGATCGCTATAATAATCTGTCTCCTCAAGTACATATAATGAAGTACACTGGAAAACAGCTTTTAAGGATTTTATTGCAGAATAGCTCAGACCTCTCCGCATTCAGCAACTTAAATGAAGTGCCCAGATTTTCAAAAGTATCCTTTTAACACCACCATTTTCAGAATAGGCCATACATAAATGATGACATGTTTAAAATTTATTGGTGAAGGGTTTCCAGTAGCAGCTGCTGTGTCCTTGTGAAAAAAAATTAGCTACTTAATTTAGGTGCCTCAAGGGCCTCAAGAAGATTTGCACAAGTGCACTAGCTCTGCCCTGCCGCCTTCCACATGCTCAGAGGCAACTGTCCACAGTAGAGAAGCCTCCAGTACTTGTGCAGGCTCATATGAATTTAACCCTGGAAAATCAAGGGTCCAAAATGTATGGAAACTTTCACAGGTGCAGGAGACTTCCCCAATACAATTACCCAGGAATACAAAGGTGGGGATGGACCTAGAGTGTCTGTGCATGGTCTGCCCTTTTTGCATACTGACTTAAACCTTATTCAAAATGCCTGAATAGGGCTTCTGTGATTCAGAAAATAACATCCTGTGTGATGGGTGCTAACTGCTACTGTTTAACACAATCCAGTTAACAGAAAATGTCAAGAAGAGCCAGAAGATTGTGTTAGGTCCAAACCCAACACGCAAGCCATCACTACTTACTCAGCCCACATATACCCGGGAAGGTGCGGAGTTGAGAGCAAGAATCTATTACCAGAGGCTAGGAAATAACACACACTATATTACCTTTGCAAAGGGGTCCCAAGACCTGCCAGCCAAATGCCTTTCAGAAGTGGGAACCCCGTTTATTGAAAAGACAGTAGATTATATAGGTTTCCCCAGGGGTTACAAAAATGGGGAGCAGACGTCATAAATGAATAGAAAATATAGTAGTATCTTAGAAATGGTAAGGGGTGCTCAAGATAACAAAGACCAGGAACATTCTCCTTCTTCCAGACAGAGACTTGCATAGTTTACACGGCCTTGAGATAAGCGCTCCAGGCTTGAAAGAACAAAGACAGATAGGAGCAGAGGAGGTTCGGTTACAAGGGGATCGTTAAAGTGAGAATAACACTCAGGTTACATCTCTGCATTTGTAAAGGAATACGTGTCAAGGCCTTCAGCCATGTAGATGTAACATATGCATTTCCTTGTAATACAATTGGTAACATCAAATAGAACATTTAAGCATAGATATGCACAGGAGATGGGAGGAAAACATAATTCCAGCACAATCAGGCTTTTATTCATTGAGCCACTGGAGTGTAGGGGTCAGGTCACAAGGAAATAAACCGATATCAACTTTATATCATGACAGTAATATTTCCATACCCAACAGTCCCCCCTCTCAGCACTGAGTGAATCCATCTTCACTCAGTAAGCTGTTCAGCCTGCTTTGATTCCCAAAGAGGCCTTAATGCCAATTCTACTAAGGTTGACTTAGGCTTCTTAGAAAGCGAAGTCAAAGATTTATACATACAGGTAGACACCAATTGAATTATGTTTGGAATACATTGGAGACAACAACATCCTAGAATAAGCAAAACTACTACAATTACTACATAAAACAATATCTTATGCCAGCTAGGCCAGCTAGCAAACCAGTCAGACATCGTTGAGAAAAGAGAAAACGTTTAGATCCCTTCCACATCGTGGTAGATCTTCCCAATGTTGTTTATGTGTTTCAAAACATCAGCCTTACTATCTGTAATATGGGTGCAACACTCATTGCCAATTAACGCGCATACACCGCCGTGGGAACTTAATAAAAAATCCAGGGCTAATCGATTTTGTAAAACTACAGTCCTTATTTGTCCTTGTTCATTAGTTAAATCTGAAAAAGAAGTTGCAGATTCATTCATAAACTTCTCAAAGGACTGAAAAAGCTCTACTAGCTTTTGGTAATTCAAAGCTGCTCCATAATTGGGAAAAAAACCTCTCAAAACAGCTTCTCCCACTCCTCTACGGTTCCTATGGCGAGATGCTGGAAGAAGGGGGGGTCACTCGGAGCCCCGGAACCACCCTTCCCAACATACACGTCCATGGGCCATATTCTGGCAGTTTTCGCACTGCAGAATGTCCGCAGAGCCACCAAAGACCAGCCGGAGTTTGGTGATCTGCTAAATCTTGCAAGAAGGGGACCAGTTGGTGGTCAGCAAATGTTAAGTGTAACAAATATTGCCAAATTGAAAGCCACATCATATTACCTAAGGAACGTGTTCCGTTCCTTAAAGTCCAATTGCCATTTCCAAGCGGGAATATCACAATTTCACACACCACTCCCCCTTGTACTTGCATTTTGCTGCTCACGCACACTTCACTGTTCACGGACCCACTAATGACCAGGCCCCCCTCTAGCACCTGAGAGCTAGAGTGAGAGGCAAAAGAAACATACTCCCTAAGCGGGAGAGGGGCCCCAGTTAAGGGGACTCCTGCCTGGCCATGTGGTGGTGTATGAGCACAAACATAACAAGTTCCTTGGCTTGGGGCTGTTGCTTCCAATAACGGCAGAAAGGTATCCCCCCCCCCATCCAGTAACTGGTTTAGTATTTAACAATACCTTAGCGTTAACGTCTGATTTGCCTGGTTCGGACAAAATTGAAACTTTATTTCGTTGATCAAGTTTGGTTTTTAGCATATTATAACATGAGGGCTCGCCAGTACCCACACAATATTTCACAGTCTTTGTTCCCTTCGTCCTGTAAGAAATCATGTTATAATCCTTAATTATAGTGTTTTCATCTACATCAGGGGGGCAACCTTGTTTAGGAAGCATACGTATCTTTTTACATCGCAATGCTAAACGAATAGGCCATTCAATTTCTATTCAAATACAGTGAGTAAACATTTTTCCTGTGTGGTTATGTTGCAATACCACTGCAGCTTTTGACATAAACGGCCTGCAATTTCTGCTTTTACCAGTCCTTCTGGTATTTTGGTTACATCATACCAAAAGGGATCAGGACAGTCCAATGTCTTTGGAATTGTGCGTCCCCAATCCACAAGCTTATGATAGTCAGAATCATCACATATCTTCGTGCCTGACGGGCAGCACAGGCCTTGTACATAAACAAAACAAGAGAACAATGTACAAAGCCAAAATGTAAAGAAAAACATATTGTAATGTGTAGATGTGTTTCTGAACCTCCAAACTATCAATCAAGCTCCACGTCTTGGAATGGAAACTGATCCGCTTGCCACTGTCCTGTCTCTGCGCTTCTTCGCAGGCGAAGCTTAGGGACCAAGGGCGGTGGCGCAGCTGAAACCGCTGCTGGTTTCACATGAGAGTGATGTATCCAGGATTTTCTTCCTTCTAGGAAGACAGCTGCCTGTGTTGATAATAAAACCTGGTGTGGACCTGTGTATTTCGGTTGCAGTGAGTCTCCTCTCACAAACTTCTTTGCCCAGACAAAATCTCCCGGTTGGTACGGGTAAACCTGGTCCTCAAAAGGCACCGTTTTTGAATATCGAGCGGCTCTCCACAGGTCCTGCAACTTTTGCTGTAAAGAAAGATACTGAGATACAATTATATGATCCTCCTCCAATAGTGAAGCATCCACATTTGGCAGGCAGCCTCCCTTTGCAGGGGGCCTCCCATACATTAACTTGAATGGAGAAAGCCCCATGGCCCGCGTAGGATGCGTTCTTAAATGAAACAAAACAAGAGGAAGTACCTGAGGCCATCTCAACCCTGTTTCCTGAGTATATTTATTTATATTTTATTTTATTTATTTTATTTATTAAATTTATATACCGCCCGACTAGCAATAGCTCTCTTAGCCAACTTAGTATACTTAGCTCTCTTAGTATACTTAGCCAAAGCCGATTTAATTTCACTGTTATATCTTTCAGTGGTCCCAGAGGATTGTGGGTGGTACGGAGTGTGGAACAGATGTTTTATGCCCAATCCTTCCTCAATTTTAGCCAAAACCTGTCCTGTAAAATGTGTTACTCGATCAGAATCGATCGCTTCTGGGATGCCAAAACGAGGAATAATTTCCTTAAGCAATAGTCGTGCTACTGTAGTTGCCGTCGCGTTTGCTATAGGAAATGCCTCTATCCAGGCTGTTAATGGGCATACCAACACAAGTAAGTGGCGCTTTCCTTCCGCTTTTGGAAATCAACAAAGTCCACTTGAATATGAAGAAACGGAGCAGCGGGCATCGGTCTACCCCCTTGAGGAGCCCTATTTGGAAGGGCAGGACCGTTTGCCTGACAAATGTGACATGCTTTCACTATTGCTGTACAAACAGGCTGAATTCCCGGGGCATACCAAGACAGAGTCGCTGCTTCCACTAGGGCATGTGTTCCATAATGCCCCCCATGTTTATGATGCCATGTAGCCACCACTTGATATAATGAACGTGGTAAACATGCTCTACCATCTGGCATAGTCCAAAGTCCTTGGTGCAGCGTAGCCCCCAAAGCGGCCCATCGCTTGGCTTCCTGCAGAGGAATTGAGACAGTTAAAGGTGGTGCAAAAGCATCTGTTGCCAGTGCGAGTGTTGGTAGTCCTAAAGGCAAAAGGGCAGCTTGCCTTGCAACCTGATCAGCTAAGGCATTCCCCAAAGTCACTGGATCTTGGTCCTTAGTTTGTGCCTGGCAATGTACAACAGCTATTCCCAAAGGTTCAAGAATAGCATGTAACAATTTCTGCACAAGTTGCAGATGTTGAATTGGTTTTCCCCCTGCTGTAGTAAACCCTCTGTACCTCCACTAGTGTATATGACAATGAATAACCCCAAAAGCATACCTGCTGTCCGTATAAATTGTCACCTTTTTTCCTGATGCAAGCTGACAAGCTTGAGCAAGGGCATATATCTCTGCCGCCTGCGCACCCCATTTTCCGGGCAATGCAGCTGCTTCCAAAATTTCCCATTGAGTTGTTATCGCATAGCCTGTATATCTCACCCCATTTTGGTAGTAAGAACTGCCATCAGTAAAGAGAATAAGTTCTGAGTCAGATATCAGTTCATCAGAAAGATCCGGTCTGATCTGCAAAGTCATCTGAAGGACCTGCACACAATCATGATCCGGAAGCGGTGGGGGCAAGTCAGGCAGAAGTGTAGCAGGATTCAGAGGGCCACAGCGTTCAAAACGCAAATTTGGATCTTCTAAAAGCTCTGCTTCCAGCTGTTGCTGTCTCTGAGCAGAAAAAACTTGCGTTGTGCCTTTACGCAATAAAGCAGAGAGAGCATGCGAAGTCCAAACAGTGGTAAAATGTCCAAATGTGAGTCCCTTCACTTTAGTTAAAAGCAGAGCTGCCGCTGTTAGTGTGCGCGTGCATGTGGGCGTGACTCGTGCAACGTTGTCAATTTGCTGAGAGTAAAAAGCTACCGGAAAATGACTAGGGCCATATTATTATTATTATTATTATTTATTAAATTTATATACCGCCCGACTAGCAATAGGTCTCTGGGCGGTGAACATAAAACAGCATAAAAATACAATAAATAACAAAACAATACTAAAATACAAGCAACAATCCAACACAATAAACATTTTTAAAATTAAATCAGTGTAACTTAAAATGCTTCAGAGAATAGGAAGGTTTTGACCTGGCGCTGGAAGGAGAGCAGAGTCGGCGCCAGGCGTACTTCCTCAGGGAGACTGTTCCATAGTTCGGGGGCCACCACTGAGAAGGCCCTAGATCTTGTCATCACCCTCCGGGCCTCCATATAATTGAGTCAAAACTCCACTTGCAACCCCCGCCCTCTCATGTACAAATAAATGAAAGGGTTTGTTGTAGTTTGGGGGTTTCAGAGACATTGATGTAGCTACGCTATGTTTAAGCAATTCAAAAGCCCTCTCAGTGTCCCGGTCCCATTTTATGTGATCTGACGCCTTGTTTGCAGTTAACATGTGAAGTGGTTTACTTAGCTCACCACAGGAGGGCAGCCAAGGCCTGCAGAATCCAATAAGTCCCCAAAACCCTCTCAGTTGTCGTTTTGTCTGCGGAAGCGGGCAATCCTGTATCGTGGCCACCCATCCTGGGTCCATTTGTCGCCCATCCGGGGTTAAGATGAAGCCCAGATATTTAACTCGTTGTGACAACCACTGTATTTTCTTCGGGTCAATTTTATGGCCCCTTGAGTGTAAATAGACCAAAAAGGTCTTACCATCCTGCCGCAAACCTTCCTGCTCTTCATTTGTCATCAAAATATAATCAACGTACAAAACAAGGGTCGAACCCTGTTCCGGAATGAACCCCTCAAGATCTTCTCGCAGGCATTGGCTGAAGATTCCGGGTGAATCACAGTAGCCCTGTGGAATTCGGGTCCAAACGAAAGATTTCTGGTCCCATTCGAACCCGAAAAGGAATTGAGAGTCTGGGTGTAAAGGAATACTAAAAAAAGCATTTTTCAAATCAATAACAGTAAACCATTTAGCATTCCATGGTATTTGACTGATGACTGTAACTGGGTCTGGCACAATAGTATGGAGGGGAACCACATACCTGTTCACCGCTCTTAAATCTTGACAAAATCTCCAACAAACTGGATCCCCTGGTTTCTTCGGAGGCTTTTTAATTGGCAAAATAGGTGTATTACATGGAGTCCTTTGAGGGCGGATAATGCCTTTTTCCATAAACCCTTCTGTTATCGGCCTTATGCCTTCTCTTGCTTCCAATGATAATGGATACTGTGCAACTCGTGGCGGGGGGAGAAAAGGTTTTACTTGTAACCTTACCGGATGTGCTGACCGAAGTAATCCTACGTCGGTCTCCTCTGTACCCCAAAGTTCCACGGGGAGTCCAGCTAAGTCTTCTGGCAACTGATATCCCTTAATTTCCTCCCTTACCTGACAATCGGGTGATCCTAATACATTCATTAATAACCCCACCCCTCCAGGAGTGCAGGTTAAGGTAGCCTCAAGTTTGCACAACATATCACACCCCATTAAAGGAATGGGACATGAAGCAGAATACAGAAAAATATGGTTAAAAGTTCTATTTTTGTAAGTAACAGTCAGGGGAGAAGTAAGACACATTGAGGTAGGATTTCCATCCACTCCTATGGTTAATTTTGTATCATTGTTTAACCACATTGGTGACACTCTGTTAACCAGGGAGTAAGTGGCTCCTGTATTGATCAAAAAGGACATCTCAATACCCTGTATTGTGAGAGAGAGTCAGGGTTCCGAAGTGGGGGAAGACAAGGAAAGAAAAAAACCAGCCAAAGACATAAGATTCATTAGCCCCAAAGCGTGCACAACTCCGTCCTCCACGCCTAGTCATTGAGAAGCAGACTGCTGGCGATTATACTGCGCCCATGCAGCCGGCATTTGCTGCTGAGCCAGCTGCTGCCGCTGTTGTTGCTGAGCTGGAGGCGGCGGGGGAGGAAAGTCTGCAGATGCACCTGAAAAATCTAAAGCATTAGAGTATTGCTGGGATTGATCAGTGTTTCCAGTTCTCCACGGGCAATCCCGTTTAAAATGAGTAAAATCCCCACATTGGTAACAGGCTCTATCTCCTTGCCAGGACTGCCATGGCTGTCCTCTCCCTCGCTGATCTCCAGCCCGTGGTCCTCTTGGAAATCCTCTTCCCCTACCTCTGAAACCTCTACCTGGTGGCTGGCCTCGAATCGCCATTGCCAGCATTTGAAAATCTTCCTTTTTCTCCCTCTTTTTACTTTTTTATTTCTCATCCCAAATGAAATCCGCTACCTCTAAGATCACTGTCACAGTTTCCCCCCCCCCATCCCGGTCGATAATTTAAAAAATAGTCGTGAACAGACGGTTGCGCCTGGTGGACAAATGAAGAAATTAAGGTGGGGTGATCTTGTGTCTTTTCCGGGTCCAAATTAGTGAAGCTACATGCTCCCTCCAGCAGGCGCGTCCAAAATTGCCTTGGAGATTCACTGGCTTCCTGTTTAATAGCCATAAATTTTGCTTGGTTGGGGGGTTTCTGTGACATTTCACCTAGATATCCCAAAATCCTTTCCCTATCGGCCTGCAGCTGGACGCGGCGGGGCTGCATCCAGTCCCCCGCGGTCCATGCTACAGCCGCCTGTGATCTAGTCTCCCAGGCTGTTCGTGTCAGTGATCCTGCCGCCCAGGCAGTCTCCAGCGCCCACAATCTACTGTGTTCCTCTCCTGCTAAAACTCTTCTAAGCAGATGTTCCACATCCGCATATGTGGGATTGTGGCTTTCAAAAAGTCTGCCTAGCAACTCCCTTATTTTTCTTGGCTGTTCCCCAAAAGTTCCAGCCAATTTACTCCACTCTTTAAGATCCCACTCAAGCCAAGTCTTCTGCTCGACCACTTCCGTACGTTGGACCTGTCCATTAGCATCCACGTATGGCTGATCGCGCACAATCAAAGGCAATTCTTTAGTTAAAAGCAAATCTAGTTCTCTTTCCCTTTCCATTCTTCTTTTTTCCTCATACTCTTTTTGCTTGCGCGTGACCACTCCCCCTGAGGCCCCCTCCTCTTTTCCCTTCTCTTCTGGCTCATCATCTGAGTCAGAAGAGAAATTCCCTTGCCTCGATTGAAGAGTTCCGCCCCTGGGGTTGCGAGACGGAACCGGGGTGGAGGGGATGATGGAACGACTAACAATCGTTCCTCCCGCCGATTCTTCATCAGCAAAATAACTGGGAGGGGGGTCCTCACTGGTCAAAGATCTCATTGTCATCACAGCAAATCCCTTCCATTTCTGCGCTCCTGTCTGCCACAGGAGCCAGAAATCCATTTGATCCGGGTGGTTTACCTCAATCCACTTCTTAACCCCTCATAACGGAGCAGCTTCAAAGGAACCACCCCTCGGCCACCTTTCACCCGGGACCGAAACTGCAGTTGTCTGCGGCCACACCTCCGCGCAGAGCTCAATCACCCTTTTCTTTCTCATGCCCCTTAACACCAGCAACTTTTTTTCTTCCCACAATTTACACATTATCCCCAAAGGGCCGTCCTCCACTGGAACTCTCCCTTTTTGCCCCATAGCATCTGGTAAAGATTTCTCAACTGCAACTTTACCCACGTGCTATCGGCCGATCCACCTCCCACGACAACCGAGAAAAATCTCTCGTGGCGCCTGTTGTCAGGAGGGGAGAAAGCGCACCGGTAACACGTGGATCGCACAGGAGAATCCCGGACGAGCCCCCAATTGTTAGGTCCAAACCCAACACGCAAGCCGTCACTGCTTACTCAGCCCACATACACCCGGGAAGGTGCGGAGTTGAGAGCAAGAATCTATTACCAGAGGCTAGGAAATAACACACACTATATTACCTTTGCAAAGGGGTCCCAAGACCTGCCAGCCAAATGCCTTTCAGAAGTGGGAACCCCGTTTATTGAAAAGACAGTAGATTATATAGGTTTCCCCAGGGGTTACAAAAATGGGGAGCAGACGTCATAAATGAATAGAAAATATAGTAGTATCTTAGAAATGGTAAGGGGTGCTCAAGATAACAAAGACCAGGAACATTCTCCTTCTTCCAGACAGAGACTTGCATAGTTTACACGGCCTTGAGATAAGCGCTCCAGGCTTGAAAGAACAAAGACAGATAGGAGCAGAGGAGGTTCGGTTACAAGCGGATTGTTAAAGTAAGAATAACACTCAGGTTACATCTCTGCATTTGTAAAGGAATACGTGTCAAGGCCTTCAGCCATGTAGATGTAACATATGCATTTCCTTGTAATACAATTGGTAACATCAAATAGAACATTTAAGCATAGATATGCACAGGAGATGGGAGGAAAACATAATTCCAGCACAATCAGGCTTTTATTCATTGAGCCACTGGAGTGTAGGGGTCAAGTCACAAGGAAATAAACCGATATCAACTTTATATCATGACAGTAATATTTCCATACCCAACAATTGCCAGGCTGCTCCTTCAGAGGATTTGTCAGCCCCCCAAGACCAGCAATGGGCCCATCACCAAAAGCCAAGCATGGTGGTGGTGGTGGTGGTGGGGAAGGATACATTTTACTAGAGCCCAGAGACCCAGGAGGGCCCAGACCAAGTTGCAATCCCATTACCATGAGGGGAAACATTAGGCTAAATTTTAATGATACTTGGGGATATTTCTATATTCCTGTTGCACAGATCTTGTGAGACTTGCTGAGAAGGAGTGTTATAGCAGAGCAAGCAGCATTCTAAACAGTGAGTTGCTGATCCAGGCCCTTCTCTAGGGGCCTGTCCATTGCTAACCTCAAAATCCACATTTTCCATCTTTGCTTAGTGGCCTCAAGATCCATATCATGTCCTGTTTGTGGCTGGATTTATTTGTTACAACTCCATCAAGCACCCATATGTGTGGGGGTATTTGTTTTTGGTCTCTAATTCACTTTTGCATTTTGTCACACCCCCTAAGTCCACCCCTTTACAGTGATTGGTCCATAATGGTAGTTTGCTTTTTGCGTGCTTTTCTGGAAGAGCACAAAAATGTATATCTTTTAAAAAAAAATTAATGTGCATGCACAGGTTTATGTTTAAATAGAAATTCCTTCAACCGCATAAGGTGTAAATTATTATTATTTATTATTAGTAACAATCTTTATTGAAACTTTTTTTTACTAAAATGCCGTTGTCTGGGCTATTACATATAATATATTACATACTACTTAAAATTTATTAATACAGAGGAGTATTTCATGTTTTCAATTAATCGTTTGTGTAATATCGCAAAATAGCTGTTAAGTGGAAATATTATTCATTAAACATTCCATTTTATGTTTGATCACAAAATAGTAGTTTAAAAAAAAGCAATGCAATACAGCTACAGAAGCCAGAAGAAGGAAGTGCCCTGATTCAGTACTGGAAGAAGGAATGAAATGTGAGGAGGAGCAGATGTGGACAGAGGATGGGATCTAACCCTGTTATTAGCCCATATTAAAAAAAAAGTAGGGCAAGATGTCCTCACTACAGAGGTTAGAGTGGTTAATAACTGGGACAAAAATAATAGTTTATAGCAAAGTATAGGAAGTGGGGATTCCGCTAGAGAAAGTCCAAAATAGTGGGGAATGTCATATGGATGGCAGCAAATTAATGGACACACAAAGGGGTTAGATTGCAGATTAAAAGGAGGTGTGGATGGGCCTTAGGATGGAGAAAATGTGCCTGTGCAGTTAAAATAGGACTTGTAGTTAGGGATGGAGGAGAAATTCAATTTTCTTTACATTTTTATGAGTAATAATCTAATTCACAATTCTGGAACCAATATGCAAACTGAAACACAGCTATGCTTCAAAATAAATCTTTTAATCTGTATTTTCTTTAATTTGTGCTGTATTTCGTTTTTGTCGTGTTTTTTGTTGTTTGTTTGTATATGTTTTTGTGGTTTTTTATTATGATATATTGTATTTTACTTTGTTTGTTCACCGCCCTGAGAGCTATTTTTGCTAAGGGCGGTATATAAATCGAAATAATAAATAAAATAAATAATTTGCACTTTTCCAAATTATGTGATGCAGCCCTCCCTCCGAACAATATGACCAAAAATGAATATATTACGGGGAAATGTGCACAAACATTCATATACTGGTGAAAATAGAAAAAATATATTAGATAAAATTGACTGCAAAATGTATATGTTCATCAAAACTGCATACAAAAATGTTTAAGAAAAAATTGCACTAAAATGCTGACAATTTTTCATTTTTTAAAAAATTGCAAATTGCTGCAGAAATGTGGAGAACCAAGTTTAAGATTCAAAAAAATAGAACTGAAATTGATAAATCCATCCCTACATATAGTTTGTGAGATAGGGAGATTTGTGCTTTTCCTGTATTACCTGCTTTCTCAGGAACTAAAGCTCTGTTTCACCCCCATTAACTATATTGGAGCATCTAAAAATGGCTGTAACTTTTTTCTTTCTCACATAAGTGGATGAAATGTGTAGGCAAAGGAGCCTGGATTAAACCTGCAAATTTTAAGGCAGATTTATCTAGAGTGTTTCATGCAGGGAACCTTTAATTTTTTAAAAAGCCTAACTTTTTACTTTTCTTCCAGAATTGAATGAAAACTACTGGCATAGTTGCCCCTTCTGGGGGGATGAAGTCTGCCAGATTTAGGTAGAATAGTTCTCCTGCTAGGGGAGATTCTACCATTTGGGGGTGGATAAAAGAAAAATCACATTCCCTCCTCTGGCTTTTGTGGGCAATCTGTGTGAAAACTGGAAACATGAAGGAGGTGCCCCTGGGTAAGAAACCTGCCAAAGTTCAGACAAATAGGCCCAGGGGCTATTGTGCTGAAAAAGTCTTCATTTTTCCTCATTGCCCTCCCCTTCCTGGCAAAAGAACAATTGCCTCCAGTCAGCTTACTTTCATTTCTCAGAAAAGAAAGTGGGGAGGGGGAGGTCATGCTTTTAACTTTTTGGGAAAACTTAGGCCACAGAAAAATCCAGACATTTAGAGGATCCCTGATCCACCTTGAAATGCCTTATTAACAACATGAACTGACTCAGGAATGTGAGATAATGACCAGTATCACCCGGATGCACCTCATTATTTGGGGGTACACACAGAGCTGATGCACACCCCTAATAGGCATCCTGGGAGGCATTTGTAGCCTGAAAAAGGAAAATATAATAGATCATTTTTGGAAGTGTAAAGTATGTTTACACTTCCAAAAATGATCTATTGTATTAGTTTCCTTTCTATTTATAAAATCAGTGATATTTATAAAATCAATTATGATTTTAGAACTATGAATTTCAGGAGCAGGCGATTTATATCAGGCCTGGCACTTCTTTAAGAACCAGCAGTCACAGCACCAGGGCTGGGATGAGGACTGCTGCCATCTTATCTCTCCTGTCCCTTTTTGCTGCCTGGAGCTGATGAAATTATCACCTGCTGTTATCATTCACTTCCAGATGTTCCTGGTGGCAATTAGCAATGGAAGAGGATACCAGATGAGGGCTGGTAGTGATGTTTTGAAGAGCATTCAGTGGGAGGGCTAGTTTGTGCTATATTCAGGGTTAGGTAACCATTTTCAGACCAAGGGCTACATTCACACATGGATAACCTTCTGGGGGTCGCATGCCACTGGTGGGTTGGGACAGAGGCAAAAGTTTGTTGAGGAATAGGTGTGAAGCTTACCTTTGCACATCCACATCAGTAGTGTAGTGGCAACTCCAAAAGTCCTGGTCCCTTCATGATGGTCTCAGCCATGCCCCTCATAGCCCTCTCACTTTCCTGCTTGTTCTCAGCCATCATCTCTTCTCAGTCCTTCCCACATGTGCCTTCTCCCACAACAACAGACGTCTCCAGAAGCCAATCCACATGAAAGGGGAGTGTGTTAACTACTGAGAAAAGTCTTCTCAGTGGCTCTCTTACCTCCTTTCACTCTGATTGGCTTCAATCAGCAAGAAAGGACAAGGAAGTATGCTAGAAGGTTCTTCTTGGTGGCTAGCACACTCTCATGCTGACTGGCTTGTAGGATGATGGAGACATAGGGATCCTGCTGGGACCCTGCTCCCAAAAAAGTAAGGCATCTAAGACCCCCCCCAAGACCCTGGACAACTATACCCCCCACATCCACATATATCTCTTTATTTTCCATCCAGGCAAGCAAGAGAAATTATCACAGTTGACACATTCCAGCCAAGTAAAAGAACTTGAGGAAGGTGTGAGCAAGGGACATTGAGGAGTGTAGCCTTGGGATAGAGGGCATGGTCTGGGAAGAATCCAGAGAGCTAGAAAGAGAGGTCTGGGGAGGCATATTTTGGCCCTAGGCCTGAGATTCCCCATCAGTGGTTTGATTACTTGTAATAAGTTTCCTTGGAGACCTGTATGGATAGGAAGGTGGGACTGAAATGTTGTGAATGAATGAATATCACATAGTCATGTGATTTAGCTCTGAGAGATCTTAAGGTAGCCTTTCCCAACCAGTGTGCCTCCAGATGTTGTTGGATCACAATGCCCATCTTTCCTGAACATTGGCAATGCTGGCTGAGGCTGATGGGAGTTGTAGTCCAACAACATCTGGAGTTACACTGGTTGGGAAGGGCTGTCTTAAGGACAAGGTAGGTCATTTCAATATAGGATCTAGGAGCTGTAACATAGGGATGGGGTTTGCTGCATGGTGCCGATCTACATGCATTTCGATAGTCTGTCATTTCTTTATCAGTCCATCTCCCCCCCCCTTTCTCTGGTGCTTGCCGATTCGATCTGTTGCACGTTTTGGGGTGATTTGATCTGCAGGTGTGTGTTTTTTCAGGTTGCAAAAATTACGTAATTGTTTTCATAGATGCTTATGTCAGTGACAGCATTCCAAGTAGTTTTTTGGCTGTGGAGAAACATTGCTTAATTTTTAGGTAGCTGCCATGACACTGTTTGTCACTGTCAGTCACACAGTCACACACACACACACACACACACACACACACACACACAGCACAGAGAGAATGAGAGCGAGAGCCCTTGGTTAGCTCAGGACAGCAGCCATGAAAGATGGGTGGGGGCAGGGCACAGGTAGCATGGGTCAGTCTCATCATTATAATGTTTCCCATGCAAGAGACTCAAAATGCTCTGAGATATCGTGTTTGAAAAACATGATATTGCAGGATGATTTGACAATTAACATTGAAGACATATATAGTCAATTTGTTTTTGCATTGTATTGCAATAATGATTTTTTTTCGTAATATATAATGGTCAAATGGAAATCCTGTGGTTGACACAACATTTAAATTATGAAAGAAATTACATACAATGGGAGGATTTTGGAAAAAAATCTTGCCGATTGCAGTTGCAGCCGCAAAATCCATTCTGATAACAGCTGTGGCCTGCCACAAGAGATCAGTGCCACTTTGAAGGGACAATGAACTAGCAAATTCAGTCGGGATCTGGTACCTGGTTTGATTTTGTTGGATATTCTCCCCCATCCCTAAACACAACATGCTCATTTACCCTTTCCAGGCAAAATCCCTTTTGGGGCATTTACCCTTGCTGGGGATAATCTAATAAGTTAAAAGAAACCTGTTGCTAAAGACCCATTTAGACCTAATCTCCCAACTGTTTCTGGTGTAGCTTTTGCTATCATTGTCATTGCTACCACCATCACCATGTAATTTGTTTTTTATTTGCTATTCTTCCACTTAACAGCAAGTGTGGGGAAACTTTGGCCCTTCAGATGTTGCTGAACTACAACTCCTATCAGACCTAGCATGCCTGGCCAATGGCCAGGCATGATGGGAACTGCAGTTCAACAACTTCTAGAGGGCGAAAGCTGACTTACAGCATAAAGAAAAAAAGTATGGCTGGCATGGAGATTTTGTGTGTGTGCACATGTTTGTAGCTTCACTTTTGAGCTATTGAAGACACAGAATACAACTAAAGCTTCACTTGACAATATTGTTGTAGGTAAAAATCTACCTTCAAACTCTGTTGGCTGCCCCACATCATCTCACCTGTTGCTCCTTTTCCCTCTTTCTTTTTTTAAGAGGTGTTTTCTGAAAGATCTCCCTTTGGTTTTTATTTTTCTCCTGCACCATTGTTAATCTGGCCATACTGTTTAAGGCAACCCATATTATATACTGTATAATTTAAAAAATATTTTTGAGAATAATTTCTGCAATATTGGCTATTAGTGACCTCTTGAATGTCCAAAGGGCAACAGGAGGAATGTGCTAAATTACTATGTTTTCCTACTACAGTCCTTTTTTGTGGAAGTTCTTCTAATGGTACAGTCCAATTTGGACTCATTTCAATGGAGCATCAGAAACTAGGGAATAACCATTCATAGGACTGCTGGCTAAAACACAGGATTTAGGTTCATCAAATTGCAGCCTAAATTCTTGAAAAATGTCTAGCACCTCCAGCAATCACCAAGAAAGACTCACCTATGACTTCATTCCCAGATCGATTCTTCTGTGTTGTGTCTGATGCATTTGTTGTTGGGAGTTCCATGAGCTACTCATTTGTGGGCACTGTGAGTGCGGATAAGATTAGACTGGCCATATAAGTGATTGGGTGAGGTGCTGATGGGCCTGATGACTGCATGCTTCATCTGTGTCACACAGTTCGTGAAAACAGATCCTAGGCACAAACTCTGAATTAAACCCTGACCATGGGCTGAGCTCTGCCAAATTAAACCTTAGATGCAGACTGGGAAAGGAGGGTGGGGAAAAGGCACACTCTGACAGACACAACTTTGTGGCATTTTTAATGTATTTATTAATAAATATTTTTGTATACCGCTATTTCATTAAAAAACATCAAACCAGTTTACAAGAAGTAAACAAACAAACAAACCCTGTGGAGTAACAATCATTAACAATACACTAAAAAAAAAGTCAATTATTACAAAAAGACATCTTAATTGTTTGCATAAGCCTGGCGGAACAGAAAGGTTCGCAGCAGGCATTTAAAAGTTAAAACAGAAGGCTCAGAGAACTGGGCTAATGACACTCAAGGCTCAATTTCATGTCATTGTTAAATGAGCCTCATCAACTCAGGGGAATAACCAAAGCTGATCCTGCAGATGATCTTAGTGATCAAGCATTCCTGCATTGCGCAGGGGGTTGGACTTGATGGCCTTATAGGCCCCTTCCAACTCTACTATTCTATGATTCTAAGCTAGGATATAAGGGTTAAGGCGGTCCCTAAGATATCCTGGACCTAAGTTGTTCAGGGCTTTGCAAATTAATAAAAGGACCTTGAACCTGGCTTAGTAGTGGATGGCAGCCAGTGCAGATGTTTTAAGAGTGATGTTGCAGGTTGTCAGCCATGTGCCCCCATCAGCAGTCTGGCTGCCCTTTTTTGCACCAGCTGAAGCTTCTGAACCAAGGCCAAGGACAGCCCCATATAGAGCACATTGCAGTAATCCAGCCTCAAGGTTACCTATGCATGGACTACAGTGGTTAGGCAATCCCTGTCCAGGAATGGCTGCAGCTGACAAACTAGACAAAGCTGGTAAAAGGCACCTGTAGTCACAGAGGATACTTGAATCCAGGGGTACCCCTAAGCTACGGACCTGGTCCTTCAGAGGGAGCACAACCCCATCCAGAACAGGTAACCTGTCTGTCTCCCAAACATAGGAATCACCTACCTAAAGAACCTCCATTTTCCCAGGATTCAAGCACAGTTGATTGGCTCTCATCCAATCCACAACAGCATTCAGACACCAATCCAGAGTGTTCACAGCCTCTCCTGATTCAGATGTTGTGGAGAAATAGAGCTGCTTGTCATCAGCAAACTGCTGACACCATTCTTCAAAACTCCTAATGAATTATCGAGGAGTGTTACTACACTCCTTGATAACCAATATGGCAAGATGCATGTTGATTCACTTTCTGCCTATATTGTCAACTAATCCAGTGTGTGTGTGTGTGTGTGTGTGTGTGTGTGTGTGTGTGTGTGTGTGTGTTGGAACCCTAACGATTTGGCTTCTAATATTTGTAAGCTCTTCAGGGCAGGACCTGTCCTCATGTACTCTATAAAGCACCACATACACAGATGGCATTATATAAATTATTATTATAATGCAGAACATTCAAGAGTAAGCTTTTCATTTTGGAACTCTAAGCGTCAAAACACTTTTGCCTTCATTGCATTTCACCAGGCAGACAGTAAAGGAAATTGTTCCCTTCATAATATGGAAAATAGTCTCCAAGCACAGATATGATGAAACAAATACCCTTTAATGGAAAGGTACAAGCCAGGTTTCCCCCTTCCAGTTCAGTTTTGTTGTGTCACAACCTAGTTCATGACTGACTTGACAGCACCCAGTGGTGCAGTGGAGAGGCTCTAATAGGAATGCATACAGGTTTGGGAGATCCTGCAGAGATGTGGAAGTAGTAAGCTTTACTTTCTTTTTAGTATGGGGGAGTTTTATTTTTCATTTCATTTGGAACCTATAACCAGCTAGAATTAAGAGATGTCTGGTTCCTTAGGGCTTCATATGTGATGCAGAATCTCCCTCTAGGGTGAAAGGAAAAAGTCATACAAGGGTTTCTCTCTCAGCTTTTAAAATTCTCTTTGAGCTCCCACTCAACATATGAGCTCTTCACTCAAAAGATTTTTTTAAAAAAAGACATATATAATTGGACTTTATTTTTGGATTATTCTTTTAGTTTTAACAGCCAAATAGCCAAAATCATAAAGAACTGGGAAAATGTAAGATAAATACATTGAATTTCTATGTAATCATTGTCAACCAAATTATGAATAGAGACTGTTTAAATGTGCATTGATTACATCACCTTCAGAATATCCCCGAGAGTTTGCCAAGGGTACAAGCTCCATTAAGCATTCCCCAATCACACCTTGAGGAAATTTTAAAAAAAGTACACATACTTAATTAGCTGCACTGTCTAACAGTATATGGGATCTTGTGATGAAAAACTTTTTCCAATATCTCCCCTCTCTGATCTGCATATCAAAGTCAATTAATTCAAAATGTAAACCAATAAAATATATTTCACACTGCGTGCTTGAAGTCTGGTAGCTTCAGAATGAAGCTTTAAGGCTGACATTTTGCACACGCTTATCTAGGACCAAGACCCATCAAATCCAGTAGGACTGACTCCTACATAAACATGCATAGGATTGGGCTGCATGGCTGAAACAGCCACAAGAAAGCTACTCATCAGAACTCCAGTGGTCCAGCCTCCAACCAAGCGAAGGCCTAGGGGGAGAGAGAGAGAGATTATGACTGCAATCCTGTAAATAAGGTTAATTCAATTCAATGGGACACACCTTTATCATAAGAAGATCCATGATGGATCAGACTAACATTGTAGTCTAGCATCCTGTTTCCCACAGCAGTCAGCTAGATGCCTCCGATTGCACAGAACAAATGAACTGGATATCACTGAAAAAGACATACCCTGAAAATTTTACAGGTCTAATCCTCAAGGAATCCTTTCCAGATTAACTTTCCTAAGAAATGCCTAAGCATCTTTCACAAAATTCCTTTGCTCTGTGGATGGTCCTTAGGATACTCATGGGTAGGGCTCCAGCCAGGATGTTTAAACCTGTGCTCTGCACAACTGAGTGTGGCCTACAATGCTCCCAACAGCAAATTACCTCTCCAGCAGCTTATCCACCATTTGACATTTTCCTCAGCAATGCTCCCTCCCCCGCCTTGAAAAGTATCTGAGGAATCTCACAGTTCCTTGAGACACAACACGAAAACCACAGCTATAGACATATGCTTTCCTTGGCTTTTCGGCATCCTTTGTCACACAGTACTCATCCCAGCAGTCAGTGGTGCTGGGCAGGACTTGTTGGGATAAGCAAGCTTGCATGCTTTTAATAGAAAGATGTTCCTTTTAGCAAAAATATGAGGACACCTCTGTGCTTATTTACTGTGATGTAACTTTCTGTTGACCAGGTGGATTTTTTCCATTCTCTACCTCTTTCTTTGTTAAGAGATGGGTTGTTCTCTTTTGCATATCCTCCATTAAGCCACAGGAGAGAGAGAAGCCTCCATAGGCTTCTCTGGCCAGATGATCCCAAATATGGACCAAAATCTACCACTTCTATCTTTTCTCTCGAAGCTAGAACCTATGTTTTCTGAACATATGAAAGGCTGTGAGTAAACATTCTTATACTTTTTACCAAAGAAGGGCTTATCCACATGGAAGCATACCTTTGTACTAAAGCCGCTGTTTGTACCGTTGTGATAGATTTGCAAGGTCCACACTTCGTTCTCAATGGTAGCTTCCAGTCTGCTGTTTTCTGTTCACACTAGTAGGCATTCCTCTGGTGTTGCTGTTTTCTGGCCCCACTCTCTAATTTTACATGTTTACTCTCTCCGGTTCAAGGCTGAAGCTGGGAGAGCACCTTGGTGTGAAATTGACAAGAAAAAATGAAACTGACTAGACCCCCCCTTCTCCATTGTCCAAGCCTGAGTGAAAGGCAGATGAGGGAGTGAGTGAAAGACAAAGTAGGCAGCAGCTGCAGTAGCGTTTGCTGGTGGCAGAGAGAGAGGGAGTGGGTGATGGGGCATACGAGAGCCCACCCACTAAAAAAATCAAAGCAAAGTTCCTACAATGAGGAGCGCAGCACAGCTGAGATGGTTTTTCCTTTCCTTTTTGCATTATCAGTGGATTGGTTAATATGGATTTAAAAGGGAAAACTGTGTGATAGCTTCTGCTTGCCTGCAATGCCATGTGAACCATGCAAATTACAAGCGGATGCAAGTAGCACCAGACAAACACTAAATCGGCATGTGGATGAGCCCGAAAACTGTATCTGTTGCTTTTATTCAGCTAGTCTGTATGAGGGGAAAGTGGGCTGGTTAATTCTCATTTCACTTTGCAAAATATATACTCTGCAAATAGACAACTACTAAACTGTTTCTATCTCATTGAAAGGCAACAGGACTTTCAGTAAGAAGAAGTGGAGGCTAGTCCATTAGAACAAGTGAGGCACTGTGCCACCAAGCTTAGTCTGCCCTCAGGCAACCCCTGCTTGCCTGCCTCCTGCCTGACAAGGTAGCAGTACCTACTGTCAATTTCCTCCACCCTTGTCTCAGTGTTGCGTTTGTAGAACTGAGCAGGGAGGCAGATGGGGACAAAACCCAGAATCAGATGGCTCTACTATCATTGCCTTTGGTTCCACCTACTGTTGGTCCCCCTATCTTACACCCGACTAGTCCCAGTGGGCACCTCCCTCTACTGGGAGACAGAATGAGCAGAAGGGCCCCCAAATGGAGGAGGGCAAAGTCAGCTCACCATCTAAAATTACACAACTGAACCACATATCCCACAGAAGACTAGATGTGAAAGGAAACTCCTTGGTTTATCCTGCACATGGGGTGTGGCTAACCATAAACTTTTAAATGGCAACTTAAATGCAAAAAGGAATCAGAATAATTCAAAACAAGAACCAATAACGCAGCTTTCGCACTGGCTGCTTGGAACTGTGGTATCTTGACTGTGGAAATGGGTCCATGCTCCATTATTCTGAAGTGCACGAACCAGAAATGTGACAAGATCAGTTCATGTGCTAACCCAACATAACTTGGCATTTCCTTGGCTCTGTCAGATAAAGAATCAGTGTTTCCCAAACCACAGCTGCTTGCATGTTCCAGATATATTGGGGTTAGTTTTCAGTCACTCCATTCAAGTGAAACCTTTCCGGACAGCGTTCAAGCTTCTCTGCACAGCAAAAGATCTTTGTAAAATGTTAACCATCCATTACAAAGAAAAGATCCAGCGTTGTGGTTTTTTCTGTGTACTTTTTAATGCTAGTTAGTAGCTCTGACCCCTCCCTCCCAGCCAAGTCTTACATAGCCATGTAGAATAACAGATAATCTTTTGTTAAATGATCAAACCCCAGTCCCTAAAGAAGAGCTCTCAAATAGGAACTAAGTAGAAAACATTTTGCAATTGTCTTTTACTAGGATTGCTTCTTTAAATAGCCTATTCCTGTACTCTGTACATCAGTCCAACAGATGGGAATTCAACAGATGAAAATAGGTACTTGTGACCCTAGCCCAGGGATGGAGAACTTGGGGCTTTTGGGGGCTACACTGCCCAGCACTCCGGACCAAAGGCCACAGAGGTTCGGGCTGATGTGAACTGGGTACCAACAGTACCTTTGCCCTTGCAGAACTACAAACCTAAACTACTGTTTAACAGAATGACTGTGATTGCATTAGGCAGTGCAGAGAGTGGGAGGGGGCAGAGAAGAAACTGTATTTTCTTTGTAAATCAACACAGCAGTTTGGATGCGGTGGAAACAGGATTTCCCACAAAGGGATACACTGGCTTGGCAAATGTCTGGATTCCCCACAACAAGGCTTTTCCTTGGCACAATCAACTTCATCATTTGGCAGTATGAGATGGTGGACTGTCTCTTTCAATGTAACCACTATACATAGCACTGCACTATCTCCATGCCTGCAGGCTCGGGGGGGGGCAATCAAATTTGACAACAAACTATCGCTTATGAAGTAGATATCCTACTGTGACAGGAACACTTTCCTCACAGCGTCAGTAGTAAGGCAACACTTAAGTGCTAGTGCTAACATACTTTGTGAAAACAATTTTTAAACAACATGGTCTCCTACTCTCAAGTTGTTTTTTGTATGCGCCACCATTTAAAGACAATGGGCTTCTCAGCAGGAACTACTGCATTTCACTTCATCTTCTAAAATGAAACATTCTGTATTGTGCCAGATCTTGTGTATACTCATTCACTGGTTCAGAGCCATGGCAAAACCATTCTGATGAACCCTGACCAGGTGTCTTACTACTTCTATAGGATGCTGCCTAATACAGAGCTTTCGTAGTGAATATGTCCATCCACAGGTCACCTATTATGGTACATTGACAGTCAAGCTCACGCAAAATGGTGGAATGCCTATGAGGTGACACCTAATGATGGGAAACTGGCCAATATAAAGGAATCGGGGCTGTTGATGTAGAAATGGCCCTTTCAATGTAACCTAGGCAACTTTACTCAGAAGCAAGTCCAACTCCTTATATGTGCTTACAGGGTTGCAACCTTAAAGTATACTCCAAGCCCGTTTATTCAGAAGAAACAGGCTTGACTTCCATGAGGCATGCCTATGATTGCAGCCCACTGACACCAGAGTAGACCCATGATATTTTGCAGAATCTGGACATGTCATACAGATCAAATTTTATTTATTTATTTAAAAAATCTGGTTTCATAACTTTCTAAAAGAGATAGTTGCGAGTGAGGCTAGAGTCTGAAAACCCTTCTGCTACTGACTTCACTTACAATAAGGCTGGAACCCAATTATATTATTTATCAGGTCTATAGCATCTTTCATTGTATGAAGTGTAGAGTTTTTATTTCATTTACCCTCAGAAACTTGAGACACAGGTTAAGCTGAGAGAGCCACCCAGACTGCAAGTGTCATGGATGGGGGGGGGTATTTTTCAACTTAATTTGGCAGCATCTATGTCCATCATGCCAGTTAAGAACCCTTGACATATGGCAGTAGTCCAGGGCTTCGCTCCTATGCACACAGTTGGCCTTACTTTTGAGTAAACATGTATAAGATCAGGCTCTATGGCTGCAATTCTGTGCACACACTTACAGTGGATCTTCCATCTGAGTAAACATGGATAGGATACAGCTGCAAGTGACTGCACTCTTAAACTAGTGTAGTAGGGAACAAGTCCCAGTGAATTCAGCAGAGCTGGGAAATAGTCATAGGATCGGGCCACAGAACTGGCACTCTGAAATAAGTAACTCGTGCACAAAACTTGTACATATCATTCAAAAGGCCATATTCTTCCCTGGCATTAGAAAGTACCTTCACATATGTCATTGTATAGAACCCAGATCACCATCACCCTCTTTTTTAAATTTTTCCAGTTATGTTCCACAAACCACTGGTAATGTAGTTGTAAATTTTGAAGTGTAGGAGGACATCATGACAACTCTCATAGCCAGACCCCAAGGAAAGTTAAAAAGTATAGGCAGTTGGGTTTATCTAATATGTAGTGCACATATACAGTGCCTTTCAAAAGTAATCAGATCCCTGACCTATGCTCTCATATTACTGATTTACAAATGGTACTTTGCAATTTCATTTTGTATGATATTTTATTTTGCAACGCTGAAACTCAAAATCAATTATTGTAAGGTGACATTGGTTTTATGTTGGGAAATGTTTGTAACATAAAAAAACTGAAACATGTTGCTTGCATAAGTATTCAACCCCCCCCCCAATTAATATTTGGTAGAGCCACCTTTCATTGCAATGACAGCTTTAAGTCTTTTGGGGTAGGTATGTACCAGCTTTGCACACAATGTCTGAGGGATTTTGGCCCATTCTACTTGGCAGATTTGCTCCAGGTTGTTCAGACTGGTTGGACGTTGCTTGTGGACCGCAATTTTCAAAGAGCGCCACACATTCTCAATGGGATTGAGATCAGGACTTTGACTGGGCCACTGTAGGACATTCACCTTTTTGTTCTTGAGCCATTCCAATGTTGCTTTGGCCTTGTGCTTGGGACCACTGTCCTGCTGAAAAGTGAATTTCCTCCCAAGCTTCAGTTTTTTAGTGGACTGAAGCAGATTCTCTTGCAGTATTTCCCTATATTTTGCTCCCTCCATTCTTCTTTCAGTTTTAAGACAATGCCCAGTCCCTGCTGATGAGAAGCATCCCCACAACATGATGTCACCACCATACTTCACTGTAGGGATCGAGTGCCTTGAAACATGGGCAGTGTTAGGTTTGTGCCACACATAGTGCTTTGAGTTTTGGCCAAAAAGCTCTATCTTGGTCTCATCTGACCACAAAACCTTTTCCCACATCGCAGCTGGGCCACTCTCATGCTTTCTGGCAAACTCCAGAAGTGCTTTCAGATGGTACTTTTTGAGTAATGGCTTCTTTCTTGCCACCTTCCTATACAGGCCAGTGTTATGCAGAGCTCTTGATAGGGTTGACTGGTGCACCATTACTCCATTCCCAGCCACTGAACTCTGTAGCTCCTTCCAAGTGATTGTTGGCCTCTCTGTGGCTTCTCTCATAAGTCTCCTTGTTTGAGGGCTGAGTTTTGAGGGACGGCCTTTTCTTGGCAGGGCCTGGGTGGTGTGATGCAGCTTCCACTTCCTGATTGTTGATCCAACTGTGCTCACTGGGATATCCAAACACTTGGATATTATTTTGTACCCTTTTCCTAATCTATGCATTTGTATTACATTATCTCTCACTTCTGTAGAATGCTTGTTGGTTTTCATTTTCCTTCAGATCCACAGCCTGACCAATGATCCTCCAATAGTGGAGTTTTTATCCTGACAATGTGACAGCAACTTTAATCGTTCACAGGTAAGGCCAATGGCAAGGTCATTCTGTCCTCGATAGGGCAGTTTCTTTCATCTGTGTAAACTGGGAGATTCCACAGCACGGGAGTTAAACACTTATTTAAGAAACATGTTTCAGTTTTTGATGTTTCTTACAAACATTTCGCAACATAAAACCAATGTCACCTTACAATAATTGATTTTGAGTTTCAGTGTTTCAAAATAAACTACATACAGAATGAAATTACAATGTACCATTTGTAATTCAGTAATATGAGCATTGGTCAGGGGTCTGATTACTTTTGCAAGGCACTCCATATACATGCACAGTGGTGCTGTCAGGGCCAGACTTTGGAAACAGGGCCCAACTGGTCAGAATGAGAGGTAGGGCCTCAAAATGCAGCAGAGCTGACTTAATCACATTTTAGGGGGTAATTTGTCCTTTAATTTTTTCAGTTTTACAACATGCAGTAATCATATACAAACATCCAGTTAATTATGCCATTCTTAATACATCCATAATTACTGCTTCATTTACTTTCTTTTGATTCCAGTGCATTGTAATTGCATCCCAAATCCTCCTATTTCAGAGGTCTATGGTTGGTATGGTCTCTGTTTTCCACATTTTTGCTATTAGTACCCAGGGTCATCACAGTTTAAAGTAAGCAACAGACTACACATTATCATCTAAAGTAGGAGCTCTCTGTAGGACCATTAAGTACAGAGTCTAAAATGACCTTACTGTATGTATACATATTATTGTTAACAGCTGAATACTCAATTTATTAGGAGTAGCTGACAGTCATAGAAAAGTGAACTGGCAAAAGATGGTGTAACAGGTAGCATGTTGGAATCCAGCTGGGGAGACCTGAGTTCACATCCCTGATCAGACATATGGCATGACTGCAATCCTATGCATAGTTAACTGGGTGTATGTAGTTCCCTGGGAGAATTCAGTGATGTTTTTCTATCAATTACCCTGGTGCTCCAGAAGATGACATCATCTATCCTAGAACTGTGCTTTTCCACCCCTTCCTGATTCACCACACCAGTGAAAACCACTTGCAATGGAGCAGTCTTATAGATTCTAACAGGAAGAGGTGCAGAAAGTATAGGCAGACCACTTGTTTGGCCACTCTAGAAATTGACCAGCTTTCTCTGCCTGGGGGCTAATTTTGCAGACAAAACAAAGGCGAAATTGACTAGCCTAATTATGTTGGCTCTTAGGGCAGCTGCTTTAAACAGTGGGACAGGCCAAGTAGCAATCCAACAGGTGCAGTTTAATCCAAACAAGAAATGAAGTGATGGTGAAGCTGCACCTGCTGACTGATCATGCAGCTGTTAAACCCATAGAGCTTTGAGAGATTGGGGCCCCCGGGAGGGGGAGAGAGAGAAAGCAACCCAAAGCTTTGTGAGTTGCGCTTAGTACCATCTCAAGACGTTGCACACAGCTTATTTAAACCCATCATCCCAAGAGTGTCTTTGGTACAAATGACATGCTATATACGGCTACAATTCTGGACACACGTGGGACTAAAAAACCTTGAACATGCCTTACTGAGGAGTAAATGGAACTTACTCCTGGGCATGCATGCATAGGGTTAGGTTGCACTATATAATTCGCACCCCCACGCCGGCAATTTCCAACCTGCACCTTTGTGGGAGACACACGAATATTGTTTTTTGCCCCAAAAGGCACTTGGCAGAAAGCAAAGCTATAGGAGATAGGAGTAAATTCAATACCTTTTCTTTATAATTCATATCCATGACTAAAGCAAAAGCGACTCCAGGATTCCTTCTTCTCCTGCTCCCTCTCCTGCCGGTGTCTCTGAGAAAAATATAAAACGTGAGGAAACACATACACACACCCCCGCTGTTCCTTTCCTCCTCCCAAATCCGCGCACGCTTCCTCTCTCGGTGTGCCTGGAAAAGGAAGCAGCTGAAGAACCCAGGGAGAGCGCGGCCACAGCCGAGGCAGATACCCAAGGCGGATTCCTCAGTGGCACGCAGCCGATGCTGCGAGAGAGCTGCCCTCTTCTGCCGGACTGCTTTTCCATGCTCGAGCAGCAGGAGGCGCTGGCGGGCCCCGCTCTACTGGGCTATGGGCTCCAGGCCGAAAGGAGTCTGTCATTCCCTCTGCCGAAGCGCTGAGAACCGGAGGGTTGGACGCGCGCGCTCGGCTCCTCCCTTCCCCGCACGCTGAGCGGCAAAGTAACTCTACTGGAGCACGACTAGCCGCCGTCGCCAAGTGCAGAAGCGCCTGGCTCGGGATTGCCCCTGGAGGCGCGCGCGCGCGCGAGGGGGGGAGAGTACCCTAGCGTAGCCACCGCCGAGGAGAAAAGGCGACTGTTCCTGCTTTTTTAAAAAAACTACCGTCCCTTTCATCCTGGCAACAGGAGGATCCGGACTGACCAGGAAGACGAACTTTCCTCGCGGCTTTAAGAGAGAGCGCCCGAGCTGAGTGAGACTCCTCGCAAAAGTTCTCCAAAGTCAGCATGGCCCCGGCGGTTGGAGCCGTCGGTTTGCTGGCGGCGCTCGCTTCCTTCGTCGCCCCCTCGGCTGCCCTTCTTGGAGTAGCCCGCGGGCAGTTCTCAGCAGGTAAGCGGCTGCTTCCTGGGAAGGGGTCCCGTTTCTACCAGGGAGGAGGGCCGCGTCTGTTGACTCTTCTGCCGCTCAGGCGTACCCTTTTTTGACTCGCGTCGGGGCTTGGAGAGCTCCTGGTGGGGGAAGAGGGAGACCTAACGCTAGGCGAAGGAGGTTGTGCTCTGGCAGGGTCCCACCAAGCTGATGGCTTCTTTCTCTGGAGAACCGCCCGGTTTTCCAAAAGGAGAACGTGGATCAGTCTCTTTCCCCGATGGGCGAAATCCTCCGGAGAAGGGCAGCTCTTCGACCTGCTCCCTTTCAAATGCCCCGGGGGTTCGGGACAGCTGATGAGCGTTCCACTTTGGAACGTTGGGACCTTGTTTGATTACGTTTGGAATCACGCGTTTGAACCCCTTGCTCTCCCCCACCTTTCTGCTAAAACCTGGGGAAAGCCCCCTCCCAAAGGGCGAGGGTGCCCTTTGTACAAAATAGCACTAGCTTTGCACCTTCGAAGACCGGGGTGGGGATCTTGAAAGAGACTTCCAAGCGGCACACTTTGAGCTTCTCACGCCACTCTTCGCCCCCTCGCTTTTCTGGTCAGTTTCCCAGGTAGCGTTTGCACAGCCTTGGCTGCTTCCATTGTGGAACCTCTCTGCCCTTTCTCTTCTTTGTTAATAGAGACTGGGTACTCTGGCCTTCTGCGGATTGTTTTCTGCATGATAACGAGACGAAAAGCAGCCACCTTTCAACGATTCGGTCTTTTAAGTTTCTCCCAAATTGGAGTCGGCTGCTACTGTCTGTCTAAGTTGGAAAGGAGCCAGTCGGCTTGTGGGTAAAAAGTTCACAAACCTCTGAATCAGGAACGGTGTTCGTAGAGTTTCCTGGGTTACAACCGACTCGCCTTATTTCTTACCCACCCCCACCACAGACCCTTCCTCTTTCAAAGGAGGGGAAAGTAGTAGTGAAAGAGTTAATGCATTGCTGCTGTTATCTGGATTTCCTAAAGCAAACAAGCTGCACCTAGCGGCGACGGGCCGATTCCTCCTTTCTTCTGTTGACTTTTGTGTCGGGCTAACTTTTGGCAATAGGGGCTGATCCCGGCTGCCAGATCTTGGAGGCAGCGACTGTACTTGGCCGGAATTGCTAGGGGAGGTGCAGACTCCACCGCCCGGACGTAAAGTACTTTGTGTGTGTGTCTTTCTTTGCAAGAGCCTTTCACTTTGCTTTTAGGCTCGGCTTTGTTTCGGGAAAGGTGGTGATTAAGGGCCCGAGGAAGTCGTCTGAAGGTTTTTGCAGAACTGGAAAAAAAAAGTTGACAGCAACAAAGCGAAATGCAGAAAGTCCCAACAAACCTGCTTGCCCAGTTCAGTGGACGTGCACACACATCCAAGATGAAGGGCTGGCTTTAACCATTTCCCTTTGGCTTCCATGGAGAAAGCTACTGTTCAGCTGCAGCAGTATGCAACGACTATGCACACGTCCTCGTTCAGAATCGGTTTAGGGTCTGTTTGGGTTATTTGGACCCATAAGTAATCTCTGGCTTTGCAGCATTTTCTGATCTAGGTCCAGGCAAGCAGGAGGTCCTAATCCTGTTGTGCTGTGAGCATTGCTAGCTTCAGAGGAACAGCAGCTTTAGGAGTGTAATGCAATACTATACACACACACACTTACCTTGGAATAAGTCCCACTGAAGTCAATGGGATTACTGCTGAGTAGGGTTGTGTATGTATAGGGCTATGCTGTCCTGGAAAGGGAAACATTCCATGCAGGAAACATTTGCAAGCTCAGCTTTGAAAGGCAGTCTTAATCCCCCCTCCCCAATTTGGACAGGACTTCTTGTTAACTGATTGAATTTGAACACTGCTGGGATTACAGTGGTACCTAATTTCCAAAGCTGGAAATACATTTTTATTGTAGGTGATAATATTTCATAAATGTAAATGAAAAGTGTGGGTGTTCTATATGTGTCTTGCCCATATTTTCGGAGCATCAGATCTAATTGTCTTGCAAATCACAAGATGTCAAACTTTTTCTGCTTTTTGTGCCCTTGCCCATTGTAAGGAAAGGAAAAGAGGTGGCAGCTGTATTCCACATCTGTTTACCTGTTGCGTGCCTGCTCTACAATGCCGGCTATGCTAAAGCGCTTTGTCTCTCCATAGAAAGTTTAAATGTGTGGTTTGGTTGCCACAACCTGAATCCTGTTGCTGTTAGATCTGTGGTCTCTCTTTCTCTTTGGCTTTTACTGCTGAACACTTGCTTATTTTGCTTAATAGAATTCTCTTCTCCCTCCCCAAGCCAGGAAGTAAAAACTGTGCATCCTACACTTCTACAGGACTTCATGGCTTAGAATGTAGAATGATCGCCTAAGGGTTGCATCAGTATCCTGGAATTTTACTAGGTGTGGTGCATAAAAAAAAAGGAAAAGAAAGATAGGGATACTTAGGGGCTGACTTACAGGTAACCTGCAGTGGCGCGAGAATGAAACTATTCCAGATGGTCTGATATGGGCTCATCTGAGTGAGTTTGAACCACTTGGACATTTAGTCAAAAACGTTAAGTGATATATAAATTGCCTAAATAAAATAAACTATTGTCTCATAGTCTTGAAGTGGTGCTTTGTTCTCAACACTTAAACTTCTTGCTTCCGTGCTTGGCTTCAGCAAAGTGGTGATCAAATTGGAGCTCTTGTCAATTGGATGTTTACTAGTATGGATTCTTCAGCTGAAAGGAAACAGACATCTTTTTTGACATCAGCCCCAGGCTAGAACAATTTTATTTATTTATTTTGTTCCATTTATATTCCTCTTTTCTTCCAAGGAGCTCAAGGTGGCATGCATAGTTCTTCCCCTCCCTGTTTTCTCCTCACAACAACCTTGCAGGATAGGTTAGGCCGAGAGACAGTGACTGGCCCAAGGTCACCCAGTGAGGTCCATGGTTGAGCGGCGATTTGAACCTCTTCCAGATCCTACTCTAACCACTGCACCACACTAACAGCCTGAATAGCCCAAATGTGGTTTCTTTTCAGGAACCCCCAGTGATCTTCTGTATTTTTATACTGTGAATTTTCAGCTTGGCTAACATTTCCTTCAATATGCTGTGTTCAAAGGTATGTTATAGAGAAATATTGGGTATAGCGAATGAATACAGAGGGAATGTTTCTTGTAAGAAATGCATGAGGCTTCAAAAGGATAAAACTAGCTTTTAATTTTTTAAAAAAACAATTTCACATACAAACTAGAAATCATACAATTCTGTGACATTAATACTACGTAATACTACATCTGTTTGCCAAATTGCACACATTTGTCATCCAAGTTTTTACATCATAATTGGTTTCTGTATCTCCCTTTGACTGATGATATAAAGTTCATTGTAATTCCTGCCTACTGTTCTGTGTTAAAATTATCAGATTCAGTGTAAATGTTGACTGTCTTGAGCATCATTTAATTAACATCTTTCATAATCTTAGCCTACTAGCTGTGCCTTCTGCTATCTCAGTGATGTGCATTACCAGAATGTTAATTGAATTTTTTATTGTAGTCTCTAACTTTATTTCTTGAATCAGTTGTCAGTGTGGCTCGATGTAAGATAAACTAGTGCTGATTTTAACAGTGGATGATGCTGTGTGCTGTATTGACACCCAACCTAAATATGGTCCACAAATCTCTTGGAAAATGGCCCTCTTCCTAATAGGCTTTCTGTTATCTTCACTCATGTGCAGTAGTAAAGTGGCAAATTCAGAAGTGCAGAGTCCCTTCATGTTAAGCCATGCCCTGTCCCTCCTTTTTTGCTGCTGGGTTGAGAATTAGATGCGTGTTAATGCCTTGTCCCACAACAGAATCCCTTGGAGCCAATAAGAATGAAGGGGGAGAGTGTTAGCTACTGAGAAGAGGCTTCTCATTGGCTGACTAACCTCCTTTCACTCTGATTGGCTCCAGTCGGCAGGAAAAGTCAAGCAAGCATGGGACTCTTCTCAGTGGCTAACACACTCCCCTTTCATTCTTATTGGCTCATGGGATGCTAGAGACATAGGGACTCTGCTGGGACCCTCTTCCCAAAAAAGTAAGGGGTCTAACACCCCCCCCCCCAACACCACAGACAACTACACCACTGCTCATGTGTTTAGATTGAAAACCCCTAGGTAGATGAGGCTTAGAAGAGCAGTGTATTAAACAAATCCTACAAGGGGAGGGGGGAAGACTGATAATAGTGCCTCAGACTGTAGAGGAGGGGGGAGAAAGAGGGAGACAAGTGGACATGACTGGTCTTGACTAGAGCCTGGGAGACCAGGGTTCAAATCCCCCCTTGACCATGACCTTGGACCAGTCACAGCCTCTCAGATTTGTGGCATTCCGCTAATACGACGGCTTTCAATTAGAGTAAGGCCCCACTCATATGGTGCATGTTCTGCTTTTATGATGTTTTTCGGGCAACGGATGCCATTCTATTGAATGAGTTCTGCTTTTCAGTGTGTTTCGCTTTTAGGCGGCGGTCTGGAATGTAACCCGCCGTATGAGTGGGGCCCTACTGTACTTCAAAGGGTTGCTGTGAGAATAAAATGAGGAGGGGGAGAGCCACATATGCCACCTTGAGCGCCTTGGATGAAAAGCAAGATAGTAATAAAATAAAGAGGGTATGTTCAGTCTTCCATATACCCTGGAAAGATAAGTAGGAGTTGTCTTTATACTCTGTGTTAGGGTATAGATGAAGTTGGTGAGTGATTCTTGGCCTACTTGGGAGTGTACGTTTCTCTCACTTAATGATAGTTCATTTGGTCTCTTTTCCTTACCGTGCCAACTTACTATGCAAAGATGAATATCACCAGGTTCTTGAATCTATGTTATGTATGGATTTCATTTCCTTGGTTGTCCTAGCAGGTAGCCCACGATGTGTGTGTTCCAAGGAGCCATGGGAGTCAAAGGGCAGGCAAGAGTTAATAATAAGTGCCTCCATTTTATGAGTGGAAGTGAAAGGTCCACTGCTTCTCTCTAACTTAACTCTTACTTTTTATTACATTTGGCCACAATGCTTTAGAGAGAGGAACTCTCCAGAGGATATTGAGTATTTCAAAGAACAGATAGTGAAGGGAACATCCATAAGAAGCCTTTAAGTGGCCAGATTGCAGTTGTGGTTATAGTGCCATCTTTATCAAAATCGGCAAAAGTTTATACACTTGCGTACACAGCCATGATTTCTTTTTAAAAGGCAGACGTTAATATTGTACTCTGACTTGATACTAAATTATGCTGTTTTAACTGTTAAAACCTAGCTTTTTGTGTAATTAGGCACGATAGTAGAGATCTTGCAAAATAATATGAGAATTTTTACAATTTCTACACATTGTGTAATAGGATACTCTCTCTACTACAGCAGTAATAAATAATGATGTAGGTTTTGTTTTGATATCAAGAGTATCTTGAAGTGTTTTCTGAAGTCAGCAAATCCTAAAGCTAAGCAGACACAAATGGGACTTGTGGAATTTTAATAACTACATCTAAAACTGATTTATAGTTTTTAAAAAATGTTTCTGGGAAAGGCGAATGTAAGTTGAAACAATGTGATCCAGTTTGGGAGTCACTTGGGAGTTTTCTGTTTTAGTTACCAGTGCATGTTTCAAAAGTAAGAAAATTTGGATTCCTACACTTCAGAAACAAAAAACTTATGCAAATTGACATTGGCGCTGATCTTGCAAACTTGATCAATGTAAATGGTCCAAGTAAGTGGTATTTCTTTGCTGAAAGCTCACTAGTGGGGTCAGGACATATTCAGATGATCATTTATCTCTGGGTCATAACACTTTTAAATGAGATACACACCTGGAAAGGAAGAGTTAAGGTCACTTCACACAATTGGTGGAGATAAGCTTGTCATTATCACTGGATTAGCTTGTCTCAGCTGAAGGGTGCTGCATTTAGCTGATGAATCCTCTCCATGGCTCACCTTTCATATAAGTATTCCATAAGCCATGATAATGGAAAGTGATCTCAGTTTTAAGGGATTGAGAATGAGAACACAAATAATGAAAATATAAATACAGGGGTTGGTATTGAAAACTGGTGGTCCAAAGTAATCATGGTAGCTAGTGTTCTCTACAAAGCATGATGTTTGGATTCTGGGCAGGATGAGCAAAAGGAAGATTGCACCAGGGCCCTTCTGCATCCTTTTCTCTTTGCACATAATCCCCCTGTGCAAAGCGCCTCTGGAAGTTTGTGGGAGACTCTTCTTAACAGCCTAGGTTGGGACATTGTAGCTGCTGGGGGAACAGGCAAATGGCCCTATATATATATATATATGAACAGGCAAATGGCCCTATATATATATATATATATATATATATATATATATATATACACACACACACACACACACACACACATACACACACAGTAGGGCCCCGCTTTACAGCGCTTCGCTTTATACCGTTCCGCTGATACAGCGGTTGTCAATTGCAGAAAGGCCCCACTCCTACGGCGCTTGTTCCACTTTTACAGCGGTTTTTGCTCGTCGCGCGTCGTTTTCGCGCAACACGCGCCATTATCTTCAATGCGTTCTGCTTTACAGCGGTTTTTGCTTTACAGCGGGGGTCCGGAAAGTAACCCGCTGTATGAGTGGGGCCCTACTGTATATACAAATAATAAAGCAGCACAAAAAAGTGAAGTTCAGATATAAAACATAATACAGATCATAAAATGGTTTTAAACATTAAAAGCAAAAAGGATTAAACCTGGCAAAAAGAAGCCACTCCACCAAAAGAGAAATTTTGGATTCTTGTGCTTATTGTTTTTGAAACTGAGTTATCGAAAGTGATGTTACTTGAAGAATCAAACATTTCATGGAGTTGCTACTTGTCCATGCATCACAATTAATACCTCCCCCCCACCCACTTTGTAAAAATGTTTGATGGCATTCCTTATTGGCGTGGCTGTATGGTGAGAGGGACATATCATCATATGTGGTGGAAACGTTTGAAGGCAAAGTATTTCTGGAGAGTAGTCTTTCATAAAATGGAGAATATATCTAATCAACATATAGTCATGTTATTTAGCTTTATTAAACATTTTCTTGAACAGCTATAAGAATTAGAAAATTAAAACGTTGATCAGTCATCATTTAATGGCAGCAAAACAAATGGTTGCCTGTTTCTTGAAGGATTTGGAAGGAGCTATAAAAGAATATTGGTATTAAAAAAGTTGTGGTACAGCTTTGGTTGCAAAGCTGAGAAACAAAATAAAATCGGCTGGGGGGTCTAAAAAGTGGGATACTTTGGATCAGAATGGATTGTTTTGCAGTGTATGTGAATAAGAAAATAAATGATGTAATGCTGCCATCTCAATACAGTATGCTACTTTGTGGAACTCATAGTTGTTCATTTTTTTGCTGTAGTGACGTTAAGGGCAATGGCAACATCTTTCTATTGTAATTTGTAGAGAATAATTCTTGTGTGATTTGTTACTGTGCCTGTTCTGTGGAACTGAGTTTTATTTAAGTTATTAAGTTAAGAATCGTATTTGTTTTAAATTCTGTGCTTTATATGTTTCTATGGATGAAATAAATAAAATACATATATTAAAAAAGGACAGGCTTAAAAAGGAGTAGTTTATCAGAAGCTGCTAGAGGACACTTTAATTGGGATCACACTTATCACACTTTTCTATCCTCAGCTTGTCTCTGGTGGTCACATTGCTTCATTGACCCTTCTAATCAAAATTGCACATAGAATTTCTGCTGAGTTTAGCTGAGGGTTTTTTTGCCGTTATAAAATAAATGCCTTGATGTTTGTGCGATATTTTTAAACAGTTAAGAAACTGTTCAAACAAAGACAAAGTTGTGACTCAGCAATGGATTTTGCTATGGAAACAGCCACTGAAATACATTTGCTCAGCAAAGTAAATGACTCTTTTCTTAATTAAATGTTGCTTAAACTCATTAAGACAAATATGCACCTTGGAATATGTTTGGAAATTTCTGAGACAGTAATTTTGAACATAATCTCTATCCCCTTGCCAGTGACAACTGATAGAGGCAGTATCAGGTGAGAATTTGGGAGACCCAGATTCAAATTGCAACTTGGCCATGAAACCCTCTAGGTGATCTGGTGCCAGTCATTATCTGTCAACCTAGCCTGCCTCCCAGGACCGTTGTGAGGATAAAATGAGGGGTGTGTGTGGAGAATCAATTATGGTACCATGAGCTCTTTCAGGAAAAAAGCAGTATACAAATGAATTATCCATTGGGCTGTCCACATGTCAGGCAAGCATAGCAAAATAATGTTTTTCTCTTTTATGTATTTTATGCAAAACAAATTCTTAGCTATATTAATGGCTTGAAAAGCAGCTTCAGGGCATTTTCACATTACATTTTTATGTGAACACTCAAGACGTTTTAAGTCTGCAGCTCAAATGCAACAGGTGAATGTTACAGGTGTCTGAACATAGTAATTCAAAACTGTTTATGTACCACCTATGATACAAAAATATTAATGACAGTTTCCAACACGTAAAATACAAATCAATTAAATTAATAACACATTGAATAACAGTGAATAACCAATGCACATATTGTATAGGTTTTTAAACCAGAGATCTGTTAATAGGCTGTTTTTGAGTGTACACCTCAGTGGGAAACCCATGATAGTTGCTTTATTATGTATGAACTTTCCCCACCTCCCCAGAGAGCAGCTTCCTGGTTTGTTAGAAATGAATATAATCACATAAACATTCCCTTGTACGTTGTCAGAGCTGTGACACAATGGCAGAGTAATTCATTCTTCAGCCAGTCATGCGATACCTGGTTTCCAGTCCCATTGTGTTGAATTTCATTTGTAAGAAGAGGAAAGTGCTCTCTGAAAAAGGGATTGCACTTCCCAAACTATCAGAACTAATTTGCTTCAAACCTGTAAGTGCAGGAATAATTTCTCTTGTGGATAATATCCAGTTGCTGCCCCTCTGCTGTCAAAAGACATCCATCAGTAGATTGGGGAGGAAGGAATTTTGGAAGATTCTCCCCCTCCCTCTGGTATCCTCCATGCCCCAGATCTGCTCTGGAGATTTGGGAGACTATAGTGGGGAGAAGGAATTGCTGAAATTTGCCTCCCTTGTTCTGCTGACAGATGTCTTCTGCCGGTGACGGGACACCAATTAGATGCCAATAACTGTCTTTAAAATTTAGAATGTCCAATTTGAATCCTGGCCAGACTGTGAACACGGTCGTTAATGTGCCATTTGTTTATGGAGTAAGGGCATGGATGGCTCTTGGAGTAGTTGGGTTGGGGGGTGGGAAATGTACACAACCCTTAAATTGACAAACTAAGTGCTTCAAACCCTTCAGCCTGAGGTTTACAGGCTACACGGTGATCCTGTGGATTTGGAGGAATACCACGTGCAATTATTAATATCATTTGTAGACCTTGGGTATACAGTGAAGTAACGGGATAGATGGCTTGTGCATGATCATGGCATCCAGCTGCGAACTATAAACAGCTCATCCTCGACTTGCCTGGAAGTGAGGAGGCTTAGCTCCAAAACTAAAACACCTCCCTGTGTTTCACAGACTTTAAATGGGGAAAAGTCATCTTTGTTTCTCACTTCTTTAGTTGTTTGCCTCAGATCCAATTGTAAAGGTTTAAAATGGCTCCAGAAAATCAATTGAAGCTAAACATGAGTGCAGTGTGTAAAATAAATGAATGCATCTCATGCAGTTTGTGAAGCGGTCTGAGAAATGTTGACTTTGGTCCTCAAGACGGAGAAGCCGCTAAGCAATCAAGAATTCGGGAAAGCTTTACAGGGTCACTGGTGTTTAATTAGCTTATACACTAGACAATCCCTGGAGGATACACTAACATGAGGAAGAAGTTGGTAAATGTTTAGTCATTTCTTCCAGACGAATTTATCTTGATTTGCTTTTGAGGTTTTATTAGAATGCTGATAGTGATTTCATAATTGGTCTCTAATTCATAGTTGTGACTTGAAAGCAGTTTCCCTGTGTAAAGAATTCACAAGAGATGACAAAACTGCTTTTGACCTTTTAAAAAAAGTATACTGTAAAACTATTGCAAAATGTTTTTTTAAGGTTTTATCACCCCTTGTTCTGTCTCTTGCGACCTCAATATAAATTCAACCACTAGGGTGTGAATTACACCATGGCTTGACAGACTATACCATTCATCATAAGTCCTTTTTCATTTCAGTGGAGTTCATATGCATATAATGTCCACAGGCTTGCAAACAATCCATTGCTTGTATTGGAATAACTACTTAACCCAACCATTAAAATGGACCTGGGGTAAGTTGTTAACCATACGATAAAACTCCTTCACTGCTTTGTCCTGAAAGGATGAAGTTAGACAACCACTGACCTTTGAGCTGCTGCACAGAAATTACCTCAAGTTTAATTGTCTCTTGGCAAAATTAGCAGAAGTTAGGATAGAATCAGACTTCTGTGGCTTTATAGGGAAAAACAGTGGTTTTTAATGCTCTTAACTTGTGGTGCTATATGAGTGTTGCAGTTGTTTTCTAGCTAAAACTGCTGAAGCAGGGATCACTAACCTTTGGCCTTCCAAAGTTGTTGAACTACAACTCCTATCATCCCTGACTATTAGCTATGTGGCTGGGACTGATGAGAGTTGACACTCAACAACACCTGGAGGGCCACAGACTCTCCATCTTTGTTTTAAAGTATACAGTATATTACTCTTAGGTTAAATGACACCAAAGGTAAACATGGTTGTTCTTTGGCACCCTGAGTGGAGTGGCTGCCCATTAAACAGGGTGGCCTTACCCTTCTGACTCTCCTGGGAGATGATAAGAATCAGGGGTTCCTCTGTGGTCACTTCAGCAGCCTCAGATAGAATTGCTGCCTGTTGAAAAGTCAAGAAAGCCACAGCTTTCTGGTTCATTTGGAAGTTAGTACAATGTAGGGGACATGTTTCCCACCCCTGCCGTTGGTGTGATTGGTGGGCACAAGAGAGATGGCCTTTTCTATGGTGGCCCTATGCCTCTGCAACTCCTTATTTGTTGATATCCAGAAATTCACCACACTCCAAACTCTGTTTTCTATGTGAAAACCGATCTGTTTTTAGTGGCTTTTACATAGGCATTAGGCAACATTATTCAACTGCTTGGATCTTTTATTGCTGATTTTTTTTAAAATGAACTATGTATTGTAGTTCTTATTAGAATTTGGGGGGATGTCACAAAGGGGCTGTTTTATTCTTGCAATATGTAAACCATCCAGGAGAAATTGTATTTGGAAAGGCAGAATATAAATGTTTTAAAACAAATTAAAATTACATGTTTTTGTACTTGGGTATCTATATCTATTTTGTGTCTTTTTTTAAAATGTATCTAGTAGCACTTGTGCTTTTATTGCTTCTAGAGAAAAGTCTTTGTAGAATTGGAGAGTCTGGGCCAAGTATGTTTCTCAGTGTCCACAGTGCTCAGATGCAATACTTTGAGCCTGCTCTTTGGCCACTCGTGGAGGAGGAGATGAAATTATCACTTTGGTGAATCCATAGGCTGGAGCCTTGAATTGTGCCCAGAGGACCACAGGCAGCCAGTGTTGCTACCACAGGTGTAATGAATTTCTGATGCTCCATCCCCACCTCAGGAGGGCAATTGCTATGTCCTGGGTTTCTGAATTGCCACCATTAGATAGGCAAAACATGTTGCACATAAACATTTTTGTAAACTAATCATAAAGAATTATCACATTCCGACATCAATACAAATTAAAAAATAAAACAATGGCAGTACTTACATGCTGTTCAACTTTTAGATTACTGCATGTTATACAGCCAGATGGATACAGAAAACAAAACCATTTTTGAGTGACTGGTGCATTTATGATTTTATCATGTCTCTTCACATATATGAATATTTTGCATGAGGGAGAAGAAGAAACAATTCATTGTGACACATGGATTCAAACGTCTTTCCCCTCACCCCCAATCCACACACACATAATGGAAGAAACCTGAGATTTCTCCTGTGGCAGAGGGCAATGGTACATGTGAACACATTTTGTCACCAGATATCTGGTGGAGAGCTGGAAAGGTGAGAAATCCCATTTCTAAACACTTGTTAGACTGGCTCAACTTCTGCAAAATATGTGATTTGATAAACAGTTCACGTGTTGGATCAAAGCTGCTTCTAATAGCTTGGTTTTTATTGTATTCATGTAAAGACACTTTCAAAAACTCTTACCCAGGGATCATTGAAACTTTTCCCAGAGTCAATGCTTCCCTTAGCAGATCCCCCCCTTTAAGAATATAATCTCATAATCTCAAAAGGGTCCAATTGCCATTTGCAGCATGATTTGGGTGTGTGGCCTTGCAGAATGTTGGTTGCCTTGCTTAATAAATCTTTAATTTAGAGCCTGCTGTTTTGACTGCTGTTGTAAAACCTGTTGGGAAGCTTTAAAATTGGCAGATTTGGGGATGGAACTGGATTGGCTCCCAGGTCTCTAGGCCTGATGTCCCTAAACTTCATCTGTTTAGTTAAGACTATGATGCAGCTGTACATAAACAGCTTCCTAATGTTTGGAAAGCTATGCTCCCCCTTCTCCTGGGTTACTAATTTTGCTTGTTATTTGATAAACTAATTTAATACAAACTGCTCAATGATATTTGATATTTAGGCCTAGTTCACAATTAGGAAGTAAACTGCAGGTAGGGTTCTACATGCGAAACTAGGGGGTCATCTCAATTCACTGAGTATGTAGTGCTCCCATAGGACATAATAGAGCCCTGTTACCACCATGGTGCAAGGAATGGAGGAGCATTCATTGCCTTCCAGACAAATCTGCCGCTATAAACTAGGCTTGTAGCTCAGTGGTAGAGCATCTGCTTTGCGTGCCGAAGGTCTCAAGTTCAGGGAGGGCTGGGAGATCCTTGGGTGAAAGTCAGATGAGACTGAGCTACATGGGCCAATGGTTTGACTTGGTATAAGACGGCCTCCTGTGTTCCTGTGTTAAGGATTTAAGAAATACAAATACAAGTTAATACTAATCTCAGGCATTACAATTTAAGCTGCAGGTAACATAATAATAATAATAAACTTCTACCCCGCCCTTTTTTCCAATAGGACTCAGAGCGGCTTACAACTAAAAAACAACACCATTAAAACATACAAAAGTATACAATTAAAAATAGAATTAAACTATGAGAAAAATTAAAACCATAAAACATACGTTAAAAACAGCGGACGATTTAAAATAATAAGATCATATAATGTAGTCACCAATCCTATGACACTTAATCCTGGTCGTTCTCTATCCCAAATGCCCGTTGAAATAAAACAGTCTTTACTTGTCGCCGGAAAGATGGCAAGGAGGGAGCTAATCGCACTTCACTCGGAAGGGAGTTCCATAGCCTAGGGGCGGCCACCGAAAAGGCCCTATCTCGTGTCCCTGTCATATGTACTTGCGAAGGTGTGGGGAGCACAAGAAGGGCCTCACCTGAAGATCTCAAATCCCGTACACATTCATGTAGGGAGATACGATCTGTCAAATAGACTGGACCTGAGCCGTATAGGGCTTTGTAGGTCAAAACCAGCACTTTGAACTGTGACCAGAAACAAATTGGCAGCCAGTGGAGCTGTTGTAACAGGGGAGTTGTATGGTCCCTGTAACCAGCCCTGGTTAGCACTCTGGCTGCAGCTCTTTGTACCAATTTAAGTTTCTGAACAGTCTTCAAAGGCAGCCCCACATAGAGCGCATTACAGTAGTCTAAGCGGGATGTAACCAAGGCATGCATCACCCTAGTCAGATCAGGCAGCTCCAGGAACGAGCGCAGCTGGCGCACCAGTTTTAATTGGGCAAATGCGCTCCTGGACACAGCAGTAATCTGGGCCTCCAAATTCAAAGCTGAGTCCAGTAGTACACCTAAACTGCGAACCTGAGACTTCAGGGGGAGTGCGACCCCATCCAGCACCGGTTGAATCCCTATTCCCTGATCTGCCCTCCGACTGACCAGGAGTACCTCTGTTTTATCAGGATTTAATCTCAACTTGTTTGCCCTCATCTAGTCCATCACTGATGTCAGGCACTGGTTTAGGACCTGTACGGCTTCCTTGGCTTCAGGTGGAAAAGAGAAATAGAGTTGAGTGTCATCGGCATACTGATGGCACCGAACCCCAAAACCCTGGACAACCTCTCCCAGCGGTTTCATGTAGATGTTAAATAACATGGGGAACAAAACTGAACCCTGAGGGACCCCATAGGTCAATGGCCAAGGGGTCGAGCGGGAGTCCCCCAGTACCACCTTCTGGGTTCGGTCCTCCAGGAGGGACTGAAGCCACTGTAACACAGTGCCCCCAAGTCCCATCTCAGCAAGGCGGCCCAGAAGGATACCATGATCGATGGTATCGAAAGCCACTGAGAGGTCCAGTAGAACCAACAGGGATGCACTCCCCCTGTCCAGTTCTCTGCGTAGGTCATCCACCAAGGCGACCAAAGCCATCTCTGTCCCATAGCCAGGCTTGAAACCAGATTGAAATGGATCCAGATAATCCGTATCATCCAAGAATCTTTGGAGTTGGGCGACCACCACACGCTCTTGCTTAGAAATGGAATACTGGAGACTGGCCGGTAGTTACCCAGTAAAGAGGGATCCAGGAAGGGCTTTTTCAGCAGTGGTCTTATAACTGCCTCCTTTAAGCATGATGGAATTCTGCCTTGTTGTAGAGAGGGATTAACTACTCCCCTGACCCAATCGACCAGTCCCCCTCTGGTACTTCTAATGAGCCAGGACGGGCAAGGGTCCAGTACACAAGTGGTGGCACGCGCCGCTCCAAGGATCTTGTCCATATCCTCGGGCAGAACAAGTTGAAAAGAATCCGTTTTAATTGGACAAACAGGCGCCAAAGTTACATCCTCAGAGACTGTATCAATTTTAGCATCCAGGTTGGAGCGAATCTGAGCGACTTTGTCTGCAAAATGCCGTGCAAATTCTTGACAGCGGTCTGCTGAGTGGTCAGAATTAAAAAGAACTTAAAAGCCCCCTAACCACTCGAAACAGTTCCGCTGGATGGCTCCCAGCAGACGCAATGGAGGCCGAGAAGAAAGATTTCTTCTTAGCCCGGACTGCCTTGGAGTAGGCCTTCAAATAGGCTCTAGCCCGAGATCGATCAGCTTCACTCAGAGTCTTCCACCAACGTCGCTTTAGTCCCCATCTGACACGGAAGGAACAAGTTCATAAGTCAGAGGCCTGGCCTCAGGTCGTTCTCAAAAGTGACCAGAAAGGAAAGGTGGTCTAACTGTAATGCCTACAGAAATGTCCTCACCTGTAAAGATGAATTTCATACAATATCTCATTAGGAAATGAAAATAAAAGAACTGACCCAAAGAGAGGGATGAACCATACTGATTTAAGAGATGTGTCCACCCCCAGGGAGATTAATGACTTGCAGAAAAGGGCACATCTGATTTAGAAGGGATATAAGTGGACATTAAGTAAACAAGGAGACCAACCCATAGCAATTGCATAGTGGGAAAATTGGTAAAGGGTGTTCTAGAAGAGCTGTTAAGATTTGCTTTTTGCTTCCTTAAATAAAACTATATAAACTAAGCCAAATGACATGTTTGTTCTGTTCAAATTGGCCTTAACCAACTAGTTGTTTCTTAACCTACCAGAGAATTTGGTCTTCCTGAAGGCCTCTCCGTACTTTCATTGAAGAAAGTATACTGAATATGCAGTGAAGGCAAGAGGATCACATCACATCCTGCATTGTCCTGCCAGTGCATGTATGTCATTAATGTGTAAATGCGGCATCTGCGCATAATTTTTCAACCCCCCCCCCATGATTGTGCCTATGTTGATTTGCATGATATGTGGATGCAGGGAAGGCAAATGGCTATGCCCTGCCTCATGTAGGCTTGCCAAAGTTGCAAATAGGCTTTAAACAGCCAGTTGTTCCTTGATTGTTTTTCTCCAGGAGTAAGGCTGCTGCTTGAACTCTGATCCAGTATATAGTGGAGTATAACCTAGGTGTTATGGTGCCATAACATCTCTAGTGTACTCTACCCCTGCACCACTGTGAGGAGTCTGTGCAGGCATTTAATTCTGAATGGGCTAAAAGAGCGAACCGGTTCCTCCAGCTGACATCATCACCTCCTGTGCAGAGTTCTGACCATGCTGCTCATCTAGTGCTGGCTGTTCATTTAGAATAGACATAGAGCTGTTTGTATAATTATAATGGTTTTCTCTCTTTTTACACTTTGAACTCTCTATTCTCTCTGACTGTTTTGTGTATCACCATGAAACTTGAGAGGGTTGTTAAGCAAGTGTTTCTGAGTTCAGGACCATACGATTTGTAAGGTTCTGTTTTGAAATGAGCTTATGGGAAGCATCAGAATGGCATGAGGGTATTTTCAATTTAACATTGCAGAATGTGAAATATCCATGCTGACTATAGTATACAGCCACTCTTGTGGCTGTATAATTGTTGTAACCCATCCTGAGACCGTAGGGCGAAGGCCAGGTAAGAACATAAATAAATAAACAAAATGTTTTCAAAGCTGGAAGACTTTCATCTTCTAGAAGACACTTAGAAGCAGAAGCTATTTATCAATAATGATGATATTACTGCTTGGTGTTTTATATGGCACATTAGATTTAAATCTCTCAACATACCTTTTCAATAACCTTACAAAAGCCCTGTAAGGTAGGTCAGTATTGTTGTTTCTGGATTGCCAGTGGGAGCGTTGCTGAAGTGTGTTTGAACCAGACTTGGTGTCCCAAGACTGTTTCCCTCAGGAGCAATGGATGATTGGAGAACGAGGAGAACCATGTCCCTCTCCTGCCTCCTGTCCCTGTACCAGCTCTGTTCCCACTGTTCACCCGATAGAGTTGGCTCAGGAAACTGGAACCTGTGCCAAATTAACAGAAGCTAGCATGCATATTGTAGCAGGAGAGGAAGGAAGGAGAGAGACAAGCTTCAGGACTTAACCAAGGAAAGGGAGTCTATTAATGGAAAGGCAAGAGAAACTGCTGCTGAATGTTGTGGTGCATTTTTGTTTTGAAAAAAACTTTGATTACATGGTGTTATTTTAAGGTGCTGGCTCTTTTAAGGCTATAAGGTGCTGGCTCTTTTAAGGCTATTGGTACTCTTAATTATGCATTTATACATTGTATGTTTAGTTTGTGTTGCTGCCTTGTGATAATTTTTCTGAAAGGAAGGATAGAAATTCATGAAAGTATTAAGTAAATGAAATGAACAAGCACCATGTTATGATTGTAACAAAAGGCTTGTTCACATCTTACACTGGACACAGGTACAAGCTGTCTCTATACATGTTGAAGGGTTTGAAGAGGTTACACTTGTTGGTTTGTACAACCCAGTTATTTGTGCACACAGGTGCACAGACTGCACACTTGTTGAATGTAATATGTGAATACTCTTAAAAGTGTTCACAAGATGTGAGTGCAAGGCTATCCCAAAACAACAAAAGAGGCAAATTAAGAGAGAGAAAGGCAAAGCATAAGGAAGGAAGAGTAAAAAAAGAGTAGGTTAAACTGAGGGGGGAAATGAGCAATTTATATAGACAGGAGAGGTTCTTTATAGTAGACATATCCCTATCTTTATATCTATTGTTCTTGGATGTCAATGGCCACCTTTTGTTAGCTAGAAACCTTTTGTTTCCACCTAACAAAAGCTGGTTGTCAGCACTTGATGGGTGAGCAGTTATTTGGCCAGATGATTCCAAAGACTCCCAGGATTCTTGGTAATGTCAATTAACAAGTGACAGGGTGTGGCACTGATTGCACTTAGCTATGGGGGAGATTGGCTTGGTATGTCTGGGGGCTCCATTGCTCAGAGCTTTCAGGAGCAAGGTCATCTCAACTGCAGGTCAACAGTGGGATCTTTAGTGAGTGCTGTACCTGACAACCAAGCACTATTGCCTGAAGCTGTTAGCTTGAGAGCCATAGACAAGAAAGAAGGAGGTCTCGGGACAAAATGGAATCATGTCAGGCTGCAGAGGGCTAAGATTAAGGGAGAGTGGGATTTATCTAGAGCAGCCTTTCCCAATCTTTGGGTCCCTAGATGCTGCTGGACTACAGTTCCCATCATTCCTTACCTTTGGCCATGCTGGCTGGGGCTGATGGAAGTTGTAGTCCAACAACATCTGGAGACGCAAAGGTTGGGAAAGGCTAATCTAGAGAGTTCATGATAGAAGAAAAAGCTGAAGCAGGGACCTACATGTTCCAAAAAGAATGAGGGATTGGATCCTTAAGGAAAGTAGTGGAGGGAAAGTATTGCTCTTTCTTTTAGTAACCTAAATTTCACTGTGCAAATGACTTGGCAAGAGATCAGTTAAAGGCAATCCATAAGATTTTAAAGTGGTATCATATACTTGGCAATTAGTAAAGTCAGTGGGTCTTTGGCTGTGATCAAGTCCCATGTTCTCCTAAAGAAGTCTTTGGGAAAAGCTTCACTGGATGGATGGGTAGATGACAGTATTTGTTTCTCTAGTGCAAGGGTCTAATTGGTCCCACTGTGATGTTGCTGAGACCACTGTGCCCAGAACATTGAGTTGCTGCCTCTGTGCAATGGCTCGCAGAATTGGAAGCTGTGGGAAGCAGATGTATTCCTAGGAAGCAGGCATATAACTGGAATTATCAGCCCCCTTTTCCCAATTTGCAGTTGATAGTAGTCTCCTGCATATTCATTCTTTTGTTTTGACTACCAATAACAGTCCTTTTTAAGGATATCTGTATTTCAGCTGATACAATGCTGAATCATTTTTGATTGGCTGGTTGTAGGAGAAATGGTTCATAACTGTTTTTGGATTATTCTGATTAGTAGTGGGTGGGAGAGCGCATTCAATTTGGATGTTTTATATAGTTAGATGCTATGGTTTAAGAGTGGTCTTAACAAAAAAGATGGCTTTGTGCACTTGGTTAAAACTGTCACCTGCTGAAACACATCTGCCGCTCTCAAACGATCTTTTAGTTAATTGGGATTATTTTCTTGCTTCCTCTGGATCACCAGCATGCTGCCTATGGAGACAATAGCACTCTTAAATTCTTCCCATGGTGTCTAAAGCCTCTGACCGCCCCTCACTGGTCATGAGATTGTAAGGCTGGTTTTCTTTTTCTCCCTTGAAAAGTATATAGAGCTGGAAGAGGAAGCTGAAAGAGTGACACTCCTTCCCACTTTCTTTTTCAACTCTATGAGCTTCTTAAAGCTCAGATTAATTCTGCTGAATACAATTTTTACCCATAACCCTTTTGGAAAAGTGAAACATGTGAGAGCTTTCTCTTTCTGTCTCTCAAATGGAGGGATGGTCTGCAGGAGAGAAAGCACTGTCTGGGGGGGGAGCGCCCATGGGACTCGCTCAAAAATCCAAATATGCCCATAAACCTGAAAAGGTTGGTGACCTCTGCTGCTAAAACAAGAACAAACAGAAAGTTGACTGCTATAAAATCAGGTTGAAGAAATGTAATGGGTCACCAAGTTAACACTATTTATTTATTTATTTATTTTATTTAATTTATATACTGCCCTAAGCCCGAAGGCTCTCTGGGCGGTGTACAGAAAGATAAAAACAAGCACAATATATGAATACAATAAATACAATGAAACAAAACAACATACAATAAAAGAACCAAACAACATCCAGAATACAAAATAATGATGAAAATGCTATTAAAACACACTTTAAAATGCCTGGGAGTATAAAAAGGTTTTCACCTGATGCCAAAAAGATAGTAGCGTCGGCGCCAGGCGCACCTCATCGGAGAGGCTGTTCCACAGTTCGGGGGCCACCACGGAAAAGGCCCTAGTTCTGGTCACTGCCCTCCGAGCTTCTCGATGGGATGGCACTCAGAGGAGGGCCTTAGATGTTGAGCGCAGTGTACGGGTAGGTTCATATTGGGAGAGGCGTTCCACCAGGTATTGTGGCCCCATGCCGTGTAGGGCTTTATAGGTCAGAACCAGCACTTTGAATCTAGCCCGGAAACAAATAGGAAGCCAGTGCAGACGGGCCAGAACAGGTGTTATATGAGCGGACCTTCTGGTCCGCGTCAACAATCTGGCCGCTGCATTCTGGACTAACTGTAGTTTCCGAACAGTCTTCAAGGGCAGCCCAACGTAGAGCGCATTGCAGTAGTCTAGTCTAGAAGTTACCAGAGCATGAACAACTGAGGCGAGGTCGTCACTGTCCAGATAGGGACGTAGCTGGGCTACCAAACGAAGATGGTAAAAAGCATTCCGTGCCACCGAGGCCACCTGGGCCTCAAGTGACAAGGAAGGATCGAAGAGAACTCCCAAGCTACGAACCTGTTCCTTCAAGGGGAGTGTAACCCCATCAAGAACAGGATGAACATCCACCATCTGGGCAGAGAAGGCACTCACCAACAGCGTCTCAGTCTTGTCTGGATTGAGCTTCAGTCTGTTAGCTCCCATCCAGTCCATTATCGCGGCCAGGCAACGGTTTAGCACGTTAACGGACTCACCTGAAAAGGATGAAAAGGAGAAATAGAGCAGCGTGTCATCAGCGTACTGATGGCAACGCACCCCAAAACTCCTGATGACCGCACCCAGCGGCTTCATGTAGATGTTAAAAAGCATGGGGGACAGTACCGATCCCTGCGGGACTCCACAATGGAGAGTCCAGGGTATCGAGCAATGTTCCCCAAGCACTACCTTCTGGTGGCGACCCACCAAGTAGGAGCGGAGCCACTGTCAGGCAGTACCCCCTACGCCCAACTCCGTGAGTCTTCCCAGAAGGATACCATGGTTGATGGTATCAAAAGCAGCTGAGAGATCAAGGAGAATCAACAGAGTCACACTCCCCCTGTCCCTCTCCCGACAAAGGTCATCATACAGGGCGACCAAGGCCGTTTCAGTGCCAAAACCGGGCCTAAAACCGGATTGAAATGGATCAAGATAATCAGTGTCATCCAAGAGCCCCTGGAGCTGGCCGGCAACCACCCGTTCCAGCACCTTGCCCAAGAACGGAACATTCGCCACAGGTCTATAGTTGTTCAGGTTATCTGGGTCCAAGGAGGATTTCTTCAGGAGCGGTCTCACTACCGCCTCTTTTAGCCAGTCAGGGACCACTCCCTCTCTCAGAGAGGCGTTTATTATCTCCTTGGCCCAGCTGGCGGTTCCGGTCCTGCCAGCTTTCACCAGCCAAGAGGGGCAAGGGTCCAGCACAGATGTGGTCGCCCGCACCAGTCCAAGAATCTTGTCAACATCCTCAAGCTGTACAGACTGAAACTCATCCAATAAATAAGGACAAGACCGTGTTCTGGATGCTTCATTAGATCCCACTGCCATAATAGTGGAGTCTAAGTCCCGGCGAATGCATGCGATCTTATCCTGGAAGTGCCTATAATGGGATGACTAGTATCTTAAACATAATATAAACATAAAGTTTGTTTGGATGTAGTGTAATGTGCATTTTAAAGCATGTTTGTTCATGTTTGTAAGCATAGTTCCTCAGGAGGCACAGTCTCAATAGTTAATTGAGTTTTGGAGCACTATGTTGCAGCAGGTCATGCAGGCCAGGGGACCATTGAAAGTTCAATACAAATATGGTGACTTCTGGGGTGCTGGACAAGAAAACCAGTTAAATGACTCTTTTATGAAAAAATTCTGCCTTTGAATTTTGAACTCATGAAACGCAGTTGAATGCGTACATCTTTTAGGGAGGTAAGGTCCTTTGAAAATGTTAGCACTGAGTTGGCTTTTAGCCCACTCTTAGGGAAAGTCTGTGAATACTTGCTTGTGCTGCTGACCATATGATTCTCTGACCTTATGACTCAGTGAACATGGCACATCAGCCTTTTTAGTTCCAATGTTCCATTTCTATGTATATATTGTTAAGGGCTAAGTAAGGAAGCAGGCTGAAAAGCCTTTGTAATTTTGGAATGATTTTAGATGTAAAGCCAGTGATGGCTGGTGGCTTCATGTCAGTGGGGCAGCAGAATCTGCTCCATGTTTTAGTCTGAAGGAGCTGTCCAAGATGCTGAACCAAGGTGACTTGATAAAATAAAATACAGTGCATAGAAACAATTAGAACCATACAAAAATTTTAAAAATTGCACTATATAATCCAGAAAATGCTCATATAGCAATATGTTAACAAAGACCAGGTCCTACCCATCCTACTAAAAGATGAGCACCAGTGTAGGAGGCAACATTAACTGAAGGCCTGGGTAAACAGAAAGGTCTTAGCCTGGTGCCTAAACACTACTAAGGGTGGTGTCAGGTGTGTCTCCCTAGGGAGAGCATTCCACAGACAGGGGGCTACCACTGAAAAGGTGAGTTCTCATGTGGCCACCCTCCACACCTCCCTCATGTGGGGCACCCAATGAAGGACCTCTGCTGAGAACTGCAGGTTCAGGCTGGTTCATATGGGGTGAGGTGGTCTTTGAGGTATTGTGGTTCTGAGCAATATAGGGCTTTAAAGGCCAAAACCAGCACTTTGAATCGAGCCTGGAAATGAATAGATAACCAGTGCAGTTGGGCCAGAATCTGTGTAATATGTTCAGTCCTTTCTGGTACCAGCCAGTAATCTGGCTTCCGAAATCTGCACATCTTCAAAGGCAGCTCCACATATTAATGCTTGTGGTAGTTTAAACTAGAGGTTACCAGAGCATAGACAACTGAAGTTAGGTTATCCCTGTTCAGATATGGTTGCAGCTGGGTCACCAGCCAAAGGTGATGAAAGGTACTCCACGCCACCAAAGCCACTTGTGCCTCTAGTGACAGAAGTGGATCCAGAAGTACCCGCAAGTTGTGCAACTGCTTCTTTAAGGGGAATGCAACCCCTTCCAGGTTGACCCCCACCCGTCCAGACTAGGGACCCATCCACTAATAGCGCCTCAGTTTTACCTGGATTTAGCTTCAGTTTATTGACTCTCAATCAGTCCATTACCAAAGCCAGACACCGGTCCAGCACATCTGCTGCCACACCTGAAAATGTAAAGGAGAATTAGAGCTGTGTGCTCTCTGTATATTGATGACAGTGTACTCCAAATTTCTGGATAATCACCGGTTACATATTGCTGTGAAATAGAATGGGGTATAGGACTGACCCCTGGGGAACCCCATATTGAAGGCTCCAGGGGGTCAAGCAGCATTCCTCAAGTGCCACTTTCTGGAAGCAGTCATCCAAATAAGACTGGAACCACCAGAGTGTAGTGCTATACAAGCCCAATTCAGACAGCTGCTCCAACACGATACCATGGTCAATGGTATTGAAAGCTAATGAGAGATCAAGGGGAACCATCAGGGTTATGCTCCCCCTGTCTCTCTCCCAACAGAGATCGTCATATAGAGTGATCAAGACATTCTCATCCATGCCTAAACGCAGATTGAAATGGATCGATAAAATCAGTCACATCTACGAGAGTCGAGCTGGTCACATTTTGCGTGTCAGCTTCAAAAGAGGCATGGATGACAATTTATACTTTCCTGAGCTCCTTGAACAAAGGACAGAATATAAATGTAATAATAAAATGAATTAACATGCCTGACTTGTTAGCTGTCTCTCAAGTTAGAATCTTCAAAGTTATTTATTCATTTATTACATTTATATACCGCCCCATAGCTAAGGCTCTCTGGGCGGTTTACAAAAATTAAAAACATTGAACATTAAAAACAAATATACAATCTTAAGACCATACAAAGTTTAAAACCAAGAAGCGCAGATAAACAAGTTAAAAGACCTGGGGTCAGAGCTCAGCACATGCTGTTAGAATGCTTGGGAGAAAGGAAAGTCTTGATATGGCGCCGAAATGATAACAATGTTGGCACCAGGCGAAAGAAGCTTTTTTTTCACCTACCAATGTCTTAAATACAGAAGTAGGGGGGGAATGTCAAAAGATGCAAGAGCCTGAAAAGGTAAGGTAGGTTTACACTTGAAAATAACTTGAGGCAAGTATTGATTCACAATTATTGATGAGGTGTGACTCACTAATGGTGAAGGCATAGTTGATCTTCAGGAGCAGGGTTCATGGGTCGGCTGAGGCCTGGTGTGAAGCATTATGTTCATGTTGTTAATCTGCAGGTATGGAAAGTTCATGTGGCTGGCAATTACCTTCAATAGGCAGGTGAGCTTGTTGTTGTTATGTGCCTTCAAGTCAATTACGACTTACGGTGACCCTATGAATCAGCAACCTCCAATAGCATCTGTTATAAACCACCCTGTTCATATCTTGTAAGTTCAGGTCTGTGGCTTCCTTTATGGAATCAATCCATCTAATGTCTAGTGTATTTGTATGTCTATTTTGTACTTCGCCCAGAGTGGCTGGATAACCAGCCAGATGGGTGACTAATAAATTCAGTAAATAAATAAATAAATAAATCTCTTGTTTGGTGCTGGACTACGACCTGGGAGACCAGGGTTCGAATCCCCACGCGGCCATGAAGCTCACTGGGTGACCTTGGGCCAGTCACTGCCCCTCAGCCTCAGAGGAAGGCAATGGTAAACCTCCTCTGAATACCACTTACCATGAAAACCCTATTCATAGGGTTGCCATAAATTGGGATTGACTTGCAGGCATTTCCATTTTTCTGTTTTCCCCAGCATTGTTGTCTTGTCTAGTGAATCATGTCTTCTCAAGTGTCCAAAGTATGATAACCTCAGTTTCGTCATTTTAGCTTCTAGTGATAGTTGTGGTTTAATTTGTTCTAACACCCAATTATTTGTCTTTTTTGCAGTCCATGGTGTGCACAAAACTCTCCTCCAACACCACAGTTCAAATGGGTGGATTTTTCTCTTATTTACTTTTATGTGGGAATCTTTCTATCCTTATATGTGCATATGTATGTGTACCACCTTTTGTGTGCATTTCTCTCTGCTTTGCAACTTTCTGCCTAATCAAATAGTCAAGACTTGGGCAATGTGTGGTTTGCAGGCTGTATCTAACCACCAAGGTTCTCCCCTAAACCCATTCTGCCGCTATGAGGAAATTTTCCTGCAAGTAAAAGAGAGACTGGAGGAAACTTTAGTAGGGTGAGTTGGCTTATACTGGCCAACAACTTCTGAACAGGGCTGTTGCCTAGGAGCCATACTAGCAGGTGAGGGGAAGTCTGAGCAGCCTTGAAACAGTGGGGTGAGGTGGTGTTTACCTCAATAATCTGGCTATGGTGCTACAGCACCTTGGTTTTCTTTGATGTTATTGACTAACGTTCCTTAGACTATATGAGGTGATAGCACTGACAAGAACGTTTTTCTGTTGCAGCAGTTCATCATATCTAGGATCCCAAAACAAGGATAACCTTTAAGATACATTTTAATTTTGTCTTAATGGCTAACTTCTACCATCAGTTAATCAATAAAGAAATTCTGGTTTGGCACACAACTGCCTGGCTTATTCCAAAACTTCCCTAGCTAGCATTTTCTGACTGTTCTTACCAGTGCCTTAACCCCTCAATAGACTGTAAATACTTGCTTTAAAATAGAGAATTCTGCTTTAAACAAAGAGACTTGGGAGTCCATTTACAACAGCATGTTCTTTTGATAATGTAAAGAATTTTGAAGAACTTCTCCCAGAAAGGTGTGTGGGAAGTTACGTAGTTTCTTTATGATGTCATGAATTGAGCTTGAGGTATCCCTCCAGTGTTTTATGGCAGGGATAGGGAACTTTTTTCAGCCAGAGGACTGCATTTCCTTCTGGGCAATCTTCTTGGTGGCCACATGCCAGTGGCGAGCAGGACCAGAGGCAAAAGTTGGCAGAGCCATGATTGTAAGTTTTGCCCTTGTACAGTTGACTGGTTTCTATGCTCACTTGCATGCCCTTCCGTACCCTTCGTCCAAGCAAGCAAGAAGCATTATCAGAGGCCATGGACAAATTTCATCCTGGCATAAACACTCAGGGAAGGGTGTGGCCTTGGGAGAGTCCTGAAGGCCAGATAGAGAAGCCTGGAGGTTCCCCATCCCTGCTCTATGGCCTACCTGGCAGTCAACTTCTGGCTTTTTGCTTCAACCAGTGGTAATAGTTTATTTATGAGATTTATATTCCGCCCTTCCTCCCATAAGAGTTGAGGGATGTATGCACACACACACCTTCCAAAAGCAGCCTCAAGCATGTGACATTCTGCCCTTCTGCCATGAGTGTGGGTGGCTGATGCATGGCAGTGAACTCATGCAGCCTCCCAGTCCTGGAGAGGAAGATTGGAGAGTTGCACAAGTGCGCTAAGGAATTTCCTGGATCCAGGGCTGGCCCAAGACATTTTTGCTGCCTGAGGCAAAGGAAAATGTGGCATTTGTCTTCCCCCTGTTCTTTCCATGTACAGAAGCTGACTGGACTGGTAGTTGTTGGTGTCCACTGCTGATGGGATACTATCCTCCCCCACACCAGAGGATGGTATGCTAGTTTAGGGAGTGCAGGACAGGCATGTGGCACACACTGCTCTGTCCTCCAGAGAGGAGAACAGCATCCCCTGCTTGCTCCCTGAGATAGCTGCCTCGCTCTGTCTGATGGGAGAGCCGGTCTTGTCTTAATCTGTGTCTATAGTGTGAGATGTAGCTGTTCAGATTTAACATGACCTGTGGTTGACTAAACATATTTTTCTTAAAAGGAACGTTTTTTAGCTTATAACTTTCCCACCCTACCTCTGTGTCACTTAGATATAGTCAGCTCTTCTTTAGAAAATGTTTTGGCTAGTCCTTTAATGGAGAGGACTAAGTTCTGTGGTTCCTTATTGAAACCTCTGTCCACATTCCACAGGAAATCTCTCTCATTCTTGGCTGAAAATATGTCAATACAGGCCTTTGTGCAAAATATTTGAAACTTGTTATGCCTACTGGGGGCTTGATTAGAGAGGGAAAAAACACACACCAACAAAACTGTTAAATCAAATTCATTGTATTTTATAGATGAAATTTCCTTATGTTGCTTGTATTTACGGATTTCCGATGCTGCTTTCTTTCTCCCCTTCCCAAATTTGAACTGGGGGAGCAGCTTGCTTGAATGAGTTGAATAACGCTCCTGGCAGTGTACGATTGAGGGGGGGAGGACTCAGTGGGGCAAGTTTTTGAAAAATAGCAAGTTGCATGTAGGCATATACAGTAACAACAAAATATGATACCAATCTTTTAACTTCCTAGAGCTAAATGAGCGTAATCTGGTTTTAGTCTGGCAAACAAAGGCCTTGGGGTTTTCCTCATTGTCACTGCTGTAAATTGAATTCACAGTTTTAGCATTATGTGTTTTACATACTGTTAGCAGAATATGAAGAGAAGAGTTGGAAAGTGTGAAGACTTTTTGTTTCAGGCAATGTGTCTTTAAAAGGCTGTTAATGTACACAAAGTGGTGCTTTTAGAGAACAACCACAAAATCTACATGAACAAGCAAATCATTTTAAGAAGTCATCTTGCTGTGCACTTTAAATATTACTTTTATTATTAAATAAGATGTTAACAATGTAGTCCTACTCAGAAGTAAGTCCCATTAGCGAGTGTAGCATATAACAGTATGTCTTTCTAAACCTGCTTAAAATAATACTTTCTATTTTTTTATAACATTTTACAGAGAAAAAGGAACAAAAAAGATTAGGCTCATGCATATATTGTATAAACATTTGTTCCCATTTAAAAACAAAAAGTATATTATTATACAGCCACAAGAGTGGCTGTATACTATAGCCAGCATGGATTTTTCGCATTCCGCAATGTTAAATTGAAAATACCCCCATGCCATTCTGATGCTTCCCATAAGCTCATTTCAAAACAAAACCTTACAAAATTTATAGTCCTGAACTCAGAAACACTTGCTTAAAACCCTCTCAATTTTCATGGTGATACACAAAACAGTCAGAGAGAATAGAGAGTTGTAAACATAAAAAGAGAAGAAAAAAACGAGAGCCCTTTTGCACTTTTTTCTGTCAGTGTTCTCATAATTTGTTGAAATGAAATAAAAATCAGCCATGTTCGCAGAGTACCTGTAATCCTATTACTGACCTTGCCCCATACTCTTATCTTCATCTTCTGCAGTTTAAAAGTTTAAAAAAATACCTGGCTGATGATTAATTAATTTAAGAAATTAAGCATTGAAGTCTATCATAACATTGGGCATGCTCAGTAAGTATCAACTGTCAGCATTCTAAAAGCCAGATTCACAGCTGCTTGGCTTGGCTAGTCAGGGGGCCACACCCACACCAGACCTTTATTTCACTTTCAACAGTCATGGCTTCCCCCAAAGAATCCTGGAAAGTGTAATTTGTGAAGGATGCTGAGTGGAGACTCCTATTCCCCTGACATAGCTGCAGTGGTCAGAGTGGTTAAATGGTCAGCTGCTCTGATTGAAGCTCTGTGAGGGAAAACGGCAACACCCAGCAACTCTCACCACCCTTCACAAACTATACTTCCCAGGATTTTTTGGGAGAAGCCATTACTGTCGAAAGTGAAATAAAGGTCTGGTATGGATGTGGCCAGGGACAGCTCTGGGTTAAATTTGGGTGGGAGTCTCAGTGTGCCTGCTGTAGAATAAAAAGGTGGGGGAAACCTTGAAAAAGAATGATACTGTTCACAATGTTTTCCTTTTGGAAAGGAAAGGGGCTTCCCCTTTGCCCAGTGCGCACCCACCCAATCTCTTTCCCTCCTCCTCCCCTTCTTGCCCCTCCCCCTCCCCTTCCTATCCCTCCCCCAGGTCAGTTTCACCCATCCTAAGCATGATTGTACAGGAGTAAATCCCATTGAACTCAAAAAGCATGCAAATGATCAAACATGCCTTCCCCTCCTTGTCCCTCCTTTCCCTTCCCTCTTGGTCCTTCCCTCCCCCTTCCTTTGCCCCTCCCCCTCCCCAATCCCCTCCCCTCTTCCTTTTTTGTCCTCCTCTGCCCACTCCAGCCCTCCTCCCACCCCCGCATGATCAGTTCTACCTATCCCAAGCATGATTGCATGGGAGTAAATCCCACTGATTTACTGGTTTTCTGATTTTCAGAAGAAAATCACCCTGTGCTTTATAGATTATAGCAAAGCCTTTGTTTGTGTAGACCATGAAAAACTATGGAATGCTTTAAAAGAACTGGGGGTGCCACCGCTTCTGATTGTCTTGATGTGCAACCTATACTCTGCACAAGAGGCTACTGTAAGGACAGAATATGGAGAAACAGATTGGCTTCCAATCGGAAAGGGTGTGAGACAGGAGTGTATTTTATCACCCTATTTGTTTAATCTATATGCAGAACATATCATACGGAAAGTGGGATTGGACCAAGATGAAGGTGGTGTGAAAATTGAAGGGGGAAATATCAATAATTTAAGATATGCAGATGATACCATACTACTAGCAGAAACCAGTAATGATTTGAAACGAATGCTGATGAAAGTTAAAGAGGAAAGCACAAAAGAAGGACTACAGCTGAATGTCAAAAAAAAATAAAGTAATGACAACAGAAGGTTTATGTAACTTTAAAGTTGACAATGAGGACATTGAACTTGTCAAGGATTATCAATACCTTGGCACAGTCATTTACCAAAATGGAGACAATAGTCAAGAAATCAGAAGACAGCTAGGACTGGGGATGGCAGCTGTGAGAGAACTAGAAAAGGTCCTCAAATGCAAAGATGTATCACTGAACACTACAGTCATGATCATTCAGACCATGGTATTCCCGATCTCTATGTATGGATGTGAAAGTTGGACAGTGAAAAAAGTGGATACGAGAAATATCAACTCTTGAAATGTGGTGTTGGAGGAGAGCTTTGCACATACCATGGACTGCGAAAAAGAAATAATTGGGTGTTAGAACAAATTAAACCAGAACTATCACTAGAAGCCAAAATGATGAAGCTGAGGTTATCATACTTCGGACACATAATGAGAAGACATGATTGACTAGACAAGACCATAATGTTGGGAAATCAGAAGGGAGTAGAAAAAGAGGAAGACCAAACAAGAGATGGATTGATTCAGTAAAGGAAGCCGCACTACAAGATCTGAACAGGGTGGTTCATGACAGATGCTTTTGGAGGTCACTGATTCATAGGGTCGCCATAAGTCGTGATTGACTTGAAGGCACATAACAACAAGTATGACTGCAGGGGAGTAAATCCCTCTGAACTCAGTAAGCATGGAAATGATCAATCCATTCTCAGCAAACTTGCACAGGATCCCATTTCTTATCTCCTGGATTAAAAAGCAGAGAAATTCACTAATAGGCAAAAAAAACAATCCTTGTGGTTTAAGAATGTACCTATAGCCAACAGATATTTCGATCAAACTTTAAAAAGCAGGGAATTGGACAGCTATATTGAATGCACCAGGGGAGTGGGAGACCTGACCTCCTCTCTGAGATATTGTACTGCCCTACAAATTTGTAAAATTCAAACACAATTTGGGTTGGTCTTTCACAGTCCAATCCACTTCCTGTGTAGCTTGGGAAGAATTTGGTAACATGTGCCTCTGAGTATATAGTGAGTGGTGGCAACACCTGCAGTCAGCCCAAATAATAGAAACAAGACATGTGCTATAATGATCTTGTTTTAGCAGGAGGAAGTAACAATATGAAGACAGTTGATAGTTCAGATGGTCCCTTTAAATATGTTTGATTTACTTTGCAATTTTAGTGGTTTACTTTGCAATTTTAGTGGTTTCTTTTGCTTCTGTTTCTGTGAATATGTAAAGCACAGCAATACTTTGCAACACTAAAAAACCTCCCATAACAATTGTGGAATAATGGCAATGACTATTCGCAGAATAGTTTCCAGTGGACTTGAGGAGTGTCTCAGTTTGTACAAGATAAAACAGTGGGAGGTGAAATATGTTTTAGCAAAATTCTGTTTTTAATTGAACATGCCCACCTTTCCTTAAGTGGAGTAGTTTAAGCATAGCAGGCTGAAATCATGCATCTTGAACAGGCCAAGTTTTTTCCAACAGCTAGAGTCATTGCTGAAGTAGCAACATATTGTAATCAGTGTGATTTTACATCAAACTGCAGTTTCAGATTCAACTGTTAATGCACCTAAAATAGAAATAGAACATAACCTTCAGTTTGAAACACAAAAGGCTGTCTTCACCATCATATGACATTGATCAATAAAAAGGCTTTGAAATTAATAAAAACAAAGTTGACACAGATTTGTAGGATGAATAATGAGAGAAATATAATTTTCTAGGTTAGCTTCTCTGTAGAAACAGTAGTAACAGAGGAAAGAAGCAAAGTAAGAAGAACACCAACAAATATGCAAACAGGTAATTCTCCCATCTTTGGAGATGGCAGGTATTGCCACTACTCACCATATGCTCAGAGGCACATGTTACCAAATTCTTCCAAGCTACACAGGAAGTGGATTGGACTGTGAAAGACCAACCCAAATTGTGTTTGCATTTTTACAGACTTGTAGCACAGTCCAATATCTCAGAGAGGAGGTCAGGTCTTCTGCTTTCCTGGTGCATTCACTATAGCTGCCCAATTTCCCTGCTTTTTAAAGTTTGACAGAAATATCTATGGGCTGTCGGTACATTCTTAAACTGCAAGGTTTTTTGCGTATTAGTGAATACGTTTAAACAGCAAAAGGAATTCTGAGAAGCAACATTACTGATTTTTTTTCATTCCAAAAATTTACAAACAAGCCTCATCTTTCTTTGCCTTTATCTTTTTGAGGCTTGCTTATAGCTTTTGCTTGATATGTCACCTTGAATAGTGATTCAGTTTTCCATATTATTTCTTGTTTACTTGGTTATGGCAAGAGGATTTTTATTTTTTCAAATGTTGGTCACTGCATATTCTTGCACCTATCAAGAGGCTTGTAACCAGCTGAATATCTACCTTTCTTGAAATAATGTTGAAATAATTGCTAAGGGGGTAAGTGTGAGAAATTAAGCAACAGCTTCAAATCCTTTAAAAAACTGGAACCTAACTTATTTCCTTCTGTAATCTGCATTAGGCATGTGTGAGTGCATACTCTAATTCTGCTTTATACATAATTTCAATAGCATAGTATAACATGGATTTTGGCAGCATATTTTTCTTTTAAATTTCAATTTTATTGAATAGTTTTTCAATACTGAACACTGAAAAAGCATGCAAAATTTTAATTTTCAAGGCTAATGAGTCATGTTAGGTGATGTAGAAGAGTAGGATATTGAAGAGGTGGTGGTATGATATCTGTATGCAGAAATATCTGTATGCAAAGTCTGCTCAAATTTGAGAGGAACACACTTTTAAGTAAGGACTCTACATTGATTACTGCAATACATTCTATGTGGTTCTGCCCTTAATGTTGCTCCAGAAGTTGCAGTTAATGAAAAATGATGCAAGGTTTCTGCCGAGCTAACTACTGTCAATATATTACACCTTTGTTGAAGCAACTGTGCTGGATGCCGTTATGGTACTGGGGGAGGTTCTATATGGTGGTGTTAGTTTACAAAGCTCTAAACAACTCAGGACCAGGCTACTTCAGAGACCATTTCTCACTTTGTACTGCAGTTTGGCCACTACATTCCATGGCAGAGGGCCTTCTGATGGAACCAAGAGTTTGCCTTGTGTCCACCAATAGCAGGGCTTCCAGTGTTGTGGACCTTTTAACATGAAATTTGTTGCCGTAAGAGATAAGGCATGCACCAACAACCCATTCTTTCAAATGTATGTTTAAGATTTTTAAAATTTACCCGTCTTTTAAGAATGAAAATTTTAATAATTGCCCACTGATTATTTTGTGTTGTTGAACTATCTTTTTAACGATAATAGTTTTGATGTGTATTTTATATTCTGGTTTTGGTTTTTTTTACACTGTGGTGGGCTTGAGTCACATGCTTGGAAGATGCGAACGTGGCCTCCACAAGGAAAACAAGCCTGCAAACACTATGGTAAATGGAAAAGGGAGAGACGGTGTATCTAGAATACAGATCTCACACACCAGAGAGCAGCACATTAGTCATACAAGTTCAGGAGTAGACAGAGGAGAAGCACATGAGTGGGCCTTCATAATATCATTTATTGCTTTCCTGTGTTTATGTATGTTAGCTGCTTTGGGGAGCTCAAAAAGTGGGGTATATATTTTTTTATAATAAATCAAATAGGGGTCTGGTTCATTATATATCCCAGGACCCAAGCCATATACGTTGGTACTGAAGGAGCATACTGTAGAGCCATAGGTCAGTAGGAAAATCTCAGCCTTGCGTTATATAAGGCTACCCAAATTATTACCTGGGTCAATAAACTATCTAGGGAAAGCATGCAGGAAAGAGTCAGGCCTTGGACTAGTGATGTATGGTGGAATTTATTTCCCTGCTATGTTTTTCCACATAACATTTTTCCATTATTAAAAATGCAGTTTCATAAAATCAATAAATAACAGTGGCTGCCATTACTGTCAAATAGGGCAGTTTCAAATTGTTCTCTATCTTTTTCTCTCATATACACTCTACACAAAATGTATAGATGCATGCACAGCTCTTTGGGCATGCTAACATTAATGTTAGGCTTTCTGTAATCCCCTTAACATTTAAATAATTTAGCTAATATGTATGCTACTGAGGTGTTGTGTTTTAAAAGATTTACAAATATTTCAATAAAAATAATTTCTAAAGTAAAGCTTTGCATTTGTTTCAGTTAGACTGTCTTGTTAAAGCACAGGTACACTTCACTGATATTTTACCCTAAACAAAGTATTTACTTTCAACAGCTTTTTTACTATTGAGACTTATTCACCATGTAAAATCAACATGGGATACTTTAAAAGTTTAGTTTACCAAGGAGAGAAAAAACTTTTTAGATCTTAAATTGACATAAGGGTACATAAAAATGTTTAGTTCAACATTTTCTGAAAAACCCACATCGCTGCCTGAAGCAGCTAATCAGTGAGTGCAGGGGTGAACAACCTATGACCGTCCAGATGTTGTTGGACTCTGTATTTTTGGCCCTAGTCAGCTTGGCCAAAGGCCATGGATGATATCTGTAGTCCAGTTACATTGGAGGGCCACAGGTTAGCCACCTCTGGATTAGTTCATGGACCATTGGCTTCATTCTGATAATTGTTAGACTTATTTATGCCTCAACATACTTTCTGTTTTGCTTAGTCTTTGTCTCATTGAGCCATGCCTCATGAATATTCGTGTTGACTGGCAGTATTTGATGATGTTTTCCCAGGACACTTGCGCTGCCCAGAGTGCAAGACATGAGATGGAGGCGGGACTGAAAGTAATTCTTGTTTTATTAAAGTAACGGTTACATCAAAAGCAGTGCGCTTCATAGACCTAGCCATGCTGACTCACTAATGACCCTAACTAGGCTAGCTAGACATTCTCTGAAGTGTATGGAGTAAGTTGACTCAGCACCCCAATCAGGGGGGCACCACCTTAAACAGGGAAGGACTTAGCCCATAATCTCTGACTCCTGCAAAGTATCACCTTCTGACCATCCCACTTCTTGCGTCGTCTCGTGCGGGGCAAAAGGGGGCAAGCCTCCATCTGCTCATCTGACAGCAAAGGCTCTCTAGGTCCTCTGAGACCTCTCCCTGATCCACCTGGGGGAACTGGGGCTCAACAACACCTTGTTGTCATTCTCCTCTTTTCCTACCCCATTTCCTGCATAGTTGTAACACTGCTTGATATGTTACATCATTAGTAATTGAGGGCTATGAAGAGGTCAGTGAGCTGTTGGGTTCTCTCTCCCACACCCAGCCTTTCTGGGCTATTGGAGTGAAAATCCACTGCCCCCTTACATTTTGTATCTATCATAAAAACTTCTCATGTGAGTAAGAGAAGGTCTTATTTCACAGTTCTCTAAACATGCAAACACTTCTGCAAACTATCATAAGAACAGAGAGACAGCAGAAAAAGTCAGCTTTCATGATCGCTATCAGTTATGGAGCAAGTCCTGCTAGCATAATAGAGGAATTGTGTTGCCTGCCTTTTTGTTATGGCAAATCCCTTCATTTCTTTGAAAGCTGTGCTGGATAACAGGTGCAGTGTTCCCTGTACTATTTTTCCCATGCTGTGTAAATCTGCACCTGCTACATTTTTGTCTTTCCATTAGCTTTCAAAGATAATAGGAATGCTGCAAGTTAAACTGATGGCCAGTTGAATTCAAGGCATTGTTTGCTATGCAGAAGAATTGATGGCTGCTCCTTGGAAGTTGCTGTGTTGTCCTTTTTTTGCGACCTTGCTTGGTACTGTGCAAGGTCCAGGTCTATGTAAGGTTGAATGGCTCCTTGGTTGCTTGTGGAGAGATATCTTGAGACAGTGAAATGTAGCAGCTACAACAGACATTATTTGTGTCTAGTTGTCAATGAGAATTAGAGTTTTACAGTTCTCCATCTGTGTTCTTTCCCCCTCTGCATGGCTCACTCAACCAGGACCCCCACTTTCTGAGTGAATGTGCATTCACCTTATAATTTGTATGCTTACTTTTGCTTAGCTATTGGTGCCACATGTACGCAAACACTCATATAAATTACGAATGGTGTGCTTGTAAACCTAAAATTAGTTGCTGTAAACCGCCCAGAGAACTTCGGCTATGGGGCGGTATACAAATACAATAAATAAATAAATAAATAAACAAACAAACAAATAAATAAATAGCTTATACTCTTAATTCTGGTATAAATTAAGTTTATTTTACTTAGCTAAGAGGCAAAGAAGTTCCTTAATGTTCTGCCATTATGACTAAGAAGCTTCTTATCCTTTTCTTCTGCTGTAATCATATTGGCTTAAATTTAGTTCCCGTGCATATTTTTATTAAAGTGTTGGGTAATGTTTTGCATGTATAATGCTTTCAATACTGTGTCCCCTAAGCTAAGTAGAGTACATCATCCTCATTTTGTGTTGGCATAGCATGAATCTCAGTTGAGACCTGTATGTGTGGCTGTCATTTAACAAACTAAAGTCATGGCAGCAAATTAACACTGGTCACTTTCAAAGCTGCTGTTCAGAAATGTCTATGGGCCATAGTGCAAGCATCCAAATAAATAAGTAAATGAATTGTTTACAGATTCAGTGAGTCAGGATCTGTTTATACTTCAAGGTTATTATCTGAAAACGATCCCTGGCTACATTGGACAAATAATTTCAGGATATTGCAGACACAACCCCATTTTGTTTTCCCAGAGGAGCTCTGCATATCAACTCATGGCAATATACAAGAATAAGAATATTATTACTGTTGCTGAAGAACTTCACTTGCCCTTGATTTTTCAGAGGACCTGTTAATTTTTACTTTAGGTTTTAACTCCATCCTATCAACGCAAGAATGTATCACAGATTGAACCCGTATATCGCTGAGATAAACTGCATTTCAGTACATTTGCTCATTGACAACACCTCAATTTAGGTACTACTCATTATTAGAAGAAAAGGCCCCTTCAGTGTTTTACATGCACTTGTTATGCAGAGAACACATAGGTTGCCTCTAACAAAGTCATAATTGCAGTATACCTATTGAAATCAATAGCCTTAAGTTGTGAATAACTTTAGTCCATTGAGATAAGTGTCTAGTCTTAACATCACTTAGACGAATACATCCTAATATGCCTTGAAATATAAACAGGTATACTCTTAACTCTCATGCCTAGCAATAAAATCCCCCCCCCATTTAGTTTAAGCTAGCAGTGCCTTAGTTGATGAATTTAAAAGGCACAGAATGCACAATAAACAGCCCTGTATTCATGATGGGGACATCTAAGATGTCAAGGCTGCTTTGTGATGTCTATATGCTTTGATCTATGGAACTGTGTTCAGGTATTCTGTTAGTGTGCCAGTCAAAGCTAGCAAACTTTTATCCAACGGTGTGTATGTTTGCACGCATTATGGGAGTAGTTTATAGTAAGAGATGGCAAAGTGAAACTTAATGGCTCAAGATTTATTGTGATGTGAAGGCCACTGTGTAGGCACAGCGTTATGGGGCTGATTAATCCGGAACTTTTGGCGTTAATCCATCAAGAGGCTTTTATTTTCAAGATCAGCCAGAGAGAGAGCATCTCAACGGCAGTATTTCTGTGATGTGTAGTTTTTTTTAATGTTCAAAATAACACATTTTACAATAAATGTTTTAAGAACATGAACTGGTGCGTAATATCTGCTAAGCAGTGCTTTACAGAGTAGTCTGTGGAAGAAATTTTGTGAATGTCCTTTTGTATTCGGTCAGAATTGTTTCTGGTTTTTCAAAGGCAGCTTGTTGAAAACTATGCTTTGAAACATTTAAGTGTCCTATCAGAGCCTCAAAATTTCTGAATCATATGAATGCAGAAAATATACTTGGTAAAAATGAGTTTGGTAACGAGTTTGGTCTCCATAGCCTCTTCAAGGTATCGTTCATACAATTATGCTTTTGTCAGTAGGCTGAAAAGGATTCTCATCCAGACAGAACACAGCTTTACTGGAGTCTCATGGCAATTTGTTGTGGTCTGTTTAGGGAAAACGAGACCTGGGCTGGGCTAGAATTGCTCCTCACTTCAACTGCCTTTCTCAGTGGCAGCTCTGCCTTGGGGTTGGAGGGACCTGCCCTGGTAGCTGTGAATGCCCCAGTGAGGGATCCATGCCTTTTGAAGCCCAGATGGTGGCTTGCTTTTCCCTACTTTGTGGTGGCAGATCAGGCTGGCTTTTCAGTTTGGTGTTACAAAATAATCTCATCACTGCTGCTTCTTGAGCCTCGTTGCCCCCTGAGAGTTTCCAGGCCTTTGAGGAGTAGTCTTCAGCTTTTTCAGACCCAGGACCCATCTTCAACTCAAACATGTGTTTGAGGATCCATATGTACCATATATTTGCATGGTGGCAGTGCTACTGTTGAGATGCAGCTTAGATCAGGCCATGACTTGGTATTGGATTTCAAGCCCACCAGTTGAAAGCGAATGCCTTCGAGGGCTGTTCTGATTGTAAATGCGGCATCGGAGGAGAACTTCAGCAGCTGTGTTGTTTCCAGTCACGGTACTAGTGGAGGAAAAATGTATATAATTGTCAAGAGAGGAGATGGCAGAATTCTTGCTTCTGTGCATGCTATTGGGATTTTGATTTGTTCTTCTGGTTACAATTTTCACAAGTAATTCTATTTTGAAATAAAGTTGAAAATGCAGACAACAAAAAAGGAAAGTCCACCACATGATACTGCAACAAGATCACTAATTTAAAGGATAAGGGCTAGTGAAACGGATTGATAATAGTCCTCAATATTTCCAGGATGGGCTTATGGGACATTTAAAAGAACTTTCCAAAGATCCTCTGTGAATTACAGAGAGGTGATTCTGGAATAGGTAATCAGTGTGTGTGATGGCCTGTCCCCAGACAGAAAAGTTAACAGTATTAAAAAATATACTTTGAAACACAGGATTGCTAGTGGAACTGTGGATTTCATTTTTTTACAGACTTAATGGATGTGGTTTGTTTTGTCTAGGAACAAAATTGTGATTCTGTTCCTAAATAGTTCTCTCAACATCCAAAGTTCTTTGCTTGAAATATTCTATTGAAAGTTGGCAGATATGTAAAAGAAAAAACAGCAGAAGCTGAGAAGTTGGAAGACCGTTCTGCTAGGAAGTTATTAATGGAGGCTCTCAAAAATCAAACAATTGCTTTTGCTTTCCCTTGTTTATACTTAAGTAATTTCCTTCTGCAATTAAGAAACAAATATGTGTGGGAGCTTTTAAGGGGTAGGATTTTATCGTATGGCTTTAAAAATAAATTTTATCTATTTATTTATTTATTTTTATTTTATTTAAAATAAACAATATTTTTTATTGTATGGTGTTCAAAATAAAATGTGTGATCTTTCTCTGAAGCTGGTAGTTCTTAAAAAAAGTTAACAGAGTTAAAGTTCTCTGGGATAGTACGTTTCCAACTTTTCTACATATTCAGTCCTGGAATGATGGCAGTTTTCTATCAGTTTCTGAGCAAGGCATCTCCTCACCTCCTCCCAGCCGCTTCTAATGCACTTACCCAAGTTTTAGTAAAGCTTATTTGAGTTCACATATTTTATGTCTATTTCAGTGTATTTTCTTTGCAATGTACAAGTCACTTGCAATATTTGTTAAAGGAGTTAATTTTTTTCCTGGCATTCACTCAACATTGCTTTTTTTGGAAGGGGGGTGTCTTGCTTTAAATAGTCAATAGGTTTTAAAGTATTTGATCTTTTAAAAGATCTGATTGTGACCAGTAGGTGGCAGTTGAAATCAGTCACAACTGGGTTCTTCTTAGCTTTGATTTTAATATTGTTTATATTCTAATTCTTCACTGTTTTAAAATTACATAAAACTTTTTTTTGGTGTAGTTCTTAGTACAAAAATTTCAGTCTCCCCGCTTAAAATAGCACATAACCCATTAGGCTTGTGAAAAGGCACAACACTTGTCTTGTTTAGTGACTGAGCAGAGGGATTCTGACAAAGTGTACATTGCAGGGAAACATTTCTTAATAAAATGTTTCAGTAGTCACTGGTAGTACTTATGATTTATTGAATGAGGCACTGCCTCTTAAGTAGTCATGTACAGCAGCCTTGCAATTCTGCTTGGTTCCAGACTACAACTTACATCATCCCTGTTCATTGGACATGCTGGTTGGTCTTATGGGAGTTGGTCCAACAACATCTGGAGGACCACAGATTCCCTATCCTTGTTGTACACAGAACTACCTCATATCATGACAGTTGTAGTTTTTAGTTGTCCCGTGCTTTTTGTTCTTGATAAGAACCAAAGATGAAGGAACATGTCGGATTAGGGCTGCTGTTGTCCTCCCAAAAGTGCACCCCTGCTGGACAAACCCAAATAATGTAATCCAGGGGCACAACAAATAGTCTAAATGTTGCTTGTACATCTGTGTTTTTTTACTTGGCATCATCCCCATGGTGCTCCATGTAGAGATGTGAAGGCCTGGGAAAAATTTGGAGGGAAATGTTTTTTTAAAAAAATATCCATCCCTCCCAGCCCTTCCCATCTCTAGTTCCATGACATGCAGAGAAGTATACAAGTAATATGGATTAATGACCCTTCGTCTAGTAACATGCCTATGAATACCATTCCAGCAAAAAATCAGGGCTGCTGAATATTCTGATATTTACCCTTTACAAATCTTTTCTGCTCTTTCTTCAAGCTTTTTTTTAAGCAGTTGTCATTGAAATATGGTATATCTTTCTTTCAGACTAATGATTAGTATATGTGTGTGTGTGTTGTACATTCTGCTGTGTGATGCTTGCTAAAATTAAGTTACTGTGTTCTTATTAGCCCTGATATATAGAATTAATCATTTTGGAAGGCAAAAAAGGAACTGGAACTTGACCTAATTGTATACACAATGAAATTAACATTCCCAAATGCAACACTGACTTTTTTCTTTCTGCGTGAACGTATTTTCTCATAAAGAGTAAAATTCTATTTATAGATAAGTTATTTAAAAGGAAAAGGTAAAACTGCCATCTCTGAATAGATCTCATCTGGATTTTTCCCTTTCCTTTTGTTTTTGTTTCTTTGGAACGTGGAAAAAATTACAAGGAACTCCAAGAAGTGTTTTTTTTTTTAAAAAAGCTGCTCTTTGCTATGAACACATTACACTTGTAATTATAAACACGATTAATTAGTGTGCGATTATAAAAATGTCGTGTAAGTTCACATAATTAGTAGGAACTACATCTTTGGGCAAGCCTTGTGTCAGGATCATGAGTACCTAGAAATTCTGTAATCACCTTAATTGGAATGCAAGGTATGATTTTAAAATATATTTCAGTTGTTTGAGCTTGGACAAGAGGCATTTTGTACAGCTGGAAGGAAGGCCTTATTAAGGCCTGGTTAATATTAAAAGGTAGTCCTTGCTCTTAATAAATATAGTTTGAGATGAAGCTTGAAAGCCAAAGTCTGTTTCCCTTAAGCTTTACAAATAGAAAATAAGTCCACTCATCAGCTGGCATAGGTTCCAGATGGAGCTCTGCTTTACTATAATGCAGCAGTGATTAAGAGTCATGCCAGCTTGTTCAAATAAATGTGTGAGATTAATTTTCATATGACTTTCATTCTGGATTTCTTGGATTATTTTGATGGAGGAGAAGATGTGGGCTTGGGTCTTTGCATACAGTCAGTGTATTGTGCAGTCAGTCAACAATTCTTTCTTTAGAGTTGTTCACTTTGCTTTCTGAGAGAGAATGCTTGATGATATACTTTCTAGATGGCAAATGGATTAATTATGTGAATATTGTGTAGAGCTGTAGGAGTGTCACGGACATCTGTTGATCCTTATGTTGAGTATGTGTAGGCTCCTCTCTTGTAAAACAGGGAGGGGACCCTGTGACCCTCCAGGTGTTGGACTACAAAGCCCATCATTTCTGACCATTGGCAGTGCCAATGTCTGTACATGGGAGTTGTATTTGGAGGATCAAAGCTTCCTTATACATGGTTTAAGCCATATCTCCCCAAATTCAGGGAGCATTCCATGCAAAGTAAAAGCATTCACTTTGCATACTTAGACCATGTAGCGCTCTCCAAGGTGAATAGTCATAGGAGATGAAGAACCTCAGGTCCAGGCCCAGTGGCATCTCTATCTAAGCCTCAGAACTTTCTCCAGGCCACTCAATAAGCCAATTCTGCACTATCTTTGAGGGTTTTTACTTGGCTGGGATGTGTTTTTACTTTAACTGTGATAATGTTCTTGCTTGCCTGGATGTGTGGAGAAAGAATGTATGTAGAAACCTCAGTTTTTTCTGTGGCTGAAATGTGGCCTATTGTACAAAGGTAAGAGTCCCATCTATGGCCTTACAACCCTGAACACACCTGATTTTGGAAGCTAAACAGGGTCAGGCCTGGTTAGTACTTGGATGGGAGACCACCTGGGAACACCGTGTGCTGTAGGCTTAGAGGAAGGCAATGGTAAACCACATCTGAATATCTCTTACCATGAAAACCCTATGAATATATCCAAAAAAAGATTCATAGAGTCGCCATAAGTCATAATTGACTTGAAGGCATATAACAACAACAAAGAGTCCCATCCACTGCTGTGGCCACTCTTGTTTCTGACCCTTGGTTAGAAATAAATTTCCCACCCCTGCTTCACAATGTACCATTCTATACCATTTTCATAGTGGCTAGAATTGGTGTTTATGAGCTTGTAATTTCTTCTTGTATTTAATAGTGCTTTCAGGTTCAGCAAAGGCAATGGTAAACTACCTTTGCATACCGCTTACCATGGAAACCCTATTCATAGGGTTGCCATAAGTCAGAATCTACTTGAAGGCAGTCCATTTCCATTTTCAGGTTCAGGCAGAATTGCTAATTGGAGCTGTAAGAGCAGCTTTGCCTAGACATTTTGATCCTGAAATGAAGAAGCCTTCAGGTGCTTGGTCTGTGCTCTTGCGTTATTTTGTGTGTCTGTATGTGGTGGTGGAGGAGGGCTGTCTTCAAATGACCCTGATGGGTACTGGACATAGGCTTTGTTTTTGAGATGAGCAAGATATGCTTTTCCTGCCAGTACACAAGTTTATGTCTTTGTTTAGACCTCCTGCACACACAGATGCTACGCAGAGTTATAAAACACTGTCTAGTACAAGCATATCCTTCACTAATTGAGAAAATGTTTGAGGCTGGGATTTTGCTGTGGTGTATTGTTATCAAGGATGTATCAGTGCTAGCACTTACATCAAGTTTCACAAAAACACAGTTGTCTGCTATTGCCCGTCTTTTAATAGCACATTTTTACCTTGGATCACAAGTTGTCAAATCCAATTTGGGCAATTGCTTTTGGAGGTGCTGAATATTAGCCTATTATTCCACTGTTTTTAGGTGCCTTTGTTTTGATGGTATGTTTTTACTGTGTGGGTTGTATGATTGTATTGTATGATTTGCCTGGTTCCAACCTGGTATCTGTATACATTAAAAATGGGTTGCCAATATATTTTTAAATGGAAAAAAATACATTGGCTTGTGTGTATGTGTGCGCATGCACATGTGTGTTTCTCCTACCAAGGAAGCATGTACCAAAAATGGAAACAGATGGATGTACACTCAGCTTCAGCCTTATAAATGTTTTAATTGTGTGTGTTGATAATGTTTCAATTTCTTTTGTTTCAACTCCATTTTTAAATATTAGATATGTTTTAAAACATTGGATTGCCCTTTTTGATTTAAAAAAGATACAAAGATAAAAGAAGATAGGTTGGCAATTACAATTTTTTTACAAGGAATATACGCAAAAGAACCTCTGTCTCAAAATACAATAGAATTAATGAATTTTCCCCATCCGGATTTTTGAAGATCGACATGCATGGTAATATAAAAAGAGTTTGTTTCTGCCATGAGAAATATTGCCTAGTGTAGCATGGTTGTTGCTATTTTTTTAAAAATAACATATTATTTTAAAGGGTTAATTATTTCTTTACTTCCACATGTGAAGTTTAAGTTTAACTGGTTACTGGATTCAGGATTTATTCTGAAACGAGTGTTTCTAAAAGGTAGGTCAATTATAACGTTCAGTACAAAGACTCTATTAGGTATTAACCAAGATTGCATGTAATGCTAACCCAAACCATGGATTATGCATGAATGTACTGGCTCCCGGGGAGGAGATCACACCCACTTTGCTTTTCCCTGAGCTGTTTAATGTGGCTGCTAAGCCAAGGTTCACTTTAGTGTGTCGTCCAAACCCAGGATTGTGGTTAAGGTCTCTCCTCCTTAACCATGTCCTGTAGCCAAGGTTCATCCTGTGGGTACAACTTGTGGTTAAGGAGAAGAAATGTTATCCACCATCCTGAGTTCAGATGACACATTAAGTCAAACCTTGGGTTAGATGCTGTCCTGCACCAAGCTCAAAAGCCTAGAAAGGAGCAAAGTAGATGTGAACTTCTGTCTGAGAGCTAGCTTGTGTGCATGGTCCAGATAAACCACACCCTGGTTACTCTGATATGCTCACATTTTACAGACAAAAATGGAACAGGCCTGGACACCCTGTGGCCCTCCAGATGTTGCCAAACTCCAACTCCCATCACCTCCAGCCAGCATGGCCAGAGGTCTGGGATGATGGAAGCTATAGTCTAGAAACATATGGAGGGCCATAGGTTCCTCTCCTTTGCTCTTAAGGGTCAGAACTCAGTCGCTCTGTAGGAATGTAAAAGGGTGGCTCAGGGGCAGAACCACTTACCCCATGGGTTATATTCAGTTAACTGTTACTTAAATTAATAGCCCTGACTAGCTTTGTTCCATTCATTTTAGTAGGTCTACTCTAAGTACATGTTAGTTGAATACCCCATGAGCCATATGCTGGGATGACCTGCACATGGTAGATCTGTGTTACTTACAGCTCATTCTAACAACCCACATTGATGTGAGTGGGAGGGAACCTTTCATGGTATTATGGCTAAACAGTGGGAGTTAAAATTTCTTGCTAATCTATAGCAAATCATCCAGGGATCCAGTAGATCCCTTCTCCCTTCTCTCTCTTCTCCCTGCCTCTATCCTGGGGAGAGTTGCTGCTTATTAACAGGAGCTGGCTCATGCACGTGCATTGCTTCATTGCACCACACTTAACAATAATGATTGGCAGCATGGCTGCTCCATGGAAAAGACCAAATCATGCCATGTGGGCTTTAAAAATGAAACAAAAGAGCTCTCTCTGGGGAAAAAAACCACCAAATTACTTTGTTTTGATGAACTATGATTAGGGATTATAGACAGCCTCATAAACCAATATGCTTGTTCAGGTTGTTTGTGTTTTCCATTCATTTTTCCGTGGTATTTGCCAGCTCTTCGCTTCTGAGCTCTGATGTCAATTTCTTTTGCTCAAATGCTGACTTCTCAGTGTAGTAGTTAAAGGCCATTTATTGTATTTGAACTATTTCCTTAGCCCTTTCCAGCAAAGAAATATTGCCCAATAGATCCAAGGTATCAAAGGATTTTGTTGGGAGGGGGCAGAGTAGTGGGCGTTAGCTGACAAGTATATATATAAATGTAGCCTGATTGCTTTGGGTGAAGGTCATGTTTGTTTTCAGGAATCTGTTTTTGTTTTTAATGTTTGAGTATATTACTTCTGCCTGTAGCAAAATCTTACAGAGAAAAGTTTCAGTGCAGAAACCTAACCCAGGAGAGAGAACCAACAAATTGGATTTAATCTTTTCAATTTGTAGCCTGTGTAACCTATGTTCTTTTCCCCTCTCCTGGTAAAACTGCAGTCATTTACGGAGTCTGTGCTAAGAATTTGTGCCATTTTCCCACTGTACCTTTCCATTTATCCCTCTGTTAGGAGGCAGAAATGAAAACAAAATTGGAGGTGTGTTTGGGTGAACTAGCTTTGAAATCTGTTGAGGAGGTGCCACGTCAGCTGTGCTTTTAAAAAATCACTTGTCGGCTCCCATTTTCTAAATCATGTTGCGAGAAATGCTAAACAGCTCAAAATGGGTAGACACTGAACTGAAACTTTGGCCATTATCATTTACAAAAATGACATGATTCCTGAATTAGAATGTGGTTTCCTGTGTTGCTTTCTAAAAGAATTCTCTGTAGGCAATGTTGCTAGGCTATTTTGAAGCAAAGATGTGCAAAGTTGATTACGCCGGAAACTTTCATTGGGAGTTTCTGTTGGAGTGGAAGTAACATGCAAATATAAGGCAAGTGATCTCTCTCACAGTCACTCAGTGTTATATACTGTCTCTTTCACACACTGTTACATCACTTGATTTCTTTCACGCACTCTTACATCACTTGATTACCCTTGGCTTATGGATGCCCTCCAAATGTTGTTGGACTACCGCTCCCATCAGCCTCATCCTGTATGGTTGGTGGCCAGGAATGATGGGGGTCCTAGGCTGCATTCAGACATGCGGCTTATAGCATTAGCTTTACAGTTTATAATGGTAGCACTTCTGTCTTGATTGCACACAGTCACACTGCAGTACCAGGAGTTGTGGCTTTTTGACTGGTATATTGACAGGTTGCGCTAAATGTCTTTCGCACAACTGCAATGAACAATGACTTGTTTCCATCACTCATCTGTTATACACATGCACACTGTAGTTCCCTCATAATTCACTGTACAAATGTATTTTGTCACGTCTTCACCTCTTCCTTTTGCTTCTGACATTTTTGTGGGATATATGTGTGTGTGTGTTTGTGTGTGTGTGTGTATGGAGAACTGCTACCCATGCCTATGCTTGAATCCTGGAACAGTTTTTGTGAGGTAAAAAAAATAGGGCAGGAAAATGAGAGTGCAAAACTCCTGTGATTTACCAGATTTTAGGGCTTGCAAATGGAATATTTCTGGAATCATTTATCATGGAAACAAGCACTAAATTTCCATTATATTCTTCCAGAACTGGCTTCTATTTTGTGTGTGAGAACCAAAAGAAAAAGAAAAAAAAGTGAAAATTATGAGGTAAGGAACCATCGGGAAATGGATTAAACTGCTGTTTGAAAGCACCTAGACCAAAATATCTGGAGGGCATCACATTGGCCACTCCTTTTTGAACAGTGACTAATGCAAAAATATTTTGTTTGAAGTGAGAACCAGGTAATACAAAGGTTCTGTCTGTGGTATTAGATCTAGGACGTGGGACCTGTAACAAAATGATGTGATGTGTCTCCATTTCTTAAGAGGATGGCTCATGTTCAGGCTCCAAACTGCTTGGAACAGGAGCCTCATAGTCCCTTCATGCCTCTTGGGAGAGTGAGTGTGGAGAAGGAGTAAAGGACACCTCCCTTCTCCCAGGCCTTTCCCCTGCCCTGTGTATAGCGCTAGAGGCTTGCCAGCTCAAACCTGAATATTTTATAGCTACATAGTAGCAGGTGGGGAGGATGCAATTCTGGAGATTGGAGAGGCATCGCGCCCCTTCTATGTTATTCAATATGTTCTGTCCTGGATCTCAATTCCAGGAGCAGCTCATCCATTACGGGAGGAACTTCAGCTATAGCTTCCCAGAAGGGGTGTCACTGCTGCTTCCTGGAAGGGAGAGGGGTGAGATGGCAGTGAGGTCAGGGCTGCATAGAAAATGCGTTGGTGGGATTGCTCTGCTAGTCTGCCTGTCTGTGTAGCCCTGAACCTACTGCTGCCTCGCCCCTCCCTCTCTTGTTAAGTGGTACTAACATCTCTGCTGGGAGGCTAGCTGTTGCTCCATCTCCTCAGGTAAGCCATTCCTGCTTGCCCCTCTCTTCTGCCCTTCACTCCTCCCTCTTTTTCAAATGTTGAGTGTCTCAAACTGGTTTCAGTGAGCAGTTTTCTTTTAATCTACAATTTATGCCCTACTTAATCATTTTTTTGTTTAGGCAAGCCTATGCAGATGCATAGGCTCTGGTGTGTTTAATTTTTTTTCTCTGTTGCTGTTTTTAATTTGTTTAAAAATGTTTTTAATTACTTGTTTTAATTATGTCTTTTGTAAACCTCTTAGAGGTTTTTTTACAATATACATTTTAAAATGTAATATACGTTTTAATAAATAAATGTGCAGAAACTATTTTTAGGTGGCCATGTTTCGATTCCAAAATGACACTCAACAGAGTTCAGTATTAGGGGGAATGGAAGCCTCATCACACCTCTTAGACACTTGTTGATGTTGCAGTCATCAAATGATAAAATGTGTGGTTTTGAACCAGCCTCATACCAAAAACGCTATCAGAAACTGATGTTCCTGCTTCATGAGGAGTCTGTGTTAGGTAATCCTAAAAAATAAAAATTTAAAAATCACATGTAACCTTTTTGTTGCTGTTGTTGCAAAACCCATTCATTTGAACTGCTCTGGCTTATATACTCTTAATAGAGTTTCCCCCCCTCAAGCAAATTTTCCATCTGCATGAAACTGCAATGGAGAAGCTGCTGCAATTAGCCCTCTTTGCCAAGTTGATTATGTAATAATGAATAGGTATTCTACATTCCCTTCATGCCTTTGTAATCTTACTGGTATAACTTGGCACATATTTCAAGGAAGTCATTTTAGTGGTTTGGCTTGACTGGTGAGCTGTCTAGAAATTCTGCTTTGCTATGGATACATGTAATACTCCTGTCTTTTAAAAATATTGCTCATCTTTTCCCCACTGATCAATTGAGATGCATGCCACAGGAAGAAAAATGGTGGGCCACAAGTAACTCTTCATGGCTAGATTACTCCAAAGTTGCATAGTCAGTTGTGAGTTCGAGTAAAATCAAGAGGATCTATTCACAAGTAATTATGGTCAGCATGGTTGTTATAATTAACTTGAAGGTACTAATTTATGAATTGCAATAGATTTGCAGAAGTCCTGGGGGCAAAATGGCAAGATTTTAGCTCTCTAAGCCAAAAAAGGGCAGCTGAAAAGGAACAGAGAGATAAGTTCCTGTTTGAACATGAAAATGCACTGTGTGGGTTGCCCATCATGGTAAGCCAAACTATGGCTTACTGGAAGTGCGTGAATGTTGGCTCCCAGAGAGTAGTTCATATCTCCTTTGGTCCTCCGTGATCCTTTTAGCCTAGCACAGCATGGTGCAGCAGGACAGCCAAGCCAAGGTTTGGCTTAGTGTGTCATCCAAACCCGGGATTGTAGTAGTTAAGGTCCTTTTTTCTCAACCATGACCTGTAGTCAAGGTTTGCCCTATGGTAACAGATTGTGGTTAAGGAGGAGAGACCTTAAATAGTCAGAGGTTTGAATGACACAGCTGTTATGCCGTACTAAAAATGGACCAGGGAGAACAAGGAGGATGCAAACTGCTTTTAGAAATCAGCATGTTTACACAGTCCCAGTAACCTATAGTTTGGCATACTGTGACGTGTGAATGAAGCAACAGTGGAAACTGGAAGTGCAGTGCGTTTCCCCTGTTGCCTTTCCATGCAGTTCACTCTGCTTGCCCTCTGCTCCACCTTTTCCTAATATATAATATTTCAGTAGTTCTAAAATTAATTCCACAGTTACTGAATGTACAGTGTGCTGCTGTTTTTTTAAAAAAGAATTTATATACCACTAGATTGTTTTTCAGACTAGAGATTTAAAAAAAACCACAATATAACAAAAACACAATCTAAAACCAGTAAAACAGCAGTATAAAAACACATAAACACTTATAAAGGGGAATAAAACAGAAATTCAGACATATAAAACAAGGTTCACTTTTATGTGTCAGGGAAGACTGAGCAAAACCATAAGTCTTCACAAGACGTCATCAGTCTTCCAATAATTTCTGTTCCTTTGTGTCTTTTTCTCCAGCTAGGTTACTATGTGCATGAGTGCTTGTGCTCATAGATAAATAAAACACAAATTAAAAACAGAACAAATGTAGTCATGTTCTCCATCGCTCAAAAATCCCTTTTTTGTGCTGTTTTTCATTGATGTGCTCAAGTGCTGATGTGCACAGATAAACTGGGGTGTTTTTTTTAAGGGGGGGAGACAAGTAAATGACAGGAATGGAAAGCTGAGGCAACTGATGCACATGCAGCTGTCCAAGTCCAGAACGAAAAAAAAAAAAAGGAGGTGGTTTGCTAATGCACTGGTGCCACTCTGCCAACAGGACTAGGTAATTTGGAATTCCAAAATCTGGGGGTGGGGAGTGCAAGAGAAATGTGAGCATCCCTACTTTTTGTTGTTGTTTTTTTAATGTGCAAACCCAAGTGTGGTTGGGTTCAAAAGCTACCTGCACAGTTTGTGTCCTTCACTTGAAAAAGGTTTGAACTTGAGCATTAAAAGTGTCCTACAAGGAGAAGATATAATTCTCTGATACTCTGAGAATCACAGCTCTTTTTGTGCATGGTATTAATGCTGGATGCTTTGCTGTCTTGGTCAAGCTGCAAACCTCTTGATTTCCCAAGCTGTGGTGACAGCCAAGGCCATGTGACGAACCAGTTCAGACTGCCTAGTTTTGCTGGATTTTCACCACTGGGTTGAAAATCACAATGGGGGGGAGATGGTTGCTGCAGTACAGCTCTTGATCTTTATCTACAGAAAGCAATGTTGTTGGCTAGCTTGGTATTTTTTCCATTAACTGAAACAGCAGAGAGGCTGGTGTGCTGTCTCTGGGCCAAATATTCAGTTTTACTTTGTGTTGCTACCCCTCCCCAAAATACTGGAGTGTACAGAGACCTGCTTTCATTTAACGTGTCCCCTGTAGCATACACTCTCTGCTTTTATTGCTGGCAGTCCCCATTATTGCTGGCAGTCTCTAATATTGAAACTGTGCCAACCCATATCTAAAGACATTTTTGAGATGTAGCCATAATATCTGTGTATGAACACACACACACATAGTGTGCAGCACTAATGAATAGCTGGCTGTTTGCTAGGTAACACTGACCACATATACTGTGGCTTAATCCAGTTAGTAATTTTCCAGTGGTAGTTAAATTCAGGCAGAATAAGTTATACAAGCTAAGTCCCTGTTTTAGTAGATTCTCTCTCCCCCCCCCTTTTTAATTATGGTTTCATTAGTAGTAGAAAATGTTGGAACAAAGAGAGACTGTAATTAGAAGACATGAATAAAAGCTGGCTAATGAAAGTATGGGTTTTTTTTGCAGCACGCAAGGACATTTTTGTTCTTTCTTTCCTAGGTACAGAGCTCTACTGTTAATATGGAAATGAAATTACGCCGAAATTGATTTGTAGATGAGTACCTATAAATGTTAAGGCAATGCTCAATTTTGAAATAGAAATGTTTTAAATGAGTGCTGTTTTGCCTTTGAAATGTACAAGTTTTTAAAAATAAAAAATCTATATTTCAAAGAATATTGTTAGCACAAAATGCAGACATGTTTGTTCCTCTGCATTTTTGTCTATGAATGTTCTTACAAGGACAACATAATCAGGTATGACTACAATTTCTCTTTTCTGCTCAGCTCACTGCAGCCTTCCTATTCAATTTTATTATCAATGCTTCTGTGATGCTAGTTAGACTTGTCTTAGAGGGGAATGTGCATCTATGTCCTCTGATCATTTGCAGCTTTTCAAAAATGCAGAGATGAAGACAGGCTAAGAGGGGTTTTCTGTTAGCATGTTATGATAAAGTGAACATTTAAACATTGCATTCTGTTGCTGCCTAAAATACTTCATTGCCAAATTACATAAATAGCTAAAGTTTTCTAAGAATAAAGTGAGAAAACCTATTAGGGTTGCAATGAATATTGCTTACTTTGGTTTTCAGGTAGCTACTTAACAATTTGGTATCCTGGAAAACTTTTCTTAGATTCATTTTTATCTATCTTGCTGGATACAATTGCTTTCCTTGAAAATGAAATCGAGTAGAAAGGATGCAGCAGTTGGAACAGAGAAGGGAAATTCTAGGCATACCTGATTACATTATTTTCATAAGAATGCTCATTGATAAAAATGCAGAGGACTATACAGCATGGCTACAAATGTTCTCTGAAATATTTAGTTTTTATAAAATCAGTATATTTCAAAGACAAATCAACAGCACCTATTTCAAACATTTGTATTTCAAAAGTGAAATTTCTTTGAAATTTCTCCTAGGCTGCTGCTTTCCTAATGAGCCACATACATGATCTCACTCAATCGGGGATCATATGCCGAACAGGATGACATCATGATGCTGCATAGTCATTTGCCTGTATAAATGATGTCATTAATTGACAATGAACTCAGTGCAAATGAATGAGTGGAAATTTTCACTAGGAGTGCCAAAAATCAGTTGAAGATGTTCTCAAAATATTAGTGTATTCAGGTCTAACATTAGGCAAACCTGCAGCTGCATTGACTGCTGAGTAGTCAAGCAAGTTTTGAAAAAGACTCAACAAATGGAAGACAATCATATTCAAATATATCTGATCACCATAAATCAGGTTTGAAAGTTGACCTTTAGATGAGATTATTCTTGCTAATGTGTGTTTGATGTGATAATTGCATTTGTGGAAGCTTCCACCATGTATGGTTTTGTGTGATACCCTTTTCAATAGCTGCAATCAGTAGCCATTCTCTGGACTGCTAAAAGATAAGAGTAAGATGAAGTGGCAAGGAGCCATGTTTGATGGGGCCAGGCACATTGGGAAGAAAGTGGCATAAGGTTTGTAGGAGCTTGGGAAGTAAACCTAATGAAGCTGCTTGTTAGGATGTGGGTGATCCAGAAGATCAAATCAGGGGGCACTGTTTCTCAAGGTTTCAGGAATACTGTAAGATATACAAAAGTTAACAGAATATAAAAGTTAAAAGGGACCAGCCGTATTTCTAAACACCGGCCTGTTGGGTGTTAGATCTTCAGACTAAATTTTTCAGACTGTCTTTCAATCATTTCTCTGTTTTGCATGCTCTGCTTGGGAACAGCCTGTTTTTTTCCGACAAGCCACAATGCCTTGCATAGATTGTGTGTGTGTGTGTGTGTGTGAGAGAGTGAGTGAGTGAGTGAGAGAGTGAGAGAGAGATTGATGGTTTTTATTGCCAATCCTGACAACTGGCAACTACAGCGCTGAGGTGAGGTTGAAGGGAAATTGTCAGATTGTTGAAGTCCCTGTGGAGACTTGGCACTGCAGCTGTATTGGAGGAAGCAAGGAATACAAATAATGGGAAGTTTTTGAGTTCCACCGCCTTCTGCCCTGACTGTGTCTTTGACAGTCTGAAGCAGTATGAGGGCAACCCAAAGCAGCTCCATTTGGGAACGTTAAAGGAGTTAATGTGCTATGTCTGCAGCGTTGCTGTATGGCGGCTAAACAGATGGTGTAATTAGCCTGCAGCAGCGAAGAACTATTTTTCTGCTAGGCTAAGAGGAAGTAGCTGTGGGTGGTGAACAAGAGCTTCTAAATTGATAGATCCTAAATATGTTTATAAAAGTATGTTAAGCATGAGTATATAATGGTTTGCTTCCAACCCCTGGGCTATAAAGATGCAGAAGTACCCAAGGGTAACCTTTAAGGGCAAAGAGACTCCTTGTATTTTAAGTTGGGCATAAGTAAATGTGAGAAGTAAGTAAAGGAGTAAATGTTTTTTAAAAGCAAAGGCACCCCTCCTTTCCTCCAAATAATAGCAATTGCAGTGATTTGGAATAGAATGCCTGGGAGCACAGAAACCATAACATAATAGGTTGATGGTGCCCCCCCCCAGTTTACCCAATGCAGACATAATACAGCTTATTTCTTATCCAGGGTTAAAAGATCTGCAACAGGCTATATTCATAAATGGTCTCACTACCCACCTCCCTCCCCTTCTCCCTGTTCTGGAACAAATTCTCATGTTTGCATTACTGTGATTTAACATTACACTAACCATGGTTAACACTAACATAGTTCCCTCTTTGCAAGGGCTTGCAAACCTGGTTGCAGATCTGAGTTAAGATGGCACCTGGTTAAGGTTAATCATAGGTAGTCTTGGTGATTAAAAGCTGAGTTGTGGGATGAGGCTGGCAAAGAAGGTGGAGGGGTTCGTATTGGAGAAGGGAAGAAGGAAAGGGAGAGAGGCAATTTACAGCCCACTCCTAATCTGGTTAAGAAATTGGTAGTGGAGAAGGGTCATTGCTCTGTGGTAGAGCATCTGCTTTGTATGCAGAAGGCCATAGGTTCAATCCCTGGCATCTCCAGGTAGGGCTGCAAGAGACCCATATCTGAAATCATGGAGAGCTGCTGCCAGTCCGTGTAAACAAAACTGAACTAGATGGATGAATGCTCTGAATCAGCATAAGGCAGATACCTGTGTTCCTTAGGTTAACTTTAAACGGAATCTTAATCCTTGGTCTAAGTTTCCTTTATATTTGATATCTGGATGAAAATATATTCACAAAAATTAAGGCTACAAAGCTCCGATTAACTTTAATCTTCAATCATTGACTAGTTCATAACTTCAGTCTTCAGTCGTTGACTAGTTCACAATCTCTGGTTGTTACCTAGTTCTGAATTTCAAAGTGTAGAAGGAAATTCATATGTGCATTGATAAGGATTATAACTGTGTCTGCTTCACGGATCACTTACCCAAACTATCAGAAAATAAGTTAAGTCTCAGATATTTATTGCTACAGCCCATCTGCTATAACTACATCTTAAATTGGATTTATAAATATCTAGCACTCCCTTTGGCGTGTAAAGTTCATGCCAAGTTCAGAAGCAGTGGCTTTGGCTATGGAGAATGAGGCAAATACTTTTGCAGCAAAGTTCCTGAATTTCCTGATAAACTTGTTTGCACAGAGCCACCGTGTGTTCTGTGGTGTTCAACCCTAGCAGAGATTCAGTGGGCTGTCAGACTCACATTAATTTGAATTCAGCTTCAGGTGGTTAGGAATGGGTGTCTGAAAAAGAGATTCTAAAGCAGGAAATGGGGAAGAAAGCAGAGAAAAATGGGGTTTTAATAGGTCATAGAGATGGAAGTCAAAATAAGAAACTGGCCATGATGATAAATCCAAAAGAGCCTGTTTTTTGTTAAGGAATTTACATATACTATAACATTTGCCATGCATTCAGGAGGACAGAGGCTAAGAATAATTGGAATGGAAGTTTGGACATTGGAGGAAGTTCCTTTTTACAAAGCTATGTTTGGTTATGCAGCCTCCATCATGAAATTAATAAACAGAGTGTAAGGTGTGGAAGCAGCAAAATAATATTTGACTGATTCAAAAGTAAAACTGCGGACATGTCCCTTTAAAAACTTGGGTCCCAAATCGCCATTAATCTGCCAGCTATATCTGCTGTCAGAATAGTGTTACTTCTCTGCTGTAGATCAGGCTGTCCTCCAGTTTCCACAGGCAGCAATCACTCCTTTCTCTTTCTTCCCCCAGCCCAGCCCTGCTTCCTGTCTGGCTGCACCTATCCTATTCCTTCTGGAGCTGAATCACCAATTTAATCCAGCAGTGTTCTCCTTCCTATGCTCTGTTCTTCATGAGACGTAGTCTAGCGCAGCAGCTAAGAATATGAGCCACAAGCCAGGCCCATCAGCAACAATCTGAAATTCACACAGGTGAAGTCATTTTGCTGCTTAGTAGAAACTCATAGCTTGGCACTTAACTACAAAATGAGTATGAGAAGATGAGTTTAAAAATTACCTCTATGGTATAGTTCATAAATAACTCTATCCGTTCTATAAACCGTGGTTCATTTCATAGAGACAAGTGTTCCTGCTCACCCCTTCTCTCACACATTGTAATGGAAAACCACTGCATCCTCTTGACTTTTACAAGCAAGAATTAAACTTAATAGAGGATGAAGAAAGTATGTTAAATTCTAATGAGCAGAAGATGCTGGATTAAAATGCATCTGTCTACAGCACTTAAATTAGACCTCTCCACCCACCCCCAAAATTAGCAACTCTGTAAGGCAACCCCCGTCATACTACAATTGCAATTGCAACCGAGACGCTGTTAGTGAGTGCCTTCTCTGCCCAGATGGTGGATGTTCACCCTGTTCTGGATGGGGTTACACTCCCCTTGAAAGAACAGGTTCGTAGTTTGGGAGTTCTTTTCGACCCTTCCCTGTCTCTTGAGGCTCAGGTAGCCTCAGTGGCACGGAATGCTTTCTGCCATCTCCAATTGGTAGCCCAGCTACGTCCCTATCTGGACAGTGACGACCTCGCCTCAGTCGTTCATGCTCTGGTAACTTCTAGATTGGACTACTGCAATGCGCTCTACGTTGGGCTGCCCTTGAAGATAGTTCGGAAACTACAGTTAGTCCAGAATGCAGCGGCCAGATTGTTGACGCAGACCAGAAGGTCTGCTCATATAACACCTGTTTTGGCCCGTCTGCACTGGCTTCCTGTTTGTTTCCGGGCTAAATTCAAAGTGCTGGTTTTGACCTATAAAGCCTTACACGGCATGGGACCGCAATACCTGATGGAGCGCCTCTCCCAATATGAACCTACCCGTACACTGCGCTCAACATCTAAGGCCCTCCTCCGAGTACCATCCCATCAAGAAGCTCGGAGGATGGTGATTAGAAATAGGGCCTTTTCGGTTGTGGCTCCCGAACTGTAGAATGGTCTTTTTGATGAGGTGCGCCTGGCGCCGACGCTGCTATCTTTTCGGCGCCAGGTGAAAACCTTTTTATACTCCCAGGCATTTTAAAGTGTATTTTTACAGTATTTTATTACTATGTTCTATTCTGGATGTTGTTTGGTTCTCGTATTGTTTGTGTGTTTTTGTTTTTTGAGTTATTATATTTATTGTATTTATATATTGTGCCTGCTTTTACCTTTTATGTACACCGCCCAGAGAGCCTTCGGTCTTAGGGCGGTATATAAATTAAATAAAATAAATAAAATAAAAATAAAAAAATTCATTTTGTGAAGAACTATGTTCTGCGATACTTGAGGCAGAAATATCTCTATGAACTGGATGACTGGGTATAGCATCTGGAAAACATCATATTGAAATGTTTGGCGTTTAATAAATCTTAAAGCAGGCATCGCTATGTCTGGCTGCCATAGCTGAATAAACACTTCGAAATATATTTTCCTGGAAACTTGAATTGGTAGATTGATGGCATCCCATTGTTCTGTAGCTTTTAAATTGTTTTTTTGGTCAGTTAATATGATGAAAATGCTCTGGGAACATAAGAAGAGAGCAGCATTCCATGTTACAGCTTCTGAGAAGTAACAGAATCCATTAAACTGTTATGCTTAGCCATGTTGTCTTGGCATTGCAGATGTACTCTTTCACATGCTTTGAAGGAAACTCCAGGTAGGAATGACAGCTAAATTGGAAGTTATTAACTTCTCTTTTCTGGGATCTTGTGGCTCAATGCTTTTTTGTTTTACATTAAGTCAAAATGTGAAGGTAAGTAGCCATCACTAGAAAGTAGAGTTCAAGTGACTAATTTCAAAAGGGTGTCCACATTAGTCTGTTGCAGTAAAAATGGAGCCCTGGTGTCACCTTTAAAGGCTAACAAATTATTGTAGCATAAGCTTTTATGGGCCAGTTGTATCTGACAAAGTAGGCTCTCAATCATGAAAGTGTATGCCGCAATGAATTTGTTAGTGTTTTGAACACTGTGACTTGTGAGGTATGAGGCAGTCTGTCTTACATGCAGCAATGGCCAGTGCTTTAAATAAAGCTTCAGGATATAAGGAGTGTGCCAAAGACTCTGCTATGCAGGATGCCTTCCTCCAGTGGAAACATTGCCTGGGCAACTTGTTCCTACCAGTAGCACACAGCCTTTCCTGTCCTTAAAATCTAAGGTGTGGTTTTGGCCTCATTTTAATCAACTCTATCTTCATAAGAGCATAAAAAAACCCCTGTTGAATCAGGGCAGAGGCATATGTAGTCCAGCATTGTGTTTCCCATGGTAGTCAACCAGATAACTATGGGAAGCCCACAAATGGGAGATGAGCCCAGTCTCCTGTTCATGACTCCCAGCAACCGGTATTGAGGCAACTTCCTTTGATATTGAAGGTAGTATACAGCTATCATGACTATTAGACATTGTGTTTCCTCCATAAAGCCATGTGAATTGGTGGCTATCTTGTCTGTCTTGAATCTCCAGCTATTCAGCTTCATACCTCTATCATCTACTTCCTCAAGAACGTGTTCCACTCTCTGTCTTGTCCAGGAACCCTGTCTCTTTCCCCCTTTCCTGTCTTCCAACAACACAAGACTTTTCCAAGGTTCTCCATAGTTGCCTTTGTCTTAGTAACTTCCTTTAATTAAGTGTATCACCTTTGTTTTCCACCCTGGGGCTTCTGACCCCTTTACCCATCCTTCTCTCAGGTCCTTCTTTTTCAGTCTGCTGTCCATTCTGCTTCCTCCCACCTCACTGACACCTAGGACTTTCCCCACACAACTCTAGTCATCAACCAGCACAGCTCTTCCTGTCCCTTGGTGCTGCGTGGGATGCTTTTCCCAGCCAAATTGACATCTCACTTTTCTGATGGAAGCTGAACTGTGTGCATGTTCTGATTTTCTGAATAGTTAGGCAATTCCCCGATATCTCAGCAGCATCGTGTTGCCAGGTCAGAAGCATCCCAAACCCTGAGATTTCAGGGGTTGGCCCTAGTGATGTCATAGGGGGCGTGCCCTAGTGATGTTATTAACCATGATACATTAAGCATCAACCACAGTTGCTTGAAGCATACCACTCAAACAAAAAATTCTCTGATTGGAAATTAAGGTAGAAATCTTAGCTAAATGAGGGTGTTCCTAGGTTTAACTGAAGTGACGGGACCATTCCTTCTCACCTGCTCAGAGAGCCTGGTAGGGAACATTTAATCTAGCCTACTTGCTTCTGGCAAGAAGGGTTTAAGTGCCTTCAGGCCAGGCCAGTCACCAGAAGGCCGTTGTAGGAAGAAAGCCTAGTGTTATGGAGATGTTAGATGGGAGCACTCAGGAGTAAAGATGGATGCCCCTGAAGGTTGCAATTCTGAACACACTTACTAAGGGACTAAGCCTCACAGAACTCAACAGGACTTACTTCCCATATTGTTGGGTTTGTGCTGTTGATAAGGCTTGACTAGGGATCCTCTGCAACGATATCCATAGCAAAGCAGGGTTGGCAACCCCCTGCCTGAAATGCCCTGCCTGCCTGTTAACATGGCTGCTCCAAACTTCTTTACAGATTTGACTTTTCATTGCAGGGAGAGGTTTGAGAAATGAGTAAGAGTTAAGAAGGTTCTCTACTCTTTCATGCCTACTCTGTGGGCTGCTATAAACTCATTTTGACAACCAAACTAATTCCAGTGAGAAAACACACATGGTTTGGTCTACCTGATTGGGAACAACAGCAATTGAAGCCACACTTCCCAGTATGCTAATTCTCTTTTACCACTATTGGGCATGAAACAAACCATTATGCAAATAACAAGCTGCTTCATCAGTGGGTTTAAGGGGTTTGAGCTAACCACATGGAACCACTGTTGTTTCTTCTATGGATGTTAAGGGAGTAAGGTCAGAGGTAAATGAAATGCAAATAGAAAAAGAAAAACAAGAGACAGTGATGATTTTCTAAATGCAATACAATGCCAACCGCGACAAGATTCCCATGAGTAAGAGAGAAAACTCAGCATCCCACAACCAGTCAGGGTTCCTAAACAAAACTAAAAAAATTCTGGCAGCCAGTCAGCCAAGGTCACAGAAATCCCCATGCAGTACAACCTGCAGTTAGTATATAATGGTGCGGCATGATTGTTGACAGAGTAGGACCCTATCAGCACATAATACCTCTGCTCTGAAATCTGCATTGGTTGCCGATTTGCTAGCAGGCCAAGTTCAAGGTGTGCTTTCCATGTTATGGGTGCCACATAGTACTTGTTCCGTTCTTGTAAGAAGTGAGGTGGTATCTCTGCTATGGAACTCCCTGCCTATTTACATTAGGCAGGCACCTTCATTGTATTCATTTTGGCACCTGCTAAAAATATTTTTGTTTAGGCAAGCCTATCCAGGCATGTAGAAGCTAATATGTTTTTATCTGTTTTTAACTCATTGTTGGTTTTATTATTTTAAATGTTTTTAACTGTTTTTGCCAATAATTTTGTTTTAATTCCTTCTGTAAACCGCTTAGAGTTTGTTTACAATAAAGCAGTATATAAATGTTGCAAATAAAACACATCAATAAATTTCTGAGTCACTGTGGCCCTTCGGTCTCTTTCTTCTTTTATACCGAGTCAGGCCATTTGGTATCATCTAGCTCAATACTGAGGACATGGACAAGCATTGGCTCTCCAGGATTCCAGGCAATAGTCTCTTTCAGAGATTGAATTTTGGACCTTTGCATGCAAAGCATGTGCCCTACCATTGAGCTACAACCCTGTTTAAAAAAGTATCTTTTAAAATTGTTCTTTTCAATTCACTAATGAATGCACAGCATACTAGGGCAGATCCACACCATGCATTTAAAGCACATTCAACATATATTTGAAGCATGTGAATCCCACCACAGAATCATGGGAACTGTAGTTTGTTAGGGGTGGTGGACAGGGCTAGCACCAGGCATGACTGCGCCCTTGGGCACCAGCCTGCCCTGGGCACGTGGCTCCTGCCTGTTCCACCACCCTCTCTCCTGTTTTCACTGTTGTGTGTGCAGGGCTGCCATCGTCCTAGATGACAGCAGAGGCTTCTCTAAGGGGCTGATGCTCCCGCTGCCATCTTGGTTGATGGCACGCCTGCACGGTACTCTACATGCGTACACATGCCTGCTTTCAACCAAGATGGCGGTAGGGCCATCAGCCCCTTAAAGAAGCTTCCACACGTGCACGTGCAGCAGTGAAGACAGGAGAGAGGTAGGTGGAGCAAGCAAATAGGCAGGCAGCCTGGAAGCTCCCTCCCTGTGATCTGTGGCAAGGACCCTGCTGCAGATCGCTAAATGGGAGTGCTACTCTCCCACCTAACGTGGGACCCTTCAGGGGCCCCTCTGGGCTGCAGGGCCCTTCACCAGGGACTCACCTGGCCGGCCTTTGACACTGGCCCTGGTGGTGGGAACTGTAACTGTGAGTGGGAAACTATACTTCCCAGGATTCTTTGGGGGAAGTCATGGGCTTTAAATGTGAGTTGGATGTGCTTTCAATGTATTATGTGGATCTGCATTAATTCATAATCTTTGCCTGCATAAAATCATTTTAATTAAATTTTAAAACGGAAATCAGCTACAAAGTTTGCTGGATGACCATGAGCTCTGCACCCTCTCTCAGCCTAATCTGCCCCTCAGGGTGAAAACAACAGAGAGGGACTATGACCACCCGAAGGAAGAAGGGAATACTTAAACTGTAGATGAATTAATAATTTGTAAATAATAATTTACAACCATAGTGTGAAATCAGATACCTATCAAGATATAGTATGCAGAAATATTTACATAAGCATGAATGTCAAAGATGTTTAATATTTCCACAATCTGTATTTACCATGCATGCTTACGCAGAAGCAAGTCCCAATGTATTCAATAAGCTTAGACAGGGAATAATAAAATGTATAATATGCCATTTTTGCAAGTAATTAAAAAAACCCTGTATATACACCTTTATGCCTACCAAGATCCTGCTGTGATCTTCTGTTGTACTGCAATCCTAGCATGTTTACTGAGAAGCAAGTCCCAATCCTGTACAGAGAAGGTACTCTTTATGCTGCTGAAAGCTATATATTTACTGAATTCCTGATGTGAGATAAGCGGAAAAGGGAACTGGGTTTAGCTATTGCCTCGGGGTCAACGAATCTTGTCAATCATAACACTTGGCTAAAAACTTGAAAGGGCAGGGATTAGAGCAGCTGGTACTAACAGAAGTTGTGGGAGGGGGCTGACATTTTGGTTTATATCTTTTGAACCAGACCACCTAGAACTTAATTTTTTAAAAAATGAAAGTTAAGAGACTGGAGATTAAGGAGCCTCACCCGGAGAGAACGTCCAAAAACTGGAATCTCCAGGTGGAAACTGGACATTTGGCAACCCTACAGAAGCATAGCCAATGATTGGGGCAGTTTCACGCTGCTACCACTGACAACCACCACAAAATCCCTATTGCTATTATAATACAGGTTAAAATATGCATTATAGGCCATCCAAAGAGGGAAGGCCATAGCAAATTACTTGTAATTAAAATATGGTGGCTGTGTGAGGAGCCTATTGTCAGTTGCCACAAGTGCTCTGAGGCTTTTCTTCATTTGGGTTGCCTATTTTCACTGGTAATTAGAGGCTTTCAGTGTGTGTTTCTTGAAACAATGTGTGTACTTACACAAAATATGCCCTTTAACATAAAATAAAAAATAATAATTAAATAACTGCTTCCTCTGCAGAGTGGAAACAGGCTTTCTTAATTTTTCTTTGCATTCTGGAGAAGAATGCAGAGAAGAACTCTAGAAGAGTCTGCAGCATTCTGAAGAGTTCAGGTACAGTTGTAATCTGTATAAGAGCAAAATTGCTACTTTTTTATTTGTTGTGTATATATTGATTAAATGTTGCTTGGATCTAAAATTGTGTATTTTCAACCAGGGTTCAAAATCCAAAGTTGGCTTTCACATGTGGTGAAAAAAAAAGTCCAAGCAAATGTTCAAAGCTGATAGCCAAGTCAAGAACATTGTTCTGTTTTTTATCTCTCAACACTCCTCCGAATGACAGGGATAAAGCACTGAGTGTCTGGTATATACTAACAACAAATGTAAGGCTGTGACACACACATTTGAAAAGCCCAGGAATTCAGAACACAAGTCGTCTGAGTGTTTAAGAGAGGGCATCGTGAGATTAGAGTGCCAGAGAGGAACAACTGAAGGCATATGTATTTCCATGTCACCTTTTTTGCTATTAAAAGAAGGATTTGTAATGTGCAAATGAATGGTGATTAGTTGTGCGGGCTCTAGGACAGAAGCAAATGGAATACACAAAATGGAATGGTCTTCAATGTGTCAGTTACAGCATTTTAGATGTGATTTACATTTGTTTATTTTATTTTATTAAAAACGTAGATCCTGCCCTTTGCCCAACGGCTCTAGCAATAAAACATATAATATTTGCTGATTTCTATAAGGTGCAGGGTTGCTTCTGAATTTTGGGCCGTGTCTTTCCGTGCATAAAAGACTCTTTGATCCAGTTTTCAGTGAATGGAAGAGGGAGGGAATCAATCTCTGCAAATTCTTCCTTTCTCCTGCAGCCCCCCACCTCCTTTGTTCAGAGGGATCCTTCCAACCCTCTGTAGCACATTTGGGGCTGCAGGAAAAGAGAGAACTATCAAATTGTCTGCCTTCTCTTTTTATTTTTTAAAAATATATTTATTGTTGCTTTGCTAGTGAACAGATAAAAAGCCCTCACAACACAAATTGTAGAGGAACTGTTCCTGTAACATTGTGCAACTTGTCCACTCAAACAACAAGAGTGGAAAAAGGAAAAAAAAGATTTAACAATGGCTAAACCATAAACCCTCCTATCCCCCCCCTTTCTGCAGTAGTGTCAGGACCAGGGAAATTATAAAGAACAAAGAGGTTTTCAAAATATTTTTTAATTTTTATTATTACATTGATATCTCACCTTTTCTCCAAGGAGCACAAGGTGGTGTACAAACATGGTTCTTCCACTCCCAATTTTATCCTCACAATAACCTTGTGAGGTACGTTAGACGGAGAGACAGTGAGTGACCAAGGTCACTCAGTGAACTTCACCCAGTCTGATATGCTAACCACTACTCCACACTGGAACCACACCTATGGAATCTTCAACTGGATCAAAAAGCCTTATTTGAGTGGAAAGACACAAGCATCATGTTTTTACAATTCCATCAAGTGTTTCTAAGATGTACAGTGTGAAACATTTTTAATGAAATGTCCAATTTTCTCACCCCATTCAGAACATTCTTCTTCTTCTTCTTCTTCTTCTTCTTCGTGTTGGTGTTGGTGTTGGTGTTTATTTATTTCTTACATTTGTATGCCGCCCCATAGCCAAAGCTCTCTGGGCAGTTTCCAACAATTAAAAACATTAAAAACATTAAAAACAAATATACAAATTTAAAAACACATTTTTAAAAAAGATTAACCTCTGCTGGAGGATCCCAATTCCATGCGTGTAGCCTTACTTTTGGGGGAGCAGGGCCCCTGTCTCCAGCATCCTACAGATACTGGATTAAGTCTAGCAGAGTTACCACCCACACAGCTTGGAAGGGGGCTGTGTACTGAATGCTGTATGAACAGACTTCCATTTTGGTTCCAGTCACACAGTGATGCCCCGCTAGAGACGCTGATAATCCAGGCTGGCGATGCTGTTGCTGCCCTCCTTGGCCCCATTCTGCTGCCTTTGCACCAGCACCAATAGGCGCCCCTCTTCCCCATCAGCTCCTCCCAGATCTCCCCATCTTCCATGACCATGCTGTGGAGGTGATGAGAGATGAGCAGCACCGAGCGCCTGCTGTGGGCCACCCCCTCGTAGATCTCCTTCTCCACCTACCCTCAGCAGAGCCATCTCGGCCTCCATCTCGATGAGGGTCTCGTTGTAAGCGTGCTGTTCATACCCTTCTGTGCTCCTCTCTGGGCCAACCTCACCACCATACATCTCCTGCAGGGAGGGAAACCCTTTGCTTGTGAGTCCTTAAAATCTCCAGATTCTCTCTAAATGTCTGCCCCCTGCCACGCATAATCTCAGTCCACGTGTTCCAATACCTGGCTTCATAGTTCTCCACCTTCTTCATCCAGGGCACTGCAGGCTCTTCCCTCTGTGTAACGCTGTCATAGTAAATAATGGGCTGATCATCCACATATTCCACAGGAGTGAACTCAGGCAGCCCCTGGCTGGGCTCAGGACAGTCCAGCAACAGAAAGGCCATCCACAGGGTCCAATGGGACCAGAGGTGGTGCCCCATCTCAGTAACAACAACAGTAACTTCGTCCTCAGTCTGTTTATTGCAGAGTTATGACTGGTGTTATTCTGCTGTCCCTCCCAGAAGCTCAGGGTAGCAAACAAACAGAAAAAAACCTATAAAACATATTAAAAAACAAAATTCATGCCTGATACTAAAACACAAAACCAACCTGGAGTCAAGTTATGTGTCTGATGTGAGGCTAATACCTGGGAATCAGAGGCTAGCCGGCCTGCTGCTTGGGGTGATGGCTTTTATTCCTGACTAGAGTTGCCAGGTTCCTGGCCTGAGACTGATCCTGTATCTTTAGGAGAAAAGAAAGTCAGCCAAGTGCCGGTGTTCTTGCAACACTGTAATGGGAAAAACCACATGGTGGAATTCTCCCTTCCCCCTGCACAACCTTTAAAGATACAGAAGAGCTCTTGGTTGCCGGGATGCAGGATCAGTCTCAGGCCAGGAACCTGGCAACCCTATTCCTGACTGAGGTTCTAGGGAATGTAAGGTCCCAAATTGGCAAGATATGTGATAAAGGGAAAAGGATACATTGGGGATTGTGTGATTTTGTTGGGAACATGAGATGTTATTTCATGTATTTATTTTATTTTATTTTTATTCTGTTCTTCATGCAAGCACCCCACACGGTTTTCTCCTGTCCGGCCACTTTATCCTCGTATCAATTATTTTGAGTTGGGGTAGGCTGACAGATAGCAAATTGGCTCAGTAAGGGTTCGAAGAGTTATTGGAGCTTTATACCTGCACTAATCACTGCATCAGATCAGCTGCTACTAGAGTTGGACTTTCATGGGGTGAGGATGAGAGTCTGTAAGTGGCCAGATGTTGAGCTGTGATGTAGAGAACTGGCAGGATTTGGCTGGCTGGAGAGTGACTTCATTGTATACAGTAGGGCCCCACTCATACGGCGGGTTATGTTCCAGACCCCTGCCTAAAAGCGAAACCCACAAAAAAGCGGAACTCTGTCAATAAAATGGTGCCCGATGCCCGAAAAACGCTGTAAAAGCGGAACAAGTGCCTTATGAGTAGGCCTTACTCTAATTTTAGGTGCCGTGTTAGCGGAACGCTGAAAAGCGGGGCCCTACTGTAATAGGATTATAGAAGATGTGGAGAACCTCAGGCTGAGTGTGGCCCTCTGTGTGGTTCTCCATGCCTTTGGCCATTGGGACTCTCCCCAAGCCACACCCCTCGCTGGCCCTGCCACACCTTACTTGATTTCTTTTGCCTGGCTGGAAGACATCCTTGAACACTGACAGTGCTTCTGGCTTGCCTGAATGGATGGTAGAGAACTGTGCTTCAAAGCCAGCCTACTGTACAAAGGTAAAATTTACATTACTTGCTTCACCTATTTTGCCTGTAGCTACGCCCAGAAGGCATTTCAGCTATTGGGCTGAAAAAGGTTCCTCACCCTTAGATTATAATGTCATTAGTAATGGGAGCTGTTTTTTTTTTTTTACAATAATTTTTATTCAAATTTTCATAAAACAAAACAAAATAAAAAAACATTCAAAGACAAAAATCAAAACAAAACAAAAATAATTAAACAGTAAAATAAAATGTTGACTTCCGATTTGTCGCAGATCAGTTATAGGTCTACAATATATAGCAATCCTGTCTCTTAAATTATAAAATCACTTTCCTCCAGTAGTTATCTTAATTAATCATCAAATCTCATAAACATTACTTTATTCTTTCCACAAAAAGTCAAAGAGAGGTTTCAATTCTTTGAGAAATATATCTACCAATTTTTCTCCAAATAAGCATGTCGATTAATCCATCTCGTTCAAATCTATTAGGTCCAATAATTTCAATAGCCATTCTTCCATTATCAATGTTAATTCCATCTTCCATCTTCAATAATCCTGTTAAGTCCAGTAATTTCAGTAGCCATTCTTCCATTATCAGTATCCCATAATAATCTTGCTGTCGTAGCCATAGTCATATAATAAGAGTCTGATGTGAATTTCTTTTATCACAAATATTTCCTTGCCATCAGTTCTGAATATGTTGCTGAAATATTGTTGTAAAGTCATATCTCTGTTCTTCTTTTTTACAAAATGCACTGGCTCATCTCTTGAGAGTTTTTCCATTGTCACATATCTGTAGTTAATTCCATAGATTTTTTCTATGTCAAGCTCCATCACATCATTCCAGTCCAGAAAATTATCCAAGACATTGATAACTTTATCTCTAATATCTTCATTAATTTCTTCAGAGACAACGTTGAATTCCAGACAGTAAACTTTGTTTCTAATATCCATAAACTCCAGATCTTTTTCCAATTCCACATTTGTTCCAATCTCTAGGGCTTGTATCTTCCCTTTAATTTTACTTTTCTCATCTCTGATCTCATCAATCTCCTCTCTCACAAGATCCCCTATTTCTTTAAGCTCCTGCGTCATTTTGCCCAATTCAATTTTCATCTCCTTTCTACCCTGTCTCAGGGTTTGTTTCGTTATCTCAATCTCATCCATTATTTTCTGAAACATAATTACTTCCAGAATCTCAGCCGCTTTCTTGATTGCCATTGTTAAAACCACGAAAACAAAACAAAACAAAACAAAAAAACCCCCACTTCTTATTTCAGCAACAATTGGGTTAATATTCCAGGCTTGATGACATCACAGTATAGACAGAACAGCCTGCCTTATCTCTTATATGTTCAGGAATACAAAACAAATTTAGTTCCCAGCATCAAAACAGTTAGTGGCGTCGTGAACAAGCAGATTCGTCAAAATGAAATAGACCAAAAAGAAAATAGTCCCAGACATATAATATTCCAAAGTTCATAAATCAAATTTATTTATTTATTTTTCTCCTCGGAATAGAAATCCCTCTTCCGTTTGTATCTTTAGAATGCACTTCCAGGACAGCTTTTTGCAATAAAAACAAAGATAAGCTTTTTCAATTTCTTTCCTCCTTAATTTCGTGAATAAAAGAGAAGAGTTATAACTCACCCAGAAATTCTTTACAGCTGATTCATGGACAAATCTCTTTTTGCTGCAACAATTTAAACCAAGTGAAAAAAAAATAGAAAGAAGGATGCTTGCCTGTTAAAGTCCGTTTTTCTTTGAAGAAAAGATAAACGTGTCACATTAATCAGTTAGAGCTTGTTTGGAAGTCCGTCCGGCATTGCTGGCTGAACCTTCTCTCATAAATTAATGAAATCCAGTCCTCCCAACAAAAACAGGCTTTCGTGGTTAATCTCTACGTTTCTCCCTGCCCGGGAGAAAATCTTTACCAGTCAAAAAGAACGTTCTGACTGATTTTAAAACTGAAAAAGCTTCTTCTGAGAGCTCGTCTCAAAAAGCAGGCACAAGCGAAGTCACCCTTCCCGGAAGTCCAGTAATGGGAGCTGTTGAGGGCAGTTTGATTATCTGGAAAAGAATGGAAGCAATAAAGTTCCTTTTGGGATGGTGCCTGCAGTATGATTTAAGAATATGCAGGGAAGATTTTGTTCTTTATTTTCTACCTTCTGTTCTCAAGCCTGATAACTATCTGCTAATAATTAAGTGATTCAAAACTAACCTGCGTTCACAGGGGAGATCCTGTTGGAGAAGGAGAGGATAAGAGAGAAGAGGTAGCTGCTCCTGTAGCAGTGAGCGTTGCCTTGCTTCCTCTGTGTGTAGTTTGGTGTCCAGAAACACAGCAATTAATCCTGAGCAGAAGCATTAAAGTTGCAGAGAAGCCTTGGGATCAAAGGCAAACAGTCATTCTCACAGGGTCAGGTGACACACAAGCACAAACACAAGTGCAAACATTTAAACCAGATCTTGTGTTCAACCGAAGTTTGATTGAATAAAGTTCTAGCTAAATGTACAGAGATGTTCTGAAATGTACTGCAATGTACTGAGATGTAATTTGGATCTGTATGATGCAATGTAATGTATTACTGTATTCAAATGTATTGTGGAGATGTATTGCTAAACATTATGTGTATTTTGCAGTCTTAATGGAAAAAAGGGAGTATGTTGGATTGTTGACCCATAGGCATTACTGTCTCTAGTAGTTTTCCGTAAAGCCTGCAAGTTTGGAGAAGTAACACTGTTATCTCCTGGCCTGAGAGAGAGCAGACATCCAAGGCCAGCGGTTGTCATAGTAACGTGAGATAGCAACTGGGAAAGTTCTAACAGAGTCTGTAAGTTGTGTCTTCTGTATATTGCCTCTGAACTGAGAGGTTGTCTTCTGTTGTTTATCTTTGGAGAGAGATGTACTGGAAAGGGGGGGGTGACTGAAGAAACTCTACATGTATTTACTCTTAAGCCTGTTGGCCCTAATGTCTTAATAAAGACTCTTAACCTGATTTAATGCATCTGAGAAGTTTATTGCTCAACTTAACTCCAACGTAACGTATGCTGTGTCATGCAAGAACCGCCACCATCAACACTAACATGGAGCATTTTAAACCTGTTTCACTTGGCATGGCATCGACCAAAGAATCATGGAAATTGTGGTTTTGGTAAAGTGCTGGAAATTGTTTCTTAGACTTTCAGGCTTCCTCCCTTTCAGGGGTGAGGAACCTGTGGGCTTCCAGATAGTGCTGGACTCTAGCTCCCATCATCCCTGACAATTGGCCATGCTGGCTACGGCTGATGGGAGGTGGACAACAACATTTGGAGGGCAACAGATCCCCCAGTGCCATAGCTCAGTGGTAGAGCATCTGCTTTGTGTGCAGAAGGTCCCAGATTCAGTCCCTGGCATCTCTAGGTAGGGCTGGGAGATAATCCTGTCTGAAATCCTGGAGAGTAGCTACCAGTCAGTGTAGGCAATGCAGGCCTTAGATGGACCAATGGCCTGACTCAGTATAAGGCAGCTTCCTATGCTCCTAAATTTGTAAGGAAGTTATACGCTTCCTGCCAGACCCAATATCTCTCCAACCCCATCCCTCAAAGTTATGTCAGGGCTGGGCTGTGGACAACTGCCTGGAGTAGAACCAGAAGCTGAGAATCAGGATTCAGGTTGTTGATCAATGGTCGCATCCACTCTGTACATTTGAAGCTTTCTTACGCCACTTTAAACGGTTAATGGCTTTCCCCAAATAATCCTAGGAACTGTAGTTTGCTAAGGGTACTAAGAATTGTTAGGAGACTCCCTTGCAGCATTACAGTTCCCAGCATCCTTAACAAACTACAGTTCCCATGATTTTTGGGGGAAAACTGTGACTGTTCAGGTGGTATAAGAGTGTTTAAATGTATGGTGTGTGTGTGACCAATATCAGAAGATAAGCCAAAAGGCAGAATTAGAGAACAATTCAGGAGTCAAGACCAAATAGCAACTGGGAGTAGAGGACAAAACCGGAGGCAGGACTAGTAAACAAGCCAAGAATCTAGATTGAAGAGTGACTGGAAACACAAAGGCACACCAGAGCTCAGGTATACTTAGCTGCTTAGGCAAGGGACCAATGAGACAGGGAGTCTCCTTATGTTCCATACCAACACCATGACAATTTAAAATGCAACTGAGTGTGAAAATGAATCTTAAAGACACATGAACATTGGGCGGGAAAGTGTCGGTTAAGAATTGTTTGCTTAGTCTTTTGTAACAGGTAGTAAATAGCCACAAGATGAGTGCCTGAACTGTGATACACGTACTCTGTGTTACTAGCTTTAAAGGGCTAGTAGCCATTTAATGCACATTAGTGCTGTGTCAGATGTACAAGAGGAGCAGAAAGATACAGAACTGGCCACTACAATGTCAAACTGTAAGTGCCACTCTGTTTCATTACTGGGCCTTTTGAGACGAAACAAGGACAAGAGAGTTGGAAGCAGCAAATTAGCCCTCCTGCCTAGTGCTCAGTTGTACAGAACAGAGAATCCATTGATCAATTTCCACTGCCACTCTTCTTGGGCTTTTGCTGCCCCACTTTGCAAAATTGTGGGGTGGTCAATCTGTGGGAAGAAGATTGGTGAGCCACTCCTTTAACTGTGAGCACGTTCATTCCATCAGGCTGCAGGGGGAGAGACAGAGAAGCAGGACCACTCCATTAATCCAGTTGGGAACAAGCTGTGTTTGGCTCCTCCTCTCCCTGAATTGTTTCCATTCAATATGGTCACTATTAAACTTTAAGAACTGGTGCCTGAGTTTGTTTTTCTCTTCCCACCCCATCCATTTTTCCATTTGTGTCATGTCTTTTAGATTCTAAGCCTGCAGGGACTTTCTTGCTTTTAATGATTATATGTAAGCTGCTCCGGGAATATTTTTGGTTGAAGAGAAGGGTAAAAATGTTTTAAAGAAGTAAATAAGACCTAGGACTCTGGCATTATTACATTGGCAAGAGTGTTTATTAAATAAGTGATTAGCAAATAATATTAAGTTTTTTAATACATTTACAAAGATTTTGCAAAAGTACTGTATATTAAGATGAGACCTTTGAATACCATATCAAATAAAAATAATATATCAAAAACTAAAAAAGAGGCATATATGGATGAATAATATGTCAAAACAAGGAGGAAAAAGCTGTCAAACTAATTAATTGTATTCACAACATATGATGAAGGGGGACCAAAGATCATATTTGATTCATACAAGACAAGTTAAGCATTTTTATTTGTAATTCTTTTAGTTACCATACCTTCTAGAGTCATTCATCTGTTGAAGAAGTTAGTGGGCCTAACCAGTGTCGTTTAATCAGTTTTGCAGAAATAACTAAATTAATCACCAGTTTTTGATGTTCTTAGAAAGCATCATATAATAGAAACACTTGTGGGACATATATTGGCAGAGTTAATACTTTTTAACCACATATGATAATTCCAGAAAGTAGCATTTATGCTTATATACTTCAGCAACCTTAAGAAATCATCTATAAAGCAATTTAAAATGGGTTTTTACATTTATACATTAGCCATATTCATGCATTACTCATGTGTAAGGCATTAGTGAGTAGGAAGAGGAGCAGGGTGGTACTCCTGATCACAGAGCCAGGCTAACCCCTGCCCCTCCCCAATGCTTATGCTCAATACATGAATGATGGGGGTTGGAGCTAGTTGACCACATAATGTCAGGGGTGAGGTCTGCAACAGTTTGTCAAAATTAATTTGTTTGTTCATTTTTGTTGGCCGTTCTTTCAGAGACCAGTTTTCTGAGGTACATTTCTCACTTATTGCTACAACCCCTCAGAAGGACTAGATACCTCTTCCTCCTCACAAGGAGGGGAGAGAAGGAACACAAGAAGAGCCTGCCTGGATCAGGCCAACGGCCCATCCAGTTCAGCATCCTGTTATCACAGATGCCTATGTAAAGCTCACAAGCAGGACCTGAGTACAGCAGTGCTTTCCCCACTTGTGTTTCCCAGCAGCTGGTATTCATATTGTTCCAAATCCAAAGGAGTTTTGACTTGGATTGCAGAAAGATTGCTGTTTCCAATTTTTGGGTTGGGTAGGGAGGAGTGTTCAGAATACTTTCGCCCTCACACAGTTCTAACACTCGGCAGTATCACCCACCTTATTTTAAATAATTCAAAGAGATGGGGTATTATTTTAGACACCCAGTGCAGGGTGACTTCACAGGGTTGGGAGGAATTGTCAGCCTAGAAATCTTAAATACATTGGTCAGTTTTTGTCTGTCTTAAATCCCATAAATGCTGGTGAGGTGGTGGGAACTAGATATCTCATTGGTGGTATTTAGCGTCTCATCCCAATCATCAGTATAGAAAAAATTCGCTAATAGGCAAAAACAAAAAACAAAACCTTGTGGTTTAAGAACGTACATATAGCCAGTAGATATTTTTTATCAAACTTTAAAAAGCAGGGAAATTGGGCAGCTATAGTGAATGCACTAGGCGAGCAGGAGACCTGACCTCGTCTCTGAGATACTGTACTGTCCTACAAATTTGTCAAAATGCAAACACAAATTGGGTTGGTCTTTCACAGTCCAATACACTTGCTGTGTAGCTTGGAAGAATTTGGTAACGTGCCTCTGAGCATATGGTAAGGGGTTTGATCAGTTGCATGCTTATTGAGTTCAGTGGGATTTACTCCTATGCATTCATGCTTAGGATTGGTGAAAATGACCTGGGGGAGGTGCAGGGTGGGGGGAGGAGAAGGAAGGGGAGGGGTAGGGAGGAAGGTGGAGGGAAGAGGGGGAGAAGGGGGAGGGGAGGAGATTGTGTGGGTTGGCACTAGGCAGAGGGAAAGTCCCTTTGCTTTCCAAAAGAAAAACGTTAACAGCATCATTATTTTTCAGTTTCCCCCACATTTTTATTCTACAGCAGACACATGCTGTCCTTGGCCGCACCCACACCAGACATTTATTCCACTTTAAACAGTGATGGATTCCCTCAAGGAATCCTGGAAAGTGTAGTTTGTGAAGGGTGCTGAGAGTTGTTAGGAGATTACCTATTCCCCTCTCAGAGCTACAATCCTCAGAATTCGCTGGGAAGAGGGGAAGACTGTTAAACCACTCTGGCCACTGGAGCTCTGTCAGAAGAATAGGAGTCTCCAACTCTTAGCACCCTCCACAAACTACACAGATTCTTTAGTGGAATCCATGACTGTTTAAAGTGGAATAAATGTCAGGCGTGGCTGTGGCCCCCTGATTAGCCAAGCGAAGCAGCTGTTAAGTCTGGCTTTTAGAACAGTGACAGTTGGTTCTTACTGAGTATGCCCGATGTTATAATAGACTTCAATGTTAAATTTCTTAAATTAATTAAAAATCAGCCATGCCTTCTTTGACTTTTAAACTGCAGATGATGAAGGTTAGAGTATGGGGCAAGGTCAGTAATAGGATTATAGGCACTCTGTGAACATGGGTGATTTTTAATTAATTTCAGCAGACCACTGACAAAAAGTCCACCAGGGGGTCTAGATTTTTTCTCTTGTTTTACACTTTGAACTCTAGTTTTTTGTGTATCACCATAAAAAGTTAGAGGGTTGGTAAGCAAGTGTTTCTGAGATCAGGGGTATAAGTTTTGTAAGTTTTTGTTTTGAAATGAGCTTGTGGGAAGCATCAGAATGGCATGAGGGGTATTTTCAGTTTAACATTGTGGAATGTGAAAAATCCATGCTGGCTATAGTATACAGCAACTCTTGTGGCTGTATAATTACCAAATAATTGGTGTACATCACATAGTGAGTGCATGTTATGAGGCAACTAACAAATACAAATGGTAAATAATCTCCAATAAATCAGTCCTGTGCAGTTTTCTGTATCTGAAAAAAATATATTCAAGAGGTATACTAATATATCTATGTTTGATCTCAAACAAATTTTTGTTAGATTCCTTTATTAACCATTTGCCTAAAATTGGTTTAATTGTACCATAAAACATAAAGCTGCATTTTAGGCACCGAAAGTCTGCACCCCAAAGGTTATTATTGAATTTTATTTGTAATTTTTGGCTTTTTTCCAGGGCCAGATCTTAGATAATGTTCTTCAATCTTTTTCTAATTATGCCAAACTAGTGGGTGGGAGGGGAGGGGAAGGGAGAAGCTTCAAATAAAGAAATAAAACCAAAGGTCTAGCCAGGCATTTGTGTTGGCTCATTGTAGCTATTTAGATATATGTGCTACTTTTATACAGGTGGCAACTTTCCAATAAACAAGTGAAGAACAAAATAAACACTATTAATCTGACTGAAGTTTTCACTTCTAGCTCCTGCTGTCGTGTGGGTGGATTTAAGCTGAATGTATTCTTATGACGTTTGTTTGGTCTAGTTAATCATGTTTTTGTTTTTTAAATGAAGAGGTGACATTTTCCTGTCATTTTCCTAAGGTGAAGTTTTTCTTTTGAAGTGTCCTCCATAATTGAGCAGTCAAAGACAGCTCATGGTTACCATTCCATACAGGACTGGTTCCAGGTCAGAGGGGACCTCAGCAAGGTGGACACTGCCACAATGCCCCAGAGAGTTCACTCCATGGCTCCCAGGCGAGCTGTAGCCAAGGTTTGTTCTTGGATTATTGTTTGTGGGTTTTTGGAGGGAGGCTTGAGCCTGGATTCACACATACAGTTGGGCCCCACTCATATGGCAGGTTACGTTCCAGACCCCTGCCTAAAAGCTAAACCCGCCAAAAAGCAGAACTCTGTCAATAAAATGGCTCCCGACGCCTGAAAAACACCGTAAAAGCGGAACAAGCGCCTTATGAGTGGGGCCTTTAATTGAAAGTTGCCATATTAGCAGAACACTGAAAAGCAGGCCGCCGAAAAGCAGGGCCCTACTGGAATGCCAGACCGAACCATGCTGCTGGTAGTGCACCAGCCGGAGCAAGGTGGAGTGAAGTGACCACAATTTTTCCTCTGTGTACCCTCACACATACTATTCCATGCTTAGCCACGGTCCAGCTTCTAATTTCTGCGTGAACAAGACCATTCAGTGAGTCTCTGTGTTGTACTGATCTAGGTCTAATTCCTTGATCATGCGCACCTGAGATCCTAGAATATGTCTGAGAGAGGTAGAAACGAGGAACTAGTGTTACAGTATATATATCTTAAGTTTGAAATGAGCGAATGGAAGAATACATCAACATAACTTGGGCATTATACAGTCACTTTTCAGAACAGCAACAATTTCCATTTCTATGATGAAGGTTATCTGCTCCTTTCTGAACATAAGAAGAGCCTCCAGGATCAGACCAAAAGCCTATCTAGTCCAAAATTATTTTCTCGCAGTAGCCACTTTGAGGGTAAAGTTGCTTGCCTACGCAGCAATCTTGATGCTCCATCCACATCTACTGTAGTCCCCAGCAGGGCCTGTTCTAAAGGGCGGCCAGGTTGGGCAGTGGCCCAATGGCTCCTGGAGCTACAGGGGCCCCCTCAGCCACCCCTCTGCTCCACTTCCGTGATCCACGGCCCCCCACATCTCCCCACTTACCTGTCTGCTGTCTTTTACCATTGCCCTTAATACAAAGATGGTGGCCGCGGTTTCCCTAAGGTACGGAAGCCCCTGCTGCCATCTTAGTTGATGGCAGAGATGCGCACACGTAGCACACATGCGTGCCATCAACAAAGATGGAGGCGGAGGTTTCATCCCCTTAGAGAAACTGCGGCCGCCATCTTGTTTAATGGCAATAGTAAAAGACAGGAGACAGGTAGGTGGGGGCGGGCTATGCGCATGCGAGCGTGAGCGTGAATGCGAATGTGCATGGGCGCACACACTGGGACCCAGGGCAAGCTGATGCCCAAGGGCCCTGGCATTCCTGGAGCCGGCTCTGGTCCCCAGTGAGGTGTCCGGTGCAATGTCTGCTGCAACTTCATGGGAACGGTTTCAGTTGATGCAGCCTGATGATGTGGACAAGGTGCTTATGATAACGCAGCCACCAACATGTCCTTTTGATCCTTGCCCTTCTTAGCTTATTAAAGCTTGGCCAAGGGGGTATGACCGAGTGGATCCAGGGTGTGGTCAATGCATCATTGTGGGAGGGAGTGCTTTCAGCTTCCCTGAAAGAGGTGGTGATCTGACCGCTCCTGAAAAAGCCCACCAGTTGCAAATACCCCCTTCTTTGGGAAGGTGATTGAGAGGATTATGGCACAGCAATTGCAAGTACTCTTGGATGAAACAGATTATCTTGACTCATTCCAATCTGGGTTCAGGCCTGGTTATGGGACTGAATCTGCCTTGTCCATTCTGATAGATGATCTTTATTGGGAAGACAGGGTCTGTGTGACCCCGTTATTCTTACTTGATCTCTCAGCGGCTTTTGATACCATTGACCATGGTATCCAATTTGCTGAGATGGGTATCGGAAGCACTGCTTTACAGTGGTTCCAATCCTATTTCCAGGGACATTTTCAGAGAATAGCACTGGGTGATTGTCTTTCAGCACCCTGGCAGTTGTGCTGTATGGGTGTTGCAGGATACCATCTTGTCCCCCATGCTGTTTAAAATCTATATGAAGCCCTTGGGAGTGGTCATCAGGAGATTTGGGGTGAGGTGTCAGCAGTACGCAGACAATACCCAGCTCTATTTCTCTGTAACATCTGAATTGGGAGAGGCCATGCAAGCCCACAACCAGTGCCTGGACTTGGTGGTGGGCTGGATGAGGGCCAGTAAACTGAGTCTGAATCCTAGCAAGACAGAGGCACTGTGGGTTGGTTGTTCCCGAGTTCGGATAATTGGTCAGTTGCTTGCTTTGAATGGGGCCGTACTCCCTCTGAAAGAACAGATCTGTAGTCTGGGGGTGCTCCTGGATCCACCTTTGTCACTGGAGGCCCAGGTGACCTCAGTCACTAGGAGTGCCTTTTACCAGCTTTGGCGGTTTCTGGATGAGAATAGCCTGACCACTATTGTTCATGCACTGGTAACCACCAGGCTGTAGTGTAATGTACTCTATGCAGGGCTGCCTTTGAGGTTGGTCCGGAAACTGCAGCTGGTGCAAAATGCAGTGGCATGACTGCTCACTGGGGCAGCATCTCACCCCGTTGCTGAAAGAATTGCACTAGCTACCTATTAGCTACTGGGCTAAGTTCAAGGTTGTAGTTTTGGTGTACAAAGCCCTATATAGCTGAGGACCAGGATACCTGAAAGACCGTCTTATCCCTTATATACTCAGTTGATTACTGCACCCTGCAGGTGAGGGCCTCCTGCAGATACCATCTTATCAGGAGGTCTGTTCTGCACAACATAGGAAACGGACCTTTAGTGTAGTGGCACCTGCCCTTTGGAATTCCCTCCCCTTAAGTATTAGACAGGCGTCATCTCTGTTATCTTTTCGGTGCATACTGAAGACCTTCCTCTTTCAACAATCCTTGTAAGTGGAGACTGTATCCCAGTCTGCATCTGTGTTGGAACTGCTTTTTAATATGCCTTTAAACCTTATTTTTAAAAGATGTTCTTAAACCTTCTTTAAAAAATGTTTTTAAATATTTTTGTTTTAATATATTTTAAAGTCTGTTTTTATGTTGTTTTAAAGTGTTTTTAGTGGGGGGTTTTGCCGCTCTGGGCTCCTACTGGGAGGAAGGGTGGGATATAAAACAAATCAATCAATCAGTAAATAATAAGTAGGATATGAGTGCAACAGCATCCTCTTTATTTCAAACCACTCTGCTTAGTGGTAGCCAGTGTGATGCCCTCCAGATGTTGTTGGACTGCAGCTCCCATCATTCTTGGCCATGCTGGCTGGGGCTGATTGGAGCTGAGAGTCCCAACAACACCTTGAGGGCATCATGATGGCTACCCATGGCTTTTGCTCTTGCAAAGACAAATATGGTTTTCTCTGCTTCACAGCTTCTGTCTGCTAGTCTTGGAGCAGGGGGTGTTTCTGTTTCCTGTTAATCTGTTGTGTGGAAGGAAATAAAAACAGCAAGGAAGGTGGTGATGGGGGAAGGGATGATTAACCCCAGCTGGAGCCCAGTTCAACTCTGCTAATCATAGGAGTGTATCCACTGAAAAAAAGCACTCTCCCGGGCATACATTTTTCACTTAAGTCTGAATAATGGAAGCAAGCCTTCCCAGGTGCATCACTTTTCTTTCAAGGAACTGCTGTGTGTATGCATTAGTGTCGTTTCTCTTGACATAGGTCAGTCAAATCTAAATAATTGTCCTTAAGCAGTAGGCCCCATACAGACTCCTCATGCCCTCTTTTGGCCATCCAGCTACAGGTCACCTCATTCTCTCATTAACTTCTATCGGCGAAGCATCTGAGCAACTTTTTTAACAGGTTATGACAAAACAAACTCAGTTACGCAGATTAAAATCTCAACAAAATTTCTTTTTTTTTTCAATTAATTTTTATTCAAATTTTCAAAACCAAAACAATACAAAAAGAAAAAACACAAATCAATAACTAATACAATAAAAAAAGAAAAAAAATATAAAAATATTGACTTCCGATTTGTCGTAGTTCAGCTATAAATCTATAATATATAACAAGCCTGTCTCTTAATAGATTATAAAATCACCTTCCTCCAGTGGTTATCTTAATTGGTTTCAAATCTCATTAACATCATATCATTTTATTCTTCCACAAAAAGTCAAAGAGAAGTTTCCAATCCTTGAGATATATGTCCATCAATTTTTTTTCTAGATAAACATGTCAATTAATCCAACTCATCAAGTCTACTAAGTCCAGTAATTTCAAATCGCTCTTCTTCCATTATCCGTATTGGTTCCATCTTCCATCTTTACGCACCCAATAATCTTGCTGTCATAGTCATATAATAAGAGTCTGATAGGAATTTCCTTTATCACAGATATTTTCTTGCCATCAAGTCCAAACGTATCACTGAAGTATTGTTGCAAAGCCGCATCTCTGTTCCTCTTTTTTACATGATACACTAGCACATCTCTTGAAGATTTTTCCATTGACACAAAACAGGGATTAATTCTGTTAACTTTCTCCATTTCAAGTTCCATCAAATCCTTCCAGTCCAGGAATTTTTTTGAACCGATAATATCTTTATCTCCAATCTCTTCAATTCCTTCAGGGACAGTGCTGAGTTCCAAACCGTAATATTTGTCTCCAGGATTCATCACAGCCAGGAAATCCAAATCTTTTTCCATGTCCATATTTAATCCAATCTCCATAGTTTGAACCTTGCCTTTAATTTCTCTTTCATCCTTTTTTGGTTTTCCAGATCTATCTTTATTCTCCTTTCTCATAGAATCCTGAATTTCTTTCAGCTCCTGTCTCATTTCGTCAAATTCAATTCTCCACGCTTGACTATTATTTCTCAGTTCTTGTTTTATTGACTTAATCCCATTCATTATTTTCTGAAACATGTCTAAAGATAAAGTCCCTTCTTGTACATCCATGATCTTCTTAATTGTCATTCTTAAAGCCAAAGGAACAAATCTCTTTCAATTTTCAGTGTCCCAAGCAAAGAGCAGTTTATTTCTTTATCCAGTTACAAAGGAGTTAATCTTTCAAACCAACTGGCGTCACACTCTAGACAGCCCTTATCTCTTATATGCCCAGAAGTGCAAAAACAGCTTTAGTTCACAGCGTCCAAATAACTAGTAGCAGAAAGAATGAGCAGATTCGTAAAAAAAAAGTAGGTCAGAAAAAATAGTCCCAGACATATATTACACAAAAGTCTTATAAATCAAAAGGATTTTTCTTTTCTCTTCCAATCAGAAACCCCTCATCCGTTGTAATCTTTATAATGCTATTTTCCATGTCAGCTTTTTGCAATAAAAAAAAGATAGGCTATTTTTATTTTCTTCCCCCTTAGTTCCGTGAGTAAAAGAGAAGGAAAGTTTTGACTCACCCAGGTTTTCTTAATTGCTGGTTCTTTGACAAATCTCTTTAGCTGTATAGATAAGAAAGTAATAAGCGTAGACAGGAGAATGCTTGCCTGTTAGTCCGTTTTTCTTTAAAGAAAAAAAAAACGGGTCACTTATTCAGCTGAGCTAGCTAGAAATCCTCGCTCCGTCCGAGTTGCTGGAAGACCTTCTTTCACAGACAATTCTGACAAATTCCAGTCTCCAACAATCACAACAACGCTGTGTGGGAAATCTCACGTTTCTTCCTTATCCGGAAGAAATTATCCCCAGTCAAAAAAGACCCTTCTGACTGGATTTAAAACTGAAAAAGTTTCATCCAAGACGGGAGCCCATCTCAGAGGCTGCACAGGCGGAGGGATCCTCCTGGGAAGTCCAAAATCTCAACAAAATTTCTGATTATAAAGACAGTTTAAAAGCGGGTATGGGAATCTAGTTTCCCCAACTGTGGTTTTGTATAATTGAGTGCACTATGCAGGGTTACACTTCAACAGGTCTTTTAAAGTAGAAGGGAATTCCATCATGTCTGAAATATGCCCTGTCTCACTGTGCACCCTTGATGCATAGGTAGCTGGACAAATATGTAGTTTTGCCATCTTGGATAAGATGATTAATGTTGAATATGCAGCATTGCTGTTGGTTCAAACCAGAACCTGCAGACAGTAGTGTAGAGGCAAAATCAGAAGTGCAGGGTCCCTTCATGATAGTCATACCATGCTCCCTCACAACTACAATCCCTTTCCCTCATGTCCCTTGCTCTCCATGTTATCTCCGTCCCTAGACATCCCTAGAAGCCAGTCAGCATGAAAGGAGAGGCTTGTGTTAGCTTCTGAGAAGAGTCTTCTCAGTGGCTGATTAATCTCCTTTTACTCATGGGCTCCAACATGCTCCCCTTTCATGCTTTGGCTCATACACCGGGACCTGGCTGGGACCCTGCTGCCAAAAGAGTAAGGGGTCTATGCTCCCTTGCGACCCTGGAGGACTACACCCCTGCCTGCGGAGTGTACAGAGAGTATATTAAGAGGCCACTTTTATCAGCATTTCAGAATCACATGGTGCAGTTTCTCCTGGATTATTACGAGAATACAGGTAGAAGGTTGCATATTTATATGTCTCCCCATTAAAAGACTTCCCTCCACTAAGGGAAAACAGAAGGCTTCTAGGCCGGGGGTAGCCAACATGATGCCCTGAAGATGATGTTGGATATAGGCAAGAATGTTTGTTTTATGCTATGATTGACACATTCATAGAAAAGTATATTTTTGATTCATAATTGCTTTTACTTATGCCAGTTTAATTGATCAATAAACTGCGTAATCAGCTAAACCCAGTATGGAAGTTGTCTTCAATCATGTGACAGCCCTAAAAATACTGTTTGTTCAACAGTTCTCTCGTTTTGTTCTTCTTTTCTCTGTGTGTTTACGTGTAAGCTTTTTCAGCTGTAATGAATCTGGTCATATTTTTGCCACAAATGAACGAAGTTGAAATCTGGGGGTTTAACCTGAGTCTGTTTTTACACATGAGACTATATTTGAGCCTCTGCTGTAGGTGGTGGTGGTGGTTAATATGGGATAGAATATGGAAGAGAAAATGAATGCACATTGTAATCAGCACAGGTTCTATGTTTGGAAAATAGATCAATTTAAGCATGTTGTTTTAAGCCTCATGTGTGAGAACATTGTTAAATGTGGCTTTCTGTCTTGGAGAGGGACGAGAGAGAGCGCCTGCCCCTGCTATGGTAAAAGAACTCACCTTTGCCTTGAAATTTAAACGGCCAGAGGATAGCAGATGTCTTGTGAAATGGTTGTCTCTGGCTTGGAGGATTGGAACTTTACTGAAAAAGTTCACTAATGTTGCACATTTGTCACTCCAGTAGTTGCAGGTCACCAATCTAACTGAAGAAGTGAAACTCATGTTTTGCGTATAGTATTCTGAAAAATTCAGCATAACGTGGAATGCATTGTGTATGAGTAGGCACTTCTGTGTGTGAAATATAGCATCATCTAGAACTGACTTAAAATGAAATATACCTGCTTATTTCAGCAACATGTTCTACAATTAATGTGATTATGGATAGCAGAGCCACAGCTTGGAAGTATGTAGATATTTTTTTTTTCTGTACTCACTGTGAATCACTTTTGATGCAGCTCCAGACAAAGTAATTGTTATTAGTCTCAGTTTCACTTCTCTGTGTGTCCATTTTTTTTACTCCCTAAATGGTGGGAGAATTCTTAAAAATATACATTAAGCAACCCAACGTATGTTCTTGGTAGCTGACTGGCTTGATTTTATATGCTTTCTAAAATAAATCTTCTTTTCCCCCAATTAGCCATTAAGGTTACTGATCGTTATTTAATGGATGGTGCAGTAATGGACTTCTCTCCCTAATTACTAAAATTAGTGCCCTGCAAATGCAGTAGTCAATGAATGAATTAGAGTGCTGGATCATACACTTCACCACCTCCACTTTTCCTCCCCCCTCCTTGATCTGCCTCAGCAATTTCAGTATGTTGATAAACCACTAAGCTCAGTCCTCTCTCTCAGGGGAAAATAACCTTGTCACAATAATTGTGTGGTTCATGGTACCTCTGACTATTAGGGCCTGTATTTGTTATAAAATGCTTACATATTACAAGCCACACTCATTTTATGACCAATGGTTTTTAAAAGCTGGTGCTAATGGGGGTGCTATAGTTAAAAAAACAAAACACAAATTACTCTGAACTAAATATGATAGAATGAAGGGGACTGAGCAGACTGTGTCTACCTTTAAAGTACTTCATGAGTGCAGAAGAGATAAAATGTTAATTAGGGATGGACCATAACTCAATGGTAGAGTGTTTTGCATGACAAACATTCCAAATTCAACTCCTGGCATCTGTTTTATAAAGGGGGAATAGTATATTTTGTCTAATCTGGTTGTGTCCCGTGCTAAGGACATTTGGGGTTGTTGGAATAAATGAAATAAAAAAATTGCAGGGTATGAACTGCTATTAGATCCAATAATTATACTGCTCTGTTTTGTTAAAAATATCAGAATAATTCTTTTATTAACAGCAGCATATTTTGATAGAAGTTATAAATGGAAAAAACCCAGTCTCCTCAACCTTTTAAGACATGATCGAGTAAAATAACAAGACAATCAATTTATTGAAAAGTGAAGTTTATTATATACTAGAATAATGTTATTCATGAGGCAGTACATCCTTAATGTACTAGTAAGTCAAATAATAAAGAAGAGCACTTTGTGTTAAGTATATCTCAACATGGCTTCATTAATTTTCTTCTAGGAAAAAACCATGATGGAGTTAATATGAAAGACCCTTGCCTTAGAACTGGATAGCTACTGCCAATCACAGTAGACAACTCTGGCCTAAATGAACAAATAGGCTAACTTGGTGTGTAAGGCAGCTTCATATGATCCTAAGCTGCATAGCATCCTAAACATGCTGCCCCCTCTAAATGAGAAGATCTGAGATTGAATCTAATCCTGAAAAGTGTTGTGACTACTGCCTTTCAGTTCACTTGTGAAAAGGGCTGGTGACACCCCCCTACACACAGTCTACTTCAAAACTGGGTCTCAGCTTACGCTAGCTTGAAATTCTAATGAATCTAATTGGGAACTGCTCTGTGCCATAAGTATTCTGCTGCAGGAAGGGCCATAGCTCAGTGAAATAACACCTGCTTTGCATGCAGAAGGTTCCAGTTTCAGACTCTAGCTAGGGCTGAGAAATGATTCCCAGTGTCGACAATACTGAGCTAGATGGCACAATATTCTCATTCCGTATCAGGCAGCCTCCTATAGGAATGTGTCAATATGGAAATGAAGGTGAACACAGATGTCTCTTCTGTCCTCCCTACCAATACAAGAATTCCTTCTTGTTGTATGGGAGGGAGGGAGATAGAAAAGGATGTCATGTATTTTGGTAACACAACTTGGGTGGTTATGAAATCTGAAGCTGGAATGTGTGTTATTTCAGAAGATATGTCCAGAATATTGACACAAATATGGCCCCTCAATATTTATGATTATGGCTACTAGCCAGATTTAACCTTGAATGTATGATCAAGAGTCTAGTAGCCCCTTCCTTCAAATCTACTACAAATACTTCATATAGCTGCCTTCTGCAACTTGGTATCCTCCAGATGTTTTGAACTACAACCCATCATTCCTGACCATTGGTCATGCTGGTTAGGGCTGATGGGAGTTGGGATTCAAAACATCTGGATGGCACCAGGTTAGAAAAAGTTGCCATATAGTATAATTTTGTTAAAACTCTTGAGTTCCAACTAAAACGTTTCTAATCTGAGTGCTTTAGATGGCCTGAAATAGAGAATCTTTTTAGATGATGATAGAAGGACTTCTTCACAAAGACACAGTGTTGGCAGCTGCCAGAACCCATTAAAACTTACACCTACCCTAGGCTGGGTGGCTGACTGACTCAGCAGCAAGCTGCCATTTTAAATTTAGTGCCTCACAACACAATGTGTAGTGCTGCTCTGAGGCATTGTGGGAGATTTTTATATGATAGTTTGCTGACCCAGTTGTTCTTGCCAGATAAGCCTATGGCTGGAGGTCCACCAATGTGGAGAAGTCCTCCTTAAACCTGGCCCTAGTCCTGTTTTACAAAGAAATTCTGAACTATGGCAATTTCCCTTGCATGTTACCCCTTTTGGCTTCAAAACATCTGTGCACATAGTGAAAAAAAGATGATATCTGACAGAATTGTACCTAGAACAGATCCACTGAAATCCATGGATTTAAGTTAGCTAACTCTGAGTCCAACAGAGTTGGATACCACCCAAGATTTTTTGTTGAGTGACATGATCCATGGATGCACACTTATGTTGTAATAATTTGGAATGGTATACCAAAAGGTAAATACGTGTTCTGTATGCAGCACTTTGAGATGCCCTGTTTTTCAACTCACTCCCTGGTTAACTATTTAATGGAATGAAGCTTGATTCACTGGAGCCAAAATAGACCAAGTCTTGCTTTAATAATATTCAGCAGACTAAAACTCTGGACAAAATTGCATACTGTCAGTTCCAAGAATACATTTAATAACCACCTTTAGGGAAGAAGTCCTAGACACAGTACTTAGGTAATTGCAGCAGAGGTGGAAGCCCAAAAATTATACAGTTAAGGTTCCCCTCCTCTACCTGTTACCAGCAGGGCATATTAATATTCTATTTGGATTCACCATTGGAAGAAGCTGTCATTTGCTTTTTTTAATTTTGCTATTCAGGATTTTGAAGACTGGGGGAGAAAAGTAAGGCATGGTCTGTAAGTAGTCCTCTATATAGCTTTACTGGATAGAATTACAGGCCTCTTGGGGAGGGAGGGGCTCCAAGGTCTAGTCCAGTGGTGGTGAACTTATGGTGTGCAGATGTTGTTGGACTCCAACTCCTATTGGCTTTATCCAGCACGGCCAATTAGTCAGGGATGACCCGGAGGGCCGTAGATTAACCTCTCCCCCCACAATGGGGCCCAAAGGCAGGATCCAAACTCCTTTATTTCTACTAGCTAACCTAGATGATGACATTGGGGAAACCAGGCATCTGAGTTCAGAATCTCTGAATAGGGAGGAAATGCTTCCTTACCTCCCACAACATTTGCTCGTCTGCTGGCTGTTTTACTGAAGGGATGAGGAACCTGTGACCTCTAAATGTTGCTGGATTACAACTCCCATCATCCATTGGCCATGCTGGTTGGGGTAGGAGTCCAGCGACATCTGGAGGGCCTCAGGTTCCTCCTTCCAGTCTACTTACTTTCCTTTACATCATTTGTTTCAAGGTTAATTGCAGCAGGGAAAAGGCTATTTCAGGGTCCACGATTAGAAAAGGAAGTGTTCACCTTTCCCTTCCCAGCTCTCATAGTTCTCTGAAAAAGCCTCTTCCATGCTATGATTAGACTTGAAAGAGCCCTTCTGTTGTACCCAATAGAAAGCTTTTATGAATCCTAATTGCAGTGGAGGGACACACCTGGGGAGGGAAAAGTTAAGTCTCCCCTCCCCAGCTGTGCCCCCCACCACAGATAGCTCCCCCTGTGCTGCAGTTAGGCCTGAATGAAGCTGTTTTCATGTTGGTGTTTGCTCTGTCAGACATACACTGGCGTACCCGACCGTAGTCACTTCCTTGCTTTGCACCTTGCCAAGAATAACGCAACTCACGTGTAGAAATATACAGTCTTTTATCAGCAGAATAACATAAAGCAGTTCCAGCATCGAATACACAAGTTACACAGTCCGTCTTTCTCCTCTTTACTTCCCCACACACACAAAAACACATCCTTTTCTTTTCCTGTCTTTATAGCCCATCACTATCATTTAGTCATTAGGTGATTTAGGGTCTGCACCTGTATCGCCTGAGGGTTTTGATTTACTCTTTACTGTCAGTTAACCCTTTCATGGCTGGTTTTCCTTTGTGAAATGTACATGCTAACAGCCCCTCCTCATTTCACACAGAATGAATACATGCACGTCTTATATCATACATTATACATTATACATGCCTAATAGTTGTACAAGTTTGTCATGTTTGTCAGCACACAGTGGTTTTTGTCAGGACATCTGCTACCATTTTACCCGTTTCACAATATCGGATATCAACATGGCCTTGTTGTACACAGTCTTTTAGGTGGTGGTATCTAACACTCACATGTTTCGTTTTTCTGGTGCCACCTTCTGCCAACGCCAATCGTATACAGGCTTGATTGTCCTCATATATAACAAATGGTTTCTGTACATTTAGACAGGCATCTCGAAGCAACTGTTCATACCACAATAGTTCATTGCAGGCTGTTGATAGACTTATGTATTCCGCTTCTGTACTTGATATAGCAACAACATTCTGCTTTACGCTACACCAGTCTATCAACGATCCTTGAAACATTATTGCTACTCCTGATGTCGATTTTCTGCAAGTCTCATCAGACGCATGATCTGCATCGGTATAACATACTATGCCATCCCTTTTGCTGGCGGATAAAAGTAGACACTTGGTGGCAGTGCCCTTTAGATATCTCAGTATTCTTTTTATGCCTTCCCAGTCATGCTGGGTTGGGTGTTCTACCTTTCTGCTGAGGATACTGACTGCGTTACATATATCTGGTCTCGTCACTTTTGCTATGTACAGTAACCTTCCAATAATGCTTCTATACAGTTTTGGTTCTCTACATGCCCCGCTTTCACGCTCTCTCTGGAAATCCACTAGCATTGGCGTTCTCACTGGTTTACAGTCTGCCATGCCACAGTCTTGTAGGAGCTGTTTTATTTTGTTTGTTTGGTGGAGCATAAAGCTGCCGTCATCGTTCCTCACTATCTCTGTGCCTAAATAGTGGGTTACTGGCCCAAGGCATGTCATGTCAACATGTCGCTTTAATTGATCATAAAATTCCTCTTGCTCTCTGTCTGTATAACAAAAGTACAGGATATTGTCTACGAATACAAGACAGTATACAGTTTCAGTTTGCTGTTGTACATACAAACAAGGATCAGCAACACTCTTTTTGAATCCCATTGACTCCAATACCTTATTAAGTTTGGTGTGCCAACACCTGGCATTTTGCTTGAGACCATATATTGACTTATGCAGTTTACATACTAGTGCAGGATTCTGCACAAAACCAGGGGGTTGCTCCATAAATAAAGATTCTTCTAATTCACCATAAAGAAATGCAGTTTTAATGTCATAGTGGTCAAAATCCTCTCCATACTTTTGATTGAATCCCATAGCCACCAGCCGTGCTCTGTACCTTTCCACCTCCCCCTTTACTGTTTTCTTAATTTTATATATCCATTTGCAACCAATGGCTTTCCTATTTGGAGGTAGCTGCGCTAAAGTCCACGTCGCATTTTTGTTCATGGCGCTTATCTCTTCCTCCATGGCTATTTGCCACTTTTGGGCTTCCTTGGGGGACAGTTTGCTTACATCAGCATAAGAAGAGGGTTCTACCTGAGTACACAACGCTTTTGTCACACCTATTTTAAATCTGTCAGGTGATTTGCCAAGATTAGCCCTTTCTGACCTCCTCAGCTCTGGTTCTGGGTGAACCTTTTCGTCTGTACCCTCTTGTTCAGACACATCAGCTTCCCCTTCTTCTTCTTCCTGCTTAATGTCAAAACCTTGGTCAGAACGCTTCCCTTGTGGGATTGCGTCCACTGTTTCTTGCATTTTGTCACTAGGGGTACTGAGGTTTACGTCTACAAAACGTCCTACGTTCTGCCAATCTTGCTCATGTGTTTTTACACTTCTGCTCACTACCACCCTTCTTTCGGTTGGCAACCACACCCTATAGTAAGCCTTTTCGAATCCTAATAAAATACCCTTTTTTGCTCTGGGTGCTTGCTTTCCTTTTCTTTGTGCTTTTGGCACGTGTAACCAGCACTCGGACCCGAACGCTTTTATGTGCTCTATCCTTGGTTTTACTCCATGGAATCTTTCGAATGGAGTAGACAGCACAGCACTAGAAAACAACATGTTTTGTATATAATTCGCATAAACAATGCATTCACCCCCCAAAAACGGAGATAATGGTGAATCATTTAGCATAGCTCTCACCATGTCCTGAATACTTCTGTTCCTTCTCTCTGCGGTTCCGTTTTGATGTGGGGAAAATGGTGCGGTTAACGCATGCTTTATCCCTTTTGTGGTTAGATAGGTTTCAAACTTATGCGAGGTAAACTCGCCTCCTCTATCAGTTAACACCTCGGCTATGCTCGTGTGATATTTTGCCTCAGCCCACCTTATGAAATGCCTGAACTTCTTTTCTGCCTCCCCTTTGTGTTTCAACAAGTACACAAAACAAAAACGGGAATAGTCATCCACGAGCAACATATAAAATCTGGCGCCACCTAGTGTTTTTCGGAATGGACCAGCGAGATCCATATGTACCAGCTCTAAAACTCTTTTAGTGCTGCGTTCACATTTTATGTTTTTTTATTATTTTTATTTTATTTTATTTATTATACTTGTATACCGCCCCATAGCCAAAGCTCTCTGGGCGGTTTACAGTAGTTCTCCCATACTCCCCCTTTTGATCCTCACAACAGCCCTATGAGGTAGGTTAGGCAGAGGAGACAAGAAACAGAAATTCTACCAGCCTTAAAAAGCAATGATCTCTTTGTGTGTGTGACTACCTGAAGTTCAACATTAAATTAAAAGTTATGACGACTGTCCATTAAAGGGCTGGCTCATAAACTTTGAGAAAAATCATCCAACTGACAAATCCTGTCAACAGGATGCTTTCACAGAGTATGTGGCATTTCAGGCTGTACTGGTAAATTAGATTTGATTCACAATGACATAATGTCCACCATTACAAACAGCACCAAAGCTTGTAAACGTTCACTAATGTACATTAACAATCCCGCTATGGGTATTGTTCAGCAGGAACAACAAAACTCTATAAAATCCACATGATAATGGCCAATTTCAAACACTCAAGGAAACATACGCCATAAGGCCATTATATTTTTGCACCTTTTTTAAAAAACAAAAGCCCCACAAACATAGTTATATCCATGTTATAAGCCACTAGTCAAGTCCCAGTAATTAGCGAAATGCATGAAGAATCAAAACTGCATTTTAAAAATTTAATTGCATATCACATGGAAAGTTGAGTAAAATAAACTCTTCTTACTATGCTTCAATTTTCATTTCCACATTTCATTTAAATGCCCTTATTCAAAAAGCAATGATACCTAACACACAGAGCTAAATACATAAGGAGCCACAAAGGAATTTCTAGCTAGCAAAAGCCTAATCTCGTACCCCATGTCTAAGAGTGGATTACCTTTTTAAAATTATTTTGTTTTTATTAAAGAAAAAAGAAAACATTCTTTCAAATCACAAATAATAACACAAGAAAGAAAAGAAAAAAGAACATTCTAAGTTGTGTTCCAAGATATTATAAATATGTACTTTTCCATAAATCTATCCATCTGCATTCCTCAGAAACATGTTACTTTAGCTTTTTCAAGATGTTTTGAGTTTTGCTTCTGGGACAGAAACCAAGGTAGCAGCAGGAGACCAAGCCCACAAGAATTTACAGCAGATGAAAAGAGATTTAAGTTATAATCCTATTACCTACTTACCTGGGAGTAAGCCACACTGAGTTCAGTGGGGTTTACTTCCAAGTAGACGCATATAGCGCTGTGCTGCTAGCGAGGTGAAGCATTTGTAGTCTCAACGGCATCACAAAGGCTCTTTTTCAAAAGTTTTTGAGAGATTTAGGGAGTGTATCAACAGGACATTTCAACTCATTCAAAATGTGGTGTTGGAGGAGAGCTTTGTGCATACCATGGACTGCGAAAAAGACAAATAATTGGGTGTTAGAACAAATTAAACCAGAACTGTCACTAGAAGCTAAAATGATGAAACTGAGGTTATCATACTTTGGACACATTATGAGAAGATGCACTAGAAAAGAGAATAATGCTGGGAAAAACAGAAGGGAGTAGAAAAAGAGGTAGACCAAACAAGAGATGGATTGATTCCATAAAGGAAGCCACAGACCTGAACTTACAAGATATGATCAGGGTAGTTCACAACAGATGCTCTTGGAGATCGCTGATTCATAGGGTCACCATAAGTCGTGATCGACTTGAAGGCACATAACAACAACCATGAACATGACAGTCTTCAACTGGCATTCCTTAGGGGAGGGACCATAAGCAGCACACATGCTTTACATACAAAAGATTCCAGGTGCAAATTTCTGGAATCTTCAGTTAAAAGGACCAGTAGCAAGGGCTAGGAAAGACCCTCTGGCTGAGATGCTGGAGAGCCTCTGCCAGTCAGAGTCGAAAATATTGAGCTAGATGGATAAATAATCTGACCTGGTATAAGGCAGCTTCCTATGTTCCTCTCCCCAAGAAACCCCAGACACTGTGTAGCCCTAAAATATCAGAGGCTTATTAGCACCACCACCAAGCTTATAAAAAGCCACTACCTGGCTGAAGTGTGTGCAATGCCCCCAAATTTGCTCCTGCCTGCAGAATTGGCATGGCCCCCAAGATTCACCTTGAATCATAGCGATGAAGTTTTAAAAATTCTGCCCTGTTTCTGAGCCACTCTGAACTCTCTGCTCCTCAATCTATTTTCAGGTTCCAAGTTGCTCTGGATAAAAGGAAGCTCTGGTTGCCTAGTGAGTTCTGAAGAGCTCTGGGGTGGTTATTGCTGTTGTTGTTGAAGCAGAGCAGCACAGGATTTAAAAAAAATTAAATGAAGCTTTTAACTTAAAAAAAAAATCCCCTGCTGCTGTGCTTTAACGACAACCACCACAACTCCAGAGCTCCTTAGTGCTTTGCAGGCAGCATTTTGGACAGCCTTACTGCTTGCAAAGCCCACAAAACTAGAGATACAGGAAAACATAGAGCTGTACGGTACATACAGAAACAACGGAGCAACACAAGGTATTGTGGGGGCCCTGATCTGACCCAAGGTATCTCTGTGTTATTGGCATTATACTTCAACTCAGGGCATGAAGTCCTCCAAATCACCTCAATTCACCTTGTTTTTCAGGCCCCACAAACAGTCAATGCACACATCCCTAGCTGCCACGGGTTGGCTGAAGTACATGCAATGCACTCGCATTTGCTGCTGCTGTCTCCTGGACAGTTTATGTTGCAACACACTCTCAAATGTTTGCATCTTCAGGGGACACCTACTCCACTGACTATATCCTTGAATTAGCCACGACTAAGGCCAAAGGAGAGAGATTTTCATTGGCACATCTAGACCTTGGGAAGGGATGGACAGTTTTGATCTTCTGTCAGTGTCATCAGTCTCTTGTTGTCATTACTACTGTTTGTTAATTTGAATAAAAAACTCTTGTGTGTTTGGCTATCTCTCAGGTGTACATGGAGGCGGGGGAAGGCAAATTTTGCTATCCAGTCATCCAAATTGGGATCCCAAATTTTCCTTGGGGTTGCCCTAAGCCAGAACCAAATCCAAGAAGCACTGTTCCAAGGGTAACTTACAGCTCCCTCCTAAGAGATGTTACCAGTCTAATACACATACCCATTTTAACCTCACAACAACCCTGTGAGGCAAATTAAGATAAGAGGCTGTGGCCAATCATCCAGTGAGTCTCTTCTTTTGAGAATTTAATTACAGTGTGGTGTGACAGTTAGAGCATTGGACTATGATCTGGGAGACCAGGGTTTGATTCCCGTCAGCCATGAAGGTCACTGGGTGACATTGGGCCAGTCACTCCTTTTTCTCACCATAACCTACCTCACAGGGCTGTTGTGAGGATAAAATGGAGGACAAGAGAATCATACCACTGCCTTGAGCTCCTTGGAGGAAAGGTGGTACATAAACATAATACACAACAATAAAATAAATAGATTTTTGTCCCGAAATAATAGCCCCAAAGATAAGTGTATAATACTCCAATCATTAAGTGTGAAGGAGAGATATACTTTCATCCCTGTAGGTCAAGCAACCCCTCAACAGATTTCATGAAGGTCAGGCTCAACATTTCCAACCTTAAACAAATTCCTCTGAAGAGCTCAGCGTCCTGCAAAATCCAAACCAGACTGACTTGCTTAATCCATTCCACAGCTTACTTTGCACTGTTGTTGCCATTCACAGTGAGCTTCTTGCCTGAATAGGAGTTTGGACTCAGGTGTCCCTTAAGAACATAAGAAGAGCCCTTCTGGATCAACCAGATGCCTTGGGAAATCCACAAGCAGGACCTGAGTGCAAAGAGCACTCTCTGCACCTGCAGGTTCCAGCAAATGGAATGCAGAGGCATACCATTTAGAGATGCAGCACAGCCATCGTGGCATATATCGCAGTCTACAAACGTAGCACAGGGTTTAATCCTTAAATCAGCACTGTATCTCGGCATTTTGCTTATGGTGCTGAAACCTGCATGCCCAAGCCTCCTATGGTATAGATGTATGCATTTATCTTGGGGGGGTTTGTTCTCTATAGTGCTTACCACAGCTTCTGAGGTTTGTTTTATAACATATAAAGCATCTTCTAATACGCCTACCGCATATACCTTATCTGCCTTTGTCACATGTGCCTTTTCTGAACAGGACTGCAAATTCCATTGCATTTAATGTGGACACAGACATGTGGTTATTCTCTAATTGGGGCACAAACAGAACGTTCGTAACAGTTGTTTAGGCATTTTACAAATACAGTCCCCTTCCCCTTTACCTCCCTATGGGTTCCATCAGCAAGTACGACATGTCCACATGTAGGGGACAGTGATTGAAACAACTTCTTGTCTTTTGCTAGAAAATGGGTAGCCCCTGAGTCAACCACCCAGGAAGTTCCAGTTTTCTCCTCTGGTTTCTTAACGCTGGCTTTGACCACGTGAACAGAGAACGGCTCCTTTCGCTGCCGACCTCTTCCTGCCACATTAAGAGTCCCTCTCATCACCGGGCAATTTTTCTTTATGTGTTTTTCGGACCCACAATGGAAACACCGTCGCGCACCGTATAATCTTGACTCGCCTTCCCTCTGCTTTCCTGACGTTTCTCCACTGCACTGCTTGCTTACTGCGGAACAATTCTGCTCTTGTCTTCTATCCCATTCTTGTAAGAGCTTTCCCGTCACATAGTCCAGGGTTAATTCAGTCTCAGTCATGGCTTCCATTGTGCACACAATAGTGTCCCACGAAGCATCCAAAGAAGACAATATAATATATACCTGCTGCTGGGGCGTATGCTCCACATCTCTTTCCTGCAGTTCCGCGAAAAGCCCTTTCATTGTCTGCAGATGTGCAGGCATAGTTACCCCTTCGCTTAAATGTGTTTGATACAGCTGTCTCGCCAAATAAACTCTACTTCTAGCAGTTTTTCTCACGTAAACATTCTTTAGAGCAGACCAGACTACTTTTGCCGTAACCAGCCCTCTTATCAACAGCAGCTGGTTATTCTCCAAACCCAAAATAATGGTTGCTCTTGCTTTTTCATCTTTGTGAAGCCATTCTGGAGAAGGGGGGTCAGTGGGGGGATCACTTTCGACGGACATCCACAACTCTTCCCGGCGTAATAACATCTCCATCTTTACCTTCCAACTCATATAGTTCGTGTCATTCAGCCTTTCCAGCGGCATTGCTGAACTCAGGGATACAGCCATCATGTTCCAGCATTTACCAAACACGCTGTCCACTTGTGCTTGCCTTGGTCTGGATTCCTCTCTGCACCTCAGCTACTCTTCGCAGTCTGGGCCCATAACCCTTGTTGGTGTTTGCTCTGTCAGACATACACTGGCGTACCCGATCGTAGTCACTCCCTTGCTTTGCACCTTGCCAAGAATAACGCAACTCATGTGTAGAAATATACAGTCTTTTATCAGCAGAATAACATAAAGCAGTTTCAGCATCGAATACACAAGTTACACAGTCCGTCTTTCTCCTCTTTACTTCCCCACACACACAAAAACACATCCTTTTCTTTTCCTGTCTTTATAGCCCATCACTATCATTTAGTCATTAGGTGATTTAGGGTCTGCACCTGTATCGCCTGAGGGTTTTGATTTACTCTTTACTGTCAGTTAACCCTTTCATGGCTGGTTTTCCTTCTTTGTGAAATGTACATGCTAACATTTCAGTGGTGAGGGACAGATCTGGGCAGTGGAGAATTAACCCTTCCCTCTTCAGCTGCAGTAAACCCCCAAATTGCCCCTCATGCCACAATTAGCCTTGAAAAAAATGTTTTGGCTACAACGGATGGTTTTTTCCCAAGCCTAATTGCAGCAGGGGAGGAGGGTCTTCTCACTGCTGAAGAAAGGATTGCAAAGTTTTTTTGAGCAAATGTTTTGGATGTGCATGTGTGATTATAAAGCAAATACTGGGAGGTGGCAGCTGAGGTGCCCACCAGATTACATCCCTCCCATTTGGGGAAACCCTCTCCCCCCCTCAAATATACATATGCTTTCTGACAGTTTCACTAAACTCATTTGGCTGTGGAAGAGGGCTCTGAAGAATGTTGGGCTCCCAGAGCCTCACTTTTGCTGCCACTGTCCTTGCGGAACAATAGACCCAGGAGTCAAGGCAGCTGGATATCAAGCCCACACCGCATCAGTACCTCTGCCTCGTACACACCTTCAGATCTGGGTGCCGAGCATAAAATGGATAGTTTATTTCTGTGAGGCTGGGCTGTTTCCCTCCATGGCTGCTGCTACTGACTTGATGAGGCAGTTACACCAGGAAGATGGAGTTGTCCATATTGTGCCCACAGAGGCTTTTCTTGGTGCATGTAGAGTCTCTTCCCCCTGCTGAAATTAGGTTTGAAAGAATCACTGGTGTGTGTGTGCACATGTGAGTGCATATGGTGCCCATGACAGTTTCTCTGGTGCTCAAATGTGCCCATGGATCTAAAAAGGTTGGCAGCTCCGAAGCAGTGAGAGGATTGGGAAATGGTGTGTGTGTGATTGTATGTATATACACACACACTGAATCCCTTGTGCCTTCAACAAACCCTCTCCTGATGCCTCTAAGAGCTCTACAGATTGGGAGCCATTGACACTAGCTAGCCAGTAGCAGCAGGAACAGTTTGTGGGCTTGGGAAAGGATTCTGAAGGAGATAATCTCTTGTTGACTACTGCCACTTTTGATGGGAGAAGTGATAGCATTTAATTAATTAAGCACTAATTCTGAATGCAAGAGCACAAAGAGTGGGCAATAATATACATCTATAACTCTTGATATTATTGTGATATTGTGATATTTTGAGTACCATAATGGCTGAAAAGCAATATACAAATATTGTAACAAATAATAATAAAAAAGCTTGTGGCATCAGTTGTAGCTAGTTGAGTACTATTATTTATTTATTTATTTTATTAGATTTTTATACCGCCCGACTAGCAATAGCTCTCTGGGCGGTGAACAACAGAAATACAATAAAATCACACAATATAATACAACAAAGCATATAAAATAAAACAATCTAAGAACAGTTACAGCAGATTTAAAACTAAGTGACTTAAATTAAAATGCCTCAGAGAAGAGGAAGGTTTTAACTTGGCGCCGAAAGGATAACAATGTCGGCGCCAAGTGCACCTCCTCGGGGAGACTATTCCACAATTCGGGGGCCACCACTGAGAAGGCCCTAGATCTTGTCACCACCCTCTGGGCCCTGTGGTGCTCCATAGCTATGTCTGTACAACAGAAAGGTCCTCTTCTATGTGGCCTAAAAAGAACATAGAATTACAAAGTAAAACAGAAAACAACCAGTGGATAATTTAGGCCAGGCTAGTCAACATGGTGCCTTCTGGATGTTGCTGGATTCCAACTTCCATCAGCCCCAGCATGCATGGTCAATGGATGATGGAAGTTCTGGTCTATTAACATCTGGAGGGCATCACATTGGCTACCCAAATTTGAGTTTTCCTGTTGTCATTGGCTGGATGTGGTTGCTGCTTTTCTGTATAGTGCTTTGCTTTGCTTCTGTGATATTGTAAAGCTCCTTTCCCTTTATCAGGTTTGCTTGACCTTGCTATGCTTTTCTGGTTATGCATCTTTTGCTGTTCCATCCCATCTTTTGCCTTTCATCCATAATGCCTTCACTTTTGAGGAGAAGGCAGTGAAATAGACACGAGGTCCTTCCTTCTCACCTAGAGCAGCCTCAGCGGAGCTGTTAATCATGTTACAGCTGAAAGACTTAGGAGCAAAGGAAACGTTTGCAACATTTGGCACTGTCTATGTATTCCCCTTAGACTGGAGCTACAGACATTTTGTTGGCGAGTGCGTGAATAGGTCAAACGTGGTTTGAATCCAAGAGCCGTTTAGAACAGGAATAAGACAGGCCAGGCAAGTTTCTTGTAAGAGTCTTTACTAGGCAAAGACATTAGACACAGCTCTCTCCATTGACATTTCTTCCCCCACTCTGAGTTCCTGCAAGTTTCCCACCTTATCACACTCTCAGCCAGCCACTGACCTTGATAGTCTGGCTCTCTGTTCTCACAGCTTAACCCTTCTGCTTCAGGTTTCTCTCTCTCTGCTAAAAACCTTGTCTGTGAGTCTCACAGCCTGCGTCACTGACCAACACATTTGTGGTTGTTTTCCCCTCCCCTCAGTGAGTTGAAGATGATACGGTGAAGGTATAGTTCCTTACAATATGCACTGCTTGTGAAAATCTGAAACCATTGTGCTTAAGAACATTGAAATGTTTAACTTTGTCAAAAGCTCATCCTTCAGATGAAATAACATAACTATCAGAATGGTAGGTATCCCTAGAGGCTTGAACTCTCTTGAGCCCAGGCCAAGATTGAACATTTCTACAGGAAAGCAATGTCAAGAAGCTTTTGAGTTCATTAAGAACCTTCCATTTGCACTTGATATGACCTATTGGAAGTGATGGGAGTATTGCTTCAGCTCTTAAACCTAACCCAACATCAACATACATCAGAAACTATAGTTTAGTGCTTTGGGAATGAGCCTCAGACTCGAGTGTTTCTTCCTGCCTTCTCTTCCTCTGGGGTGGCTGCAAGGAGGAGATTGAAAGCCTCCATTTTTCTACTGACTGTGGCTTTTCTTTATGACCACAGTAGGAACTCTGTTTAGTGTAAACTTGTTTAAAAAACCCACGGTTTGATCTTGACACACACACGCATTCAGGGAGGCAGACATGCACACCCAGTGGGTAGGACATGCAGACAAACACACACGTGTGTACATAGTATTAAAGGATTTGCTTGATGAATAGTAGGAAGAGGAAGTAGCATACAGTAGGGCCCCACTTTTCAGCAGCCCACTTTTTTGTGTTCCGCTAATACGGTAGCTTTCAACTAGAGTAAGGCCCCACTCATACGGCACTTGTTCTGCTTTTATGGCGTTTTTCGCGTGTTGGGCGCCATTTTATTGATGGAGTTCCACTTTTTGGTCGGTTTCGCTTTTAGGCGGAGGTCTCGATTGTATCCCGCCATATGAGTGGGGCCCACTGTACTTATGCTCCCGCTGGTGTCAGCAGAGAGGCTGAAACCTCCCAGCTCACAACAGCATAGTGATAGCTGTCAACATCGCCAGCTGCTGCTTGGCAGATGCTGCCGCTAATAGTAATAATTTTAAAAGAAAAAAATTGTTATGGGAGTTGGGAAGCCACCAGAAATCGAGGGGGGGGGGAAGCAGGCCCTGTGTTAACTACCCCGTTTAAAACTAATCACAATTTAAAAGTAATCAGTTTGTCCATGTCAATATCCCAGTCCACATCTGTGTTGAAATTGCTTTTTTAGATGTTTTCAAAGTTTTTTTTAATAGATATTTTTAAAAGATGTTTAAGTTTTAAAACTTTTTATGGTGTTTTGCTATGATTTATAGAGGTTTTGAGTGTTTTGTCATTGGTTGCCACCCTGGGCTAATTCTGGGAGGCAGGGCAGGATATAAATTTAATAAATAATAATAATAAAGTCAGATTTAATGACAAACCATGGAATTGGATGTTTCCCAGCTTCTTGCAGCCATGCTAGATGAGGAGAGGCAAGTGGGAATTGTTCAGCCCTAATGCTCTCTTGAGGCCTATTCCCATAGGGTGCTAAACCATAATGTATCACTATCTGGGCTGAGCCTCTTTCTTCCTGTGTGCTTCAAAGATGAATAAGGGTTTGAACATGCGGCTCCCCTATCCTCAACCTGTCAGTCTAGCACAGAGTTGGGGAATGTTTCAGCCCAAGGAGCACATTCCCCCATGCACAATCTTCTGGGGGCTGTATCCTATTGGTGGGTATGGCCAGAGGCAAATATGGGTAGAACAACAGATGCAACTCTGAGATGTGTACAGTTTGCTGTATGCTAGCCACACACATGCCAGGTGTTTCTACAGCCCCCCATGTGCACACACCACATCTTCTATTCAGGCAAGCAAGAGGGACCATCACAGCTTAAGGACACATTCCAACCAGGCAAAAGCACTAGAGGAGAGTGTGCACCAGGGCTGGTGAGGGGCTTGGCTTAGGTAGAGTCCAAAAGGCTGGATGGAAGGGCTGGTTCCCAGACCTGAGGTGTCTCATCCCCAGCCTAGCAAGTGCATCACATTGTTTCTTTTCAAAACTTGTACAACATTGTTTCCAACTTTCAGCTATACTTTCCAGCCCTTTGAAGAAATAGTAGTAGTTGTTTATTAACTCCTTACCTGCCGTTCACCATGATGTTCCCCAGGGCAGGTTACAACCATGTAAAGATACATTTAAATCAGTTTGAAGCAAATTACAGTCATGAGATTTAAGTCGGGTCCTAAAAATATATTGAAGGGTCAAAGACCGAGATAAAGAGCTACACCTTCACCTACGTAATGAAGGTGCCTGATATACCTCTGCGGGGAGGATATTTACAGCTTAGGGGCTGCCACAGAGAATGCCCTCTCCTAGGCCACTACCTTCTGAACATCTGAAGGCAGTAGATTTACCAAGAGGGCCCACTCTGTTGATCTTGAAATGAAATGAAACTTTATTGCTCAGAGCCATAGGCTACCACAATTGAACACATGTAAAAGGAAAATACAAAATACATATTAAAATACAAGTCATATTTCAACAAAACACAGTTCAGCAACATACAGTAAAGGAACAACAATACATTTAAAATATTTTTTCCTCTCCTGAGAGAAAGGTAGCCTGACCCACCCAATGACTTAGTGTATACATACTACAGTCGCAATAGCCCCGGGGCACATCCCACTCACCCCACAAGGTGTTTTTAATATCTAACTCTTACCTTTCCCGCAGCTACAGCAAATTTTGCCACCTGAGTAGTTATAAATATATCATTGCCTGCTAGCAGAATGCATATCTGCTCCAGGGAAGGTCTATTTGACAAGATCTGTTGATCTTAACACTCAAGATGGTCTGTAGGGAAGAAGGTGGTCTTTCAGATGTTTGGGGCCTAAATCATTTAAGGCTTTAAGTACCAAAGTGAGCACCCTGAATTGTACCTGGGAATGAGCTTGCAATCAGTGCTGCTGTCTTAAAATAGGGGTTATGTGAATTCTAAATGGAATCCCCCAGCCAGTAGACTCACAGCTTCCAAGCACCTGTCTAGCAGTTCAATCCCGTCTTCTGATTCAGATTGAACAGAGAGATAAGAGCTGGGTATCATCTCACTTCACTTCAGATCTCCTGATGACAGCTCCCAGAGGTTTTAGATAGATATCAAATAGCATGGCAGACAAGATGGAACCCTGGGGATGCCACAGGAGAACTCCAATGGTGCAATAGCTCCCCTGTAACTCCTTTCTGGAAATGGCTTTTAAGGTAAGAGTGGAACCACTGAAATACAGTGCTCCTAAACCCTACCTCCTGGAGCTATCCCAGAAGGATACTATAGTCAACAGTATCAAATGAGCAGCGTTGCACTCCCTCTATCTCTCTCCTAACAAATGTCATCCACCAGGGTAGCCAAGGCAGTTTCAGTGCCATGACTGGGCCTGAAACTGGACTAAAAGGGTTCAGATAATCAGTTTCCTCCAAATAGGGTTGCCAGGTTTCTGGCCTGAGACTGATCCTGTATCCTTAGGAGAAGAGAAAGTCAGCCAAGTGCTGGGCCTGGCAACCAAGAGGTCTTCTGTATCTTTAAAAGTTGTGCAGGGGGAAGGGAGAATTCCACCTTGTGGATTTTCCATTACAGTGTTGCAAGAACACCTGCACTTTCCCTTCTCCTAAAGATACAGGATCAGTCTCAGGCCAGGAACCTGGCAACCCTACCTCCAAACATGCTTGAGGCTGGGCCTCCACTACCCTTGCAAGCATTTTCTCAAAAAAAAGGGGATATTCACCAGTGGGCAACACTTCTGGATCCAGGAAAGACCTCTTAAGAGGGAATGTACCACTGCCATCTTTGAGGAGGGTAGCACTTCCCTCTCCTCCAGGTAAGCATTAATCACTCCCTGGACCCACCCAGGCGATCCCCTTTGGCTAGCTCTAAGCCGTCAAGATGGGCAAGGATCAAGGGGGCAGGTGGTCGGCCATATTTCTCTAAGCAGCTTGTCCATAAATGAGATTTGTAAAAATGTGGAGTGGATTGTATAAGTTATAAATACTTTACATGCTGTCACTAGTCTTCCGCAAACTAGCACCCTCCTGATGTTTTGGACTACAGCTCCTATCCACTCCAGCCAGCATGGTTATGTTGGCTGGGGCTGATGGGAGTTGTAGTACAAAGTATCTACAGAGCATCGGGTTGGGGAAGGCTGCTATTCACTGTGGGAAAAAATGCGAGAGATTGTATAAAATGTGCAGCCAATATAAAATACCAAATCATTGAAGACAACGACTTTTGTTTTCTTAACTTTTGTCAAATCTAAACAATAGAATGTTACAAATCTGGTCATTATTATTTGCATGCAACATAGTGTGAAGCACTTATAAATAAGATTTGGCACATCAGAAAACTGCAGGATACCTTGGCTTTTCTATTCATGCAACAGTGGTGTGTTTGGTCCTCTTCTGAAGAACAGCCTTGTAATAGTAAAGTTAGTATTAGATTAGAGCCATTTTAAACTCCCAGGAAAACCATTTCTCTTGGCCAGCAAGGACCATGTGTGCATTTAAAAAGATTAAATGCTCTGTATCAAATCAGAAATGTGTGTGTCTGAATAGTTTCCTCGGTTCTTTATTTGAACTGAAAGTGACAGTGCTGTAAGATTAAAACCTTCATTTACTTCTAATGTCTCTAGTAAATGTTCTACTTTAAAACTTGAAAGTGCAGATCTGGCTGTAAAACAGCCTCATTCGTTTTTCACTCATAGGCTCAGTGATTTAAGGTGGTAGGCTCTTGAGCATTGCTAAGCAACATACATGTCTATTGTTTGCACAGAGCTATCAGTATGAATTATGAACTATTAACTTATATGGGTAGGGTGTTTTTACAAGACTGTCAGAAGAGTAATTGCATCTAGACTGCTTAATATTCTGTTTGGAGAAAGGGCATCTTGTATAAAAGCAAGCCTGGGGTTAGCTTTATTTCTTTGTTGCCTTCCCAGTCTCTCAGTATTGACCACTATGAATATTTTTCTTCCATCTCCAGCGGTACATTTGTGTCTTCTAATTCTTATGAATCATTTTCCTCTGTCACAACGAAAGGAATGCTCCTGCCAGTCAGTTTCATTGCTAAATCTGTAAAGTGGGATAGACTCATATGCATGTTTGTTGCAAGGCTGTCATTATATACTAATGGTTCAGCAATAGCTTTGCATTCCAAGATCTCTCTCTCTCTCTTTCTGTGATGAGCAAATCCTGAACCTTCAGTGCATGTTTTTACATATACAAGCAACACTGAGACACACTGCCTTCTTTTTTGGCTGACTGGAATTTATGGAAGAGATTGGATTGTCATGGATTAATAAACTGAGATATTAATGAGTTTTTTTTGCCCATGCACATAGTTTCTTCACTACTCGTTTTATGCTTTAAGAAGCTTCAAAAAACATTTTGTCCAAACCAGGAAACTATGGTTACCAACTTTGGAACAAGCATGTATACTATTCAAAATGTGCTTTAATATCCCGTCTTGTTCTGAAGCTGGTAACCATAGTTTCCCAGTTTGGATGAAAGAGGAAGCTATGGTTAATGAGAAGCTTCCTGAGTTGTTTGGTGATGTCACAGAGGGGCTGTGTGGGTGGGCAGAAGGATTCTTCAGATCTCAGTTTATTCTGAGGTATTATTGGCTGTATGCAGGTAGTACTAGTGGGCTTGACCTGGATAATTCTAGAAATGTGTATTTCAGAGTCAAAAATACTTCACATATTGTAGCAAAAAAGAGCAGTGTCTGTGTTTCCACTGCATGCAAACTGCTTTCCTTCTTTCTTTCTTTCTTTCTTTCTTTCTTTCTTTCTTTCTTTCTTTCTTTCTTTCTTTCTTTCTTTCTTTCTTTCATTCAACATTTTGAGTAGCATTTGCACGATTGAAAACAGACTGTTTTCAAAAGCAGATTGACTACCACTGCTGGTGCTTTAAGCCTACAGAAATTAAATTGAAATTATTCTTTTTTAAAGGCTGGGTTAGACTTGTTTTTCTGCTGCTATGTTACAAATGTTAGGCTTGGTTTGCTTTTGTGATTTTTTTTAACTTGCTTTTTTAATGTTAACATGGGTTACATATTGTATTTTCTGAGACTCATTTGGGTACAGGAACTGCACAGGTGAGGTCTGTGTGTGTGAGAGAGAGAAAGAGAGTGTCTCTGTCTGTTCCCCAGGGAAATGTGTGGCATATGCTTTTGGAAATGTGAATGAGCGTCAATCTATGGGAGAGGCTTGCTCCTCTATCATAGCACCTGACACTGCAGCCCTCTATACATGTCTACTAAGAAGTATGTATAGGATCGAGTAGAAACTACACTGGGAATGAAGCAGTCTCTTGTTCTGATTCAAATATCTCTTCTGTGAGCTTGTTAGAAGACTATAGCTGTTATCACTCAGCCTGAGATCTCCAACTGTGTATAGGGTTAATAATGCTAAGATAACTTTCAGAATATTTTTAAGGATTATTGAGCTAATGCATGTGGAATGCTGTGAACATTCCAAGCAGCCAGCATTCCCAAGCAGCAAAGAAGACCCAGTTGGGTAAATGTGGAAGCCAATATTTGCTGTGACATGCATTTTTTTCTGTGTTTGTTTGAGATTTGGGCTTTTGGTTCACATGCCCATGCATATTCACCTTGGCATTTCAAGGTGTGTCCAGGGCTAGGAATGTGTGCCTTCTAATGTTTATCCATGGTTCAAGAAGCCATGGAGGAGTGCCATGGCTGCACATCTCTCCCTCCCTCCCTCTCTCCCTCCCTTCATTTCCTTCCTGCCATAGTGCATCAGCTTCAGCCAAGAGATCCTGCTTTCAGTTAGGCCACAGTTGTCTGATACAAAGGAAACAGTAATAATGAGTCCTATTTTGCTTTGTTAACCAACCTAAAGCTGAATAGGATATAATGGACCACTATGGCTTCATGCAGATGTGGGTTGCTGCACTGAGGAAGGTATAGAATGGGTGAAGGGAAAGGGAGGTGAGGAGCACATGGCAATGCCACTCATCCACGGCCACAGTTTATGAAGCTGTGGATGAAAGCAGCCACTCTCTTCTTAGGAAGATTTTAATCAGAGGAATGGACTCATGAGGTGACTGACTAAACTGACTAAAATTCATATTGTAGAAAGTACCTCTAAACCACTGGAACATTTAACACAGAAGATCTATATTACTTTATTCATTCAATTATAGTTTCTTTTCTTTTTTTAAAAAAGAAAAGGTTTCTTTTATTTAATTTTATCTAATATAAGTTGCTTAAACCTGTCTTCATTTTTAAAGGATGGGGCATATAAACAAAAATTAACAAGCTACAATGGTTGAACTATATTGCATTTGCATTTTCGAGGGAGTACAGGAGAAGCTATTGTGCTCTGCTATGTTTTCTCACGGCCTTTTAAGTACCACTTTGCAGCTGGCACCGAGACCCAGTGTGGTGTAGTGGTTAAGGGATTGGACTGCGACCTGGGAGACCAGGATTCGAATCCCCACACAGCCATGAGGTGACCTTGGGCCAGTCACTGCCTCTCAGCCTCAGCGGAAGGCAATGGTAAACCTCCTCTGAATACAGCTTACCATGAAAACCCTATTCATAGAGTCGCCATAAGTCGGGATCGACTTGAAGGTAGTATATCATCATCATTGCAGCTGGTATTTATGCAACAGTTTTTGGAATAGTGTGGCTTGGTGTGAGTTGTTGCATGTGTATGGCTGCGTGTCTTATAATGCGGAAGGGCCTTCCCATCTCCCATCAGTTGGGCATCATCATCTTTATTTACAGTCAACTGACCACAAATATAAAACATAATACTGGGAGTTATAAAATAAGACTACATAGTAACACAGGGTACAACGAGCAACAAACTGAGTTGTATAAACAACTCAAATTATTTAATTACCATTGCCAATCGTACAGGGTCAGTTAAATTGTTTTTAAATTGTGTTTTAAAATTTGTGTATTTGTTTTTACTGTTTTTAATTGCTGTAAACTGCCCAGAGAGCTTCAGCTATGGGGCGGTATATATAAATAAATAAATAAATAAGTCTCAGCTAACATAGCCAATGGTTAGGGATGATTGAAGTTGCAGTCCAGCAACATCTGGAGGACCACAAGTTCCTCACCCCTGTTGCATTAAAAAAGTACAGCAATTGTTGCTGTTTAATAAATTGAATAAGAATGGAAGGAAGCTTTTAAGTGCAAAATGTTTTATGCTTTTCCCCATGCTTTCTCTCCATTTATGTTTGAAAGGTTAATAATGATGATGATGAACTGCCTTCAAGTTGATCCCGACTTATGACGACCCCATGAATAGGGGTTTCATGTCTTCCTCTGAGGCTGAGAGGCAGTGACTGGCCCAAAGTCACCCAGTGAGCTTCACGGCTGTGTGGGGATTTGTACCCTGGTCTCCCAGGTCATAGTCCAACACTGTAACCATTACGCCACACTGGCTCCCTGAAAGGTTAATAGAATGCCATAAAAAGTTATTTTGTTTCCTCTTTGGCAGTCTGCAGCAAGGTAGTATTACTGATACATATTGGAAGGTGGGGTGAGGGGAGCCAGTCTTCCTAGTGATCTGTTTGCTGCCCCAACCCCAAATTCTTCTGTTAAAATACCATCTTCAGTCCTCTAAGAGATCTACTTGTATCCAACCTTAAATCACTCTTGCTCATAACTGGAAGTCATATCTTTTAAAAAATTGTGTCGTCACTTTCCCTTTCATCTAAGGTTGAATGATGAAAAAACTCTGGCTGCCCAATGACAAAGGTAAGTATATGAGGTTGCCCAAATGCAGTCCCTTGGCTTTTTACTCATTGCATTTTTAGCTGACATTTTATTTTGTAGTATTCTGTACTTCAGCAACTTCTTGATAGCTCTCACCCTGAGGCCAAGAGATGTCGTTTCTAAAATTGGAATGACACTTTTTTTTGTCCTTCTCAGCTAATCACTAGAGGCTCCTGGTGAGAGATGCTTGTCTCTATTGTTTTACAGTGTTAAGTGTCTATCATTGAGGGACAGTTCTAACATAAGTGAAAGCAGCAACCTAAAAGGGAGACTTACTGAGACACATGTTGGGTGGCAGAGGAACTAAACCCTGTTGGTCCCTACAATCCCTTTGGCACGCCAGTTTCTTCCCAGGCACCCCACAGACTGTTTGCCCAAAAGAGCAAACAGCACTGTGCTCAGGTGCAACTCAATGTAAGGTAGTTTCATGTGTTTTATGAATCTGTTTTCTCACTTCCACCATACCTTACAGTACTGTAGAACCATTCAAATGCTAAGTGAGTTTTTAAAGTACCTGAGATAGGTTTGCAGCAGTGACAGATCTATTAATTAAGTCTAACAGATCTTGTTGCTACACCTGAGAATCGTAAAACTGCATATGAATTGGTTTCATTATAACCAGAGAGGCATTGTGGAATCCTAGCAGAATTTTGAAGCTTTCTTAAACTGTTTTAAGGATAAAGGAAAACCAACTGCCACTCAGGCTCCCATTGCAAACAATTAATGGTTTGACTTATGGGAACAATGCCTTTAAAAAATGCCTTCAGAAATGCCACTTTAAGAAATGTTTAAAAAATAGTGCATTCCTATTGTATAATCCGTCCACAGAATCTTTGGATCTGCACAAAGGCAGTACTGAAAACTGTAATGGGCAACACTGAAATTGGACAAAAGAAGTTGGGCTTGGAAATTTGTCATAAAGAGGGTTTTGATTTCTCATCCTTCCTGTGACATGTCTGCCTTGTGTTAAGTCAATTGCATTGTGATTTTCTTTAAAAACATGCAGTATATGAAAGCAGGAAGAGTAGGGTTATTTCAGTGTTTTTATGATGGCTGCAATCCCAGGATGCGCAAGCTTCTTGTAGGCATTCCCCATTGCCTCTATTTTTGGGAATGGAGAGGAATGTATACATACACTCCAACATTGGAATGAGGAACATAGGGATGCTTGGGATAGAATAGTTCATATGAAACCCTGGAGAACTGCTTCTGATTGGCGTAGGCAAGACTGTGCTATATGAACCAATGGCAATTTGATCTGATATAAAGCGCTAATGGGGCCCAATAATAATCTTCATAAAAATGTAAGAAGGAAGCCAGACTGCAAATTACATGGTCTTCAGTGTCTGTATACTAATGTTCAGAGTATGGGAAACAAACAGGGCAAACTTGAACTCTTAATACAGGAGAGTAAAATAAGACTTGATAGGTAAAACTGAAACTTGGTGGGATGACTCCCATGACTGGAAAACAGAAATTGAAGGATATAACTTGTTCAAATGAACATAAGGAATAGAAAGGGAGGTGGAGTCATGCCATATGTTACAGATATATATCCCTGCACAGAAATACAGAAGTATGAGCTTGGTAGCCCCACTGAGAATATCTGGATTAACATAAATGGGACAAGCAATAAAAGGAACATGGTGGTTGGAGTCTACTACCGACCACCCAATTAAGGAGAGGATGAGGATGAAACATTTGAAAAGCAAATTGCCAGTGTTTTGAGGAGGCATGATGTAGTAGTAATGGGGGACTTCAATTACCTCCATATCTGTTGGGAGACAAATTCTGCCAAACACAGCCCCTCCAAGAAATTCCTGACTTGTGTTGGAGATAATTTTCTCCTACAGAAAGTGGAGGAAGCAACTAGAGGATCAGCTATCCTTGACTGGATTCTAACCAACAGAGATTACTTAGTGGATGAAGTGGCAGTTACAGGAAGTCTGGGAGAAAGTGACCATGTTATACTTAAATTTAACTCTAAATTTAACCCTAGTTCTTGAATTTAAATGAAGCAAAAGCTGAGAGTAACCATACGCGTACCCTGAACTTCAGGAAAGCCAATTTTAATAAACTCAGAACAATTATAAGTAAGGTTCCCTGGCAAGCAACCATAATGAGACAAGGAGCCCAAGATGGGTGAGAGTTTCTAAAAATAAATAAATTCTCAAGGCACAATGGCGAACAATTCCATGAAGGAAGAAAGGGGGAAGCCAGCAGAAGAAGCCAGTACAACTTCAGAAAAAACTTAGAGATGATTTGAAAACAAAAAAAGGACACATATAGGAAGTGGAAGGAATGCCAGGCCACAAAGGAAGAGTACAGACAGGTAGCACGGAATTGCAGGGATAGCTATAGGAAGGCTAAATGAGTTGCAGTTAGCGGGGATGATAAAAGCAACAAAAAAGCTTTCTTCAGGTACATCCATAGTAAAAGACAGAGAAAAGAAATGGTGGTGCAGCTACTCAATGGGGATGGCAAGATAACAAATGACAAAGAAAAAGCAGAAGTGCTCAATTCCTACTTTGGCTCAGTCTTCTCCCAAAAGAAGGTCTTTGATCTTCCTGGTAAATGTGAAGTTGAAGGGACAGGATTGCAGCTTGAGACTGATGTTCAAGGAATACTTAATCACTAGGATTCAGATTCAGTTTATTGGCCCTCATCCAGCCAATCCAGGGCTTGCACAGCCTCTCCAGATTCAGATATTACAGAGAAATGGAACTGGGTATCATCAGTGTATTGCTGATACCTTGCCCCCAAACTCCTGATTACCACTCCCTAGGGATTCATATAGATGTTAAAACAGCATGGGGGACAAGATGGTACATTGCGGCACCTCACAGCACAACTGCCAGGGGGCCGAAAGACAATCACCCAATGCTATTCTCTGAAAACATCCCTGGAGGTAGGATTGGAACCACTGTAAAACAGTTTTGAAATGTTCCATTTAACAATACCCATACAAAAAGAGTAAGTTTCACTTAACTAATTATTTGTTTTTCATTGGCTGTATAGTGCAAAGAAGGTATTAAAGGCTTAAGTTCACCAGTGATTGATGTTGGTGCTCATGTGTTCTGCTATATTTCCAATGCATTATGTGCCAGTTATGAAATATTGATTTTTAAACAGCTTTTATTGTTTGGAGGTTACTGTCGTATATGAAGTCTTTCCCCCTTATTATATTTCTCTGTATTATAGTCTATATGTTTTCTCATGGTGCTGGTCAGTCTGGTAAAACTTGAAAAGTAACTCAGTGTTGCAGATTCATGGTTTCAAGCAGTCAAAGATGTCTGTTTTTCTTTGCTACCTGGCAAAGAGCCTTGTGTTGAAGATGAATTGGGATCAATGGTTTTTTTGCTTTGGTCGTTTGGACCAATCAATCCGTGTTCTGCATTTTACTGGATTTGTTTCTGTTTAATGGTGTTGTCCTGTTGGTGTGTGCAGTTAGGTAAAGCTCTCAATGTTGCATGATCCATGATTGGAGGCAATCTGCACTCTTGTTGTGGGGAAGTATTTCTTGGATATATGTAGTGACAAGTGGGGTAAACTCCAGGCTGCTCTCTGACTGCTGAAATAATGTACATTTCTTCTCTTAGATCAGCCTTTCCCAACTAGTGGGCCAACAGATGTTGTTGGACCACAATTCCCATCTTTCCTGACCATTGGCAATGCTGGCTGAGGCTGATGGGAGTTGTGATCCAAAAACACCTGGTGGGCCACTAGTTGGGAAAGACAGTCTTAGATGAACGGAAACTGAAAAGTCTCATGTTTCCTTTCGTTCCCCAAGAGATTTTCCTTCACTAGTTTAGGTGAACCAAATTACTTGCCAATAACTCCCTTTTGATATTTCCTGCAAAACAGAACGCTTCAAAGGCCTATGTGATCTCTTGTTTCTCCTGGGGGAGACTAATTTTCCTGAACTCATTTTGCTCTTGTGTTAGGCCTGATTTGGAAACAAACTGCCATGGAATGCTGTTAGATGGAAGGGAGACATAAGGTAGCATGTCCTGTCATGGACTCTGTCATGGACTGTCATAGGCTCTGTCAGTAGCTTTTGACCATGGCATCCTGCTAGACTAGTCTTCATCAACATGGTGTCCTTGGGATATTTTGTATTATAACTCTCACCAGCTCCAGCTGTGCTGGGTGAAGCTGATGAGAGTTGTAGTACAAAACATTTGGGGGACACCAGGTTGGGGAAGTCTGGTCTAGTCCTCCTGGCAAGATTGGGGATGGAAGGCATTGCTCTTTAGTGTCCAGTCCTTTCTGTAACTTCCAGAAGATGGTGCTGGTGTAATCTTCTTCTGTCACATGAGAAAGATCCTGTGGGATTCCTCAGTGTTCTGTTCTAATCTAATATTTACATGAAATGACTGACAGCAGTCGTTCAACAAAATGGGATTAAGTGTCATTATGATGATCTCTTCTCCTTGGATACCAGAGAGGCACTGAATCACTAATGGACTGGACAATGAGGGCCAATCAGATAAGGCAGAATTTGATAGTAGAAGGTAGATCTCTAGACTGAAGAGGAGATAGATGGCCTACTGTGGATGTTGCACTTTTTGTGAAAAAAGGTTCACAGAACAGAACAGAAATGCTCCTTGAGCATTAACTACTTGACTTTACAGGAATGCCAGGAATGCCTTTTCCTAGCTTTGTTTGCTACAACAGCTATGCTGTCTTCTCAGCAATCAAAACCTTTCCCTATTGTTCCGTGGCTTGGCATTTATACGTGAGACTATAAAGCTCCAGAACAAGATATGAAGCTGAAAGGGCTGCCACTAGGAGAATGCATGTGCACATATGTGCATGGTTTGTGTATGGGTCACATTGGATCCCAGCAAGTATATTGTGCAGTTTTTGAAACTTAATCTGTATTTTTCAGATTTAGGAGAAACAATTATTTAATCTTTTTTAAATAAGCATGCTAAACTATTTATCAAAGGTGGTGCAACTTGAGTGAGTGATCATTATTGACCCCTCCACGTGTGAAATGCAAAAATAATTTGTTGCTATAGTTTTTTTAAATGCTGATTTCAAATTGCCTATGAGTAGAAACTAGATTTTGATCAGGAGAGGGAGTTGCATATTGGCACCAGAGTAATCAGTTTCCTATAATGTAATCACATTCTCTTCTAATCTTCTTGAAGTAGAAACAAATAGGCATTGATTAAATAGGGTTTGTAAGTTGTGTGATAAAACTTAAGTATATAGAATATTGCTTCTTTTCATCCTCAGTCCAGTCTTCATAAGGATTCGAGTTGTAAATGACAGGTTAAACTGCAGAAGGTTCAAGTTCCAGTTTCTATAGAGCTTTTCAAGATGTTTTGTCAAACCTCTCTCAAGTGCTTTCCACAACCTTATCATGCCACACTGGTATCTCCCTAGATTACTGGAGGTGTTCCTAAATGTGAAATTGGCTTAGAAGTGATGTTCATAAGAACTTAAGAACATAAGAAGAGCCTGCTGGATCAGGCCAGTGGCCCATCTAGTCCAGCATCCTGTTCTCACAGTGGCCAACCAGGTGCCTGGGGGAAGCCCGCAAGCAGGACCCGAGTGCAAGAACACTCTCCCCTCCTGAGGCTTCCGGCAACTGGTTTTCAGAAGCATGCTGCCTCTGACTAGGGTGGCAGAGCACAGCCATCATGGCTAGTAGCCATTGATAGCCCTGTCCTCCATGAATTTGTCTAATCTTCTTTTAAAGCCGTCCAAGCTGGTGGCCATTATTGCATCTTGTGGGAGCAAATTCCATAGTTTAACTATGCGCTGAGTAAAGAAGTACTTCCTTTTGTCTGTCCTGAATCTTCCAACATTCAGCTTCTTTGAATGTCCACGAGTTCTAGTATTATGAGAGAGGAAAAAGAACTTTTCTCTATCCACTTTCTCAATGCCATGCATAATTTTATACACTTCTATCATGTCTCCTCTGACCCGCCTTTTCTCTAAACTAAAAAGCCCCAAATGCTGCAACCTTTCCTCGTAAGGGAGTCGCTCCATCCCCTTGATCATTCTGGTTGCCCTCTTCTGAACCTTTTCCAACTCTATAATATCCTTTTTGAGATGAGGCGACCAGAACTGTACACAGTATTCCAAATGCGGCCGCACCATAGATTTATACAATGGCATTATGATATCGGCTGTTTTATTTTCAATACCTTTCCTAATTATCGCTAGCATGGAATTTGCCTTTTTCACAGCTGCCGCACACTGGGTCGACATTTTCATCGTGCTGTCCACTACAACCCCGAGGTCTCTCTCCTGGTCGGTCACCGCCAGTTCAGACCCCATGAGCGTATATGTGAAATTAAGATTTTTTGCTCCAATATGCATAATTTTACACTTGTTTATATTGAATTGCATTTGCCATTTTTCTGCCCATTCACTCAGTTTGGAGAGGTCTTTTTGGAGCTCTTCGCAATCCCTTTTTGTTTTAACAACCCTGAACAATTTAGTGTCATCAGCAAACTTGGCCACTTCACTGCTCACTCCTAATTCTAGGTCATTAATGAACAAGTTGAAAAGTACAGGTCCCAATACCGATCCTTGAGGGACTCCACTTTCTACAGCCCTCCATTGGGAGAACTGTCCATTTATTCCTACTCTCTGCTTTCTGCTTCTTAACCAATTTCTTATCCACAAGAGGACCTCTCCTCTTATTCCATGACTGCTAAGCTTCCTCAGAAGCCTTTGGTGAGGTACCTTGTCAAACGCTTTTTGAAAGTCTAAGTACACTATGTCCACTGGATCACCTCTATCTATATGCTTGTTGACACTCTCAAAGAATTCTAATAGGTTACTGAGACAGGACTTTCCCTTGCAGAAGCCATGCTGGCTCTGCTTCAGCAAGGCTTGTTCTTCTATGTGCTTAGTTAATCTAGCTTTAATCATACTTTCTAGCAGTTTTCCAGGGACAGAAGTTAAGCTAACTGGCCTGTAATTTCCGGGATCCCCTCTGGATCCCTTTTTGAAGATTGGCGTTACATTTGCCACTTTCCAGTCCTCAGGCATGGAGGAGGACCCAAGGGACAAGTTACATATTTTAGTTAGCAGATCAGCAATTTCACCTTTGAGTTCTTTGAGAAGTCTCGGGTGGATGCCATCCGGGCCCGGTGATTTGTCAGTTTTTATATTGTCCATTAAGCTTAGAACTTCCTCTCTCGTTACCACTGTTTGTCTCAGTTCCTCAGAATCCCTTCCTGCAAATGTTAGTTCAGGTTCAGGGATCTGCCCTATATCTTCCACTGTGAAGACAGATGCAAAGAATTCATTTAGCTTGTCTGCAATCTCCTTATCGTTCTTTAGTACACCTTTGACTCCCTTATCATCCAAGGGTCCAATTGTCTCCCTAGATGGTCTCCTGCTTTGAATGTATTTATAGAATTTGTTGTTGTTGGTTTTTATGTTCTCAGCAATGTGCTCCTCAAATTCTTTTTTAGCATCCCTTATTGTCTTCTTGCATTTCTTTTGCCAGAGTTTGTGTTCTTTTTTATTTTCTTCATTTGGACAAGACTTCCATTTTTTGAAGGAAGACTTTTTGCCTCTAAGAGCTTCCTTGACTTTGCTCGTTAACCATGCTGGCATCTTCTTGGCCCTGGCGGTACCTTTTCTGATCTGCGGTATGCACTCCAGTTGAGCTTCTAATATAGTGTTTTTAAACAACTTCCAAGCATTTTCGAGTGATGTGACCCTCTGGACTTTGTTTTTCAGTTTTCTTTTTACCAATCCCCTCATTTTTGTGAAGTTTCCTCTTTTGAAGTCAAATGTGACTGTGTTGGATTTTCTTGGCAATTGGCCATTTACATGTATGTTTAATTTAATAGCACTGTGGTCACTGCTCCCAATCGGTTCAACAACACTTACATCTTGCACCAGGTCCCGGTCCCCACTGAGGATTAAGTCCAGGGTTGCCGTCCCTCTGGTCGGTTCCATGACCAACTGGTCTAGGGAATAGTCATTTAGAATATCTAGAAACTTTGCTTCTTTGTCATGACTGGAACACATATGCAGCCAGTCTATGTCCGGGTAGTTGAAGTCACCCATTACTACCACATTTCCTAGTTTGGATGCTTCCTCAATTTCATATCTCATCTCCAGGTCTCCCTGAGCATTTTGATCAGGGGGACGATAGATCGTTCCCAGTATTAAGTCCCTCCTGGGGCATGGTATCACCACCCACAACAATTCTGTGGAGGAGTCTGCCTCTTTTGGGGTTTCGAGCTTGCTGGATTCAATGCCTTCTTTCACGTATAGAGCGACTCCGCCACCAGTACGTCCTTCCCTGTCCTTCCGATATAGTTTATATCCAGGGATAACCGTATCCCACTGGTTTTCTCCATTCCACCAGGTCTCTGTTATGCTCACTATATCAATGCTCTCCTCTAAGACCAAGCACTCCAGTTCATTATTGACGCCGTAGAATATCTTATGTCAATTTTGCGTACAGTGAACTAGAGAATGACTAGAAAGGTGAAAGGAGCAGGTTGGGCTTGATACATTTAAACGTATCCAGGCACTGTGTAACAGACCCCGGTAGCTTTATGTTTGCTGTGGTTTCCAGCTGCCTGATAGGTTGTTTGCCCCTGCCACTTGGAGATGCTTCATACCTTAAGGAAATGGTGGATGCATGTCTGTGTAGCATGTACCCTCATTGTTCCTTATAAGGGGTGCTCATGCTTGAGAGATCTATGGCTGGGCTCCACAGTGTGTATTCTTAAAAGAAAAAAACAGCACTATACATTATGGAGAATGTCTGCTTATTGTCATAATGTCCAAAGTCAGTTTTAACCTTATTACTGCTAGGCATGCTGCATTCTGTTGGTATCTGGTGTTGAGCTGTGTGAAGGACTGCCAGGGACTGTCCTAGTGCCCCCTTGACTTCAATCCTGTGTGGATGCAGAATCAGGTCCCTGGTCAACTGAACTGGCTGATGAAGAAGGGCCAAGAGACAAGCCAAATGAGGAACAGCTGGGGAGAAACTAAACTATTGGTAGGGAGCCTTCAGAAGCCCATATAAGAGAAAGCCTGAATGAAGCTGGAGAGGGAGAAGGGACTGCCAGAGACCTTCAGGGGCTGGAAGGCTACAGGGCGAGGGGTGAGGCCTCAGCCTAGCCCTCCCCCCCTCAGGGACTGGGAAAGAACCCTCACTGGGGAAGTGTGGAGTGATGTAATGCCTGTCCCTAATAAAGTATAAGAAGCCAAACTTTCCTGGGGGTTGTGAGGTTTTTTTCCCCACAGCAAGAGGGAGACCCAGGCCATGGAAACTGGGCCTTTTGGTGTTCCCCTACCCAGGGATGTCCAACGAGGTGTAAAGCTGGATGCAACAAAACTAGGCATCTACCCTTTTACCTATGGTATATTAAACAGTTCTGTTGAAGACTGGGAAAACCTTTTTGAGTATATTCTCTAGTATGCCAAGGTTGTTCAACAAAAGAGCATGTTGATGGGCATTTTTGGTGGGTGTCCCAAAGTACGCTTACAAGCTTACTGAAGGCTACACAACTTTGTAAAATACTGAAGGACTTTTAAGGCTCATTGGGAGTGCCTGAGTAATACCAATATAATTTATTTATTTTATTTATTTATTATTTGATTTATATCCCACCCTTCCTCCCAGAAGGAGCCCAGGGCCGCAAACAAAAGCACCAAAAACACTTTAATCATAATAAAAACAGACTTTAAAATACTTTAAAACAAAACATATATAAAAACATTTTTAAAGCTTTCAAGACTTATTTTAAAAAAGGTTAAAAACATTGGTTTTTCAAAAAGTTTTAAAAACATAATAATAATAATAATAATAATAATAATAATAATAATAATAATAATAATAAGATGATGATGATGATTGCTATACCACCCCATAGCCGAAGCTCTCTTGGCGGTTTACAACATAAAAATCAATATACAATATATAATATACAATTCATATTTGGTACAATTAAAAGGAAAAACAATACATCATATTTTAAATAAACATAAGTAAAAAATAAATCTCAATATACATGACATAATCAGAATAAATAAAACAAACCAAATATAGGAATTATACCAATATCTACAACATATTCTCCAATGTCCCATTGTGCTTCTCCTCCCCTAACCCCATCTTCCATAACCAATAGCACTATAAACATTTCTTCATTGTCTTTTCTCCAAAACAACCCCAAGACGATGCCAAGTGCGCACTTAGCGTCGCACTTGGCGCAATGGTGAGGCATGTGCCAAGGCACTACCTCAAGCAGCTCTTCCCCTTCATATACCTGGAGCAAAAGACACCCAATGAAGGCAGGGTAGGTAAGTGGCAACAGCTGCAGCAGCACCCAGAGTCCTTCCAAACACACACACACCCAACTTCAGGCAGCTCTTCCCCTTCATATACCTGGAGCAGAAGACAACACAGAAGCAGACTGGGATAAGATCTCCACTTAAAAGGCTTGTTGAAAGAGGAAGGTCTTCAATAGGTGCCAAAAAGATAACAGAGATGGCACCTGACTAATATTTAAGGAGAAAGAATTCCACAGGGTAGGTGCCGCCATACTAAAGGTCCATTTCCTATATTGTGCAGAACAGACCTCCTGACAAGATGGTATCTGCAGGAGGCCCTCACCTGCAGAGCGCAGTGATCAACTGGGTATATAAGGGACAAGACGGTCTTTCAGGTATCCTGGTCCCAAGCTATATAGGGGTTTGTATACCAAAACTACAACCTTGGCCCGATAGCGGATGGGCAGCCAGTGTAATTCTTTCAGCAGCAGGATGACATGTTGGTGATACGCTGCCCCAGTGAGCAGTCTTGTTGCCACATTTTGCACCAGCTGCAACTTCTGGACCAACCTTAAGGACATAGAGCACATTACAGTTATCCAGCCTGGAGGTTACCAGTGCGTGGACAACAGTGGTCAGGCTATCCTGGCCACAGCTGTCTTATCAGCCGAAGCTGGTAAAAGGCACTCCTAACCACTGAGATCACCTGGGCCTCTAGCGACAAAGATGGATCCAGGAGTACTCCCACACTACGAACCTGCTCTTTCAGAGGGAGTACAACCCCTTCCAAAGCAGGCAACTGACCAATTATCCGAACTCGGGAACCACCAACCCACAGTGTTTCCCTCCTGCTAGGATTCAAACTGTTTACTGGCCCTCATCCAGCCCACCACCGAGTCCAGGCAGCAGTCCAGGGCTTGCACGGCCTCTCCCAATTAAGGTGTTACAGAGAAATAGATCTGGGTATCAAGAGCATACTGCTGACTCCTCACCCCAAATCTCCTGATGACTACTCCCAAGGGCTTCATATAGATGTTAAACAGCATGGGGGACAAGATGGTACCCTGCGGCACCCCATAGCACAACTGTCAGGGGTCTGAAAGACAGTCACCCAATGCTATTCTCTGAGAATGACCTTGGACATAGGATCGGAGCCACTGTAAAACAGTGCCTCCCATACCCAGCTCACCAAGTCGGCCAGAAGGATGCCATGGTCAATGGTATCCAAAGCCGCTGAGAGATCAAGTAAGAATAACAGGGTGGTGCTCCCCTGTCCTTCTCCCGATAGAGGTCATCCATCAGGGCGACCAAGGCCGATTCAGTCCCTTAACCAGGCCTGAACCCAGACTGGGATGGGTCAAGATAATCTGTCTTATCCAAGAGTACTTTCAATTACTGTGCCACAACCCTCTCAATCACCTTCCCTAAAAAGGGAGTATTTGCAACCATTGGTAGTTGTCACAAACCAATGGGTCCAGGGTGGGCTTTTTCAGGAGCGGTCAGATCACTGCCTCTTTCAAGGCGGCTGAAACCACTCCCTCCTGCAGTGATGTGTGGACCACAGCTTGGATCCACTTGGTCATACCACATCTGCAAACTATGGCTATTTTAATGTTGCTATTTATAACAAGCATCTGGAATACGGTGGGATAAAAATTTAAGTCACTTTTAAATTTTAAATGTTAAAATGTATGCCTTTTCAATCAGGGTGATCTACTTATTTTTTCATTTCTCCTTCATTGTCAATGTTACTGTCATTAAAAATAAATAAATAAAGCTTCTTCGGTATTTGTCTCTGCAAGTTGATTCTGACTAATGTAAGCAACCATTGCTTTATGTGAGCCTTTCCTTTTCTTTCCTTACACCTTCAAATCTATGCAGCATTCATGTACAGCCTATCCAGTCCCCTCTCTATTTAACATGTCTTCTGTATGGAGTTGTCACTGGTGCAGTCTGTACACAGGATTGAACACCTTTAAGTGCACAGAGTCCACACAGTATATGCTTTTCCATGTACTTCTTCCGGTACTACTTGTTTGTGGTAAAGAACAAAATGGAATTGCTCATTTGGGCAGTGGCCTCTATTTCCGTGTTGCTGTTTCACTAATAAGCATGCAGATACAACAAACATTAAAAATCTGGACATGTTGCTGTTCAGTAATAATTCTCAGTTTCAGAGATCTCAATGAATTGCTTCTTGGTTTATCAGATAAAGTGTGTGATGAGCCATTCGTATCCTGTTTACATTAGTCCTTTCTGATTCTTTCCACCCACAAGTTTCCTTACATGCTGAAATGATTGGGGCTACATCCTACTCTTGATGTCCTTTGACCTCTGTGCTTTCTGTTTGTAGGCTCTTCCATGAGATTGGGATCCCTGGTCTTATGGGACCTATATCAGTGCAGCATAGTACTTGCATCGAGTGTGCAGGGGAGATGTCAGTACTGTTTGTTCCTTTGCAGACTGATATGCTGTTAGTAAGCTCTCCCATTGTGAGTAAAGATTTTGTCGCTCGGTGGTAGGGCATATGGTAACATACAATATCTCATGCATTTGGAAGCTCAAGCTAGAAAGGAAGTGGGGAATGAATCAGATTTCATAGAGTCCAATGGACAAGTGTTAATTTTCAGTAATATTCTCTTTGTTGTTGGTTGAGATGAATGTATAAGTACTTCTCTATGGTTTTTCCTGGATAGGGCTAGTATGCATTCGTACTTGTTTAATGAGGTTCTTTGTCATTTTCAAGCTATATGATGATGATGTTAGCAAGTTTCTAGTGACTTGAAATACAGTAATCTGAGAGGTTGAACGTTAATTGATGTATGCTGAGACAGTGTGGTGTGAACAATATGCAGCCTTTGATATTTCATGTTACTTTGTGTCAATTGCTCCTCTCAGATTAGTTTCAAAAGCATACTTCAGAATGAGTTTAATTTGTGTCAGTTTTTGGTAATGTTTAGTGTTTCCTAAACATCAAGGTTATTTTTAACCCCAGCTATTGTTGAAGAAATAACTTTGGCTTGAAATAAAATATGCACCAGATATCCCATGTCATTTTAATTTGTAGTGTTAATTCTTGATTAGCTGGCATGCTGCCTGGATTTCCAAATGAGTCTTGAAGTTTCTTATTTATTTGATTTGTCATTAAGGGATAAGGCTGCTTTTTGGTAGTATTGGTTAAGAATTCAAGTGAGAGGTGTATTAATTAGGTTGCTAATTTTGTTTTTACATTGCTTCTTATGTTAGAAGGTTCAAATGCCTCCCCTCATGTTGAAAGAATGTGTATGTGGGCTGCACTAGCCTTCCCCCCACCGTACACAGTGGCCACACCCACTCGCTGTCTGTGTGTTCAGCTGGCATGTTGAAGGGGCTCTGTGCCCTCACATGGAGGAGCATCACATGCTGACCACACATGTAGACAGAGGAGTTGTGTGGCCACTGTGTGCAGCGCGTGGGGGGGAGGATACTTCACATAAGAAGCTGCCTTATACTCAGTCAGATCATTGGTCCATCTAGCTCAGTACTTTCAACACTGACTGGTAGCAGATAAGGGATATTCCCAGCCCTACCTGGGGCTTGAACCTGGGGCCTTTTTGTGATCAGAGCCCCTCTCCCTTGTCACACAACCTCACAACCCCCTTCACATTTCATTCAACACATGGAGCGAGGGCATCTGGACCCCCTTGTGTTATATGCCATATGAATTTTATTACCATCTTTAATGAAGCAACATTGCAGTATTGCATTTTAATGATCTTGAATTGGAAATCAGTCTTGTTCAGTTATTGCTGCTTCTTCACTTGCTTTGGTTCAGTGTGTTCCTGCTGTTAAATATCACAAGGATTCAGTTGTTTGGGTTAGTGTGACTTGCCCTAAAAATGATGAGTCTGTGTTCAGTCAAGAAGTCTTGGGTGAGTCACAATTTCTTCACAGTTAAAGAGTGGCTGAATAAAAAAAGTGTATAGGTATGACTTTCCCTTAGGATAAACTGAGAAAGAAATGTAAATGTAAAATCCCCCATTTTTTAAAAAAAAATGCTTTGTTCAAATGTACCATATAAAATGAGAAGTGTAACATTTAGCCACTGAAATTTGATGTGTTTTAAATTTCCCTTACTACGTTTGTATTCTGAAATGCAGAGATAAAATACAAGGATGATTGAACCTCACAGTAATAATAATACTGTGTAGTAGGTGAGGCTGAGAGTGAGCAGCTTAAGATCACTGGGTGACCTTTATGGCAGACTGGGGGTGTGGACTCAGCTGCCCCTTGTCCAGATCCAGCAGTCTACCCACATATCTGTTTTGAAATGATGCATAGTAATGGAGCATTATCCATTATGCGTTCTAAAAATTATGCATGTTGACAAATAAAAACAGTGTGGTTTAACAATAGGGAAGAGTACTTTCTTAATCTTCTTCTAACCTGTCACCCTTGGGGATATATGGGTGATAGATTTGTGGTGTTTAAAATATAAAATGGTTCATGCTGATACATCGTTCTTCATATATTTCTTAATGCTTCTATAATTTATATTGAAAATTATCTGGAGAGAGGGAGAAGGGATCTCTCCCTCTAGTGTGAGATATCCCACATAAATAGCTTTAGAATAAATGCTCATGCTGTTATGTATTCTGTACTTTTTACTGTTTCTTTTGTGTAAGGAAAACTTCAAGCAGGTTTGGACTGGGACCGATGACTGGTTTTAAGATGTGCTCAAGAGCTTGCCACTTGGGTTTTGTCATCTTAGTTCTCTGAATGGTAGGCCTTATCAGAAACTGCTTCCAGAAGCTCACCTCTTTTTCAGAAGCAGCTTGCCAGGTAGAGGGATGTAGCACGGTGCTTGGAAACACAAGTCAAAAGTGCTCATAGGCACCTGTAATGAGTTGGGCAATTCTGTGCATCTTGGGCATAATGTTTAAGCATAGCTTGGTTTACCCAAGTAATCTTTCTCCTATCCTATACCTTTCCTATTAGTTTATTTATAACTTGCATGATATAAAATAAAGTCAGTATAATGATACCATGTTTCTGTATAATAAAAAATTGACACTCTGTGAAAAATGCTCCCTCTTTGCGTCAAAAGAGCCCCAGTGCAGAAATGTAGCTGTCCTTTCATTCTCAGTGGCTTTTGACAGAGCAGACCAAAGTGGACTTGAATTTGCTTTCTTTTTGATCTGTTGAACATATTGTTTTAAGACTCAACTCCTTGACTTCATATGGGGTATTTTGGAATGGTCTTGTGAAAATAGTGGTACTTTGGCTACTATCAAGTCACGAAACATGGGAGCTGCCTTATACCAGGTCAGATTGTTTTGTCCACCTACCGCAATATTGTCTACTATACCAACCTTTCTCAACCTTCAATGGTCAGGAATTATGGGAATTGTAGTCCAGCAACATCTGGAGAGCCGCAGATTGGAAAAGGTTGGTCTACACTTATTGGCAGCAGTCTCAAGTCTTTCCTTTTGCCCAACTAGGGTCTCAGGCTTTCCCCACCACGTGCAACTTGAGATCCTTTTTAACTAGAGACACTAGAGGGGCTGAACTGGGACTTTTTTTTGCATGCAAAGCCTGTACTCTGCCCCTGAGCCATCCTCTCTTCCCAGGAAGCCCAGATAAAATTCTGAAAAATGAGCCAAGAAATGCTGGGTGTCAATCTGCAGTGAGACATTTTCAAGATGAGTCAAAATGCCCAAATTGAAGCTTACCTCGAATAACCACTAGAATTAAAAATGGCATTGTAAATCAACCTTAGGGATCAAAGCACTGTCTAGATTTAGTGTCCTGGTTTAGCTCCCAGAAAGGCATTTTCAGAAGAGTGGAAGTTAAATATCAGTCAGCAAATATTGCGGGACCTTACATTTTTGTGATGTTGCCTTCCCTCTTAGGTTGGTGAACATGAAACTCAGCTCATTAAGCCCATTCAGCTCATGCTGGGCTAAACTTGTCCTACCTATCACTTTTGTATTGTATCTAAAAGCTCATATTTAATAATATAATAAGCTATATTTGGAAATGCTGTGTTTTTAAAAATTGTCTAATAATATTTCAAGCAAGATCTTGCCAATTTGTTTGTGGTACTTTTTATTGCACTTGCAGTGCTGAGTTGTGTCTACTGATGACTAATGAGAAGGGGTTCAAAATAGTAGTTAATTAAATCCATTTCAGTGTATCAAGGATATATGCCATTACTGGCTCTGCTGGTATAAATGTCGGAAGGCAGAGCTGGGGTCCCAATCCCGGGGAGCTGGATCCCGGAGAGTTGGGAGAAGAGTATTCGGATGGATGGCAGAGGGAAGGGGGAGGAACTTCCCCCCTTTGGAGCGAAGACGAAACAGAGGAACTGCCAGTGATAAGGTCGCTTAGCAACGGGGAGCCTGAGCCCTCCCTGGACATTCTCACGCCTCCCCCTCTTTCAGGCTCAGAGCAAGAGGGGAAAGAGGGAGGGCTGCTCACAGCCGAAAAGCGGGGAGGCAGTTTACCATCAGCCCCTCCCCTATCCCCCATCCTGGAATCGGAAACTTCAGAAGAGGAGGGGGTGATGCTTCCCCCCTCACCGCGCACACGCAGACAGCTGAAAAGACAGGAGAGAAGGGGGGGAAGGCGGGCAGTACCTGAGGGGCAGTTAAGGAGGAGCGAAAGATTGCGCGCCCGTTTGGCCCCTTCTTAAAGAACAGGCGGGAAGAAGTCCCTTGCTCTGTCAACTTTCTCCCAACGCCGCAGGACCTGTATCCCTGTATTGCTTCATGAGAAAACGCAGTCTTTGTTTGGACATTACCCTAATAAAACACGAATTAACTACAGCCGTTGGTCTGGTTCCTGAGTCACATCCTGGGCCTGACAATAAATGGCAAACTCTGAAGTTACTCGCTCGCTTTCACCACTAGTTAGCACTAATCAGAATTTAGATTCCTAAAATTAATAGGGGATTTGAAGGACAGCAATGAGGAACATTCCTCTTCCAAATGAGTCTATGTGAGATCCATTGGTACTTTCCATTTATATACTTGGGGGGAATTAAGCCATTAAAAAGGGTAATGGCTGCCCTTAAGGCACGAGTGTTAAAGCAGTATGTCACTTTGGTATTGTGACAGCAGACAATGCTAACATTGCTTAAAGGAATACCACTGCCCATTCTATCAGTTCAACTGTCTAATAAAAAAGGGAGGCTTTCTGGAGAATGGCCCTAGCATTATTATAATGTAAAAGCGGGCCAGGTTTGAACATTAGGTTTTGTCATGACAGATGCTGATTATAAAAAGGTCTCTTGGTGAGAATAGTGTTGTAACTACTTAGAATCTTCAGTGTTTCCTGGTATGTTCCCCCTGACTTTTCCATTTTGTAATGTGCCTTCCCTGACAGTTGCTCTGACATAGCAATCAGCTCAGTAGAGAACATTGCTCTTTGTTTTTGTTTGACAATCTAAAGTATAAATGCCTAATATATATTAAAATTAACTCAGGTGGAAATATAACTGATTTTAGATGCTTTAGAAAGGCAGTCCAGCATAGTCACGAGATATTAAAGTTTAGCTTGTCATCAAACAGCATCCAGTTGTTTTGATTTTTTCCCATTATCTCCTAAGGAATGAATTCTCTCCTCTCCCATTCTCACAAATCTTTATCTTTCCCTCCCCCTGCCAAGTTAGCTGAGCCTGATGAGAAAAGCATGCCAGTATCTGCCACCTCTTCTAATATGGTTTAACAGCTGTCTGACTAGGCAGTTCCATGTTCCCACTCTCAACTTGGGTTTTGCTTTCGTGGGCATGTTTATGGTCATATGGTTAATGTGGGATTGATCACTATAGTGGTGTTTCCCAACTTTGTTTTCCTTCATGGACCACTTAAAAATTGCTGAGGGTCTTGGCAGACTACTTAATGGTTTTTCTGCCTATTTGTAGCAATTGTAATGCATTGTGCTAGATGCTGTATGATTTATAATTGTATTTTATAGACATACCATGAACCACCTGAATGAAGTTTGTGGACCACTGGTAGGCCAAGGATCACAGTTTGGGAAGCCCTGGCTTATGGTATTCATTGGACTTGCCATGTTGTAAACTATAATGCTGTAGTCAGTTCCAGCAACGCTGTGTGATCCTATCACAGATCAGTGTCACATGGGTATTACATGCCCATTTTGCAGTGATCTAGCTGATGTATAGAATGAATACAGGATAGGCTTCCAATCATGATAGAGGAGTTTGCACATGTGATGTGCCTATTTTCCATAGTATTATTGCTTAGTACTTACATATATGAACACATTACTTTGACTTATGCTGAGTCAGACCACTGGTCCATCTAGCCCAAAATTGTCTTCTCTGACTGGGTCTGAGAATGATGTCTTTCCCATCACCTTTTGTTTGAACCTTTTTAACTAGAGATGCCAATGTTTGAACCTGGGACCTTAGCATGTGATCCACTACTGATCTATGAGCCTTTTGCAGAGCTTCTCTTGAGATGTAGGCCATTGAGTGTTGTTTTAAACGTTATTGATTGTATAGTGTCTGGTTTAATTTGGCCACATTTTGAAATATTAATACACTTCAAATATCCTGGCCTGACTCTCCTGATCTAATGGTTTTAATTGCTGTTTTAATCCTTATGCTGTTTTAAGGGCTAGTATTATTACATTTTAATTATGAATGTATTTAATGTTTTGATGAAATTGTTTTCTTGTGTATTTTAGTTATGTGGGAATATATTTTTATAACTGATTTTACATTTGTAAACCACTTAGATACCATTTTGGCAAGTAATATGAATACAGTACTACTACTGCTACTACTACTAAAAATGTTTTAAATAATTGATTGAAATTTACTGCATCCTGGAATTGCTGTTATCACAAGCTGAATATGAGTCAACAGTGCGATCTGGCTGCAAAAACTCAAATGCTATTTTAGGCTGCATTAACAGTCGTATAGTTTCCAGATCACATAAAGTATTGGTTCCCCTCTATTCAGCACTGGTTAGGCCTCATCTTGAGTGCTGCATCCAGTTCTGGACACCACGCTGTAAGGATTCATGCAAACTAGAACAGGCTCAGGGGAGAACAAGGATGATCAGGGGACTGGAAACAAAGCCCTATGAGGAGACACTGAAAGAACTGGGCATGGTTAGCCTTGAGAAGAGAAGAGTGAGGGGAGATATGATAGCACTGTTCAAGTATTTGAAAGGTTGTCACACAGAGGAGGGGCAGATCTCTCCTCGATCATCCCAGAGTGCAGGAGGCAGAATAATGGGCTCAGCTTACAGGAAGCCAGGTTTTTGGCTGTACATCAGGAAAAAAATCCTGTTAGAGCAGTACGACAATGGAACCAATTTCATAGGGAGCTGGTGGGCTTTCCAACACTGGAAGCATTTAAGAGGCAGCTGTCAGGTATGCTTTAAATTGGATTCCTGCATTGGGCTGGGGATTAGACTCGATGGCCTTATAGGCCTTTTCCAACTCTACTATTCTATGATTCTAAGATGCCTGCTATAAGTTATTTAACTGTTGGTATGGCTGTTGCAAAGAATAATGTTTACTTCCTTGTAGAATTTCCTTCATGCTAATGAAAACGTCTATATGTGAAGAGTAGATTGGATTGGACAAGCCTTGCATTGAGCCAGGTAGAAACAAAACAGCACAATATGGATTTCATCCTCCTATAATTTTTTTAAATAATAATAATAAACTGCCCCTCAGTAATGCTTCCAGGGTGGTGTTATGCTAGCAGACAATATATTGAGAAAGTTTTTACTTTTGTAGCGTTAATAGACCTTTTCATCAATATTATACTGTTGTACAGACAGTGATGTCACTTTTTTGTGCCCTTTATTAAAATAGTGCCCCATCTCTTCCTCCCTGGTACAGTATTGAAGAATCTGAATGGTGCATACCTTAAATAGTATGTGCCTGTAAACCTGAATATGTAAAAAAGCTGAGATTACTCATAGCTGAACTCTCGGTGCCAATGTAGTTTTGTATAACATTATGCTTTCCTACTGGGGTAACTTGTAGCTGTCTCATAGCCCTTTTGTATTAGAACGGCTACGTAAGAAGCTTGGCAATTTGCAGCCTCTAAAATGGTAGCCAGTTAATGCATTGTTGCTCAGTTGTTAAAAGTTCTTTTAAGGGCACCTAGACACATATATTTGGGTTGAAAAGATGAAGTACATGAAGGAAGTATGGTTTTTGTCAGGATGTAGTCATAAATCTGAATCTGTCAAACTGATCATTGTCATAAAGCTATTAAAAGGCAAGCGCAGGAAGACAGGAAGTTGTCTTATGCTGAGTTAGACCAACTAGCTTATATTGTTTATACTGACTGGGAGCAGCTCTCTGCTGTTTCAGACAGGGAGTCTTTTCCAGCTCTACACGGAGATGCCAGAGACTGAACCGCTTGCAGAGCAGATACTCTACCCCTGAGCTATGACCATTGCAAGTTGTTGTGCTGCTGTTTTTAAAGGTCATGAATATATGTTACTGGACTACGGCAAACTATGATTCTATCTTGGAATTTTTTTTTTTATAACTACACACTCTACAGTTCGTGACTTCTCTTGTGCCCATGGATTATAAATGCCAGTCAGTATAGGTAATCATAATGCATGTTCACAACCAGCCATTTTAGTTAAGATTACCATAGATTATCTTTTTTTCTGATTTTGCCTCTCGTTATCAAAGCTACGCAGCAAGTGCAAGAATTTCTAAGTGTAGGCTGAGATAAGAGCCCCTGCAAAGTTTATTATATGACTAACATCTGTTGCCCTGTGAGAAGTCTACACAGTGAGACACATAAAGTACCTTATGCTGGGGGTTAACAGGGTTCCCATGATTTGCCTTGTATCTCTGTGTTTTTAAAAATTCTGATCTGTTTCTGTCACTCTGTGCTCTCTCAACTTTGGTCTTTGTTTTGGGTTCTGAGCTGTTCTCTGTATTCACTATAGAAGAAGCTAAACAAGACAATAACTTTCCCCCCTTGGGGCCAAAGTGGATGGAATTTACAGGCACAGAAGGCCCTCCAGAATGGATTAATTGCAGCCAAATAGGCCATGGGGCTTTTTGTGAAGGAAGTAAATAATCCCTCCTGCTCTTTCTTACCCTAAAATAGCTAAGAGGTAGCCAAATGGTGTGTATTTTTGCTTGTACGTTTTTAAAAAATGTTGCTGCTTCACACCAGCCTTTCTTTCTGGTGGTTGTTTGTGTCCTCCAGTAGACTGTACAGGCCTTGTGATAGGTGTTTATAGGTCTCTGATAGACCTTATAATATGAGGCTGCTCTAGAATGCTGCCTGTGGAGTTCTGAAGAGTTCTGGGCTTCTTAGTTTTTTTGTTTATTTATTTATTATTTTATTATTTATTTATTTTGTTAAAGCAGTGAAACAAGATTTTTAAAAGAAAGTTAAATGAAGCTTTTACCTTTTTTAAAAAAAGAATCCTCTGCTTCTGTTTTGTTTTTTAAACCCAGTTCTTCAGTGCTCTTCAGGCAACATTTTGGACAGCCTCACATCTTGTGAAGCCCATAGACCTAGAGAAACTGAGAGATATACAGGAAAATATAGAACAGTATGCAGCACAAAAACGGAGAGACAAAAAGGCTTTGTGGGGATCTCAATTCAACTTGTGGGGTATAGATATTGCACTATGACTCAAAAAGGAGGGAAACCCCCAAATCACCTGATTTGCCTCATTATTTGGCCCACACACACAGCTGACGCACACACCTTATTCTAGCTCAGACTGTTTGTCCATTAGGCCCAGTACTATTTCTTTTCAGCTGGCTGTTGCTCTTCAAGGGTCAAACTGAGTTCTTTTTCATCAGCTGCTGCTTGATTCTTTTTAACTTAAGATGCCAGGGATCTAACCTGGAACTTTCAGCATGCAAAATATTTGATCTTCTACTGAGTTACAGTCTCTCTCCAGTTTTAATTCTCCTCCTCCAAAGAGATGTCCTTCCTTAGCACTGATAGGAAGAGACAAAAAGATCCTGCTGGATCAAGTCAGTGGCCATCTAGGCCAGCATCCTGTTTTCATGGTGTCAAACCAGATGCCTGTAGAAAGCCTGCTAGCAGGATCTGAGCATCAGAGTAATCTCCCCTTCTGTGGTTTCCAGTAACCAGTATTCAGAAACATACTGATTCTGACCATGGAGGCAGAACATAGCCATCATGGCTAGTAGCCATTAATAGCCTTATCCTCTATGAATTTGTCTAATCCTTTTTTAAAGCCATCCAAGTTGGGGGCCATCAATGCTTCTTGTGACAACAAATTCCATAGTTTTACTTCCTTTGTCTGTACTGAATCTTCCAACATTCAGCTTCTTTGGATGTCCCCAAGTTCTAGTGTTGCGAGAGAGTGAGAATTTTTTTTCTCAATCCAGTTTTGTGTCTTTTGAGCTCATGCTTGCTTAGCTTATTTTCCTGAAACCTGTTATTATTCCTCACTCTTCCTATCATCTAAATTCTGTTAAGATTGCCTATTTTTCATCTAATTTCAAATCCTACATAGCAAGTTTTGCTAGTAGATGAGATAGTCTGCCACTTCTTTTTCTAGGTAATTTCCCTCCCTGTAGTACACATGCATCCTGTACAAGTTCTATACTGTAGTTCAAGAATAGGAAATAGTTGAATGTCCTTGTGGTAGTAGGCTTAAGGGTTGCCATATTCCAGTTCCACAAATCCGGGCAGGCTAATCTGCATATTATTTGCATATTATGCAAATTATTTGCATATTAATATTTGGATTGTCCAGTTGTTTTGTTTTTGTGCCTAGGAATTACCACCAAAAACTGGGGAAAGATGTGAGAAATCTTTTTTTTAAAAGCAACATTTTCAGCCTTAAATGCCTAGACTCTAGTTTCCAACACTATGGAATATTGATTGATTGATTAAGAGGATCTATATCCTGCCCTTCTGCTGTTAAAAACAGAGCTCAGCACAGCTTACAAATATAATAAAAACAATAAAAATACACAATCAATATAAAAACATAATAAAAACACAAAATAGCAACAAACTAAAGTAAGTCAGGGCAGCAGTATGGTTAACCTTTGCTGGTCATTGACCGAAATAGACTTATTTACATTTTTTAGTATGGTTAACCATTACATATACGATATATTTCAGAGATGTGGTGGGTGGAAAAAAACAAGAAGCCAAAATGTTAGGAAAAGGAGTCTTTCACACCACATGCTCAGTTCTAAATACTGTTGCAGCAAGTTTTACAAGTTCCTCCAGTACAGTAGGGTCCCGCCTTACGGCGTTCTGTTTTCCGGCGTTCCACTGATGCGGCGGCTTTCAATTAGGGGAAATTTCCCGTTTTAAAGCCGATTTTGCGGCATTTTCGCGTGACGCGACCCATTATAGTCAATGGGTTCCGCTTTACGGCGATTTCCGCTTTACGGCGGGGGCCTGGTCCCTAACCCGCCGTATAAGCGGGGCCCTACTGTATTCCACTGGTGCAGGCACTCAGACATTCAAAGTATCTGTATGTTTCTTAGGTTTTATAAAAGCAGAGCTTTGCTTAACTCAAAATTTCTTCTCCCTTTGATCAACCACATCTACACAGGTTCCCCCTTCATACTCAAAATGAAACTGGGCCTGGAAGTGTGCAACAACCCCACACATACCTTGCTAATTAGATTACCAATGCCAGGATGTCTGTCTTATCGACTACTCTCCTGCTCCCCCCCCCCACACACACACCGGGCATCATGAAAGACCCAGTCCTGGGCTCAGAAAGAAAATAAATATCTGGTCCTCTTCAAAGTACTCATAAGCCTCTTGTTTTAATTAAAATAATAATAAATTCTTGCTCTTATCACTAATGGGAGTTAATTATCTTGCATCTGCTGCTGTTGCTTATATGGCTGTAATGGAGTGAGGTTAAAGATAAGTGAAATGCAAAGAGGAAAAAAACAACACAAAAGGCAATAACACTTTCCTAAACCAACAAGATTCCTATGAGTAAGGCAGAATACTCAGCATCCCACAACCAGTCAGGATTCATAACCAAAAACCCAAACTAAAAAAATCCTAGCAGCCAGTCAGCCAAGGTCACAGAAATCCCCATGCAGCACAACCTGACCTGGGGACTGCAGTTAATGCAGAATGCTGCAGCACAATTGCTGACATGAGTGAGATCCTATCAGCACATTACACCTCTACTCTGAAATCTGCATTGGTTGCTGATTTGCTACCAGGCCAAGTTCAAGCTGTGCTTTCCATGCTATGGGTGCCACATAGTACTTGTTCTGCTCTTGTAAGAAATCAGTCCTGTAAAGTGGCAGCATCTACGCTTTGGAACTCCTTGCCTATTGACATTAGGCAGATGCCTCTTTTCAGGACCTGCTAAAATCAGTTTTCTTGAGGCAAGCCTCTCCAGGCATGTGGAAGCTATTGTGTTTTTAAATCTGTTTTTAACTCATTGTTGGTTTTATTATTTTGAATGTGTTTAAGTATCCTTAACGCTTTTGCCAATAATTTTATTGTTTTAATTCTTTCTGTATACTGCTTTGAGATTTTTTTACAATGAAGCGGTATATAAATGTTGTACATAAAAATACATAAATAAATGTTGGAGTCACTGTGGCCCTTGAGTCTCTTCCCACTTTTAGGAACCAAGGAATCTGCCTTATACTTATCAGGCCATTTCGTACCATGATTTCTTAAATGCAATACCATACCAACCACAACAAGATTCCTTTGAGTAAGGCAGAAAACTAACCATCTCACAACCGGTCAGGATTCCTAACCAAAAATATGATAAATGAAGAAATATTTATATAAGCATGACTATCAAATATATTTATTATTTACACAAACTGTAAAGATATTTATAGTGCAATCCTAGGTTTATTTATTCAGAAGCAAGTCCCAGTGGGGACTTACTCAAACGGACAGAAATGCAACCTCAGGTGATAAGCAACTTCATTCACACAACCCAAAATTCCGAATCATGCCACTTTATGCTGTTTTGCAACTGTTTATACTTGTTTTTATGGTTATTGGATTTTAAATGGCTTTATTTCTTGTTGTGAGATGCCTTGGTTTCCACCCCTACCTCACAGGGTTGTTGGAAACACTCCATACATGCACACACACACACTGCAGATGTATAAATACATACAGCCCATATAATAGTTTATTGTCAAACCAGTTGGTCATTGCAGAAAAATCAGTATTAGTTTTAAAAAAATCAGTATTAGTTTCCTACAGAATAAAAACTGTAATACCTAAGTAAGCCCTGCCTACTTGCTTTAAAATAGGACTGGGGGGGGAGAGAAAGAGTTAGAACACAAACACAATTCTTTTTTACATTCACTCCAAAGTCCCATTGCTTTTCAGCACATTCATAACCATGTCTACTCAAAAATAAGTCCTATTGAATTCAGTGGGATTTACTCTGGGCATATGGGATTAGCACTACTTTTACAAAAGCAAGTATCGGGAAGGTTTTCAAAACACTGCCCAAGATCTGACTCCTGCACACAAGAGGAAAAAAACCTGAAATGTACATACTTACCCAATTTATGAGATTTTCAGATAAACGGGGGGGGGGGGAACCACCATTTTCTGGCATTGCAATGAGGTTTTCTAGACACTGCCTTAGGTCAATCAAACTGAAACACAACCCTGGCTTCACTGATTGGCTGCAATCCTGAACGGGTGGGGTTAAAGCTACGAAGTGCTATACAGTACTGTTTAAAGAAAGATTTAACAGTCAGGGGGCGGCTGACGTTTTTATGTGTATCTCGAGAACCGGACCACCTAGAAACTTAATTTTTTTTTTAAAATTAAAGCTGAGAATCTGGGCCACCTAAGGGGCTAAACGGGCACCTGGTGGCATGCAAAGAATCCGGGTAAAACCCGGCTAACTGGGCAATATGGGAACCTTAAGTAGGCTCCAGCTTCGATCAGTCACAGCCAATATGTTCAATGATGTAGAAGATGTAGTCCACCAACATTTAGAGCCCACAAGTTCTCCATCTCTGCTATATTTCTACTTCTAGGACTTGAATTCTCCCTTCCATTCCCCCCTTTCAAAGCCACTTCTTTTTCCTTCTTATCCCAATTGGCTGGATTTTAAATTTCCTTGGAATTCCTGTTGCCTTAACATTGAGGACTTTATGAAGACATAATCCTGACTTCTATGGCCTTGGTGGTGAGCATTTAGGTTTGTGTTCTCTCTTTCGTTTATGGATCTATATTAATAAGTCAACAGCATTCAATGAAGACTGTGCTACTGCAAGTGTATTTCATTTTGTCTTTTGCTGTGGATTTTGCTGAATGCCAAGTTTAATTAAGTAATGAGAATTAGATAGACTGTGGTACGTTTCACTGAAGTGTATCCCTAATTCTTACTCAATTTGTCCCACCCATCCTTCACCAATTCATTTGTTCCTTTAAATCAGTATTTTTTTAGATTTATATCCTGCCTTTCTTCCATCATAGAACCCAAGAAATTGTACATGTGATTTCCAGGCAGTCACTCATTCAGGCACTGACAAGAACCAGGTCTGCTTACCTCAGCAAGGTGATGGTGTTGTGTGCCTTCTGACAGTACTCTGGGAGCACAACATGGGGTTGAGTTGCTTGGCTTGTGATTTCTGACTTGCCCCATTGAGGGAATCTGTTTGAAGCAGACCAGTTGTAAGCAAATCATGATGATGGGCAAGGTTATTTTTTTAAAAAAACAACAACTCTGGGCATGGAAACTATGCACTTTTTTCATGGACTATGTGCACACTTCAGTAATGTTTCCTTAAGAAACTTTCTTGATAAACCTATATATATATGTGCAATAATGCAATCTCGGGATTGAAGGCATAACATATTTTCCCTCTTCCCTTTCTTTTAGGGGGTTGCACCTTTAATGATGGTCCTGGGCCCTGTGATTACCATCAAGACCCGTATGATGACTTTGACTGGGTTCATGTTAGTGCTCAAGAGCCTCACTACCTGCCACCTGAGATGCCTCCAGGTAAGAGTTGTTACAGTGATGGTGAAAGCTAAATACATTGATTCTGCGGGGTATGGCTACTCTTATAGTATCCAATACACAGAAAGCTCTTTGATCCAGTGGACATTCCTTACGTGGCACAGGGAGGTTGGTGTTTTTTTGCTGATTTCCTCCTTCAGCCTCTACACCACTCCCTACCCTGTTCTGAAGGGTGCCCCAATCTTCCAGCGTAGATGGGCACAGGGGCCTTCAGGGGAGGAGGTGGAATCGACAAGGGAGATTATTTTTGGCTGTATCAAAGAGCCTTCCATCTGCAAGAAAGGCATCATTGGAAACAGCCCAGTATGTTTTTTTCTTCTTCAGCATCTGAGAGTTGTTATCTGATAAGGTTGGTGAGGTTGTGGTAAGAATAATCTGGCTACTTAAGTATAAGAAACACTAATTTAATTGATGGTTAAAGCTTCCGGGTATGCCCTCACTATATATTTATTTTGGTTTAATTTCAGTTCCAATTAAATAATAATAATAAAACGAGTCTAACTACAGTATGTTGGCTTGACCCTGACCTGCAAAAGCTCACCAAACTTTTGAAAAATCAGTACAGCAATTAAGCAAGTTAAGCTTCATATTCTATCCTCAGCCATGAACTTTCTGATTGTTTCAGGCAAGTTAGTGCCTCTCAACTTCAGTTCCCCATCTGTAATAGGATACAGTGAACTACCTCACAGGGAGGCTGGAAGAATTGGAAGTGCCAAAATAGACTTAACTGCAGACATGGGTAATGCACTGACCAACATAAGAGTTCTATGTTGCTTCCCCCCACCCATCGCCCACGTTAATTTTGATATTCAGGTGTGAGTGCCATTGCTTATGTAATCAAAATGACACTACCTATGCACAAGAGGGAAGTATACACAGCTTGTGAGAACCCTATGGTTTGCAGAAGTGCAAAAATGTTTAGGAACAAAGCCAAATGGAGGAAGCACCCAAATTCACCCAATAAATATGAGCATGTTGAGTGACCATGGAAGTCTGTCTGTCTGTCTGTCTGTTGGAAGTAGGGTGGTGGTAGAATGACAGATAATGGTGGAAATGGAATGGAGTTCCTAGATTTCTCAACAGAAACAGGCCTGGCACCAATGGGCAGCCAGGTTGGGCCCTGGATGAGGGCCCCTGAAGCTCTGAGGGGCCTCTACTTAGGGCGTGATGGTGGAACTCCCACTTGGGGATCTGCAGCAGCATCATGCTGCAGGACTCAGTGATCCAATGCTGCTGCGGATCACAAAGTGGGAGCTTGCAAGAACCCCCAGGCTCCTCCCCCAATGTAGGTGGTGTGGGGGCCTAATAAGACTATTTGCTCCACCTTCCTGTTGCCTCAGCACAGGCGCATGCCCTCTGCATGCATACCTGCCATCACCCAAGATGGCGGTGGGAGCATTGATGCCCCTGCTGCCATCTTGGTTGATGGCAGGTACACTCACACAGCATGCAGGACGTGCACACTGATGCAACAAGTAAGTGGGATGAACAGGTTTATTTAAGCCCCTCAACTCCTGTATTGGGCAGGGGTGTTGGGCCTTACGGTACTGAGGGCCCGGGACTAATGCCGGCCCAGAACAGCTTTTTTCATTCCAGGAGTGTAATTTCATGGAGAAGGGAGTCGTTTTATTCTTACCATTGTTACACAATTAGGAACAAGAAATCCTTGCCAATCTGTGCAAATCCCTCAGAGTAGATCTACCAGTAGATCCTGATTTACCTTCTGCTAACTCCTGATTTAGCCAATGTAAAATATGGAAGACTTTGCGTATGCGTTTTGGATTAGCTGGTGCTTTTCCATAAATAATACAGATTGAAGTGTATTTTGTAAAGGAGAGTACAATTATTGAAAATATTTAAATGTTTAAACAATGACATAATCTTTTAATATAGTAAGTAATACGAAGAACATAGTAATTATTTAGCTCCCTGGTTGCATCCAATTAATTTTTTCCCTTCCTCTGCTCATTCCCATTCAAATTTAGTTGATGATATGTGTTTGCTCAGTTATAGTTGTAAGTCAAGTAGTATGAAACAAATTAAACATCTAATATATCATGTTTAAAAATAGCTATATGATTCATCTGTGCAGTCAGTATAGTTGATCATTCAAACTAACTACATATACCTTAAACATTTATTTTCAACCTGGAATATTAACATTTTCATTTAAGTAGGCAATTAATAATGGACCTAATGAAAATGTTTGAATAAATATGTACATTTACATGTTGTAAATCTGTTCTCTGGAGCATTCTTTGTATGCAAAAAAGGTTGCTTAAATAGATTTAGTGATAGTATCCTGATTTTGTTTTTAAAGACAGTTAAATATCACCTCGTAATAAAATTCTACCTGATATATTTAGATCACAGTGTGTTGGATAACAACAAAAAAACAGCCATAGAGTCTTCTGACTGTTCATCAGCTTCAAATATCATAAAGATTCTGGTTTATGGAAATATTTCCATTGTTAATTACTACTATGGACAAGATAATGAATAACTGAAGAGGTACAGCCTAGATGACCTTGTCTGTTCACCTTTGATGAACAGCTCAATCGGTGCTTTCTAGACAAAACGATACGCCGAGGAAAACAAATGCTTCTGAAATTCAAGTGCATTTTTCAATTAATATGGGATTAAATAATTAATCATGCAAAAGGAGGGAGTAAGGTTGAGGCTCCTTTGTGCTTCTGAACAATTTGCGCTAGTTGCAAGGAGGAAGAATGGGAACTTTACACTGTAAAATTAGACCCATCCGTTCACAAGCCCCTTTTCTCATCATCCATTTTCTATAATTAATTATCCTTAAAAGTGGGTGCCCTTTCACATTTGTAATTAGCAACTAGGCTTCTACTATTATCTGGCTACAAGTGATAAATGGCGGAATGCTACAGTGCACCTTCCTTGTTAAACAACGTAACATATTATAAATGCAGACACACCATCTTGTCTCTTGGAAGAACCCATTAGAGTCATACATGCCCCAGTATTTAATGACGAGGAAACGGTATCATCATTTTTTAGTTAAGTGCATATGGGTTTCATGGGTATATTATGTCAGTTTTTATCTGAGTGAATACTCAAACTATTCCCCCCACCTTTCCCCGGGCTCTACGTGCTGCCTTTCAGGGCAAGGTTTATGAAATCGGCTCTCATAAGTGATTAAAATGTAAAATACAACTAAAACCATCTCAATGCAATTAGAAAATGGAAAAAGCATTCTAGAGGCACTATATAGTTCAAAAATACTACATACAAGGCTTTTTCGTGACAGTACTCGCTGGTACAAAGTACCAGAACCTCTTCTTTTTTTCTTTTTTTTGACTGACCATGGCCATTTGTACTGGCACTTGTGGCACTTTTATCAAGATATGAGGAGTAGCATCTTTTTTTAACGAAAAAGCACTGACTATACACACCTACCCACACACACAAATTACATGATACATTATGTTGAAAATATACCTCTTTGTGGTTTTTGTGTGTGCGTTTTACTATGTAATATCAACCTTCACCCCCCCCCCCAAATTCAGTGAGATATGGCAAGCCTTCAGAATCAAAATCTTAAAGCAGACTTAATTTTGCTAGCTAGTAAGAATACTGGCAGGTTAAATTCCCATGTTAGGTAAAAATATAGTATATTCTACTAACCTATGCACCTGGTGAGAGCAGAATCACTAAACTTAGGTAGAGTGCTTGATTATGTCACTAAGCCTGGGATTTTGGTTTGTTGATCCCAGCCATGCTAGGGAAGGAGCAAAGTGAGAGCCATCTGTGTATGTATGGTAAGCTATGAACTGCTGTAATGAGTGAATGCAACCTGTCACCTCAAGAGTCCATGCTGTCTAAATTTTAAGTCTCTATGGGTTTGACATTTTTAAGGGATTCTTATAGATTGATTTAATTAGTTTAAATGTCTAAAACCAATCATGGGATGGTATCCCAATTGTGGAAGTCCAGTTGTGCAGCAGCCATTCTACTAGCAGAAGCCCTATTCTTAGTGTAGCCCAGCAGGTGAATCCACCTGTGAAAGATGTTGTGCAACTCTTAGCACAGCTGTTGTTGTTGTCATACTCAGTGGCAGTTAAGCTGAGCTCATAGTTTGTCTTCATCCAGACAAACCATGAGCCTGGGTTTGGACATAACGCTCAGCCAAACCATGGCTTAGCCCTGGGTAGCATGGTAGCAGAGGAGCATAGCAGCTGTGATGCTTGCTCCAGGAACCCACAGGTTTGCTTATTCATGCTAAGCCAAACTATGACTTAGTGTTGCTTGCAAACTGGAAGTATATTAGGAGAAGAATGAGCAGCTTCTAATTATACTATTAAAGGATTTCATGAAAAAAAATCCAATGAAGTCATTTTTGGGGGTTAGGGGTCAAACATAAAAGATTTTAAACCAGCTGATAAGTGTCTGGAATGTTTTGGCTAGGTTGTTTTCAAAGCCTAACTGGGAGACCCTTTGCAATGTTCACTAAGCAAAAGGAAAAATAAGGATTAAAATAAGGGAAAAAAACCCTGGAGTTTAAGAATGTACCTATAGCCAGTAGATATTTCTATCAAACTTTAAAAAGTAGGGAAATTGGGCAGCTATAGTGAATGCACCAGGGGAGCAGGAGACCTGACCTCTTCAATCATGGTTAGGATAGGTAAAACTGATCATGGGGAAGGAGGAGGGGGAGGGGAGTGGGAAGGGGAGGGGGGATTGGAATGGGATGGGGGAGGGGATAGGAGAGAGGAGGAGGGAAGGGCAGGTTTGATCATTTGCATGCTTATTAAGTTCAGTGGGATTTACTCCTGTGCAATCATGTTTAGGATAGGTGAAACTGACGTTGGGGAGGGGAGGAGGAGGACAGGAAGGGAGGGAGGAAGGGGGAGTGGAGGAGATTGGGTGGGTGGGCACTGGACAGAGGGAAAGCCCCTTTCCTTTCCAAAAGGAAAAAAAATGAATAGTATCATTACTTTTCAGGGTTTCCCCCACCTTTTTATTCTACAGTAGGCTGATGAAGTCTCCCATCCAGTTTTAAACCAGAGCTGTCCCTCGCCATATCCGCACCAGACCTTTATTTCACTTTAGACAGTCATGGCTTCTCTCAAAGAATCTTGGGAAGTGTAGTTAGTGAAGGGTGCTGAGAGTTGCTAGGAGATGCTCTGTTCCCCTTACAGAGCTTCAATAAGAACGGCTGACTGTTTAACCACTCTAGCCACTGGAGCTCTGTCAGGGGAATAGAAGTCTCCCCTCAGTATCCTTCACAAGCTATACTTCCCAGGATTGGGAAACCATGACTGTCTAAAGTGAAATCAAGGTCTGGTGTGGGTGTGGCCCCCTGATTAGCCAAGCAGTTGTGAGTCTGGCTTTTAGCAGTTGTGAGTCTGGCTTTTAGAACACTTACAGTTGGTTCTTACTGAGCATGTCCAGGCTTATCATTGACTTTAATGTTACATTTCTTAAATTAATTAAAAATCAGCTAGGCATTTTTTAAACTTTTAAACTGCAGAGGATGAAAGTTAGAGTATGGGGCAACATTAGTAAGAGGATTACAGGTACTCTGTGAACATGGCTGATTTTTAATTCATTTCAACAAATTATGAGAACACTGACAGAAATAAGTCCATCGGGGTCTGGTTTTTTTCTCTCTTTTTACACTTTGAACTCTCGATTCTCTCTGACTGTTTTGTGTACTGCCATGAAAACTTAGAAGGTTGTTAAGCAAGTGTTTCTGAGTTCAGGACTGTAAGCCTTGTAAGGTTTTGTTTTGAAATGATCTTATGGGAAGCATCAGAATGGCATGGGGGAATTTCCAATTTAACATTGCGGAATGTGAAAAATCCATGCTGACTATAGTATACAGCCACTCTCATGGCTGTATAACATCCCTGCCTGATCACTGAGGCCTTTATTGGTCCCCCATGGCTTGGTTGTATGGCTCCAATCCAGCAGGAGCTGTGTTTTGAGTATTATGTGTCCAATTTTATGGAACTCCCAGTTGAAGTCAGACAGGCCTCCTCCCTGTTGAACTTTGGGTGTCTACCTAAGACTTTTTTTTAATTCCAGCAGGCATTTTAATTGAATTCTGTTTTTATAGCTTTAGACAATTTTTTATTTTTATTGTATTGTATTCCTTGTACACCGCTTAGGGATTATTGTAGTTAATCCTTCAAGCAATTTATAAAGTGTCTAAACAAGTAATAATAAAAATAAGTTATCACTCTGATGAAACAGACACATTTCCCCTTAAATTCATAATAAAGCTTTAACCATTATATTTTATTGATTGAGTTCCACCTTGAAATTACACTTAAAAAGAAAATTATCTCTTTATTATGGGAAGGTCATGTATGAAGTACATCATGTTTTATTGAAAGGTGTAAAAGGAATGTTTGAAGATACTACATGACATTGAATAGAAAACTTGTATTGCTAAGCTGTACTTGGCCCCTAAGAATTCTGGATTTTGCTTTTTAATCAACATCTGACTGTCAAATTTATTTCATTCATAAGTCCATTATAGGGCATTGAAAATGAGAGGCTCATCCTTTTCAGTTGAACCTGTTCATTGGAAAACTGTACTTTTGCCCTTTCTATCAGCAAGTTTCTATCAGAGCTGAAACAAATGTGATGAAATCAACTAATTGGTGCATTTGAATTTGAATGCTTCACTTGGTACTAGATGGAATTTGGGATTTGAATTCCAAAGCTCAACGTCTGAACTTTGGAAAGAACTTTAGGTGCCTATTACGCTACTGTAGTAGTCTAAAATAATACTGATGGTGTTTGAAGCCTCTTGGATTTACATTTTGAGCATATTAATTTCATATGGGACAATTCTTCAGTGTCTGGCTATTTTGTTAATTTTAAAGTTTTAATATTTAGAGTATCATATATCTGAAAATCAATCAGAGTGCCTAAAATAGTTTCCATACTTTTTTTAAAAAAATGGCTGCAATATAAAACTTGCAATAAATACCCATAAGTGGTGACATGAAACCTTTAGAAAGCTTTTTTAGGATTAATACCAAAGCTTTTTGGGTCATCAAGATAATTGTTAACACCAGACCTGAGAACTACATTTGCTAGTGATATTAGTCCCATTCTCTCTTGGTCCCCACTACCCCACACCTCATTGTTATTTGTCAACAATTTTCCCCTTCGCTCCCTGACCTACCCAAACAAGGGGTGCAAATAGCTATGTTTTAAGCCCTGGTCAGTGGCTCAGGGGTTATGTGTCCTGCCACCTGTGCAGCCATGGGCAAGCTGCATAGTCCCAAGGAGCCCAGTTGCCCCCCCCCCAACTGGCAGTTGCAGACAAGGAAGGGGCTAGCTGGCTTGTGCAGCTGTGGCAAGCTGAGCAGGCCCTAGCCAGCTGGGGAGGACTAGCCTCAGAGGGAGGCAATGGTAAACCCTTCTGAATACCACTTACCATGAAAACCCTATTCATAGGGTCGTCATAAGTAGGGATCAACTTGAAGTCAGTCCATTTCCTTCCATGTTCCATGTAACAACTAGGAGTAGAGTCCTTCCCCTTCCAGCCAATTCTCTCTCTCTCTCTCTCTCTCTCTCTCTCTCTCTGCACTCTGGTTGATTTGTAAGTCAGTAGGCCTTCATTTCATGTTTTTATGTAGCTGCCATTGTATTTTATTTTGTTTTGTTACGTGGTTTCCCTTTTTGGTTTCCATTTTTCTGCTTTATTCTCAGTTTTTGTGTTAGGCAATGATATGCGTAATCCCCTTATAGGAAGGGTGGGGAACCTGTGGCCCTTCACATGCTGTTGTACTACAACCCCCGTCATCCCTGATCATTGGCTGTGGTGGCTGGGGCTGATGGGAATTTATTTATTTATTATTAAATTTGTATTCCACCCTTCCTCCCAGAAGGAGCCCAGGAACTGGAGTCCAAAAACATCTGGAGGACCACAGGTTAGCCATCCTTGCTTTATGGCAATTTTAAAATGCCTTGTTCACTTCAGTTCCCCCTCCCCCCTCATTCTTGTCTCCTTTTACTCCCTACATCTGTTTTTAGTATCTTATTTTTTTGCCTAGCGGGTAGCTGACATGGAAGAAAGGAGGTGGAATTCCTACTGCAGGGCGTATAAGATAAGGTTGAGATTGAGGATGCAAGAATCAGATTTTTCTTCCTTGTTGTCCTTTACAAGACACTTTTAAATTTCTGGAGGGCAACTTTGTCCTGTTTTGCAGCGGCTGCTGAGCTCCTTTGATGCTTGTTCTGTGCTATCTCTTAAGTTTGGTTTTCTGTCCAAACATGACTAATGGAAAGTATACATAATGGAAACCTTAAGAGCCATGATTCACATTTTAGTATTAAAAAAAATCTGACCTTTCTGCTCACACAGGGAGCCAGTGGTATATTTAGATTCCACACAAAATCAGACCATGCAGCAGCCAAAATTTCTTAAGAGTAAAATCTTTGTTTTAAATTGAGATATGTTGCATTAGGGGGTTTCTTGTAGAAAATGCCATGGGTATAGTAAATGAACTATGAGCCCATGAAATTTAGAAAGTTACTTGGGTAGACCTTATGTTATAATACTGTCAAATGATGAGGATGGTTGCTGCACACATCAAGTGCAGTAAAAGTTCTGGTACAACGTATGGGAAAGTGGTTGTCAGCATAGGTTCTTACTAAGGTTTTGAAAACTTCAGTCTTGTTTGTAGGTAAACAACTTGCTACAAACATAGGAAGCTGCCTTAAACTCAGTCAGACCATTGTTCCATCTATCTCAGTATTGTTTGCACAGACTGACTGCGATTCTCTAGGATTTCAGACAGACGACATACCCAGTCTGACCAGGAGAAGCCCAGAAATTGAGCCTGGGACCTTCTGCATGCAAAGGAGATTTTCTGCCACTGAGTTACAGACTTTCCCCTCTATATCTGACTTGTATTTTCCACCAGATGGCTCTCAAAGTGTAAAGGTATGCATATTGGAGCAAAAAATCTTAATTTCACGTATATGCTCACCATATGCTCAGACACATGTTCCCAAATTCTTCCAAGCTACACAGCAAGTGGATTGGACTATGAAAGACCAACCCAAATTGTCTTTGCATTTTTACACATTTGTAGGGCAGTACAGTCTGAGAGAGGAGGTCAGGTCTCCTGCTCCCCTGGTGCGGCCATATTTGGAATACTGTGTACAGTTCTGGTCGCATCACACCAAAAAAGATATTGTAGAGTTGGAAAAAGTTCAGAAAAGGGCAACCAGAATGATCAAGGGGATGGAGTGACTTCTCTATGAGGAAAGGTTGCAATATTTGGGGCTTTTTAGTTTGGAGAAAAGGTGAATCAGAGGTGACACAATAGAAATGTATAACGTTATGCATGACATGTAGAAAGTAGATAGAGAAAAGTTTTTCGACCTTCTAACACTAGAACTTGTGGGCATTTAATGAAGCTGAAGATTCAGGACAGACAAAAGAAAGTTTCTTCTCATAGCACATAGTTAAAGTATGGAATTAGCTCCCACAAGAAGCACTGATGGCTCCCAACTTGGATGGCTTTAAAAGAGGATTAGAGAGGTTCATGGAGGATAAGGCTATCAATGGCTACTAGCCGTGATGACTGTGTCCTGCCTTCATAGTCAGAGGCAGTATGCCTCTGAAAACCAGTTGCTGGAAGCCACAGGAGGGGAGAGTGCTCTTGCACTCAGGTCGTGCTTGTGGGCTTCCCATGGGCATCTGGTTGGCCACTGAGAACAGGATGCTGGACTACATGGGCCACTGGCCTGATCCAGCAGGCTCTTCTTATGTTCATAAAGCAAGATAGATAAAATAAAAATGAAGTCAATACAATGAGATAATTTAAACTCATAAGATACATATTTAAAATCATAACTCCATTGAGCAAGACCTATGTTGGAGATCAGCATAGTTGAGCCTCTGCATATGTGGGTCTCTGTTGGGACCTACACCTCAGCACAAGGTGCACTGCTGAGTACTAGAAACAGATGGCTCTGATACTTCTCTTCTTGCTGTCTTCCTGCTGTGGGCCAGAGGGAGAACGCCAGCAAACAGTGGAGTGAGTAGAAGGAACACTAGGTACCACTGACTGCTTTCTTGTGTACCTACTTTCTGGGAAGTATTAGTGATTGGGCAAGAGGGAGAGCATGTGAGCAGTTGGCAGTAGGAGGGAGAGAGGCCCACTGCTGGCATCTCACCAGGTGTGTCATGACACCTGAATCTAGCAGTGATCTGGAAACAGTTGGAGGCTGCAGGGCAGCTAGATAGGGAGCAGGGTCAGTTTCAGGGGTCAGAGGTGACTACTGAACATAGGGCACCAGAATCTGTTGAGGAAGCTCCTAGACCAGAACAAACAAAAAAAATATATCTCCACTAAAATTTGGAAAAACAAGGAATTGGGAACCCAAAAAATCTGACTCAAAACTGCCTATGATATGGATGTGGATGCTTTATAATATTGTATTTCAGGAGTTGTTTTTGTATATACTGGTTATATTTACTCTTGTTCATTCAGCTATGACAGATGTGTACATGTTATCCACATGATTTTATTTTTTTATAAAGCATCCACATCCATATCATAGGCAGTTTTGAGTCAGATTTTTTGGGTTCCCAATTCCTTGTTTTTCCGAACCTCCTAGACCAACAGGGCCTATAGGGCCAGAGCCTCGACCTTCATGGGACCCTTTCCCTGAGCCTGAAGAACCAGATGTTTCCTATCACACATCATCAGTCCAGTGTTGCACTGAGTGCACCAGCAAGGAAGCTATGGAATGGAGGAATGCCTATCTTCAAGCCAGAAGGTTGGCCCATTAAGGCCCTGAATCCTTCTGTTGGCAGTGGAACCTGGAGGGTTATAGTCTGGGGACAGAAGCTTAAACTAAAAGGTCTCATGATCCCAGTCTTTGTTGGAGCAAGGTGCTCACTCCGAGCTATCCATGATTCAGCAACCTTTGACTAGCCTTGCCAATTTCTCTGTGGGATCCAACATCGGACCTGATAAAGGGCCCCACAAATCTGAAGCCTGGCACTGTCAGCAAGCAATAAATAAAGCCAAAACACAAGGTAGCATAGAACATGGAGTGAGCTGCTTTCAGGGGTGGACAGTACTACAACTTTGTTCTTCCATTAGAATGATTATAGCTTCATGACTACAGCATATGCCCTAAGAATGGATTCTTTTGTCCCAAAGAATGGAATTTTAGAACTGAAATGAAAGAGCATGTAGTATTGATTTGTAACTTCTCAGTCTCTGTGGATTTGATGGTCTTTTTTTTTAAGCACTGGAAATGGTAGTGCCCACAATTGCTTTTTGATGAGCTGCTAGTGTTCTTGTCAAGCTTTACCAGTATGGTATACCACGTGAGCCAGGTATGCCCGGTGGGCTGGATCCTTTTCTCCCCCTGTGGGGCAACTTTGACAGGTGAGAGAGGCTGCCCACCTGTCAATCACCTAAAGTCATTATGACATAGGGTGAAACTTCAAAGGGTCTCCTTTGAGGGCATGCTGTCAGTGCCAATCAGCTGATTGGTGCTGAGTGTGTGCTTTCAAGAGGCTTGCTGTAATCACCAATCAGCCCAATAGGGAACTCTCCAGGGCAGCCAGTCCTAGTGGCGCTAAGAAGAACAAGATCAGGTAAGAGCTGATGTCGAACATTAGCCCTTATCTGGTCTGCTCGTTAAGATTTCTTCTGCTAATCACGGCTTTGTTTTAATAATGCATTAAGTGTAATTATCTGATTCCGTAGGTTATATATAATGAAAACCAAGCATGGCAGGAAGAAGTAAGATATGGGGTGTAGGATGTTTGGTTGCTAACTAGTAGCCATTTGGCATTCAGATTGCTCTAGAATCCTAGAATAAAATGCAGGATGGGAAACCTGTTGGAGACAGGCTACAGCTTAGTGGTAGAGCCTCTGCTTTCCATGCAGTAGACCCTGGGTTCAATCCCCAGCAGCTTCAGGAAGAGCTTGGAAAATGTTTCTGTGTGAAATCCTGGAGAGCTGCTGCTAGTCAGTGTAAATACTGAACTAGATGGACCACTGGTCTGACTTGGTATAAAGCAGCTTCTTGTGGCTCTCCAGATGAATGATGGACTCCGTCCCATAATCCCTAACCATTGGCCATGCTGGCTGAGGCTGATGAGAGATGGAGTCCCATTGGTTCTCCATTCTTATTATAGTATATGTTTTAATTATTGGACACTCAGAAATGTCTGGATATTGTACTACAATATATTTTTCCAATGGACTTTATTTCAAATTTTAGAGTTGTAGGTTTCCATTTATGTTTGACTCCAGAAGAGGTATAACTACCCAGGTTGAAATGCCCCATGGCCAGCTGCAACAGCGAAGGATCAGGATAAGAGGTTCTTTAGTGAACTGATGGAGGGAGAGTCCTTGAAGGACACCTCTTTAGTGTAAAGGCTACTACCCTCTCAGATACAAGTCCATTTTGAAGAATGTGAGATTACAGGACATGGTGAGATGATGTCTTGCATTTCCTGTTTTGAGAATGTAATGTCACATTTTAGATGTACTACTGTGACTGAAAATAAAGTTACACAAGAAAAGTTTAACACGTGGGGAAATACTACAGCTTTCCCCTTCAGTATCAGGCAGGGCTTTGGGAGAACAGTTAACAAAGGTAATGTTTATATATGCCTTAAATTGGTGCCTCATGTAATGAAATGAGGAATTATTTTGTGCATGTAGTCTTAAATATTAAAACCACTACATAGGTTATGGTTTATGAGGTTGATTCTACTGCCTCATAAAAAACGCAATATAAGTTGACTACAGAAAAACATGCAGTGCAGAAAAATGGATTAAAAATAGAACTTGGCATTTAGATGTAAAACAATGTTTCCTACATGCTCTGTGATATGCCTTGTTCATAGTTACATGAACAAGTAGGGGTGGGGAATCTGTAGTTCCCCTGATGTTGCTGGACTATATCATCCTTGACCATTGCCCATATTGCCTGGGGATGATGGGCAGCTGGAAGGCCACAACGTCCGGAGGGCCATAGTTTCCCCTTCCCTGTAGAAGAGACACTCAGGAGCCGTGTCATAGACATGAAGCTGCTTAAACCATGCTTAAATGATTGAGAGTCAGGAGAGAAGGATCACACATTCTCTCCTTTCTAAAGTGTAAACTACATATGGCTGACTTAACTATTGTGTGAAGCTGCTTTCACATCCAGGTTAGCTTTAACCATAGTCAGCAACCATCACTACTGACCCTGATAATTAACCATGATTAAGCTTTGTGGGAGAATGTCTGCTCTGGAAAGATGGGCACAGTGTTGCAGTCTGCATCTAAGTGCTAAATCATAATTAAACTGTTGGGAACATACCATCTGTACTAGCCCACAATGCGAAAACCATGATTTGCTGAGTAATGCTTTGCTGAGGAGGAAAATAGAAATAAGCCTAACATTTCTTGAAAAATGGTAGGCCAGACACATTTTAGTAACATCTGTAATGAGAAATTGTTGCTTCGAGAGGAAGACCAGGAAATAAATTCAATAAATAATAAATTACATTTTAACTTTTGCAAGGACACTCTTCAGAAACTGAGAGTGATAGAATATGTGATATTCAGTGCTGCCTTCCAGACAGAGATATTGAGGTGGTTCACATGACACAATAAGCCAAACTATGGCTTACAGACACTGGGCAAACAGGGTTCTGACAATGTGTCTAAATGAAACCTTGGCTTAGCTCAGCACGGTGCAATGTTACAAAGGACAGGCAAAGAGCAAAGTGGCTGTGTGCTCTTTTCCTGGAGCCTACAAATTCATGAGGTTTCAGTAAGCCATAAGTTTGGCTTTCCATGCTATTCAAACCAGGCAGCTAAGAGAACAATGGAGACTTTCTGCCTTACAGCAGAGGGTATAGGGTGACACCCACTACATTCTCAACATGCATTGACTGTTGAAGTCACTGCTTGGTGAGAAAAGAGTGGAAATACCGAATTGGATCCCAATAAGATTCTTCCAATGGAGCAAGCTTCACTGGACCCGGACTAGATTATCTGACTGGATACAATATATGCTCATTGTATAAACTGAGAAAATCTAGCAAGTTGCAGAAATGAGTTGCTGTAATCCACTCAGAAGTAACAATTTACACAGAATTCCTTGGCAATTGTACTGGAATACTGTAAGAATGCTCTCCACATACCTCAGCAATAGAATTAAAGCGCAGCTCATTACTTTGTTTTCAGACTTTGCTGTCAATATCATATTAAAGGGTACTGGCAACATTTTGGTTTATAGAAGTATGACTCTGGACACAATTTGGAAGTCATCAAAGCCAGCTCTTCTCCATCTTCTTCTTCAAAGGAAGATGAGATGCATGTAAGCACCCTCACTCATCATATCCTAATTTTAAAATTGATTTTAAATTTCCCTGAAGGACCGGTAGTGTCCAAAATGCATTGGATTAATAAACCACTTTTTTGTCCACCCTGTTTCTCGCTTCTGCTTTCAGTTCCTTTTTGGGGTTCCAGTTTTTGTTGTCCCGTAATATATGAAATCTCTGACTATCTGATGATTATAATCAGAATCTGTGCCTCCTCCTAAGATCATAAAAAGAGGCTGGTGGGTCAGATCAAAGTTACATCTAGTCCAGCATCCTGTTTCCTAAAGTCGCATGCTTGTGGGCTAACTGGGAAGCCCACAAGTAGGCAGATTAGCACCTATCCCTAAACCTAGCAGCAGCCATTCCATCAGGTTGCAGCACAGGGAAAGAATGGAAGCAGGTCTTTTCTTTTGGCTCTGCTGAGAAACCATCTGCCTTTGGCTGCACTTCTCCCTCATTTGTCACCTACCAGTAGCCATTCCATCCAGTTATTTGAACTGTTTAATTGCAGCTGATGGTTATAAGAACTCTAGTAACTGGAACCTCAGTTTCCTTCTCTCCTCCCCCACCCTCTTCCCTTCCCATCTCCCTTTCCTTTTCTGCCATGTCTTTTAGATTGTACGCCTGAGGGCAGGATTTGCTATTGATCTATAAGCCATTCTGGGAGCCCTTTCAGCCGAAGAGCAGAATGAAAATGCTTCAAATGAGAAATAAATTACCAGAGTCTGAATGCACGTAACATGTGACCATTTCTGACACTGATAATTTGTATGGTACAGGAGACATGGTTTCCTAATAATGGTATGTTTCTTGCAGCTGCTTATTATCTGTGCAGAACGACAGTGCTAAAATCTCAAGACATGGGAAGGGAAGGATTGGTTGGAGAACCAATTTATCCTACTGTTTTTCTCTCTGTTTGGAAGTTAAATCACAAAATATTATTTGCTTTTTTTTTCATAAGCCATTCAGGGCAATGGTTGCATATTTGTGATTTTGTTTTTCTGTTCATGTAAGGTTATGTTGTGCCACAGTGCTTTAAAAGTTGGTGAACATAGACTGTGATCAGAGTTTATCGTTGCACAATATGTTGGTGGAAATTCCAAAAGTCAAGATGGTTAATCAAGGTTTATCTTTACATGATATACAGGTAGAAATGCCCAAGCCAGGATGATTAATTTGTGTGTGTGTGTGTGTAATATTTAAAATGCCTAATATTTTCATGTCTTATTGAAGAACCCATATGTGTTATGAACCTCTAGTTTGAATTCTTTCTGCCTTACAGTCAAACGTTCTGCTCTGTCTTTTAATAAACTGGTTTACTTATACATTCAAGGTGATGGATTATCTCACTGTGCACATTATTTGTTCTCTAGCAGCATGTTTTAATACTAAGTGTCCTGTTAGTAGAAGAATTCAAGAGAGTCTATCAAAATAAATCTCTAGGGCTGACTAAGCATCTTCTCTCTCAATTTTAAAACCTGTTTAATATAGCTTGTTAATCAACATGATATTTGGTCATTAGCACTAACTTGTGCTTGTTAATACCTTCTGGAGTCACAGTCTGCAATATTCTGCTGTAACTAGATTGCTGCCATTTTACTGAACGTAAATGAGCTTGAAAATAATAAAGCTAAAGAGGACAACAGAAGGCCTTTATGGGTAATGGAAAATGTGATGAGTTTCGGCCAATTTTCTTGAATATAGGAACTGGAAGTGCCTGGATAGCTTGGGGCGAATAGATTTATTAATTTTATTTATTATTTAATTTGTATCCCACCCTTCTTCCCAGCAGGAGCCCAGGGCAGCAAACAAAGCTCTAAAAACACTTTAAAACATCATAAAAACAGATCTTAAAATACATTAAAACAAAACAGCATTAAAAACATTTAAAAAAAACAACTTTAAAAAAGGTTAAAAACATTATTAGAAAACATATTAAGCAATTCTAACACAGATGCAGTGATATCTCCCAAATGGCAAAACTGTTTTCTCCATTCACCTTCTATGAAACACTTAGATAAGCTTCCCCCTCTCCCCTTCTCTTTTTCTCACTTTACGTATAAACTCTTTTAGCCCTGAGAGTTATTGCTGGCTTGCTATTCCTTTTTGTGGGACCATTTGTTTTGAGTTTCAGGTAACCCTGGGTCTTTTGAGAATACTGGTTTAATTTATAACCAGTGTTGTGTAAAGGATCACTCTGGAATTGGTGCAGGGGGAAACTGTGTTGAACTGTGCCTTGCATTTCTGGTGATCTCAGACCTGTCGCTATCTCTCCATCCGGTCTGCATTATGAAGTTTCTTTTGAGCATAGAAAGAACAGTCCGTGCACTGCCATTCCTGATAAAATAAAGGGCTGTTGGAAAGCAGCTCTTGGATGACTGCCTTGGTTCAGACATAACACCAAGCCATGGGTTAGGTGCTGTGTAGTGTGCCTCGGGGTTCTGTACTTTGTCCTCCCTTCGTGTGCTTCAGTTCCCTTTCTTTCTGTTTGGCATAAAACCATAGGTTACCATTGCACAAATCATAGTTTGCCTTAAAAACAGAATCCAGTTCTTATGTCCAAGCAAAGTGTAGTTTGCCAACCAAACCAGAAGGGAGGGTGCAAACTGCAGCGCGTGAAGGGAGGTAAATGTGTGTCATCCTGAGACTCGCATTACATTTGAATGTGTTGCTGTGATCACTTAGTATAGTTTATCTCCTTCTCTTCAAATTTGCTTCAGTATAGAGATAATGGACCAAACTATGTATCAAATTTCTCCATGTGGTGCTGTCCAGAGGTGCACAGCCATGTTACAGTGAGACTAGTGTCAATTTTGTCGTGCATGTGGAAAGCTGTTACTCGCTTTTGCAATCTTGGCTCCATCTTTTTTTAGCTGCTAACTCCATCTTCACAGCCTGTTAATTTTTTTCTCTACAGCTGTTTACCCATGTATATGAACACATGAAGACTTTTTTTTTTGAAAGGAACTCTCTTTTTCACATTATATCAGACAAGTGTGCCCAGCAAAAAAGTGTTGCAGCATGGATTACTTCTTTTCAGTATTCCCAACACTCAATTCTATTCTCCCCACCCAACTATCAACCAACATCCATACCCACTGAGCATGTTCAGTCACTGGGGGCTTATTTGTTTTTGTCCCTTAGGGTTTTTCCTCCCTGCTAAATACATTTTTGTGTATCTGCAATCAAGTATGCTGATACCTTCCACTTTATGCATGAATGGTTCCAGTTTTGCTATATAAGGATGAGCTCTTGGAGAATTGAGGTCACTCTGTGGGTGTGTGTATATGAACATTATGGAACAGTTTTTGCTTGAAACTCAATGAATGCTAAATTTTCCTGCTTTAAAGATGGGTGCCATCGATCACAGACAACCTGCAGCCCTCCAGATATTGCTGAACTCAAAATCCAATGAGCTCCAGCCAGCATAGCCAATGGTCAGGGATGATGGGAGTTGTAATCTAGCAATATCTTGTGGGTCACAGGTTCTCCATCCCTGATTCAGTAAAATAATCTCAGAAGCTGATTGGCTAGTTGTTTTCATTGCAAATGCAAAGTAAACTTCTAGTGAGGGATTGCTCATGTCATTTATCTTGTTGAGATAACCTTTGAGTTCTTGACCTTCATGTAATAATCTTTAGTTTTTGTAAATATGTATGTTTGAGAATAACAGCATTATTGTGAAAGAGCATACTTAAAGGTCCTAATCAGGTCCTTCGTCATCTTGTTTTTATTACTGCTCAGTCTAATAGGCATAACATTATGACCTACAGGCCTTGAAATCTAATTTGAGACAATAAGTGTCGAGTAAATAAGTCACTGATGGGAGTGCTGAGGCAGAGGACATAATGAGGGCAACATCAAATTCTATTTTGAAAAATAATTACTCAGACATCATAGAAAAGATGGAGGAAACAGTAAAATCATTACACATTTTTCTCATGATTTATTCTACAGAATCTGAAGATCCGCCGACGTAAATATTGATTTTTGAAACTTTATCCCTTTTGGCTGTTCAGCATCTAATTTGTATTTCCTTATTATGTTTTGCTGCTGAGACAGCATTCATTGATGTTTTACAATGGTAAATATAGTAACAATACATTCCAGCTATATCATGGCACTGAACTTCTTTTCATTAAACTGGTGGCATTCTAATACACAAGTAATTTTGGCTGCAAGTAACAAGGAAACCTATTATTGCCTTTTTAAAGCTTCATCTGTGACTGGCTGGGTTCCCTACCCCTGGAGAGTCCAGAATGCCTGGGTGGTGTCAAACTCGCAATAGAGCCCCTGCGGGTCCTGAGTGTGTGCATGGAAGCTGGGCAGTGGAGGTACACTTCACTAGGAATGCAAAGGGTGTTTATTGCTTAACCACAAGGAGGCAAGAATAACTGTGAAACTATGTGTTCCCTGTTCTTGACTTAGGTTGCAATCCTTTGTATGCTTACCTGAGAGTAAGTATGATTTATGTTTGAGTAAACATTGGTGTAATTTGCTTTAGAATAAACATGAATAGGATTGGGCTGTAAACCATTGTTAGTTTATATTGGCCCCACAGTTAATCATGGTGAAAGTTACTCAGGGTTTGTTCGTAACTACAGAATAGACACCAGCTTCACACAGTAGAGTGTTGCTTTCATATATTCTGTAAAGTGACTTCCTGATGCTAACCACATGATCAGAAGATGGCCATTTGACCTCACAGGAGGCAATTTATAATTCAGCCATTCCTTTTACATATTTTCACCCTAGACAGAATGTCTTTAAGCCATGTAGTAGGCCCAAGGCTGTGGAAGTCCCTCCCAACTAGGGTTGCCAGATCTCCGGTTTTCTGCCAGAGTCTCCGGCAAAAGGGGGCCGTCTCCGGCCTCCGGCCATATTTATGCTAAATAGCTAGATCTCCGGTTTTCAAGCGCCTCCCCCAGCCACGCATACGTGATTCATGCATGCGTATGCTGCTGAAGGTTCTTCCCGCCCACCCGCCTTTTCCCAGGCAGGCGCAGGTGCAGGAGGAGGAAGCAGCGTCTTCCCGCCCGCCTTTTCCCAGTGACCTAGCAACTGCTCTGGAGACAGCGTCCGAGCAGCGTGGCAGCCTCAGCAGCAGCCATGAAGAGGCGGTGGCAGTGGAGGCCAGGCTGGGCCGGCTCCTTCTTAGCCCCGGAGCCAGTTCCCCTCCTCCGGAAAGGACGCCTGCTTCACTCCTCATGCTGTGGGCGCCGCTGGGCAGGAGTGGCCGCGATGGAGCTCAGCAGTGGCGGCGGCGGCCGCAGCGTCTCTGCCTGGGGGACAGTGAGAGGTGCTGTGGGCTGATTGCCCTCCTCAAACGACAACGTGCTTTGGTCACCGCTGGCCGACAGCGGCCACGATGGGGCTCAGCAGTCTCTGGCTGGGGGGGCCCATCGCGGCCGCTGCCGCCCAGTGGCGCCCACAGCATGAGGGGTGAAGCAGCCGGCCATCCTTTCCGGAGCAGGGGAACCGGCTCCGGGGCTAAGAAGGAGCCGGCCCTGGCCGGCCTCCACTCCTGCTGAGGCTGGCAGGCCGCTCAGATGCCATCTCCTAGCAACCGCTGCCAAGACGGGGCCCACGCGGCCTGGCAGCCTGAGCAGGAGGCGTGAAGAGGTGGTGGCAGTGGAGGCCAGGCTGGGCCGGCTCCTTCTTAGCCCTGGCCCCGGAGCCAGTTCCCCTGCTCTGGAAAGGACGGCCAGCTGCTTCACCCCTCCTGCTGTGGGCGCCGCTGGGCGGGAGTGGCCGCGATGGAGCTTGGCAGTGGCGGCGGCGGCCGCAGCGTCTCTGGCTGGGGGGGGCATTGCAGCCGCTGCCGCCCAGCGGCGCCCACAGCAGGAGGGATGAAGCGGCCGGGCGTCCTTGGGGCTAAGAAGGAGCTGGCCCCATCCGGCGTCCACTGCTGCTGTGGGTGGCAGGCTGGAGAGAGAGAGAGAAAGAGAGAGAGGCTGGAGAGAGAGAGAGAGAGAGAGAGAGAGAGAGGCTGGAGAGAAAGAGAGAGGCTGGAGAGAGAGAGAGAAAGAGAGAGAGGCTGAAGAGAGAGAGAGAGAGAGAGAGAGAGAGAAAGAGGCTGGAGAGAAAGAGAGAGGCTGGAGAGAGAGAGAGAGGCTGGAGAGAGAGAGAGAAAGAGAGAGAGGCTGGAGAGAGAGAGAGAAAGAGAGGCTGGAGAGAAAGAGAGAGGCTGGAGAGAGAGAGGCTGGAGAGAGAGAGAGAGGCTGGAGAGAGAGAAAGAGAGAGGCTGGAGAGAGAGACAGAAAGAGAGAGGCTGGAGAGAGGCTGGAGAAAGAGAGAGGCTGGAGAAAGAGAGAGGCTGGAGAGAGAGAGAAAGAGAGGCTGGAGAGAGAGAGAGAGAGGCTGGAGAGAGAGAGAAAGAGAGAGGCTGGAGAGAGAGAGAGAAAGAGAGGCTGGAGAGAAAGAGAGAGGCTGGAGAGAGAGAGAGGCTGGAGAGAGAGAGAGAGGCTGGAGAGAGAGAGAGAGAAAGAGAGGCTGGAGAGAGAGAGAGAGAGAGAAAGAGAGAGGCTGGAGAGAGAGAGAGAAAGAGAGAGGCTGGAGAGAGAAAGAGAGAGGCTGGAGAGAGAGAAAGAGAGGCTGGAGAGAGAGAGAGGCTAAATAATAAATAAATAATATTCTGCTGTTATGCCCATTTACCCAGGAGTAAGCCCCACTGAAACTCCGTGCAGATGCATATAGGATTGAACTCTTGGCTGTTTATTTTTATATGGTGCTGGCTCTTGGGATGTCAGATATGATCGTGTTTTCTTGGAATGATATGCTATCCTTTTAAAGTAAATCAGCTTGTGAGGGCTTTGAGCTACAAGGTGGTCTATTATTATTATTTATTTGATTTATATCCTACCCTTCCTCCCAGCAGGAAACACCTACCAAAAAAAAAACAAACCCACCAGAGTTCCTGTAAGCAAAGCAGAATGCAAATGTTTGAAACTTGTGACCACAGTGTGCAGCCAGGTGGTGAAGAGGGGGCTGTTCTGCAGCAGCAACCCTTCGTATGATATTTGGGGATGTTCCAAGAGTGTTGTTGGTGCAGCATTTTGCAGCTTGATGTCGGAGCAAGAGGGGAAGTTGCACATATCAGCACTCTGTGGTTTGCACCACTGAATGTGCATGACTTGGTTTCAGGCACCTTTATTATTTTCCAGTTGCCTTCGCACAAGTAATGTACTCAACAGGAAAATAAAATTAAACCCTTCCCAAACTCTGGCTGGGCTGTGTTACTTAACATCTCAGACCACAGCGCCTTTCTTCTCCCTCCTAGCGTCAGCTTCTGGGCACAGAAGTGACTCAATCCGTACCTGTCCCTTTCTCACAGGCTTGTCGAGGACATAATATGAGTTGCACAACTTCCCAGGCCGCATGGATGAATCTGGGACACAGAGAAATGGGGTGGCCAGAGGCGCAGGCAGGAAAAAGGCTCCCGGATTTTTAAATGGCTGTGTAGCTTATGTCACTCTGGCATGACAGGATGTGCCTGTCCAAAAATTATGCAGAACGTTCTGGCCTAGTGGTGCAAAATGGCGGGGGCTCCTGTACTTTTAATTAATAGCTGTGCGGAAAAGGGAACATCAACAAGTACAGCTTTTCTCACGCTGCAAAGGAAATATCCACAAGTGCCTTCTGCTCTTTCTTAAGGGTATTCTACCTTTTTTTCTTTTTTTGCAGCTCTTTCAGGAAATAGCAAACATTTTCTTATTTTCTGTGGCTTTCTCTTTTGGACAAGTTGCAAAAACATATAAAACAAACAGATAACCTTGATAAAGAGCTGAAGAAGTTAAAAAATGCATCGGGTCAAGGCCAAATGAGATATGCTGTGGGAGATCTGTGATCGCAGTCTCATACTTATATTGTCCAGGTGACAGGAGGAGCCACCCACCTGCCCAATATCACTACCCTAATCAGCTGTTTAAAAACTTGTGAGTTTTGTACCTTGTTCTGTACCTGTTGTCTTTTGATCACACTATCATTACCCAAACTCAGTCTGTTGTGATTTGTGTTTCGTTACATTTGTATGATCTTGGCTCAGTAAGGCAATTTATGAAAATAATGTTACTGTTTTCAGTTCTCCTGCTGATGGTAGATGTTTAAAGTCACTGAAAGGCAAGGGAATGCCTGAAAGGCAAACAGTGGCAGAGGGGAGGAGCGGGACAAAACTTTGCCCAAAGAGAATGCGTTTCAGTTAGGTAAGCCTGAAGAATGAAGGCTGAGTGTTAATTTCTAAGGCTGCAATCCAAGACTCACTTTTGTTGTTAGGTGCCTTCAAGTCGATTACAACTTATGGCGACCCTGTGAATCAGTGACCTCCAAGAGCATCTGTTATAAACCACCCTGTTCAGATCTTGTAAGTTAGGTCTGTGGCTTCCTTTATAGAATCAGTACATCTTTTGCTTGGCCTTCCTCTTTTTCTACTCCCTTCTGTTTTTCCCAGCATTGTTGTCTTTTCTAGTGAATCACGTCTTCTCATGATGTGTCCAAAGTAAGATAACCTCAGTTTCATCATTTTAGCTTCTAGTGATAGTTCTGGTTTAATTTAACATGGCTGCAACCATATCTACTCAGAAGTAACTCCTATTGAGTTCTATGGGGCTTAGTTCCTTAATAAGCATGTTTACAGTTGCTGCCTTCAGGGGCATCCATCTGTGCTCCCATCTAACATCTCTGCAACACTAGGCTCCTTTCTTCCAATAATGGCCTGGCCTGAGGGCACATAACCCTTCTTGCCAGAAGCAAGTAAGCGAGATTAAATGTTCCCTAAAGGCATTGAACTGTGACCTGGCAGACCAGGGTTCGAATCCTCACACAGCCATGAAGCTCACCTTGGGCCAGTCACTGCCTCTGAGACTCAGAGGAAGGCAATAGTAAACCACCTCTGTCTGAATACTGCTTACCATGAAGACCCTATCTAGGATCAACTTGAAGGCAGTCCATTTCCATTTTGCATCACCCTAAGCTTGTGAGAAAAAATGACCTTGTCACTTCAGATGGACCTAGGAACACCCTGTTTTACGTAAGATTTCTATTTTAATCTCCAATCAGAGAATTTTTTTTTGAATGGTATGCTCCAAGCAACTGTGGTTGATACAATGTATCACGTTTAATGACGTCACTAGGGCCCGCCCCGTGATGTCACTAGGGCCCGCCCCGTGACGTCACTAGGGCCCACCTCGTGATGTCACTAGGGCCTGCCTCGTGATGTCACTAGGGCCTGCCTCGTGATGTCACTAGGGCCCGCCCCCATTTTCTCAGGTTTTTGGATGGTTCCAACCTGGCAACCCTACTCCCAACTGAGATTAGACAGGCACCCTCCTTGCTGAACTTCAGACACAAGACTATAAGGCTTTCTTGTTCCAGCAGGCATTGTAAGGTAGTGTTTGGTTGTATGATGATTTTATTGTCTTATTGCTTCATTCTATGTATGACTTGTTTTTATGTACACCACTTAGAAAAGTGAATAATTAAGCAGCATATAAATGGCTTAAATTAAATTAAATAATGTTTGTTAACATTTTCTTTTCTCTGAACTGGTTAAAAAACTGCGGTTACAATATTACAGTATTAAAAGTTAATTCTTGCCTTTCCTCTTACTCAGTGGCCTAAACAAAATCACAGTTTGGTGTAAATGTGTGAGCATGGAGGCTCCTGGAGACAACCTCATGGCCATTTCACTCTTCCCCAATCAATTTCCTACATGCTGAGCCTTGGTTTGGCTAAACATGTAACCTGAACTCAGGCTTGTGGTTTAGCCCTCTCCAGACTAAACTTAAGTTGTAACAAAAGTTTGTCCTGTGATTTGTCTGGCAGAGCTAAACCATGTACTTGGGTTTGAATGACATACTAAGCCGAGCCGTGGTTTTGCTCATCTCAGTGCAGTACAACACCAAAACAAAGAGGGAGGAGCAAAGTGGCAAAGATCTCATCTCTGGGAGCTTGCACGTTCACGCTAAGCAATAGTTTTGCTTAGCATGACCTGCAAACCAGGCCATCATCTCTCTCTGTGATCCAGATAGGCAGACATTCTGGTGTGATTGCTGGCAGAAGTCAGCATACGTTGAGCCTGGATATCCTACAGCATGTAAAGGTTGTAATGTAACATCATAAGAACATAAGAAGAGCCTGCTGGATCAGGCCAGTGGCCCATCTAGTCCAGCATCCTGTTCTCACAGTGACCAACCAGGTGCCTGGGGGAAGCCCGCAAGCAGGACCCGAGTGCAAGAACACTCTCCCCTCCTGAGGCTTCCGGCAACTGGTTTTCAGAAACATGCTGCCTCTGACTAGGGTGGCAGAGCACAGCCATCATGGCTAGTAGCCATTGATAGCCCTGTCCTCCATGAATTTGTCTAATCTTCTTTTAAAGCCGTCCAAGCTGGTGGCCATTACTGCATCTTGTGGGAGCAAATTCCATAGTTTAACTATGCGCTGAGTAAAGAAGTACTTCCTTTTGTCTGTCCTGAATCTTCCAACATTCAGCTTCTTTGAATGTCCACGAGTTCTAGTATTATGAGAGAGGGAGAAGAACTTTTCTCTATCCACTTTCTCAATGCCATGCATAATTTTATACACTCCTATCATGTCTCCTCTGACCCGCCTTTTCTCTAAACTAAAAAGCCCCAAATGCTGCAACCTTTCCTCGTAAGGGAGTCGCTCCATCCCCTTGATCATTCTGGTTGCCCTCTTCTGAACCTTTTCCAACTCTATAATATCCTTTTTGAGATGAGGCGACCAGAACTGTACACAGTATTCCAAATGCGGCCGCACCATAGATTTATACAACGGCATTATGATATCGGCTGTTTTATTTTCAATTCCTTTCCTAATTATCGCCAGCATGGAATTTGCCTTTTTCACAGCTGCCGCACACTGGGTCGACATTTTTATTGTGCTGTCCACTACAACCCCGAGGTCTCTCTCCTGGTCGGTCACCGCCAGTTCAGACCCCATGAGCGTATATGTGAAATTAAGATTTTTTGCTCCAATATGCATAATTTTACACTTGTTTATATTGAATTGCATTTGCCATTTTTCCGCCCATCGTTTCTTCCGTGATTATATTTCACTTCCTATGGCTTATAGCTAAATGCTGACTCAAATGTGTATATCTGCTCATTAGAGTAGCCATCCTATAAAAAGGAAAACTAATGTTATTTTCTGGTTGTAATCCAAAAACAAAGGAAGGACCTCTCAAATCCAGGAGAACTGCCACCTGTCTGTGTAAGCCAAGGATGGGGAATCTCTGCTGTGGAAGCCAAATGTGGCCCTCCAGGTATTTCTATCCAGTCGTTCAGACTCTGCCCAGGCCACACACCGCTAAGCCACTCTGCACTCTCCTTTAGTGATTTTACCAGGCTGATATGTGTCCTTGAGCTATGATAATATGTCTTGCATGCCAGGATGGAAGATGGAGGGTGGTATATGTCTGGTCTCACCCTCCACTGGCATCTGCCCTCGGAAGGTTGCCCAGAATGAAATGTGAACCTCAGGCTGAGAAAGATTCTCCACCTCTGATGCAGACAGTACTGAGGAAGATGGATCAATGATCTGACTTAATGTAAGGCAGTTCCCTATACCTTCAAACATATAACTGTGAACTAACATCAGTAATTTTTTAAAAAAAATCTTAATTTGAAAAAGAAGCAATCTTGGGTGACAATACAAAAGAGTCGTAGGGTTTGGCTTATGCTGGAGTGTAATCAGGGAGCTTATGTAGGGCTGGTACAGACTTTAGCTTATCAATCACCACCCATGGTTAATTGAGAGAAAGCAGACTGCAGGATCCATACATCTTCTTCCTTGCGCTTTTACCTCTTCTAACCGCTATATCATTATATTTAAGCATAATAACCTGGGTGCACCTAAACCAGAGTATAGGAGTACCTTTGAACTTCAAGTGCATAATCTGAACCATGATTAAGCAGGAAGGTATGAGTCTATTTGTATGTTCTGATCTTCAGGTTTACTGCCATTTGTGCTAGTATTATACATTACTGTGGATTTCTTTGTTCAAAGTTTATAAAAACTGGTATGCACAGTGTGGTTCAGAAAACACTTAGAAAATCTTGATAACATAGTAGGTGCTATCAAAAGCCAAATAAATGCAATCAGTGAAGTTAAGGTATTAAACAGTAAATGCAAAACACATTCTCTCTTGGGAAACACATTTCCTAAACATGTTCTAATGAAATCTTACAAGTTTTTAGCGTAACACTGTTGTAGTCAAGTTCCTGGAAACCTCTGTTTTCACTAGGATATAATTTTGCCAAACTTGCTCTCTTGGAATGCAAAGTAAACTTGGCACTTGAAAACTCTTTTGAGTTTCTCTCTGTCCTGCCCATGATAAAAGATACAACCTAAGAAAGTACAATGGTTAACAGATTACCTTTGGACACCTTGTGCATCTACATATAAGGGTGGGATATAGATTTAATAAATAAATACATACAATGCATCAGTAGCCTGTAGCTCTGTAAGCTTTATCCAGAAAACAGAGATGCCTTTCATAAGTGTTTTGCATTTGCAGGTCCAACCATCCCTGTCTTAAAATTATTATACAAAACTCGGAGTGATTTTTACAGCCAACACTTCTAAATATATTTGAGGTGTCCACCTTGAGGGATGCTCATGAGTTAAGTCAACTTCTGTGTTAGGCTGCTATTGCATTCAAAATATTCAGGCTGGAGAAAGACATCACTTTCACTGGAGAGTTCTCTCCAGTAAAGTTCTCTCCATGGTCATGTGCTATGAAAACATTAAATATTTACATGAGGGGAATTGCATCAGCTGGGAAATCTGGTTTCGATTTTAAGAGACAGTCTGAATTTCTTGTTCAGAATTGCATGGTTAGATGAAGAATGCATAATGATTGGGGGTTCAAAGGAGAGAGGGGATAATATCCCTGATTTGTATAACTAGTGTGCACACAAACTCACAATGAGGAGTGCTGACATTTGAAGCAAACACTTTGTTAATTCACTAGTCAAATAATCAGGTATTTAAGGCATTTTTTTAAAAAGTAGATAAGAACAGAATTAAGTTACCTAATTTCAGAAACTCTTCTAGAACATTCAGCCCTCTCAGAATCTTTACAGAACACTATGCTAGATCACATGGAGACCCTGTCTCCCTCAGCAGATGCTACTGATGTAGCGATTGGCCTGATGTCTTCACACATTAGACCTGTACCTCCTTTTGTTTATAAACATCAGCCCTCTTTGGGCGTTTTTCATTTGTATTTGTGCAGGAGCATCGGGGCCTGTCTCCTCAACTTCCGATCTTCCCACATTGCTTTGAAAGAGATTGTAAGCACATTTGGTTGAAGGAAGATTGGGTGAAAGAGGCAGGAATAGTGTGTATGGCCCCATGCCCTTCCACAGATACAAACAAAGAATGTCTGAGTAGGGCTATTCTGCTCCCTTGATCTTGGTGCGAAGGTAATGCTGTCATTCCTGCCTGGGAATTGTGAAATCTGGTATTGTGTGTCTCTCCCTCAGCCTGCCTTTTTTCTGTGTAGGGTGATTGTAGTCACTATGATGTGGCCGGGGGCAAGTTGTCAATTACTGAGTTGGGGACAATTTGGGTTTTACTAGGGTGTTACTGGCTTTTCTGCAAGCCTATGAGATGCCAGTTTTAGACAGTGCATAGCCTTGACAAATGCAGTGTAACATAATGGTGCCAGCCCTTTCTTTCCTTTTTTCCTTTTTTCCTTTTTTATGTTATACACTGTAAATGCACTACCATCCCAATGTGATTTGTGCTTTGGTCCTCATGCGTATATGATATATGAGAACCACCATTAATTGTAAAGAGAGCACAACTGGAACCTCAATATTTGCATCTTCAGATTGTAGCTTCTGGTTAGCAAGTGGCCCTATATTGGTTCCAGTCTCTTTGTTTCATGAAATCTCTTCCCTGCTCAGAGTTAACAGTTACCGCATAGGAGGAGCTGGTTCATGTGACTTAATCGTGGTTGGCATAATTTTCCATTTTCTGATATTTTTTAGTGATGCTGTACTGTTGAATGATGTCCTTTTTTGTTGCCTGCGTTCTCAACTTTATTTATTTTTAAAAAATGCCATGCAGGAAAGAAGTTGCAAGTAGAAAGGCAGAAGTTGTCTCAGAAAGCTGCTCTGACCCACACAGAAGAGGGAAAAGATGGGCCCTTATTACTGCCTTTCCTATCAGATGGAAATATTGGTGATCCTAAACAAGCTTACTGGGGAGTAAACCCCACTGAACATAGTGGGATGTTTCTCAGTAAACATAGGATTACACTGAGAAATAAAAAAAAGGAAATAAAAAAAGAGAGACTGCCGCTTGCACAATAGGAATTTTTGACTGAATGAAATACTGGATAATATTTCGACATGGTTCAGAAAATTGGTTCAGATAATTCCAATTTAAAATGATGGCTGACCTGGAATGCCAACCTCACTAGTTTCTCTGTAGCATTTCAGTTTCTGGAATATACCAAATCCTTTGTATTATATCATCATCATCATACATTTTAATGATGTTTTGGGGAAAGCACCCATTAAGAAAGGAAATTGTTTACTAGTCACATGCAATATTAAAGGGAATTCATTAATAGGCAAAAAACTTTGCGGTTTAAGAATATATCTAGCTTATATACCTATCCCTCTGTTTTGCCTTGTTGTTAAGCCTGCCACCTTTTGAAAAATATTCACTAATAGCCATAAAACCCTTGTGGTTTAAGAACATATCTATACCCAACAGATATTTCTACCAAACTTTAAAAAGCAGGGATATTGGGCAGCTATAGTGAATGCACCAGGGGGGCAGGAGACCTGACCCCCTCTCTGAGATATGGTACTGCCCTACAAATTTGTCAAAATGCAAACACAATTTGGTCTTCCACAGTCCAATCCACTTCCTGTGTAGCTTGGAAGAATTCGGTAACATGTGCCTTCGAGCATATACAGGCATACCCCGTTTAACGTTGCTTTGCTATAACGTTCATGTTCCATACTCCACCATACCCCACTTTAACCCACACGCTTCACAATAAAGGACACTGACGTGCCACGTGCGTTGCGAAGCGTTGTCTTCTGAGCGATCTGAGCGAAGCATCGTCTTCTGAGCCAGTGGAGTGAAGCGTTGAGCGGAGCAATCTAGCGATCTGAGCGGCTGCTGCCTTGGAGAGACAGTTCATTTAAAGATACAGTACTGTATTTTATTTTACATTTAAGTACTGTACTTTACAGTACTGTAAAGAGTTATTGGAGCTCTGCCTACCCCAGCCTAGGTTGGTGGCAGCAGTGTGTGTGTGTGTGTGGGGGGGGCACCTCGTGCTCTTTAGATCCCCCTGATTTCATTTTAGATCCCCCTGATTTCATTTTACTGTCCCATTTTATATCTCTCCCTCTCCATTGTTCCATCTGCTATGCTGTAATTGTTTGTGATAAAAAAATAAAAAATAAAAAAATTCTTTAGATCCCCCTGATTTCACTTTACTGTCCCATTTTATACCTCTCCATTGTCCCATCTTCCTTTCCTGCTTTTTCTCTCTGTCTCTGCCCATCATTAGTTCTGGCTTTTGCCACTGCTGGCTTGTGACTCCCATTAGCGTGTGTGTGTGTGTGGTGTGTGTATTGGTATTGTTTTCCCTTGCCTTCAGTACTGTACAGTACAGTACTGTACAGTATTACAGTACAGTACATAATGGCAGATACAAAGAAAAGTCATAAATCTATCACCTTAGATATGAAGCTTAAAATGATTAAACTGTCTGATGAAGATGTTTCTCAAGCTGAGATAGGCCGAAGGCTAGGCTTCACTCCAATGACAGTTAACACGGTCATGAAGAGCAAAGAAAAAATTCTTGTGGAAGTTAAGAGTGCTATGCCAGTGAACATAACAAAAATTAGAAAAAGGGATAGCCTTGTTGCAGACATGGGGAGACTCTAATACTTTGGATAGACAATCAGACTGCACGCCAGCTTCCTGTAAGCCAGGCAATGATTCAAAGTAAGGCCTTAAGCCTATTCAATGACCTGAAGGCTAAGAAAGGTGAGGCAGCGAAGGATGCCGAATTTGTTGCAAGCCGTGGATGTTTTGACAGGTTCAAGAAGAGGTCTAACCTACGTAACATCAGAGTGCAAGGAGAGGCAGCTGCTGCAAATACTGAGGCTGCAGAAACCTATCCATGCGACCTTGCCAAAATTATTGAAGAGGGAGACTACTCCAAAGAACAAATTTTTAATGTGGATGAGACTGGGCTGTTCTGGAAAAAGATGCCTGCAAGAACCTTCATCACCAGAGAGGAGAAAACAATGCCAGACTACAAGCCAGCTAAAGAAAGAATAACCCTTCTGTTAGGTGGCAATGCCTTTGGTACCTTGAAACTTAAGCCTGTGCTAATTTATTGTTGGGAAAACCCTAGAGCTTTAAAGAACTACGTTAAAACTAGACTTCCAGTGCATTGGAGGTCTAATAGAAAAGCATGGGTGACTGCAGCCGTTTTCGAAGATTGGTTTGACACCTGCTTTGTACCAGAGGTGAAAGCCTATTGCAGGGACAACAATATCCCTTTTAAAATTTTGCTCCTTGTAGACAATGCTCCTGGCCACCCTTGAACGTTAGATGAACTGAACCCTAACATTCGATTGGAATTCCTACCACCAAATACCACCTCACTCATGCAGCCCATGGATCAATGTGTCATAGCCACCTTCAAGTTGAACTACTTGAAAAGAACCTTCAGCAAGTGTATTGCAGCAATAGAAAATGAAGAGGGGACAGGGCAAGAAGTCCTAAAGAAATTCTGGAAAAGCTACAACATCTTGGATTGCATCAAAACTATAAGTGATGCTTGGAATGACATCAAGGAAACAACAATGAAAGGGGCCTGAAAAAAATTATGCCCACAGTTATTTGATGATGTCGAGGCCTTTGCAGATCCTGTAGCTGATGTTACTGAAAATATTGTAGAGATGGCAAGGCAGTTAGAGCTGAAAGTGGAGGCAGAAGATGTTGCTGAACTTATGGCGTCCCATACTGAACCCCTCAGCAATGAAGATCTTCTTGAACTTGAAGAGGAGAGAGAGGAAGAAAATGTGCCAGATGAGGATGAGACCATGGAACAGCCTGAAGGCCTAACTTCAAAAGTTCTCTTGGAAGATTTCTGTTATCTTGATAGCGTCATGGCTCTTTTTGAAAAGCATGATAGGGACTTTGAAAGAAGTTCCAAAGTCAATGCAAACATTTCGGGGGCTTATGTCTGTTACAAAGAAATCTACAGGGAAAAGAAAAGAGCTACAGTTCAAACCTCCATAGACACCTACTTTTTCAAAAGGCCAGCAGCAGCACCCAGTCAATCTCCCAGACCATCAACATCCACTGATCCATCTCTAGCATCGACATCATCCCCAAGCCCTACTCCTACTTCAGGTAGTCCATCCAAGTCGCCAGCAAGAAAGCATCTAGCCCTTGATGACTCGACTTGTGAAGTAGAAGATATGCCCTCTCCTTCATCCTTCCTGCAATACATGTAAATTTTCGTTCACCCATTTTGCATCTGCCAGCTGACATTAAAGGTAAGCTTACTTTATTTTATTTTATGTTTATTTTAGTTATAAATGTGTTATTTACATCAGTTATGCCCATATATGATGATTGCAGTGCAGTACATGTATCGATAAGTGGAAAAAAGTAGTGCTTCACTTAAAGTAGATTTTCACTTAAAGTACATGCTCCAGTCCCATTGCGTATGTTAAAGCAGGGTATGCCTGTAGTGAGTGGTGGCAACACCTGCCAAAGATGGAGATTTACATTTTTGTCTGTTTGTTGGTGTTCTTCTTACTTTGCTTCTTTTCTTTGTTACTACTGTTTCCGCAGAGAATCTAACCTAAAAGATTATATTTCTCTTATTATTCATCTGAAATCTATGTCAAATTTATTTTTATTAATTTCAAAACCTTTTTATTAGTCAATGTCATATGATGGTGAAGACAGCCTTTTGTGTTTCAAACTGGAGGTTATGCTCTATTTCTGTTTCTGGTGCATTAACAGTTGAATCTGAAACTGCAGTTTGATGTAAAATCAGACTGATTACATAATGTTGCTACTTAAGCAATGACTCTAGCTGTTACAAAAAAACAAACTTGGCCTGTCCAAGATGCATGTTTTCAGCCTGCTATGCTTAAACTACTCCACTTAAGGAAAGGTGGACATGGCCAATTAAAAACATAGAGCACACCTAGAATTTTGCTAGAATATATTTCACCTCCCACGGTTTTGTGCAAACTGAGACACTCCTCTTGTCCATTGGAAACTATTCTGCAGAACAGTCAGTGCCATTATTCCAGAATTGTTTTTGGAGCTTTTTTTGGTGTTGCAAAGTGTTGCTATACTTCACATACTCACAGAAAAAGAAGCAAAAGAAAATGATTTACTATAGGAAACCTCACTAAAATTGCAAAGTAAATCAAACATATTTAAAGTGACTATCTGAACTATATCAACTATTTTAGTATTGTTGTTTCCTCTCTGCTAAAACAAGATCAGCACTGCATGTGTCTCATTTCTGTTATTTGGGCTGATTGCAGGTGTTGCCACCACTCCCCATATGCTCACAGGCACATGTTACCAAATTCTTCCAAGCTACAAAGCAAGTGGATTGAACTGTGAAAGACCAACCCAAATTGTGTTTGCATTTTTACAAACATGCATTGTGTATAGGGCAGTACAATATCTCAGAGAGGAGGTCAGGTCTCCTGCTCCCCTGGTGCATTCACTGTAGTTGCCAAATTTCCCTGCTTTTCAAGGTTTGATAGAAATATCTGTTGACTATAGGTTCGATCTTAAACTGCAAGGTTTTTTGCCTATTAGTGAATTTCTCTGCTTTTTAATCTGGGAGGTAAGAAATGGGATCCTGTGCAAGTTTGCCGAGAACGGATTGATGATTTGCATGCTTATTGAGTTCAGTGGGATTTACTCTCCTGCAGTCATGCTTAGGATAGGAGACACAGGGGATGGGGAGGGAAGTCCTGGAGTGGGCAGGAGAGGAGGAAGAAGGAAGAGGGGAGAAGAGGAAGAAGGGAGAAGGAAGGGAGAGGAGAGGGGAAGGAGGGGAAAGGCAGGTCTGATCATTTGCATGCTTAGTGAGTTCAGTGGGATTTTCTCCCATGCAATCATGGCTAGGATATTTAAAACTGACCAATGGGGGGCGGAGGGGGAGGGGAAGGAGGAAGGGGGGAGAGGAGAGCAGAAGGAGAGGGAAGGGGAAGGAGGGGATTGAAAGGTGAGGAGGAGGGAAGGGGCAAAAGGGAAGTGATAGGAGGGAGGAGGAGGGGTCGGCAGGTTTGATCATTTGCAGGCTTGTTGAGTTCAATGGGATTTACTCCTGTGCAATCATGCTTAGGATAGGTAAAACTGACAATTGGGGAGGGGGAGGGGAGGGGAGGGAAGGGGATGGGGAGGAGAAGGGAGGGGTGCAGGAAGGGGGAGGGAAGGCATAGGAGGGAGGTGGACGGAAGGGCAGGTTTGATCATTTGCATGCTTTTTGAGTTCAGTGTGATTTACTTCTGTGCAATCATGCTTAGGATAGGTGAAATGCACCTGGGGGTGGGTGGTGAGATGAGGAGATTGGATAGGTCATCACTGGGCAGAGGGGAAGCCCCTTTCCTTTCCAAAAGGAAAACATTCTGAACAGTATCATTCTTTTTCAGGGTTTCCTCCACCTTTTTATTGTACAGCAAGCATTTCTAGCCTCCCACCCAAATTTAAACCATAGCTGTCCCTGGCCACATCCACACCAGAGCTTTATTTCATTTTAGACTGTCATGGCTTCTCCCAAAGGATCCTGAGAAGTGTAGTTAGTGAAGGGTACTGAGTGTTGCTAGGAGATGCCCTGTTCCCTTCACAGAGCGTTAGTCAGAGCAGCTGACTGTTAAACTAGTCTGGCCACTGGAGCTCTGTCAGAGGAATAGGAGTCTCCCCTCAGCACCCTTCACAAATTACACTTCCCAGGATTCTTTGGGGGAAGCCATGAGTGTCTAAAATGAAATAAAGCTCTGGTGTGGATGTGGCCAGGGACAGCTTTGGTTTAAATTTGGGTGGGAGGCTAGAAGTGCTTGCTGTACAATAAAAAGGTGGAGGAAACCCTGAAAAAAAATGATACTGTTCAGAATGTTTCACATCCACACCAGAGCTTTATTTCATTTTAGACTGTCATGGCTTCTCCCAAAGGATCCTGAGAAGTGTAGTTAGTGAAGGGTGCTGATTGTTGCTAGGAGATGCCCTGTTCCCTTCACAGAGCTTCAGTCAGAGCAGCTGACTGTTAAACTAGTCTGGCCACTGGAGCTCTGTCAGAGGAATAGGAGTCTCCCCTCAGCACCCTTCACAAACTACACTTCTCAGGATTCTTTGGGGGAAGCCATGAGTGTCTAAAGTGAAATCAAGGTCTGGTGTAGGTGTGGCCCCCTGATCAGGCAAGCCCAGCAACTGTGAGTCTGGCTTTGAGAACACTGACAGTTGGTTCTTACTGAGCATGCCCGACCTTATCATTGAGTTCAAGCCAAAATTTCTTAAATTAATTAAAAATCAGCTAGGCATTTTTTAAACTTTTAAACTGCAGAAGATGAAGATCAGAGTATGGGGCAAGATTAGTGATAGGATTACAGGTACTCCGTGAACATGGCTGATTTTTAATTAATTTCAACAAATTATGAGAACTCTGACAGAAGAATGTTCAAAACGGGTCTGGTTTTTCTCTCTCTTTTTACGCTTTGAACTCTCAATTCTCTCTGTTCTGTGTATCGCCATGAAAATTGAGAGGGTTGTTAAGCAAGCATTTCTGAGTTCAGGACTATAAGTTTTGTAAGGTTTTATTTTGAAATGAACTTATGGGAAGCATCAGAGTGGCATGGGGGTAATTTCAATTTAACATTGCAAAATGCGAAAAATCCATGCTGACTGTAGTATATAGCCACTCTTGTGGCTGTATAACGTTGTAACAAAACTTAATAAGTGGAGGAAAGTGTGGTTCTGTCTATCAAACCATGGTATTGTTCTCTTTCACGCGTTGAAGAAGTGCTGTTTGTTCCACTTCTGTCAAATAAGGTCGCTAACCTTTGACCCTTCAGATGTTACTAGACTGCAGCTCCCATCATCCCTGTCTGCTTACCATGCTGGCTGGGGCTGATGGGAATTGTTGTCCAACAAAGTCTGGAGGACCACAGGTTAGCCACCTCTGCTGTAAAACATGTACTCTTCCGTGCAAAGTATGTTAGCTAAAGTGTTCATTCGCTGAATATTAGATACGGTCACATCTAATTGATGATTTATTGCTATAAAGACTCTGCAATCTGTCACTAGCTTATGACATTTTGGTGAGATCAAACGGTTACTGAAATATGGAATCTGATGCTTCCTCTGTTTGAGATGGATACACGTTTTATGTGCCCCAAAGAAGCAACTATATTTTAATTACTTTAAAAATCTAATTGAATTTGCATGCTTTTCTAACTCCTCCAGAGTGGACTGAAATTTTATAATAGGAGGAAAAATTACATGCAATGGTATTTGTCTTTGACCTTCATGTTAATGAGATAGCAACTACCTCAAGTCTTATTTCACTGTTAAGTGTCTGTTGTAACTGGTATTAAAGTGAGAGGTTTTTTTTTTTTTAGAACTATTTCATCTTTTATCAAGGTCATTTAGTACTAGAAAGTGAAGGGTTGAATAAAACTTGGACTTCATGCGTTCTTAATTACTGTGTTGTTACAGCTACTATGTGGACCCATCTCTGAAAGCAGTAGTTAATGAGAGAGATGACTACTCATTATTGCTATGTATTAAAGGTGGAACTAAATATTAAAGAAGCTTTGGATCCGCTGCCAAACATGGTTTAATGGTATCCTGCCCTTCCAAATGGAAGAGGAATGGAGATTATTTTTTGAAGATTCCCTCTCTCTTCTGCATCTCATCTTCCCTACTGTTCTGTAGGGTTCCCAAAACCTGGAGCAGATTATCAGGGAGCACAGGGATCTGTAATGCCATTAGTGAAAAACTCCTCCCCTCCTCTTCCGTTATCTGGGCCAAAAGACCAAATGGAAGGGCACAACTGAATTCAACTCCCTGTGTTTAGTTCTTCTCAATCCCTGGTATTTTCCTATGCGATGGAAAACTTTAAGTTGTGCATTCCCCTGACCATTCCCCACATCATTTTCAGCAGTGTGATATCATGTCACATGAAGAGTTTTCACTAGACATTGGAGAAGGATGTGACAACCCTGTATTATCCACATCTAATCCTACCCTGGGTTGGCAATCTTTCCTGATCCTTTAGAATTGTCATGTATGGCTTAATTTCTGTCCTTTTCATGTGAATATCACTAGTACAAGGTGGTCATATTTATATGAATAGGATGTTGAAAATATGTAGAGATATTACAAGCTCCTTCTAAGTTACAGGAGCAGTAAAAAGAGGGTATCTTGCATTTTTTTCAACATGGACAAAATGTTTGTGCATTTTTCTTTAAAACACTTAATTTTGCAGCTAATAAACAAGTTGTAAAGCAGGTTTAACTGAAACCTATGAAGTAATTTCAACTGCAAGCATATCATTCCCAGAAGGAAGTTCTACAGGTTAATATTAATAGGGGGAAAGGTGCAGGAAAAAGGAGCTCAAGGTGATAGATTACCAAGCATTTTTCATATATATTTGCACCACTTATCAAAAAAATTAATGGCTCAAGTTTTAATCTTCTCCCAGTTTGATTACATGCCAGACATTGCTGCATGCTTAATTGACCTTTGAAATATAAATCAAGAAGTTAGTTGTTCAATTTAATTACCATGGAAAGCTACATTGAAGGTCAAAGTCTCCATCAGCAGGGCAGAGTGAGAAGATGCATGTAAACATGTAATATAATATTTGACCTGCGGCTTGTATGATGACGCTGTACAGCACTTCATCATGTTCAGCTTCATAGGCATACCCTGTAATGATTCTAATGCTACAGAAATGTATCAGTTCATTCAAAATTCAACCAATTGAAGCCATTTGGATTCTTTGAGGACAACTCTGACAAATGTGATAATGTGCTAGTTCATGACAGCTAGGGAATCTTGGAAATGAATGAATATCTAGATGGGATGTGGTCAAAAAGTCTCTCTTTTTTTGCCCAAAATGTTAGAGAGTTCAGATGACCCATCCGTCATACATTGGAAGGATGTGCGTGGTGGGGGAGAGTTGCAGGACAGCATGGGTTAGCATTGCCACTGGTGTTTGACAGAGTTCTACATGTGTACTGATATGTAAGTATAGAGCTCCTCCACATGATGGGGAATGTTGTTGGGCTCTTTCGAATGCACTTAGAGCCCCTTCACCCCAGCTAAACATGCAGACGAAGGGGGGGTCTAAACTACCTGGCTGCACAATCCCTGTGCATGTTTATTTAACACATTGTCTCTTCTGTATCTTGTGCAGTTACCATTTTAATACAATGGATGTGCCTTTCATTGATCCCATATGTCATCCTTTTTATAAAAAATAGCTGTGTTCACGTATTGATGACTCATTTGATGACTAGTCTGTTTCTTTGGATTTTAAAAGATTATTAGTTTTTAATTCATCCTCATCCTAAATAAATCTATTCAGAGACTCTCAAACTTTTAAGAATATTGCATAATGAACGTTATAGGGATTGTAAAACCACTCTGGGAATTACAGCTCTGTGAGGGGAACAGGGGTCTCCTAGCAACTCTCAGCACCCTTAACAAACTACAGTTCCTAGGATTCTTTAGTGGTAACCATGACTATTTAAAGTGATATAAACATAAGGTGTAGATGTGGTTTATGTGTGTAATCTATCGAAGTGCATAGTGTTTTCATGCTCCCAAAGGGGTGGTGGTAGTGTTGTGCTTAAAGCTCCATCTGTGGACAGCCATTTGTGCACTAAGAGAGTTTTAAATGCTACATTCCTTACACACATGACAAAAGTTCTTTCCTGCAGCTCACATATGAGGTGAGTGACATCTAAGAGAGAGGGGCACAGGTCACATGCACACCAGACGTTTATTCCACATTAAACGGTCATGGCTTCCCCCCAAGAATCCTAGGAAGAAGGACTGACTGTTAAACCAGTCTGGCTACTGGAGCTCTGTGAGGGGAATAGCAGTCTCCTAATAACACTCAACACCCTTCACAAAATATACTTCCCAGGATTCTTTGGGGGAAGCCATGACTGTTTAATGTGGAATTAATGTCTGGTGTGGATGTGGCCACACAGCACATAGATGGATGTGATGTGGGAGTTCTCTGACTGGAGCTCCTAATGTAGCACACACACACATTCCCTCATTTGTATTTGAAAGATTAGCAAATCTGCCACCTGCCAAGCTCTTGCAGAAAAGATTTGTCAGGAGTTCCCATGTCAAATTTACTTTAGCCCCCAATTTGCTCCTCTCTGTTGAAGAACATAAGGGGTGAATGCAGACACCGCTTGGCAGAAGACTCCATGGTGGGAACTTCAGTTGTTTTTATGCTGTGGTGGTGTTTCCTTCGACAAACATTGATATGTTCATAAGATTTAAAGCACATCTGGCAGCTTACCTGTGTGTCTTTCTCCTCCCCCTCACTGTAGTTGCACCTGTCAACATGATAGAACAGGAGTTTAGCTAATGAGTTTACCTAGTAACATCTGGCAGAGGTGGGGGTGGGGAATCAATATGCATGTGAGCAACAGATTGCAGATAGCTTTTCCAAGTTGTTACAGCAGCTAAGATTTTAGGTCCATGACTTCCCATATTGTGTGGCTTGCTTTTGCCTTTAATATGCCTTTAAGAGAATATTAATTTACATTTAGCTTGGTACACTTTAGAGAAGAAAATGTATCATATGCTTGCGGTGCTTTATAGAAATGGGCAAATAAACTGCACTCCAGCAAATGTGCAGGCTGGTTTATATGTTGAAATTGGGAAGATTAATTTGCAAAAGCCAAATATATATTCTCTTTCTGTTTTCCAACTCCCCACAGTTCCTGACTTCAGCTGAGTTGGCTGTAATGCATTTCAGAGTTGTTTCAGAGCAAATTAGAATTCAAACTGCATTACTGTTGTTTCAGCAGTGCAGAAGGGAAGGCAGGGTGGGAATTGCACTCAGGGAAGATCCATGAGGCAAGGCGGCTGAAGGAAGGTGGAGTTGGTAGTGGGCTGAGATGATTGGGTGGAAGACAGCAGAAAGGTGAGAAAAGTAAGGGGGCCAGGCGAGACCAGAAACAGTGTGTGTCTTATGTAAGGTCTAGAGCAGCTTTCTCCAGCCTAGTGTCCTGTAGATATCATGATATTCCTGAACTCCCATCAGCCCCAGCCAGCCTGTTGTAAACTAAAACATTTGAAAGGCACCAGATTGGGGAAGGCGAGTCTAGAGACAGAAGGATAAATTGTGTTGTCGGTTGCAAAGGAAGGAGGTTGTAGCCCAGGAGACAAGGAAAGCTAACTTTCAAAGAGCAATTTGCAATAGCCAGTCTGGTCTTCAGGCTGCATCTTTCTGATATATATGTATTGGTGCTTTCCTCAGTTGTGCTGAACATTTACCTCCTTAAAGGTGGCTATACCTCTTGGATGTGTGCAGGGAAATGGTGGCCCAGGAATTTTCTCTGTGATACTCCCTAAATTGTAGAACTCTGTCCCCACACAGGTGCATCTAGCATCTTTGTTGTATCATTTTTGCAGTATGTTAAGGCATTTTATTTTGTCAGACCCACCTCTTTTGCTGAATTGATACTGTTCTATTCTGGTTGAAATGGTTTTACTTGTTTTTATAACGGTAACTGCTTTATTTGGTTTTATAACTGCGTGGTATATTGTTGTAACCTGTCCTGCGACCTTATGGTGTCGGCTGGGTAAGAAATCCTAAATAAGGAAATACTGGTGGTTGGTGGTATTTCTGAACTGTTAGAAAGGCATTTCATAGCACTACCATAGTTGGAACACCCAAGTAGTTAAGAGCACATAAACTCTATATGTTTTGCCTTGTTAATGTATATCCAAGAGACTTAAGTTTAAGGGGTCCTTCAACAAAATTAATTGCCAGCTGTAGCTTGCCTTTCTATGAACAGTCTTCTTGGAATAATGCCTTAACTGCATGGAAATATATTAATCATTCCCTAACAGCATCTAGAGCATGTCTCCATCCCGTTCTTCCCTTGGGGCAGTCGTTTTACTCTGGGCTGTCAAGTTCTTCCTGTGCAAGATGAGTTCAACAGGTGTGTGTTAACTGTGCCCTGTCTTTCCTGGCTCAAATTCCTTTGCAGCTATTCTTCAGCTTTTACTCTTTTCTTGCTAAGAAAGTGCGGGTGTCGAGTTGGGGACTTTCCTTGTAAAGTGTGGAAAGCTAAACTGTAAAATGTAAGGGTTTAAAAACAACAAAAATGGAATGGAGAGACTGTAGTCCAAAATATTTGGAAAGCACCAGAAGGCTAGACAAATGGAATGGATTCTTTCATAGGTGAATGAGGGACCTATGAATGGTTTGGCTTCGTTGATAAATGTGGTAGCATCTTTACTTGTAGAAAACTGATACCTTCAGAGGAATTCTCTGTGAGGTTGATAGTAAAATGGGAAAACACTGATTTTGTAATTTTGTTCACTTTAGTACACTGTGTATACAGTCCCCTGGTGAAGACGTTGTTGGTTAATTATAGAGCTTGATAACTACAGGACTGACTGAATGGGCACTGATGGTCAGTGTTCCTTGAACCCAAGTGCAAACCATAGCCTTTGGACATGGGAGTGGTGTTCTACAGAGTAGTGGCCAGTGAGGTGGTGTGAGTGGAGTCCTGTTGCTCTCCTGACTTCCAGACGTGGCAGGTTGCTGCTGCTGACCTAGGGGGGTGAGGCATAGGAGCTTGCATGGTGTGGTGTGTGGCAGCAGGAGTATCAGATTGGCTCTGCCACCATGCGGAAATCTGCTCCACCTCACCCTTGCCTGTCTCCTGTCAGTCAGCAGCAGCAACCCATTGCAACTGGAAGCTAGGAGAGTAGAGGTGCCCCACCTGTATTGCCTCGCTTTCTGCTACTGCTACTACATCTGTGCCAAGAGAGGGGAAGAAAGAGGCAGTGTTCATCCGGTCAAAGAGGGAGATACAGTGTGGTTGGTTTTGTTTTGCCAGAGCCTGCTGGCAAGAAGAATTCTTTGGGGAATGGGAAGGGTGTTTGCTGCTGCTGCTGTTTTTGAGAGAGTGATGGTTGTGTTAAAAATAACATCTTGAAGGTCATTGAGGCTAGCCCCCAGCTCATTGAAGGGACCTTGTAATTACAGCATCTCTGAGAGCTGGCAGACTGAGCAGCAGCAAATAATCCAAGGCTTAGTTAAATAAGTGGGTCTTTAACTGGTCTGGTACCCAAAGTTCATAATGGTTGGTGCCAGCCTTATTTGGGAGTGGAGAAAATTCCATAATCGAGGTCCTTGCACCTGACATGCCCTCTCCTGCATTATTCTAAATTTTAGGTAGCATCGCCAAGAGAATATCCCCAGCAGATCTTTATGTATGAACAGGTCAAATATACCAAGCTTCTAGATCATCAGCTGTTTAAGGTTGTGTATGTGAATACAAATACTTTGAATTTGGCCTGATAGCAAATAGGTAGTGCAGTTCTTTCGACACAGGTGCAATGTGGTCCCAGCAGGCTGTCCCGTATAATGACTCTGCTGCAGCATTCTGCGCATGCTGCAGTTTCCAGACCAGCCTCTGAAGCAACCCCACATAGAGGGCACTGTGGTAGTGTGCCCTTGGGGTTACAAATGCATGGATCACTATGGCCAGATGATCCCTGTCCAGATTGTAGTTTGTGCCTCAACTGAAAATGACAAAATATACTATGTTCTTTCTACTGTACATCATAGAAGTTGATTTCAGATCCCGCTACTCATCTCTGGACATTCTCCAGTTTGTCAATGTCTCTCTTAAAATGTGGCATTTAAAACTGGGCAAAATATCCTCGAAAGTACAGAATAGAGTGTAACTATTACATCATGTACTTGTACCCACAAGTATCTATGACCATCACTTTTAGTGGGAGTTGGAGCAAGAGTGTGAGCTGAGCCAGGAAGTCCTGGAGCAAGCGAGCTGGTCATTAAAGATCTCAGTAGGAAGCTGTTAACCCAGCAAGGGTTCACAGAAAACTGAGACATTTAGATCCTTACTACCAGCTCCTCATCTTCCCGGTCATCTGGTGGTTCATTTGCAGCTGGATCATCTCCCACCTCCAGAGAAGACACACACACATCCCTCACAAGTGACAGTCTTCTGACATACGAGCAAGGGCTCTTATGACAACTTTGGATTTGATTGATTGTACTTCTAGGCCATCTTTCACCAAATGGCCAGCAGAACAAAACAGCAGTGCACAGCAGTGCAGGAGGAAGGAAGACATCCATTCAACCAAAGGCTTTGTTTACGGCTTTGTATGTCAATACAAAATACCTTGAATTTGGCCCAAAATACCCAAATAGGCTGTCAGTGCAGTAGAGTACAGTAAAGAGGTGTGTCTTGACCAATCATCAAAAAACATAAACTGATGGTGCTAGATACACCACAGAGGAAAGGGTATTCCACAATCTGGGGGCCACCACAAAGAAGGTCTGTGACAGTGTTAATAGTTAAGAGTGGCTGTATAATATAGCAAGCATGGATTTTTCACATTCTGCCATGTTAAATTGAAAGTACCCCATGCCATTTTGCTGCTTCCCATAAACTCATTTCAAAACAAGATCTTACAGTCCTGAAACGCTTGCTTAATAACCCTCTAAGTTTTCATGATGATACACAAAAAGTGTAAAATGAGGGAAAAAATCCAGACCCCTCTTGGACTTTCTTGTATTAGTGGTCTCTTAATTTGTTGAAATTAAAAAAAATCAGCCATGTTCAGAGTACATGTAATCTTATAACTGACCCTACCCCATAATCTGACATTCATCTTCTGCAGTTTAAAAAATTATGGTTGATTTTTAATTAATTTAAGAAAATTTTAACATTTGAATCTGGTAGCATGGGCATGCTTAGTAAGAACCAACTGTCAGTGTTCTAAAAGCCAGACTAAACAGCTGTTTGGCTTGGCTAATCAGGTGGCCACACCTATGTCGAACACTTATTCCACTTTAAACAGTCATGGCTTCCCCCAAATAATCCTGGAAAGTGTAGTTTGTGAAGGGAAGCTGAGAGTTGTTATGAGACTCCTGTTCCCCTGATAGAGCTCCAGTGGCCAGAGTGGTTTAACAGTTAGCCCCTGTTCTGGTGATTGTAGCCTTTTTATTGGTCAGTGTCATATGATGGTGAAGGCACCTTTTGTGTTTCAAACTGGAGGTTATATTCTATTTCTATTTTGGGTGTATTAACAGTTGAATCTGAAACTGCAGTTTGATGTAAAATTAGACTGATTACAATTTGTTGCTACTTAAGCAATGAATGTAGCTGTTGGAAAAAACAAACTTGGCCTGCCCAAGATGCATGTGTTCAGTCTGCTATGCTTAAACCACTCCACTTAAGGAAGGATGGGTATGGTCAATTAACAACATAGAGCACACCTAGAGATTTGCTAGAATATATTTCACCTCCCATTGGCTGCTTTCACACATGAGGCTAATAGCACTAGTTTACCGGATTAAAAAGGTAGCGCTTCATTCCATATTTCAAAAATCCGTTTCACACTGCAGTACCTGTTATACCGGCATTTTGCGCAACAGTCTTTCACACACAGAGCACAGTTTTTCTCCCCCCCCTTCATTTGGTCTCACACGACACCAGATGAGCTGGTTTGAGGCCTGTTCTTTCAGTGCATGGGGGGTTGAAAGAGTCATGATCACGATCAGCTGAGAGGCGTGGCAGCACAGCAGCAGAGGCTCAGGAGCAGCTGGGATTGGCTGGGAGGCGCGGAGGTGGCAGCGCAGCAGTGCGCGAAGGCTGCATGCTGGGAGGGCTGTTTGTAAGGGCGGGAATGCACTGCATGCTGGGAGGGCTGTTGGTAAGGGCGGGAACACACTGCATGCTGGGATGGCTGTCACGTGAGCAGCGGCAGCTAGCGCAAAACTCCCACAGTCTTCCAGTTTCCCAGCCTGCTATCGGAATTTTTCAGGTATCATTTATTACGGAAATTAGCACTAAACTTCCAATACATTCCACCAGAATTCCTGAGCTACCCGTTATGTCGTGTGAAAGCTCAAATTTTATGCGCAAATTAACAGGAAATAAATCGTCAGAATAACGGAATAAAGTGCAGTGTGAAAGGGGTCATTGTTTTATCTTGTGCAAATTGAGACACTCCTCATGTCCATCTGCAGAACAGTCAGTGCCATTATTCCACAGTTGTTTTTGGAGGTTTTTGTTGTGTAAATTATTCCAAGTTTTCCTGTACTTCATATATTCACAGAAACAAGCAAAAAATAATTACTATAGGAACCTTCACTAAAATTGCAAAGTAAATCAAGCATATTTAAAGTGACTATCTGAACTATATCACCTGTCTTAATATTGTTGCTTCCTCTCTGCTAAAACAAGCTCAGCAGAGCACATATCTTGTTTTTATTATTTTGTTGATTGCAGGTGTTGCCACCACTCCCCATATGCTGAGAGGCACATGTTACCAAATTCTTCCAAGCTACATAGGCAGTGGATTATACTGTGAAAGACCAACCCAAATTGTGTTTGCATTTTGACAAATTTGTAGGGCAGTCCAATATCTCAGAGAAGAGGTCAGGTCTCCTGCTCCCCTGGTGCAAAGTTTTCCCACTTTTTAAAGTTTGATAGAAATATCTGTGGCTTATAGGTACATTCTTAAACACAAGGGTTTTATGGCTATTCATGAATATTTTTCAAGAGGTGGCAGGGTTAACAACAAGGCAAAACAGGGAGATAGATATATAAGCTGGGTACAGGATTTCTCAACATGTCTGCTACTGCCTATGCTCTTGAGCCCCAGAGAGTGGAGGGGGAGGATCAGGGATCAAGGCAGGGCTTGAAATTTTTTTGAGAGATAATGGGATATTCGCAACAAGAAGAGGCACTCCTGGCTGACTTGCGACTATTGCAGGTTCATCTAGGAGTTTTCTGCAAGGTTCCCAGCCTCTTCCTCAGAAGAGGTCTCCCTGTGGACTGGGTCAGAACAGTGTGTCAGACTGCAAATAGAAATGCTGTGGCTGTAGACAATGCAATGTTGGGCTTGCAACCATCACCACAAATTCTGGGATGTGTAGGTTGCACCTAGTTTATATACCAATTCCCTTTTCAGCTTTGTTCTTAAGCCTGACACCAGTTGAAAATTACTACAAGAACAGTTATTATTTCTACTAGAGACCAGTGAGATGCATTGCTAGTTCACAGGCTTTAAGGAAGAGCTGAGCAGCTGGCAACACTCATTGAGCAGCTAGTGGGAACTGTTACGGCTCTGGGTCATAGTTTTTGTTTGTTTATCATAAATATGCTTTTACTGCCACTATCTAAATAAAACAGAAAACATACAGACATGCTGAAAGTATACCAAATCTCATGGCAGCATAGAGTAGCCAATATGGTTTAATACCTAGTCTGGGGGTGGGAGGAGAGATCTTAATCTGGCACTGGAAAAACTTTATCCGTCCAACAATGGAAAGGGTGAAGGCAGGCACAAGAGTAATTAGAATGACCCAGGCTGACACATATGCCTGTATTTAAGATTAAGGGTACAATCCTAAACACACATACAAGGGAGCCAATTCCACTGAACACAGCAGGACTTTATTCCAAGTGAAAACATATGGTAGGATTGTACTGTGCACAAATATCAGTTGTAACTTATAAGCAGAATCAGGAAGTGTTAGAGGAGAAAATGTGTAATACAAACAGTTCAAAATAGCATCCATTATTATTGTTGTTGTTATTATTATTAAACTGTATTATATAATCTTGGACTATATTGCACTTTATATTTATATTGTCATTTTAGTATACTTTATAGCACTCAGTGTTACTGTTTGGTTTTTTAATATGTACTCATCCGGAATTAAATAAGGAAATATGATGATGCAATTATAGTTCACCATGTTTGGCGATAATTATACCCGAAGAAAGCATAAAACATATAGAATGAACCATAATGTTCTCCCTCTTGGTTAATGCTGCTGGATCTGCTGGCATTTCTATCACTGTTATGGAAAAGTCCAACAGGCTGTGACCCTCAATGTTAAAATATTTTGCAACTGGTTGCTCTACTTTTTTTGTTAAGATTGCCGACTTGTGGTTCCTGAAGCGCGTGCGTAGGTCCATTGTGGTTTTTCCTACGTATTGGATATGACATCCTGGTCTTTTGCATTCGATGATGTAAATTATATTGCAGGACCTGCAGGTGATGTTCTGTTTGATGTAATATGTCCTGCCTGTCCTAGTGCTTGTAAAAGTGGCTGTCTCCCTGAGGTACACACAGGTGATACAGTGTTTGGAGTGACAAGGATGAGACCCAGGATTGGTGATAGGAGGCTTAAGCACAGCTCTCTCTAACAGTCTGCGCAAATCAGGAGGCTGGCGAAATGCTACAACAGGAGACCTGCTGATGGCTCTAGCAAGATGTTCAGAGTTGGCCAGCAATGGGTAGCTCTCCCTTATTGCCCAGTGATAGGAGATGCTTACTATTATGCTTACATTCTATCCTTCTGTGTAATCAAGGAGAACACTGGGTCAGTTAATCCATACATCATGTATCAAAATGGAGTGATACTAAGTATACAATCAACTCAACTCACTATTCAAAAACCTGGCCACAACCTAAAACTCACTCCATATAATTGCATCATCATATTTCCTTATTTAATTCCAGATGAGTACATATTAAAAAACAGAAAGGAATGCCATTTCACTTTTAGGAAGGAGAGGATGGGGCAAAATGGATAGTGAGGCATATTTAAGATTATATGTCAATACTGTATTTATGAGCATGAGTACTATTTGCTATGAGATTCTTCTTTTATTCTCATAACTTTTAGATTCTCTGGCGTTTCTTTCCTCTTCAGCAGCAGGACACAGACTCTTTTGTGCTAGTGGTTGAGTCTTCTTTCCACCCCCAACCCCCCAGAAACCTGGTTTCTGTAGACCAGTTTTAATAGTTGCCGTTTTACAGCAAGTGTAAGATGTGTGTCATATCCTTGATCTGCTTCCTGAAGCACCTGTTGCTTCTAAGTCACAGTCTGCATTCCAGGGCTGATGCTTTGGAACGGAATTTATCTTAACTCTGTTTTGACACTCGCTGCCTGATTTCTTTTTAATGGTGGATAATGGGACTATAATGTTCTCAAGCCCAGTCTACCTCATGAGACTTGGCCTCCTGCTGTTAAGTACAGTGCTCTATCATTACAATGGCAGCCCCTACTGGGAGAGAAAGTACTGTTCATTTAATAGAGATACTATAACCAATTATTTCTCTCTGAAGTTCTGGGCAAGAAAGATCTTACAATATTCTGTACAGTTTTAAAGTCTTAGAGCAAGTCATCGATTTCACATTTTAAAGTTGTATTTTAAGTGAGGACACCCTCTCCTGATTTTAATCCAAATGTTACTTGTCCAAATCAATTACTGTGATACAAAGTAAATGAGAGAGCAAATAGTTCATATGTAGGACCTCTTGTTTTAAAATATACCTCTTCCCATCCTCACCCCATTCTAGAACCTGTGCTGAAGGCTGTAATGTTTTGCCTTAAAACCCTTTTTGCGAGGCAATACCTTCTAAATGATTGACACTACACTTAACACCACCAAAGACACATTAAATGCAAGTAGGCCTCCTTGAAAGGGATCAAAACCGTATTTGACAAAAAGCAACTTTTTTTTAATTTGGTGAAAATTAGGAGCAAATGGAGGAACTGAAAGGCATAGTGAAACAGTTCCAGATGAGAGGCTTCAGGAGGTTCTGGTTTGATTTTTTAGAATAGATGTATAAATATTAACCTTTTTATATAATTCTCATACCAGTGTATTGTCTATCTATGTAATGTATAGCCCTGAAAATTGTCTGAACATCTATACTGAAATACCAGTTTGATACTTTTTTTCTAAAGGAACGTAAGGGCTAAACATTTGACCACTGAAGAAGACAAAAATGTAGAAACACATCTGTCTGTTACATGTTTTTAGGAGCACTTAATTTTCTGTAAGTGGGATAAAGAAGTGCTTTCTTTATACAGTAATATCTCAGTTAATGAATCCTCCAGAAACTAAGTTCCTTTCAAGGCAGAGTTTTTTTAAGGTGAAACTGACTAGCTTTGTTTTGCTATGGATAAACTTTCAAGCCTATGCCTTTGGTTTGCTAGGATGAAACTGACATGCCTGTGTGTTTTCTTTGCATTAATGAGATCTCTTGCCTTCTCCCAGGGCTGGGCAGGGAAAGATCCAATAGATTCAGAAGAGGAGGGGAGGGGGAAGGAGGGGGAGTTAGTGGGTGTCGGGTAGACCCAATTGAAGCTGCCCCAATTGAAGCCCCAATTGAAGCTGCCCCCACCATCTAGGAACAGGTGTAGGAACCTATCCTTATTTTTTCCATGTTCTTCCTACCTCTGGTACCAAAGTTTCTGTTAAAGAAGTAATGTCCATGAACGCATCTACTTTGTTAACTGAGGTATTACTCTATTTATGTATACTGTTCATTTTATTCTATGGAAAATTAATAATATATGTTTATATCATTCACAATTACAAGTTTTACCATAACTGTATTCTACTACAGCCCAGTTCCATGGCTGGGGCTGAGGAGAGTTGTAGCCCAAAACCTCTGGGGGCCACCAGGTTAGGGAAAGCTGTTCTGCTAGCAGGAGAGATGAGGGTTTTTTCCACCCCCACATTCTTTGCTTGAAAACTGGAGATGTTTATAAGGAAATCCCCAGTTTCCCTGATTTTAAGTTTTGTAGAAAATTTCTAAGATGAGCCCAGATTTGTGCAGAACATAACATCTGCTTTATACCAGTTGAGAGTACTTATCCATCTAGGCAACCATTATCTTCTCTCTGACAGCGGTTTCTCCAGTGTCTTAAGCAGAGACAAGTTTTTTCTATCATGTCTTACCTGGCCCTTTTAAGCTTAAGATGGTAGGAGATGCACCTGGGCCTCTTCTGCATGTGAAGCATGTACTCTGCTATTGAGCTTATGGTTGCATCACACTCTACTTAGCAGTAACAGTTAGTTAACAAGTAAGCAAGCAAAGAGCTCCAGATGTCATATTGCAACTCAGAGACTGGCAAAAGAAACTGGTATGTAATCTAGGGTCGCTGTCTAAAACAGAAACTTTGCTCACTGTTGCTTTAAAGTAGTCATTTTGCCTGCCCAGAAAATTCTAGAAGCATCACACCACTGTCTGCACCTTTACAAACTGCAATTACCAGGATTCTTTGGGGGGATTTGTGACGCCCTTCCGTGGCTCTCCCTGTCAGGTTCCTACCTGCTCGTGGCTACTGCCTGTCACTAGGCACCACCAGGGACTCCACCAGTCCGGACTGTCCTTTTTTATGGTTTCTCTCCCCGCTCTAGCACAGATCTCAACAGATCCCCCTGCTAGGCAACCACCAGTCACGTCCTAATACCAGTATTCCCAGAGACTCTGAATACTTGTATTGTTATTCTCTTCACCGCTGCCACCATTTGTTACAGTTTCCCTTCAGCCTTGGTCATTACCTTACCCTCCCTTCTGGTCTGTGAAACCCCAGCCAAGGATCAGGCCTTTGGTAAACCAAATTAAGTATTTATTAAATATAACAAAGATAACAAGATTTCTTCATAAGGCACATAAGCATATGGTTTTATCTAATACTAATACAAACTCCACCCCCCTCCTTCTCCACGCTCTCCTGGCAAACAACTCTCTAAAACCCACCAAAACAACCCACTCACTTTCATCACATCACATCCACCCAGATTCCACTGTCACTCTTCCTTTTATATGCTCAGCCATTTTAAACACTCAGCCAATCTACCAGCATTCTACTGCCCATTCACTCCCCCTCCTCTTTCATTCCACTTACCATGTATCTCCTATACAAACAGCACTTACCCTATTTACACTAATACAGGATCATCACAGGATTCTCATGAAAGTTTAAGCTGCTGTGCAACTGATATATGTGTCATATATGACTGATCCTTCAATCAGTCAAGCATCTCTTGGTCTCCAAGGCAATAAGGCAAGCTCACATGAAGCTGGGATATATCTTCTGCTAGTCTTACTATCTCCTAAAAGTCTTGCTCCAATAATTAAGTGAAGCTTAATTAAGTATCCAGTTACTCAGTTGAAATTTCCCAGCTGCAATCCCCCCAACCTCACAATCAATATGATTGAGTTTACAACTTGTGCTTTATGGATCGACTTCAAGAAATAATATGCAATCTCTTTTCATAAATCTGTGCCAGTAATAATTGGAAAGCATGTAGACTCTTAGTATTTTGAGAGCACTCAAAATTTATGCCTCTACTGATCTGCAACAAACAGGTGGATTTATAGTTTATAATAGTAATCAGTAGGGACACTGAGTTAGGAAAAATTTAAACCACAATTTCTGGTTCATACAGAATGCTATACCAGGTTTTTTTAAACTAAATGTTTAAAACTAAACTAAATGGAACTACATGTTGCAGAAATCCTTCTCCCCTCTGTATGGGAGAAGGGGAAAGCATGTGATCCCGAGCCTTTCCTTGGGCTTGTTCTAGCTCATGCGTGTAGCCCTAAACCATGATTTAGTGTTGCATATCAACCAACTTATTAAAGGGACATCATTTGATTTTTCAGATCTTATTTCTGCCTCAGATAGTGTACCATTATCCCTAAAAACCTATTCCATATTTTGACAAGTCTTGGGATTACGGGAGTGGTTCTGAAACTTTTTTTTTTAACTTGGGCCCCTATCTAAACTTGCCCTGCCTTCCAAGAACTTTTTCCAAATGCAACATTTCAGAATTTTATCCTGCTGTCGTTTATGAAAAAGGTATCCAAATTGGTGCCTTCCGGATGTTGCTGGACTACAACTCCCATCATCCATGACTGGTAGCCATGCTGGCTGGGGTTAATGGGAGTTGGCCACCTCAAAGCTAAGCTAATAATTTAAGAATTATGTAGTTTTTTATTTAGTAAAGGAGTACAGTAATATCTCAGCTAACAAATCCTCCAGGAAGGAAGCTTGTTTTAACAAAGGGCTTTTTTTAAAAAAAAGGTGAAACTGACCAGATTTACTTTGCTATGGATAAACTGTCAGGCATGCGCCTTTGCTTTAAGGTGAAAGAGACCAGCCTGTCTTTGCTTTCCTATCAATAAACTGATAAGCCAGTGCCTTTGTGTTGCTAGGGTGAAACTGGGATGCCTGTGTGTTTGCTTTGCATTGAAGAGATCTCTTTTCTTTCTTACAGAGCTGGGGTGGGAAGGATCCAATACTATTCAGATGAGGGGGAGTGGATGGGTGCCGGGTAGGCACCCTTTAAAGCCCCTGTTGAATCTGCCCCCGCCATCTGTGAATGAGTGTAGGAACCTAACCCTATTCTTTCCATGTTATTCTTACCTCTGGTACCAAAGTTTTTGTTAAAGAAGTAATGTCCAGGAATGCATCAACTTTGTTCACCGAAGTATTACTGTATGTATCTGATCATGTGAGGAGAACCATTTTCTAAGCTATATTTTATTTCCTTGCAACATACAAAATGGAGAGGGGTTTCAGGGTAAATAGCATTGCCCCCATGCAGGTATCAACCTCACTGGCACCTTTTTAATTATTATTCCCACTTCCTTTTACTGTAGGGGTGGGGAACTTGTGACCTTCCAGATGTTGTTGGACTCCAACTCCCATCAGCCCCATCCAGCATAGACAATAGTCAAGGATGATGAGAACTATAGTCCAACAGTATCTAGAGGGCCATAGGCTTCCCATCCCTGCTTTCCAGTGTTCTGTACAGCAGAATTCCCTGCCATGGTACACTCTTGGTTCCTTCCCTCAGCATCCTTTATCACAGTAGGGAGGAAAGTTTCATTTCTTTACAGTGTATTTCCCTTGTAACAGACAAGCTCTCTAACAGGAACTGCACACTCTGCTACCCTCTAGGATAAATGTGTGCCTGGATTCAAGAGATGTGTCTGGATATCTAGAGATGTGAAGGCCTGGGGGGAAAGTGGTTTATGTGTGTGTTCTGTTTTTCTCAAACCCTACCTCTGTGTGTGTGTGTGTTAAAAAAATGAAAGATCTGAAACAGTTTGGATTATGAAATATTTTCTTTTAGAATGATGAATAAAATGTTTAAGACAAGGTGTTTGTATCTTTACTCCCCCCAAATAACTTCAACCAGGCAACAGGAAGACTTTTAAGTAAAACTATGTACAGTATCAGATCACTATAATTCCTCTACACCAGCGGTTCCCAACCTTTATGAGTATGGGACCCCCTTTGTAAGCTCAAACAAATTGTGACCTCCACACACACTAATTGTAATTTTAGTCTCTGTTAATTGAAAAAATGGTGTGTGGCAAAATCACATCTCCAAATATTGCTTTCCATAAAAAGCTCCCTTCAGACAGGGAGGTGTTGCTTTCCTTTCTTAATGCAAAGATCCAATCAAATTGGAATCCCCCACCCCGCCATGACAGTCTGAAGATGTATAGGCGTGTCTCCCAACACCAGTGATTTACAGTGTTGGGCGAAGATCCAGGTTCAAATCCCCACCCAGCCATAAAGTCCACTGGGTGACCTTGGGCCAGACACAAATCTCTCAGCCTGAACTATCTCACAGGGTTGGTGTAAGGATAAAATGGAAGGGGGGGGGAAGGAAACATGTGCACCACCTTGAGCAACTTGGAGGAAAGGTGATATATAAATGCAATAATAAATAAATACATTTCAGCTGCAGTATGTAGACCCCAGCCTCAGTCAACCTGCTGAGCTTTTTTAAAATCGTCGTCATCAAGAAGCAGCAATGTGGTGGTGCTGGGAATGCTGGACTGTGAAGACAAAAGGGTGGATAGATTGAGGAGGGGTGTTAGTGCTTTTATGCCTTGGGGTGATCATCAGAACTGATGGCTTGGTTAGCGTGCCCTTGGGGAATGAGAGTGGAGCAGAAGACAGATCAGTGCACGCATACACACAAACACACCTGTCCCTCCTGCAAGCATCTGCAGGCGTGCATGCATTTGGGCATGTGGGGGGGGGGAACCCTCACCTGCTGCAGCATCTTGGAGAGAGTGTGGGGGGTGGATTGTAGGTGGAAGAAAAGGGGAATGCTGGCACACCCACACTTAATCTCAGAGATGGGGGGCGAGCAAGTCCTGAGCTTCCTCACTGGTCCTTGGCTCCTTCTGGGCAGAAGGCAAGGCCTGGGCAGCCTTGCAAATAAGAATAATTTTTAACAGGAGGTGGCAGCAAAGCAGGAGTCAAGAAAGGCAGGCAGGCAGGCTGTCAGGAAGGAAGGGGGAAAGCAGCCTTTCCTTGCAGCCTTGCTTCTTTTTGCTTCACGAAAAGCCCTCTCCTCTCATTCTGAGTAAGGGTGTCGTCAGCAGCAGGCGTGTGAGGAGACGGAATAGTAATCTCTATCTCCCTCTGTCTCCTTTGGTACCTGCCATGTGTGGTATAGGCAGATGCCTGCCCTCGGCATGCCTGAAAAATGCTCTGGCGCTTCAGCAGAGTCTTTCCCTCCTGTTCAGAGCAAGGGGGAGGTGTCATCTGCAGCGGGGAGCAGACAGCATCCAGGTGGTGACAATATATTTTTTAAATTAATAAATAATTCATTTCTTTACTGTTTGCGGCCCCCTCTGGATTACTTCGTGGCCCCTAGGTTGGGAACCATTGCTCTACACCAAGAACAAGCAAGTCCTCAGTTGTACACTGATAGTAGAATTCTCAAACGCAAGATGCATTTTTTCTAACCTCTATGAGGCACTGCCTTTGACCCAAGAGAAGGAAGCAGGATTCAGTGCCTTCTTTGTTACATAGAATCATAGAATAGTAGAGTTGGAAGGGGCCTCTAAGGCCATCAAGTCCAACCCCCTGCTCAATGCAGGAATCCAAATCAAAGCATTCCTGACAGATGGCTGTCCAGCTGCCTCTTGAATGCCTCCAGTGTCAGAGAGCCCACTACCTCTCTAGGTAATTGGTTCCATTGTCGTATGGCTCTAACAGTTAGGAAATTTTTCCTGATGTCCAGTCGAAATCTGGCTTCCTGCAACCTGAGCCCATTATTCCGTGTCCTGCACTCTGGGATGATCGAGAAGAGATCCCGGCCCTCCTCTATGTGATGTCCGGATGCAGGATTGGGACCCTGGGAGTTCAGAGGATGAGGAGGAGGGGGGAGATGTTAGTTTCCCAGAATTGCAGGAGAGAGAGAGGGCAGAGATAGAGATATCTGCCGACAGAGACCTTGAGAGCCTGGTAACCAGGGAAACAGATGGCTCCCAGAAGTTTCTCACACCCTCCCCTCTCTCCAGACCGGAGCAGTTAGAGACGGAAAAAGGAGGGGTTCCAATTCCCCCTCAAGTGGAGAAAAACCTGCCTGTTTAAACCTTCCCCTCCCTCTTCCCTCCATCCTAGAAGCAGATACTTTAGAAGAAGAGGAGGCCATGCCCCCACCCTCGCCTCGTTCCAGGAGTCGTCTCAAAGTAACAAGGGAAAGAGAAAGGAGGGATTTAGAACAGGGCGCTTTGAGACGAAGTGAGAGAATTCGCGCCAGAAAAACCCCTTTATAAAGAGTGGGGGGAGCAGAGCGCCCCTGTTCTGTCACCTTTCTTCCATGTTGCAGGTTCTTGTTTGCAGAAGTTGTTCATGCGACGGAGTCTATGTCTGGAAATTACTTTAATAAAAACTGATTTGCTTTCACCAAGTGATTTGATTCTTGAGTCCCAACCTGAACACGACATGTGACAACCCTTCATGTACTTGAAGAGTGCCATCATGTCTCCCCTCAGTCTTCTCTTCTCCAGGCTAAACATGCCCAGTTCTTTTACTCTCTCCTCATAGGGCTTTGTTTCCAGTCCCCTGATCATCCTTGTTGCCCTCCTCTGAACCCGTTCCAGTCTGTCTGCATCCTTTTTGAAGTGCGGAGACCAGAACTGGATGCAGTATTCAAGATGAGGCTTAACCAGTGCTGAATAGAGGGGAACTAATACTTCATGCGATTTGGAAACTATACTTCTGTTAATGCAGTCTAATATAGCATTTACCTTTTTTGCAGCCACATCACACTGTTGGCTCATATTTAGCTTGTGATCAACGACAATTCCAAGATCCTTCTCACATGTCGTACTGCTGAGCCAAGTATCCCCCATCTGTGCATTTGGTTTCTTTTTCCTAGGTGTAGAACTTTGCATTTATCCCTGTTGAATTTCATTCTGTTGTTTTCAGCCCAATGCTCCAGCCTATCAAGGTCCCTTTCAATTTTCTTTCTGTCTTCCACGGTATTAGCTATGCCCCCCAATTTTGTATCATCTGCAAATTTGATAAGCATACTTTGTACCTCCTCATCCAAGTCGTTAATGAAAATGTTAGAGCACGGGGCCCAGGACCGATCCCTGTGTTACCCCACTCGTTACTTCCACCCAGTTTGAGAAGGAACCATTGATAAGCACTCTTTGAGTACGATTCTGGAGCAAACTGTGGATCCATCTGATAGTTGTTTCATCCAGCCCACATTTAACTAGCTTGCTAATCAGAATATCATGGGGCACTTTGTCAAACCGTTTGCTGAAGTCGAGATATATTATGTCCACAGCATTCCCACCGTCTACAAGGGAGGTTACTCGATCAAAAAATGAGATGAGATTAGTTTGGCAGGATTTGTTCTTCATAAATCCATGTTGGCTCCTAGTAATCACTGCATTGTTTTCAAGGTGCTTACAGATTGACTGCTTTATAATCTGCTCCAGAATTTTTCCAGGGATTGATGTTAGGCTGACTGGTCTGTAGTTCCCCGTTTCCTCCTTCTTGCCCTTTTTGAAGACAGGGACAACATTAGCTTTCCTCCAGTCATCCAGCACTTCACCAGTCCTCCATGATTTTGCAAAGATAATAGAGAGCGGTTCTGAGAGTTCTTCAGCCAGTTCCTTCAATACTTTAGGATGCAGTTTATCGGGCCCTGGAGATTTGAACTCGTTCACAGTGATTAGGTATTTCTTGACCATTTGCCTGTCAATTTCAAGCTCCAGACCTGCTCCTTCTACTTCATGTTTCCTAGGAGGGTCAGAGACCCTTTTTTGGGATAAGACTGAGCCAAAGTAGGAATTGAGGACTTCTGCCTTTTCTTTGTCATCTGTTATCATTTTGCCATCCTCATTGAGTAGCCTCTTTGTTTATAGGCTTTCTCATGTAGGCATAGTTGGTGAATCTGTTTCTGCCTCAAAGAACTGAGGAGAATGTACAGAGCAACACAAAAAAGCAGAAATTGATAGTGATAGAGAAAATGAGACTGATTAAATGTCATGTAGTATTCTCGAGGCTTGGTTCCCCTGCTGTCTGTTTCTTCTCAGCTCTTTCTATGAGTGCATTATGTCTGCTTGACACTGTTGACGGGAGCAGGTATAATAATTTTCACAATATGTAATGATTTTCTATGTTTTACCCTTTTAAATATGTTTTTAGATGTTTTGTTGCTTGTGTGTTTGCCACCTTGGGCTATTTTGGGAGGAAGGGCGGGATATAAATTTAATAAATAAATAAATAAGTGAATATAACGTTGATGGTTTCTGCTGTTTTTACTTTCTTTTGCCTGCTCCTCATAAACTGGCAAAACCAGAGAAGTTCCTTACAGCTCAGCAGCTTGTAGTTCCATTTATAACAACATTTTTTAAAAAGTACATTCAGTTTGTAATTCTTGTCTGAATAAACTATAGTCCAACAGTATCTAGAGGGCCATAGGCTTCCCATCCCTGCTTTTAATATAACGAGCATGGTAATTTTATGGGCAAAGTTATAAGATACATTTTATGTTCCTAAAGTAACAAAGTGACTTTTGATCTGTAAAAGTTGCTAAAAAAAAGTATTGCATATTATTCCATCCCTCCCCATTTCTTTTTTTTTTTAAACCCTCTTTTTTCTATGCACATCTAATATTAAGGGTGGTACATCCTTGAGACTTTTTTGGCACATTTCCCAAAAAGTTTACCACTGCTGATACTTGAAAATTCCACTAGAATACTTTAAAAGAAATGCCTTTCTCTTGTTTTGCGGTTTTTTGGGGAGAGTAAGGCATTCAAATACAGTGTACGCATATACAAGCAAGAGGTGTATTTATTATTATTATTATTTGTTCAGGAGTTTTCAAGAGAAACCTGGCAGTATCAGAGGGGTTGAGGGAGAGCAGAACTTTCTCCCCAATAATATAACTAGAAGTAAAAAACAAGCCAAAAAAACTCCGCAAGTGGAATAATTCATAATTATACTATATCCCACCTAGTCACAAGTCATTCCTCTCAACAGTTCAAAGAGTAATAATAAACCTAAACACTCTGTCCCACTGACATAACCTAGAAAAAGAAACTTAAAGCCTGGCACCTCTAGAGTCAGAACCTACAGTGCCCTCAAAATATGCCTTAAAAACCTTTGTAGTGCCTCTGAAATTATTCATTTAAGAGGAGGTATGATTTGCGAGACAGTACATGACAATGCAGTGTGGAAAAAGCTCAGCTATCTTGGTTACAGCACATTCTGTATTCTGTCTAAACCACTGTTTTAATATGCAGTGTTTGCACTTTTTTTTTACTTCTGGGTTTTTATTTAAAACACAGTAACCTGTCAGCAAATAAAAGCTTAATGCCAAACTGTGTGGCATGCACGGGGGGGGGGGGGACAACAACTTGTCTGAGATTCTCCTCAAAAATCATGGCTTCTTAAAGTGTTTCCCCTTCATAAAAGTTAGGTCTTCAAACCATTCTTTAACCAGTTCTTGCCTGCAATTTGAAGAAGGAAGGAAAAGCCATAGGAACATGGAAATCTCTGCCAAGATGAATGAATTTAACATTTTTATTTGATTATTTCAGGAGGTGAATATCAAATGAATTCAGATACCTAATACAGCTTATCTTGCTAAATTCCCATTTTGCACAGCCAGCTCATTCTCTTATGAAGCAACCACCTTTTGAACAATTCTATTCCATTTCTAGTTGAATCTAAAGAATATTATAGTGATATACAATTTTTTTATCATAAGAGAGGGTCATTTCACAGTCTCTAATTCCATTTATATGTGTTTTACTTTACAAGCATTTTACAATATTGATTGTACCTAGAGATGGAGGCATGGCTAATTCAAACATAAGTGCATTTCCCTTTGTCACCCCAATTTAATAAAGCATTAAACTGTCTTCTTGCCTGGCAAGAATTGTAACCAAAGGTACATTTCAGTTTAAAGACATTTCCTTTGCTCTCAGAGCAGTTTAGGTGACTATTATGCAAGATTGTATTTGGTATGTACATCCATAACAAAGGAATCTCACGAAAGACAAAAGCTTACAATTATTCTAAACATACTAAGCTAACTGGCCCAATAAAATGTAGTAAGGGTTGTTTTTGCATTTGGTGTGCAATCCTCCCAATTAATGGACTCTTCAGTGGGCTCTGTACCTTTGTTCTGGTCAGCCCATATCAGATTAGTTTTTAGCGATGAACATTCTGTTGGTATTGATAGTGTCTGTGTCAACACACAGCACCTCCTTTATCTGTGCAGAGTCTAACCTAGTCATGTCATATGCTACCTTGTAATTCCCTTGCCATTGATGCCATAGATACCCCCACACACAAAGAAGCCACACAGATAACAATAATCACTATAGGCACAATCTATGGGCAGGGATTAACATAGTGTGCAATGAAAATTTCTCCTTTTTTTTTCATAGCTGGCCCTAGGCCAATGAAGTTTACATGCCTTGGTCATAGCTTGGGACCAGGAAACGTGAAGGGCTGTGCAGTCAGAGTCGGAGTCGTGGAGTTGGAGTTGGAAGCAATTTTGGGTGGAGTCAGAGTTGGAGTCGGAAGCAATTTTGGGTAGAGTCGGAGTCTGTGGAAATGTACTGACTCCGACTTCAAAATAAAATTAATATTTTAATTTAATATTAATTTATTAATATTAATACATTAATATACATTTGCCATTTATGAAGGAGTCGGAGTCAGACAGTAGAAAAATTAATATACGTTTGCCATTTATGAAGGAGAGTTGGACAGTAGAAAAATAGAGGAGTCTGAGTCTGAGTCGAAGGTTTGACATACTGACTCCACAGCCCTGCTCTATATATGCACCTGCCAGGATCTTCTCTGGAGGTCATTCTCCAGGTTGCCTCACCAGATTTGGCTTGCCAGATAGCTACTGGAGAAAAGGACCTTTTCAGTGGTAACACCCAGACTGTTGAATGCCCTCCCCATTCTCCTGGTGGCTACTTTGTTGTTGTTTTGGCGCCAGGCAAAGACCACTTATAAAAATTTCCTAGGCCTCGCTAATCTTCATTTGCTTTAATTTGTGTTTACTCTTTGCTACTTGTGTTTTTATTTTGCATTATATCTATGTTCTATGTCGTTTTTTCCATTGTTTTATTTCTTGTGGCAAGTTGTCCTGATAACTCTGTTGTAGGGCAGCCGATAAATATTATTAACGAATAAACAGGTGAAGGCTTCTGGGGGGGGGGGGAGAGAGAATTGTGGCTATCTAATGGTAAGGAAGTGTGAACAGGCTTTGTAGTCCTATATAACTGCATGTGTGTTGTACTTGGCATGACCAGAGGGTCAGTATGACAAGAATGTGAGGAAGGAGGATCCATTGAGCCTATGTTCATTCTGTATTTTGCACATAGGATGCTATATAAATAAGTGGAAAAAGTAGAATTTTATACACTGTGGCCCTCCAGCTCCCACCAGCCCCAGTCCACATGTTCAATTGTCAGGGTTGATGGGAGTTATTGTCTAGCAACACCTGGAAAGCCACAAGTACCCCACACCTGATTTGGGTGCCTACTTTATCTGTACTGAGGACTTGAGCTCAAATGAACTCCATCCAGTTCATCTGCTGTCATGGTCATTTTAGGCATATTCTTGGGTGATGATAATCTAGCTGTTTGTTTTGCTAGTTGGAAATTCTGGGTTCATGCAGAGATTCCAGAGCAGCAAGGCCTAAAGATTATAATCACTAAAGCAGGCATGAACTAGAATTCTGTTTTAGACGGAAGGCTTGTTAAGGTATTATTCCCTTTGATTACATTTCAGTCATCTTGTAAAACATTTTCACCCATGGTGGATGATACCACTGCTGATTTTGATTAAAATTGAGATGGACACACTATTGCAATATGCTTTCTCATAGACTATGATTAAGATGTAAAATAACAAGAATTGGACCAAATGCCAATCTTGTCCAGCATCCTGTTCTCATGGTCGCCAACCAGATGCCCATGGGAAGCCTGCAAGCAGGACCTGAATGCAACAGCACTCTCCCTATTTGTGATTCCCAACAACTGGTATTCAGAGGCACACTGACTGTGACAGTGGAGGTAGAACATAGCCGTTGCGCCTAGTAGCCATTGATACCCTTATCCCCTCGTATTTGTCTAATATGGTTTTAAACCCATCCAAGTTGGTAGCCACCACTGCCTCTTGTGGGAGTGACTCCCACAGCTCTGTGTGAAAAAGTACTTCTTGTCTCTTCTGAATCTTCCAACTTTCAGATTCATTAGATGTCCCCGAGTTCTAATATTATGAGAGATGGAGAAAAAAACATCTCTCTATCTGCTTTCTGCATGCCATGCATAATTTTATAGCCGTCTGAACATCAAGAAGACTAACGTTGACAACAGAAGAATTATGTAACTTTAAAGTTGACAACGAGGACATTGAACTTGTCAAGGATTATCAATACCTTGGCACAGTCATTAACCAAAATGGAGACAATAGTCAAGAAATCAGAAGAAGGCTAGGACTGGGGAGAACAGATCTGAGAAAACTAGAAAAGATCCTCAAATGCAAAGATGTATCACTGAACACCAAAGTCAGGATGATTCAGACCATGGTATTCCCTATCTCTTATATATGGATGTGAAAGTTGGACAATGAAAAAATTAGATAAGAGAAAAATCAACTCATTTGAAATGTGGTGTTGGAGGAGAGCTTTGCGCATACCATGGACTGCGAAAAAGACAATTGGATGTTAGAACAAATTAAACCAGAACTATCACTAGAAGCTAAAATGATGAAACTGAGGTTATCATACTTTGGACACATCATGAGAAGACATGATTCACTAGAAAAGACAATAATGTTGGGAAAAACAGAAGAGAGCAGAAAAAGAGGAAGGCCAAACAAGAGATGGATTGATTTCATAAAAGAAGCTACAGACCTGAGCTTACAAGATCTGAACAGGGTGATTCACGACAGATGCTCTTGGAGGTCACTGATTCATAGGGTCGCCATAAGTCATGATCAACTTGAAGGCACATAACAACAAATCATGTCCACCCACTTGCCTTTTTTTCCACACTAAAAAGCCCCAACTGTTGTAATGTTTCCTCATAGGGGAGTTGCCAAAGCTCTTTGATCATTTTGGTTGCCCTTTTTTGCACCTTTTCCCACTTTAAGTACAGCCACTAGATTTGTATAACAGCATTATAGTGCCAGTTTTCCTTTCAATCTTGTTCCTGATGATCTCTAATATTTATATTATTTTTATTTATGTAACAAGATTTATATACTGCTTAATTAAAGAAACCCTAACATGGAATTCATCTCTTTTGCTGCTCCTGCACTCTAGGTTGACACCTTCATTCAGTTATCCATTTTGACCCCAAGGCTGTATAATTAGATTTAATTTTGGTTTGTAGATGGGAGTACTGTCCAGTATACTCAAACTATCTTTAATTCATAAATTTCAAAAAAGTTTTTTTTTTATTCACTGACACTTGTTCTGAACTTGGAAAGCCAAAATTTACCTCAAAAAATAATTTACTGATGATGATAAATGCCACATCTTAAAATATGAAATAAAACACAATATCATCAAGTTAGTAATAATTCTGGTGGGGAAAAGAAAACAAATATTATTTCCTGATAGCTTCAGTTCTTGAACCTTAGATACCACAGTGAAGTTTTGATCGTGAGAATGATCTGTAAGTACTGTTCTGAGTAAAACCTTGAATGCACCTAAAATAATTTGGAACTTTCCCAAAATGCTTCTTTTTTTTTTTTCACAGGTCTTATCATGGCAGTGATGCTAAATAATGGTCAGGTGCTTAATAAGCAGCAATATAATAATTCCTTTATTGTCTAGCTTATCTCAAAGATATTAAAATAGCACAAAGCAACACATTTGGTTGATTATATTGAAGGCAGCTTAAAGAAACCACAATTTTGCTGCTGCATTTGTCACCATGAACAATCCGCTGCAGGCATTGATTACAAATAAAAAAGATATTAAGACTCTTGTTAGGAGAGAGATTGTGACATGAAGTGAGGGATGGTCATGAGGTTTAAAAATCAACTGCTTTCGGGTTCTTGGCATGCAGTGACCATGTATAGTGATTTGCTTTGGTGGTGTTGGATTTCTTTGAGAATTGGACCATAACTCTTTAGCTCACTTGATTGTTAGTTTCTGCAAGACTGCTGTGGTTTTCTTTTTAATTAGTAGAGCTTGTCAAGAGCATACATCAAGTAATTAGTCACTAACTACTCGATCACTGAAAAAGTAATAAATAAAGTGGGTCATGAATTGAGAGCAAATAGTGCAGCCAATAATTAAAGGGTTCTTTTTCCTGTTGACCACATGCATATAATCACAGCCATGAACCTTGTATTATTGTCTAGACTGTGAGCTCCGAGTTGCAAAGTACCTATTCCTTGGTGAGTAATTTAAATACTTCATTAGTGCTCTGTAGTTTATGGCACAGGTTATGTCAGAGGCAGGTTATAGAGCTAGGCTGATCATTGGTCTGACCTGCAGTATAGTCATGTAGAAATAGAAACTTCATATGTACTTCATTGGTGCTCTGTAGTTTATGGCACAGATTATGTCAGAGGCAATTTGCAGGGCTAGATCAATTGTTGACTTAATCTTATCGTAGAATAGTCATGCAAACATGACTTATCGTAGAATAGTCATGTTAACATTGGGGCTGCAGTCTGAAACTGTGGGAATGGGATGTTGGGAGGGGAGCTAGCCTGCATGTTGCTTCTCCTGACATGCTTTCTGAGAACACACGGAGGCAAACATCTGAATAGGGTTTTGAGGATTTCCTGGTTGATACAGTAATCCACCTGCTTTGACTTCATATGTGGATATTGGTTTTCTGCTGGTTCAGACAATTTCAATATCTGTCTTATGCCTAATTAAGACAATAGCCTAGTTTGCACATCACACTAAGCCAAACCATGCCTTAGAATAGGCTCCAGAAGAGGACATCACAGCTGTTTCATTCTCCCTGTTTGTTCTGTTTTTACACTGAATTAAGCCATGGCTTGGTTTCAGTTCCAAGTTTTGTCCTGTGGTTTACAGTTTATGGATTATCTTTATTTATTAAATTTATATTCCTCCCTTTCTTCCAAAGAAGCCTGGGAGAACAAAACTGCCAGTCCAGTTTCAGATGATATGGCAAGCCATAGTTTAGTGCATTGTAACAACAGAATTACCAGGGAGGAGCAAAGTGGCCCAAACCTCCTCTTTGAGAGCCCAGATGCTTGGCATTTGTGCTAAGCCATGGTTTGGCTTAACGTAACCAGGCCATTGTCTTATATCTAATTTACTTTCAGTTGGAGGTGTGGACAGGATAATTTTCAATTCAATGCACAAAGGTTTGGTTGGAGACATAAAAAAACTAGACTAACTGTACATCAAATGCACGTCTGAGTGGATTACTTGCCACATGGTATTACTTGCCATATGATGGGCATTCCTATGCACAGTTGGTGCAAAATCATGTTTTTAAAAATGAAAAGGTATACAACATACAAGCGTAAGCAACCATACAATAAAACAAAGTAGAAAATAAAACAACAGCACCCCCCCAAATGACTTAATAAACCAAAAATAGTTGCTGAGAATGTAAAAAATAAAGGAAAATACAATATACACATGAACTCTATTAAATTAACCAATAATCACTCACCAGTAGGCATCACCTAAAGTGCTGTATAATGAAACTTAAACCCAACGCAAACTAAAGGCTCATGTGGAACCTGTATCGCAAACCTTAGGGCACAATCCAACTTGTAGGGCGCTGGTAACAGCAGAGCTGGCAGAAGTGGAACCGCCACATCCAACCTCCATTCAGGCGCTGGTGGGAGGGGAGGACTGTGGGTGCCCTGGCAAGGCACAGCTGAAGGAAACGAAATGCATGTTTCCTTCTGCCACCCCTTTTCCTGGCTTATCAGCTGCCAGGATGGAGAGCTACAGGACAGAGCAGAACAGGGTCAGGAGGCAGCAGAAGTCTCAATCCTATTGGCTACTCCTTTGACACACCCCTAGAATGCCATTTTTGGGCCTTCTGCTAGCTCCATTTGCCCTGGTCTCGGCGGAGTCAATTGGGGCCTGGCTGTGCCTGGGTGGTGGTGGAGTTCCCCAGCTATTCCGGTAGGGGGATTTCTGATGGCAGAGCCTGGCAGCATCGACACCCTTTCTCCTCTGCCGCATCCTGAAGCCTTTCAGCCCATCATATCTACTAGGTGGATTGTGCCCTTAATGTGCTATGTAAATAAGCAAAACAGACATGTTTCTCTGACTTGTAATATTTGTTCAGAAAATATAGGTTAGCAGCAAAACATAATTGCAATGTGTAATCCACGTTTAAATAGTCAGTTTTTTTCTAGGTTCCACCAGGGAACCAAAGTCCTTTCCTACCATCAATTTTATCTATTGAGTTGTTCATTTCAGCAGTCTCCAAGGCTTTAATTAACTATCCCCTGACTGTTGGAATTGGAGACTAATTGACAATGTATTTGAGTTGGTATCTGGTACTTTCCAGGATAGCTTATGTGCATATGACTTCAAACCCAACTTTGCTTTTGTTTCCTTAAACTGCACATCAAAGCAAAATTGAATGTAAATGTTGATGCAACCAGCCATTATGTGGATACCTTTCCAAGTAAAAGTGCTGGCATGCCACTACAAGGAACATCAGTCTGCACAATTTGCTTTCTTCACAGGAGAAAAAAGAACTCTGCATGCTCAGAACTTGTTTGAAAAGGAAGGATACCCAGATTACCTGGAGATGGCCAGGAATATGTGGGCTTTGAAATGGAAGTGAGTAGGGCCATTTCCATGCATCACCTTTCCACATTATATATGGGGAGCATCAATAATGACTTTTTTTTGCTTGTAGGCCAAAGTGATGCAGTCCATTCTACAAGTTTGCTTCTACTTTGTTCTGCATATGTAGATCAGGTCCAGCTACATCTATTTCTCCTCTGGGATCCACAGTTTTGGTCTGGCCTCAGTAGGCAAAACTTGTAGTCGCCAGGACCCTCCTTCTCCCTGGCCTTGCACCATGCCTCTGTGTGAGGTCTAGGAAAATCCAGCTAATCCCTTTCTTGGTTCTGCTGTGTACCACCAAGGCACTCTGGGTATGTCAGCAGCCTCTCTCTCCGCAGCTGAAGAGGGGGAGAGGCTCCTTGATTTGGCCCTGCATCATTGAATTGGTTTGAGCACCTTGGCTTCGCTGCCCTCAGCCTTCCCCCAGACCGTGGAATTGGGAAAGGGGTCATAGTCGCTGTGCAACTGCAGTGATAATTCCTGGCTCCTTAGTATCTCCAAGACTGGGAGACTGGAATTTGTTGTGCTTGCCAGTGTATAGCAGCACAGTAGCTGCACCGAGGACATGAAGCAAAAATGTAGAAGCCCGGATTCAACGCGTTATAAATAAGTCTTTGCTCATTGTTCCAAGCTCAGTGTGCCTTGAGAGAGGGGAAATGTTCTTCGATGCTTCAAAAATAAAACATGTGTCTTCCATGTAACTAGAGGAGAGGGAAGTGGAAGGCATCCAAATCGGCAGAAAGAAAGAAAAAAAGGGGGGGGAACCCCAGGATGACGAATGACCAATGTTGGTGAATGATTATCAATAATCTTGTTTATTGAGAACGTTATAAAATATATGCCCAACGCGTTTCGGTTGGATGAATTCCAGCCTTCATCAGGGGCACAAATAATATCATCCATGATATTGAGACACTGCTCCGGATTGATTTTGTATGAAACACTGAATAACTAAGATATCTTATTTGTGCCCCTGATGAAGGCTGGAATTCATCCAACCGAAACGCGTTGGGCATATATTTTATAACGTTCTCAATAAACAAGATTATTGATCATCATTCATCCACGTTGGTCTTTCGTCATCCTGGGGTTCCCCCCCCTTTTTTTTCTTTCTTCAATGTAACTGCATTACTTTTATTTGATTCAAGTTTCTTTATGAATTCGCAACTGAAGGATGTAATAGCTACCAAATATATTGAGAGAAATAAATGTGTTTTATTAGCTGTGAGAAAGTTTCATTATTTTCAGCATCTTAAGGTACCACCCACCCACATGCACACGCATGGCCTGGCAAAACTGTGTAACAACCCAAACTCTGCTGCATAATTGCTCCATTGGGTCTCTGCATCTATGGTTCTATTTATTAATTTATATTTCACACAATAATGGGAATGTCTGAGATTGCTAAGGAATACAGCCTAGTTAGGCCCTAGTTGGAGTTGCTGATGTAGTCTTTTTCTCTTTTGTCTTACATTATATTGACTTGCTAACTGCCATTTTCGGGACTCTGGTTGAACATAATAAAACTACGATTCTCTAACGTATTTGGGTAGTGTAGGTCCTTTACCTCTTCCTCCTCGGGGACTGCAGGAGTAGAGCTCTACAATCTTCACTGTGCTAGCTTTCATAAAAATGTACCCTCATTTTGGTCATATAAGGCCTGTCCTGACATAACAATTTGCTGCATAGTGATACTTTTTTGAAATTATTTGTGTGATAGAGAACTTGTTGAAAACCATATATTGGATTTTTAAGGATAAATATGTGAACATGACCCCACCAAAAATTCAGTATCCTTGTTTATGATAGGGGGCAAACGTCCCTGATCAATTTCATAATTAGACTTGGGAAAACCAGACTTTTTCTTGGTTCATTCTGGGCCCAATTCTGAACTAAAATGGATCCTGTTGCCCCCCTTCAGAAAGCTCTGAAGGAACATATGTTTTCCTTAGCCTTCTCTTGAGAAGTACTTCATAGAATCATAGAATAGTAGAGTTGGAAGGAGCTTATAAGGCCATCATGTCCAACCCCCAGCTCAATGCAGGAATCCAATGCAGAAATCATACTTGTGTGATTTATGGCTGTAATTGTATTTTGTTTGATATTGATATTTTGAATATGTTAGCCTTTAATTTGCTTAGAAGCAGTAGTTCTTGTCCATATACAGCTGTGTTTCAAGAGTTCATATAATATCAGCCAAAATGCAACAGAAAATAGTTTTCAATGTGGTCCAAAGAGAGTTCTCTTCAAATGTGATTGTATAATTAGATACAAATACTTTCATCCATCTCAGAAATATTTTTCACAAGCATTTAAGCACAGTATTGGAATGTTAATGCTAGCCGAACTGTTGATATATAGGTTAATACTGAAGTACATTGAGGACCAGTGTGGTGTAGTAGTTAGAGTGTTGGACTATGACCTGGGAGACCAGGGTTCGAATCCCCACACAGCCATGAAGCTCACTGGGTGACCTTGGGCCAGTCACTGCCTCTCAGCCTCGGAGGAAGGCAATGGTAAGCCCCTTCTGAATACCGTTTACCATGAAAACCCTATTCATAGGGTTGCCATACGTTGGGATCAACTTGAAGGCAGTCCATTTCCATTTTTTCACTGAAGTACATTAACTTATTCAAAGCCTGATAAACTTATACTCAGTTTTCTTCCTTCCAGAGTGCAGTGCCTTCTGCTGGAATATATATTTTTGAGGTGTGTTATTCATCTTCTTTGAGTATATGATCAAGCATCATCAGCACATTCATATCAAATTTATGTAGACTCCTTTGCAAAAAAAAAGTCACTAGAGTAATATTTAAGTGGGGGACAATAAACTGAAAGACTTAGGGTTGTGACAACTTCATGGGGTTAACTTTTCCACAATGAAAGGTGCCATTTTAGAGGCCACAAACCCTTCTTTGAAAAAGCCATCCCTTATGAAAGTATGGTTTTCTCTTCTCTTGGCAAAACAGTCAGCAAGAGTCACTTTGAAGGAAGTGATCCACCCAGGCAATGTGTAACACAGGCCCTTCCTGCTTGCCCAGAGAAGGGAAGGTTTACGCTGCAGTGGATTTGTTTCCTTGAAAAAGGCTCTTGTTGCTTTAAAGGCGGCAATCTGTAGTACCACCTACAGCAGGGATGGGGACCTTTTTCAGCCCAAGGGCCACATTCCATCATGGGCAATCACATGCCAATGGGTGGTGAGGCCGGAGACAAAAGTTGCCAGAGTAATAGATGTAGCTTTTATCTTTGTACAATGCAGTTTGCAAAAGCAAAGAACAGTTAACCTGCAGAAGTATTCCCCAGACCTTTGTTAACAGCTACTGCAGATGTCAGTTTCTAGGCATGGCTTGTGAACAAACCTTGGCTTAACATTGTGGTGTGTTTGGAGACAGACAAACCATGAGTGCTGTATTGCAGGCCATACTTAGCCAAGTCTTGTGGTTTGTTACTCCAAGCTCAATAAGGGAAGGAGTGAAATGGGAATGAAACACTAGTATGTTGCTTGTTCACCATAAGACATGGTTTATGGCTTACCCTGATGTACAAATGTGGCTTTTATCAAAGTTGCCACTTCTCTTTATTATCTACTGGAGAGTGGCCATTTCTTGCCCTGCCAGGTGTGATTCATAGTAACAAAGTACTTTCAAAATAGTTTTTGTTTGGGGCTAACACAATGCTATCAAGCAAAATTTAAAAGGGCCGTTCTTTTGGTGTGTTGGTTTTATTTTGGAAGGGCATAATAATACTAACATGCAGGTTGGAGCATTGCTATTCCTAGTAATTGAATTTTCTTGGTTTTTAAAGAAAGCCAGAATAGACTGAAGTGAACAAAACACAATCAATGCTTGCCCCCATGTGGACATAGTTAGGTGATCAGGAGAGCCCTGTGAGCTTGCACATGGCTTCCATCTCCTTGCTTTTTAACAGGACATTCCCTTCTCCCTTCCTGTTTCAGAAGTGACCATGGTTCATATTTTCCCAAATTCAATCTTCTGGTAGGGCTGGGAGAGAACCCTGTCTGAAATCCTGAAGAGCTGCTGCCAACCAGTGTAGATGATACTGAACTAGGTAAACCAATGACCTGACTTGGTATAAGGTAGCTTCCTATTTTTGCACCCACATTTTCAGTAACCATGTAAATAAGTTTACAACCATAGTTAATTCTGAACGGGGAGAAGTGATTCTTATGTGAGAGGAAAGGAGTGCATTAGCTTGCAGGGACATTCCAAGTTGTCTAACCGTGGACAAGTTATCAGACATTTATGTCTATACCATTCTTTTTGTGTGTTTCCTTTTTCTTTGACTTCTCCTAAAAATAAGGAAGTGGAGGTAGGCTAGGATCATTTTCTTGCTGCTTAAACTATTTTTTAAAAAAGATATTCTATTTATCTTTGCATTTGTTAGTGGAAATCCTTTTTAATATACATATTTCTTGACACTGGAAGAGAGAATAATTATACTTTAGGGATGACAGATTTGACAGAAGTAGTAGTCCTGATCTTTTTTTTTTTTAATCCCCCTTGGAATGATTAGAGCTGTTCATTCTTGGCTATGTGCCTCTTTTGATTCCATTGCCTGCCCTGGGACCAAGGTAGATGTTATCTTGGCAAAGGTGTGGTCCCATGCAAATGCTTTCCTGAAGCTGTTTTTGGGCTGACTTCCAACATTGGAGCCTAGATGGGGGAAAAATATGTTCCAGGTAGAGGCAGGGCAGACAACTCTTATGACAGAAGAAGAGGGTAACCTTCTTTCTTATCTGCTGATTTTTCCCTTGAAAACTTGGTAGGATGAAAAGGTCTTAGCTTACCTGAAGCTTAAAAGAGATGGGACCAGTTTCTGCTCTCTATGGAGGGAGCTGTCTGAACTGGGGGCTGTAATAGAAAAGGTCCCAACCAACTCTGCTTCTGAAATGCTGGGATGCATAGCAGAGCCTCCAATACTGAATGCAGTAGCTGAACAGGATCATATGAAAGGAGGTGGTTCAAAGCCATTTAGGGCTTTGTAGGTAACCACCAGCATGCAGAAAAGAACGTGAAGCCCCTACAGGTGGAATAAAACTGGGCTACTGTGATTTAGTTCTACAGCATTTCACTTCATCAAATGTGTAGCAATGTATCAGATATCTGGCTGCCACATTTTCCACTAGCTAAGTTTCCAGAGGCAGCCCCCCACATAAGGCACATTAAGTTAATCCTATCAGGATGTGACCAGAGCATGTTTGACAGCGGCCAGAACTGTTTTATCCAAGAACAGCCATAAGTGGAGTACATGGCTGGGGAAGTTTGGGACAGGAACCTAAGAAGTTGCCTTATTCAGTTCACCAATGGTCTACTTAGCTGATATTATTTATACTGACTGGCCTCAGCTCTCCATGGCCTTTCCCAGCTCTACCTGAAAATGTCAGTGATAGAAGTTTTGCATGCAAAGCATATGTTGTAACATTGAATGGCCCTGCCATGGACAACTAATAGGCTGTGAACTGAAACAAAAATATTAGTCCTAGCAGGTTGGTGGATTCATTGAATAAATGTTCATATTGTTAGGATTTTATTTATTATTGAAAAAAAAATTTATATACCACCCTTAATGTAAAGATCTCAGGGCTTCTAACAAAAGAATCCAGTAAAATAATCATATATAATTAGAAAACACCTAGACTCCATATACCAAGCCTATTCAGCTGTACATCAGTGATAATCTCAGTGTTGGGGTATTTGCATACAGGTGCATTTTCAATATCAGTGCACTTGAACGTGGGTTCTTTCTTAAATCTGAATATTGAAACTCTCTTCTAGCAGATTCAATTTCCTGGATAAGGAATGCCTATGGTAAACAAAAGTGAGATCTCCCAGATCAAGCATTGCCATCTGTGCCACATGTGGGTATCAGGCAGAAATGTGTGACCACTGAACATTCATGATTCACTGTATTGACCATACTCGATCTCATTCTGCTCAAAGATGTATGTATTTGAGAAGAAGGGTAATGTCCATGGAACTATAAGTCCATAAAATACGATTTTTTGCGTGCTATGTTACCCTGTAGCAATTATTTTAGATACTCCTGATGCACCACACTAAGTTCTTGCTGATCCATTACTGGTAGCAACTGCCAACAATTATGAATGTAAATATCCTTGTGCCAATTTATTCCCGGATTTAAGCAACGGACAGTAAGAATAAAGTTGGCAAGTGGCCAGTGTAGCCTTGCCAAGTTTTTTGAAATGTATCACTCTGATGGGTACTGTCTTGTTAATCAAATATAAATGTAAACCATGCTCTTGAACTTTAGTTGCTTTGTCTTTACAAAAAAAAATTTTCCCAATAGATGCACAAATAAAATATAATGGCATGCTAGTAATAAAACGTTTTAAAGGTGTTTTTGAATCTGTAAAGCATTACTGTCTGTGTCATTAGACACTAACTTGAGCAATGCTGAATTGCTTGGAAAGGCAATTAAAAGGTTTGTACACAAACAAAATAAATGTTGATTTTTCTGTCACATACTGACCTATTTTTTATTTTCATTGAGCAATAACCTCTCAGCAATCTATCCTGCATTACCTCAAGTGCATTTCAAGAGTAGTTAATAAACCTCTCTAGAAAGCTAGTTGGCACACAGAATAGCTTCATTCTATATAAACGTGGATAAATGGTTTTGGAAGTTTAAGTGTTGGTAATCTATTATAAGCCATTTTCTTAAAAGCACACACCCAAATGCTGAACTGTGCTGTGTTTCTTTTATCATCATGCTTAGAAAGAAGGGCATCAGTAAGACAAGCTAGTTAACTATTATTTACTTGTAGGCCTGTAGATGTTAATACAGTTGCACAACTGACCATTGACCATGCTGATTGGCGTTGCAGTTCAACATCTGGAGATTGCTTGCATCCGTCGGGACTTAGACTCTGATGTTATTACAGATGATTCCATTGGAGTGTCCAGAGCGCGGTCTTGTCCTTCATTGTTGGATGAATTTCAGTTGGTGCAGCTTGAGGAAGTGGACAAGGTGCTTGGAATGGTGCGGTCGACCACGTCCGCCCTGGATCCTTGCCCATCTTGGCTGGTGAAGGCCGGCAGGGCTGTAACCACCGGCTGGGCCAAAGAGGTGATAAATGCCTCCCTGAGAGAGGGAGTAGTCCCTGGTAGTCTCAAGGAGGCAGTAGTGAGACCTCTTTTGAAGAAACCTTCTTTGGACCCAGATGTTCTGAACAACTACAGGCCGGTGGCGAATGTCCCTTTTTTGGGCAAGGTCTTGGAATGGGTGGTTGCCGGCCAGCTCCAGGCGCTTTTGGATGAAACCGATTATCTGGATCCGTTTCAATCCGGTTTTAGGCCCGGTTTTGGCACCGAAACAGCCTTGGTCGCCCTGTATGATGACCTTTGTCGGGAGAGGGACAGGGGGAGTGTGACTCTGTTGATTCTCCTTGATCTCTCAGCGGCGTTTGATACCATCGACCATGGTATCCTTCTGGGGAGGCTTGCGGAGTTGGGAGTTGGGGGCACTGCTTGGCAGTGGCTCCGCTCCTACTTAGCGGATCGTCGCCAGAAGGTAGTGCTTGGGGAACACTGCTCGACACCCTGGACTCTCCATTGTGGAGTCCCTCAGGGGTCGGACTTGTCCCCCATGCTTTTTAACATCTACATGCAGCCTCTGGGTGCGGTCATCAGGAGGTTTGGAGTGCGTTGCCATCAGTACGCTGATGACACGCAACTCTACTTCTCCTTTTCACCTTCTTCAGGTGAGGCTGTTGATGTGCTGAACCGTTGCCTGACCGCGATAATGGACTGGATGAGAGCTAATAAACTGAAACTCAATCCAGACAAGACTGAGACACTGTTGGTAAGCTCTTTCCCTGCCCAGATGGTGGATGTTCAGCCTGTTCTAGATGGGGTTACATTCCCCTTGAAGGAACAGGTTCGTAGTTTGGGGGTCCTTTTTGACCCTTCCTTGTCGCTTGAGGCTCAAGTGGCCTCAGTGGCGCGGAATGCGTTTTACCATCTTCACTTAGTAGCCCAACTACGCCCCTATCTGGACAGTGACAATCTCGCCTCTGTTGTTCACGCTCTGGTAACTTCCAGATTGGACTACTGTAATGCGCTCTACGTAGGGCTGCCCTTGAAGACCGTTCGGAAACTTCAGCTAGTGCAAAACGCGGCAGCCAGGTTGTTGACAGGGACCCATTGGTCCGCACATATAACACCTGTCCTGGCCCGTTTGCACTGGCTACCTATTCGTTTCCGAGCCAGATTCAAGGTGCTGGTTTTGACCTATAAAGCCTTACACGGTGTGGGACCGCAATATCTGATGGAACGCCTCTCCCGCTATGAACCTACCCGTTCACTTCGTTCAGTATCTAAGGCCCTCCTCCGGGTACCAACCCATCAGGATGCCCGGAGGATTGTTATTAGATCCAGGGCCTTTTCTGTGGTGGCCCCCGAACTATGGAACAGCTTACCTGAGGAGATACGACTGGCGCCTACGGTACTTTCTTTTAGGCGCCAGGTTAAGACCTGGTTATACTCCCAGGCATTTTAACGTTCATGTTTTATATTCAATGTTTTTTACTCTACCTTGTTGTGACCTTGTATGTTTTATTGTAACTTTGTATTTTAACTCCGCTGTTCACCGCCCAGAGAGCTATTCGCTATGGGCAGTCTATAAATAAAATAAAATAAATAAATAAATAAATAAATCTACACTGGATGGTAGCAACACTCCAGTGTTTCAGCCAAGGGTCTTTCCAGCCCTATCTGGAAATGCTAGGGATTTAACCTGGAATCTTCTGCATGCAAAGCATGTGCTCCCCACTGAGCTATAGTCCAATGTTCCTACGCATCTTAGGAAGTCTTGTCAGAATGATGCAGGACCCCTTTCATGAACCTTTTTTCCATTATAAAATCAGTAAAGTATATATAAATTTTAATATAAATGAACTGATGTAAATGTGTGAGAACCATGATTGTCTGATGCTGGTGGCATCTGGCTAGCCTCCCTGGAAGAAGAATGCTAAAGTCTTTGCTAGATGGAATTTGGTCTGATCCACTAAAGCTTTTTTTAATGTTCCAGCAACCCACTGACCCCCTTTTGCCTTGACTCCTTCTCGTTTCCCTAGTTTTGCCACTCTATACAGACAGAAACCATGTGAACTTTAGTGATATTTGTACAGAAACCACTTGTAGTGAATTGTAGCATGGCGTGTGGCAAACATGCACACATTATGAAGTCAGGAACTGTCTCTTTTTTCCTGAATGACTTAACTTCCATCTCCACATTGACCTCTTTTTTTCTTTCTCTTGTCAGGATCGTACATGATAGTAGATTCGTCACACCACAGCCATGGAGAAAAGGCTCGACTCCAGCTTCCTACTATGAAAGAGAATGACACTCACTGCATTGATTTCAGCTACCTTTTGTACAGTAAGAAAGGGGCAAGTCCTGGAACTCTGAACATCTTGGTTAGGGTAAACAAGGGCCCTCTGGCAAATCCCATTTGGAATGTGACAGGTTCCACTGGCAAAGACTGGCTACGGGCAGAACTGGCAGTCAGCACCTTCTGGCCCAATGAATACCAGGTAAGCCTGGAAAAAGAAGAAGAAGAAACTATAATGCTAGTTTTGCTTTTTCCTCAATGGGTTGGCAATTCCTAAAGGGGGTTATTCTGTGACTTTTCCAGTATTAAAGGATTGTAGACCAATACCTTCAAACACATTGCACCTTTCTGTCAGCTTAGGATCTTGGAGATGGAGTTGTGGGGGGAAAGAAGGCAGTGAAAATGCATTTTAGAGGCATTACACAGACACTAGTGTGGGATCTGGCTTTGAGAAGGTTTTCCCCTTTTCCTCAGTGCCTATATCTAGCTGGAGTGTGTGTGCATGTGTGTGTGTGTGACTAAGCATTGTTTACCTGTTTTCCTAATAGGCAGCACTCTTGTGCATCTAATTTTAATCACCCAGCCTGTTCACGTAAGGGCTCTATGCTGCTTTGTCTTAGCTGTCTCTTCTCTTACTTCCCCAGTATTGCCACTCCACATAAACGCAACTGATTTTGTGCTTCTTTCTTCCACTATTGTGGCTAGAGTGATTTCACCCACCTTAAATCTTATAAATCACATATCTTGTTTTCTTCTACTAACAGGGATCTGTATATTCTGTGCTGCAGGGAATACAACTGAATGCTAAACAGCTACAACCCAAACTACATGTTAATGCACACATTTAGTTAGTTACTTATTTTTACATTTTGTATCCCATCTTTCCTCCAAGGATCTCAAAGGTGACATCCATGGCTTTCCCCCTCTTCATTTTATCTTTGCAACAGCCCTATGGGGTAGGTTAGGCTGAGAGATGATCCTGGCCCATGGCGATTTGAAACCTGGTTTCCCCAGAGGTTCCAGGAGGCCAGTCATTGGCCTTGGGAATGGCACCTCCCTCTGAGTCAGCAGGCAGGGTCCACTTCAGATGACTTCACCCTGGAGGAGGGGCCATCCCGCTCTCTCCAGACCAGCCCTGCCTGCTGCAGCATTCGGTTGGCTCCTGCTGAGCTCCATAAGAGCTCAGCAGTTTCAGTTTTAAAACTTCACCATTTTATCATTTTTTTTCTTTCTCTTTCTTTATTCTTCTCTTTCTCTTTCTTTATCCCTCCCCCCCCCCGCCAGCTATCCTTAGCTTAGTGTGGGGGCAGGGATTCACTTAGGCACGTTGGCGCGAGGAGGGAGGCTTTTTGCAGTGGGACGCGTCTCTCCCTCGCAGAGGCGTGACTGCTACCCTAACAAGTGGCAGCAGCTGCTGCTGCGCCGACAAGACTTCTCCACCCACCAGGCATTGAGCAGAGAAGCTCAATTTCTCAGCCACAGAAGGAAGAGTGGTTTTATCGCTCCCCAACCCTCACCATAGGATCAGGTGGGGTCGCAACGCACGGAGGTGCCATGGAGGTGGCGGACCTGGGCTGCCTCTCGGAGGAGCCTGAGGCTTCCAGCCACAGCCTTATCGAGGAGGAGCGTGGGCAGGTTTTAGTGCCAAACACGTGCAACCAGCAAATGGAGAAGGTGAGTGCTGATTTTTTGCCTTTCTCATGGGAACAGGAGTTCCCTAAACCTGCATTGGGTGAAGGGCATAGTGGCCAAGGAAGTACAGGGAATAGGTTCCTTATGGCCCTCTTTCGTGAAAAGAAAAAGAGGAAGCCTTCCCAGAAGAGGGCTCAGGCAAAGAGGAGGCGAGCGAGGTCCTCTCCTCCAATTTCCTCCTCCCTCCTCCTCCTCCCACCATTCCCCCCTTCATCTTCCCAGTCATCCCCAGAGCCGAAGAAGAGCCATGGCAAGGGCCACAAATACTCTTCTAAGTCTAAACACAAAACTAAGGGGGAAAGGGTTGGGAAAAGGAGACATAGTAAGGCAGTGGTGACTGCTTTGGGGCTACTTTCAGATTCATAGGGGGAGTATTCTTCGGAGGACAGGGAGGAGGGGGAGCTTTCATAGGAAGAGCTGGAAGCCCTGCCTTCCAAGGGCAGGCTTTTGCAGGCTGAATTTTTCCCACCCTTAGTAGCTAAGGTTAGGCGGATCCTGGAACTCCCTGAAGAAAATGAGAAGAACCTGGAAACGTCAACGTCCTCTACTTCAAAAGGTTCCAGATCTGCTTTTCCGGAGGGTTGACCACGAATGGCCAGCCTTCCCTTTCCGGATTCCTTTCATGTTTTGTGGAAGCAGGAATGGGCAAATCCCACAAAACATAAACCGACACACAGGCTTGTCGACAAGCACTACTCCTCCCCAGTCAAAGCAGTGGAACAGTTGAGAACTCTAGCTGTGGACCCACCTATGGCTGCCTTATCTTCATCATTGGTCATACCGTTGGAGGGAGAAGGGGCCCCCAGAGATTCTTGTGACAAGCGTGTGGAAGTGGCACTGAGAAGGGACTTTGAAGCGGAGGCAGCTGCATTCCGGGCTTCTGGAGCTACATCGGTGATGGCAAGGGCTTGCATGCTCTGGGCAGAGGAGCTCGCATTCAGAGAGGATGTTCCCAAAGACATTAAGAATGGGCTGAAGAAAATCTCTATAGTGCCAGCCTTTCAAGCAGATGCTGCCAGAGACGCCCTGCAGTTCAGTGCTAGAGCTATGGCAGCCAGCACAGTAGCACGTCGCAACATCTGGCTACGAAGCTGGGAGGTGAGTCTGGGCTCACAGAGTCATTTGGCAAGTTACCCCTTTAGCGGGTCCAGGTTATTTGGGGACCCTCTGGATAAGGTATTGGTGGAAACAGGAGACAAAGAGAAAGCCCTCCCAAATGCTAAGAAGGACGACCACAAGTACAGGCAGCAACAATCCTTTTGGAACTTCAGACCTTATAGCAAACAGCATTCCTCTGGAGGCTACAAGTCATGCTGGGGGAAGTTGGACAAACCTTCAGGAGCATCCATCTCATACGCTCAACACACCTCCATCTGCTCTTCTGGAAACAAATTCCAGAAAGGAGCAAAGGAAGGACCAGTCGGCATGACGCCACGTCTCCAGTCCCACAGGGAGCCATTGGGGACAGGCTTCTACAGTTTGCATACATATGGGCAGAAACAACAACAGTCAGATGGGTTCTCAAAACTGTTTCTTACGGATACTCCTTGGAGTTCTCCAAACAACCAAGGGAGAGATTCATAGCTACACTAAGGTCCAGGGATCCACACAAACATCAGCACTTTACAGCAGCCATCAGTCACCTATTGGTGATACAAGCAATAGAACCTGTCCTGAGTCAGAAACAGGGGAAGGGAATGTATTCTATTTTCTTTCTTGTTTTGAAAAAAAATGGGAGTACCAGAGCGATACTCGATCTCAAGAGGCTCAACAAGAAGGTGGCCTACAAACGCTTCCGGATGGAAACGCTGAAGTCCATCTTGGAGGCCATTACTCAGAACGACTGGATGGCATCCATAGACCTGCCAAAAGCCTATCTTCATATCCCTATCCACAGGGAGCACAGAAGATTCCTGCACTTCTGCTATGGTCAGAGCCATTTTCAGTACAGGGCACTTCCCTTTGGGCTTACCTCCTCCCCCAGGGTTTTCACAAAGGTCTTAGTGGCTCTGGTGGCACATCTGAGAACTCTGGGGATCAGGGCACCATCAAGAGTTCAGTGCCAGAAGAATGTGGAAACCACTGTGGAGTGCCTTCAGAGGCATAGGTTTGTGGTAAACTTGGACAAGAGCATGTTGGTACCATCACAGGTGATTTCGCATCTAGGGGTGGTGATAGACTCAAGGAACTTCCAGATCTGGCACAACGAAGAGAGGGTCTCCAAGATTCAGAATCTAATGCAGAAGGTGGTTGCATCGGAGTCTGCAGACTTGATGACCTTGGCCAAGCTACAAGGCATGCTGGTATCCTGTTAGGACTTAGTAAGCTGGTCCTGGTTCCATTCCCACCCGTTACTCCAAAGGTTAATTCCATTTCAACTCCAGATCTCCTAGCTGAAACACATGTTGATATAAGTTTTGCCAACCCTATGCCAACAGTTGAGGTGGTGGCTGGACTCCCACAGACTGACATAGGGGGTGAGTCTACACTCTCCAGTTTGCAAAGTGGTGACGACGGACACCAGCATGCTGGGCTGGGAAGCACACTTGGAGACACATGTGGCTCAAGGTACATGGTCAACCAGCAAAACCAAACGAAGCATCAACTGGCTAGAGCTTCGGGCAGTGAGGCTAGCTTTGCTGACTTTTGCTCTGCACATCTGGGGCTGCCATGTTCTTGTTCGGACCGATGTTTCTTCGAAAACATATCTCAATCATCAGGGAGGGACCTGGTCGAGGACCCTGATGGAAGAGGCACGGTGCATCTTCAACTGGGCAGAGCTACACCTGCTGTCCCTGTGGGCGGAACACGTGGTGGGACTTCATAATGTGAAGGTGGACTGGCTCAGTCGGACCACGATCTCTGACTTGGAGTGGCAGTTACATCCGGGGGTTTTTCACCAGGTGACAGAGCATTTTTGTTGCCCAATCATCTACCTCTTTGCAGACACTCACAATGCCCAGGTAGTCCGGTTCTTCTCTCGGTATCAGACCCAAGTGACACAGGGAGTGCATGCCTTAGTGGTGGATTGGCCGGAGGGCCTACTGTATGCCTTTCCCCCCTTCAATCTCTTATTACAAACTGTCAGGAGAATCAGAATGTTGAGGGCAGAGATGATTCTGATAGCACCCTTTTGGCCAAGAAGGCCATGGTTCTGGAAATAATGCACCTGGCCTCAAGGAGACCATGGACGCTGCCTCACAGGGAGGGCCTGTTGAGGCAGGGCCCAATGGTTCATCCCAGGCCAGAACTCTTTTGACTGACAACATGGCGGTTGAGTGGCTCTGGTTGAAGAAGTTGGGTTTTTCAGGGGCTGTGCTGGATACTTTACTAGCCTCCATAAAGGCTTTAACTAACCGGGCATACTGTTCTACATGGCGGGCCTTCCTTATCTGGTGTCAGGCGAGGGGGAGGGACCCATCTTCCAGGAACATTGCAGATATCCTGGGGTTTCTGCAGTCAGGTTTGGACAAGGGTCTTAACACCAACACAATTAAACAACAGGCAGCAGCCATTAGCAGAGTTTTAGGATGCAGGGGAGATTTTTCAGTTTCTTCACATCCACTCTTTAAACAGTTTGTCAGGTAGGTGGGCCTGAGGAATCCCCCAGTGGTCCATCGTTTCCTCTCATGGAACCTGAACTGGGTCCTTACAGCGCTCATGGGTACTCCTTTTGAACCACTAGCCATATGCAGTTTAAAGTTACTAACCCTGAAGATGGTGTTCCTGGTGGCAATTACCTCTGCTGGGTGGGTGTCAGAGCTCGGGGCTCTCTCTTCTGATGCTCAGTTGTGTATCTTTCACACGGATAGGGTGGTCTTGAGGACAGACCCCTCCTTCATTCCTAAAATCAACTCACTATTTCACAGGGCTCAGGAAGTGGTTTTGCCGTTACTTTGTCCAAATCCTTCTTCTCCTAAGGAGAAGGCATGGCACATTCTGGATGTGCGTAGGACTCTGCGTTTCTACCTGGACAGGACATCAGAGTTTAGAAAATCGGAAGCACTGTTTGTATCTTTTGGAGGGACCTCCCAGGGAGGTAAGGCTTCCCCCTCCTCAATTTTCCGCTGGCTTAAGGAGGCGATAGTTCAAGCCTACCAGTCTTTGGGAAAATCTCCCCCGGGGGGGTTAACAGCACATTCTTTGAGGGGGGCTTCTACATCAGCAGCATACAAGGGTAGCTTTCCCATACTAGACATTTGTAGGGCAGCGACATGGGTTTCTGTTCACACTTTCGCTAGACACTATAAAGTCGATTTGTGGGTCTCGACCAATGCAGCCTTCAGGCGGAGAGTCTTGCAGAGGGTGGTTAAGATGTGACCTGCATTACCGGAATGCCACCCTGTTTAAGGGCTCTGGTATGTCCCAAGGCCAATGACTGGCCTCCTGGAACCTCCAGGGGAAAATGAAAATTCTTACTGTGATTTTCTATTCCCGGGGGTTCCTGGAGGACAGTCCCCACTGCTTCATTCTGGGGTTTTCAGCCTGTGCAGGTCGGGGGTTAGTGGCTTCTGCCAGCGCCCTACATGTGGGGTGGTAGTTAGGGCCACCCGGGGATTTTTTGGCAATTTCTACTCCTCTCTTCAGTTTCTGTTCAAGTCAGGAAATGTTGGAAGGGTGGACTCTGATACCCAAGTCAGGTGATCCGGGGGGGCGAAGGGGTGATCTTGCTTGTCCAGCTGGTCTGGAGAGAGCGGGATGGCCCCTCCCCCAGGGTGAACTCATCTGAAGTGGACCCTGCCTGCTGACCCAGAGGGAGGCGCCATTCCCAAGGCCAATGACTGGCCTCCAGGAACCCCCGGGAATAGAAATTCATGGTAAGAATTTCCGTTTTCCCCAGGTCCTGGTCCAACATTCTAACCAGTACACCACATACGTGTATAACAGAGAAGATACCCTCTTTTTGGGGGGGGCAGTGGTTATTGAGATCACATAAGTGGGGGGGAGAGAAGGAGGTACTTAACCCTTTACTCCACCTGCTGTTTCTTATAGAAACAGTGTTATATATAGAAACTGTCTGCCAGTCTCTGTCTCATGTCTTTTCCCCTTGTGAAGTTCCAAGCACTCTTGATTGATGTGAGTTAACATCTTCATTATGTTCTTGTAAAGCTCCTGCGATCCCATCTTTTAAAAATGTCTTGTGTCCGCACATGGTGTGTTGTCTGTGCTGCGTTAAGTAGTAGGAGAGAGGTTGTGGACAGGAAACAATACAGTACGTGAAAGCATTCTCAAGGAGAGACATGTGAGTGTGGAAGTTCTGTTTAGTCACCCAGATGTTATACTAATAGTCTTTTTGAGAAAGTTGTCATATACAAGAGCTCTCCTTCCTCCATTCCCTGCCATTTAAGGCTTTGTTTAAGCATGCACAGCAAAGCGAATACTAAAGGAAAATTAAATCTTTTCCATAGCTGTCAGTCAAAAGAGAAGAGGCTGGAAGCTCTTGTTTACACAAGCTTTCTATTATAGTAAGATGTACCCTGTTCTACATGCCATCTAATGGAATGTAGTTGGAAGCCATATAATCTTTTACAATTTTATGAGTGGAGAGATCCCGTCGGTGTGGATTGTTTTCTCTCTCTTTTGAACACTGTGACTTTTTTGTTTCCTTTTGTAAGAGCTTGCTTTAAGGGCATGAGGTCAACACAGCTGCTTAAAAAGTACTGGGTTTTTTTTGGTGTGTGTTTCTTTACAATGCTAGTTTTAATGTTGCATTGCAACTAAAGAGCATGGTATGAATGCCGTCTTTGTTCAGCTGCAATTCTCTGTGACAATGCTCCAGTTCAGTAACTCTGCTGGCTGCATGTTCGCCCTTGTAGAGAGTTTAGCAAACACTAGCAGAATGCCACACACATTTTAAGATGAGATTGACAGCCCTGGATTTGCTTTTTAAGAACTGGGCTGTAATCCATACCCATGTATCCATACCCACAAGAAGTTCCATATTACAGAGCTTGGAGTAAACAAAGCACATGTATATGTGCAGACGTATTCTCCTTATTAGTTAGTCACAAGGTGATAATATATTGCTGCATAGGTAAGTCCAGATCTATATGCTGAGAAGATTTCTGTAACATTTCAGGTATGTAGGATGTGAGAATGTGAATACCATCAAGGTTTTGCTGCCATTTCCCTCCACCGTACCCTCAAAATGATTAACTTAAGTAATAGAATATTTAACTTGCAACTAGAGGGTAGCTGCCAAGAAAAAAAGAGGGGAAATTGTGTGTGTGTACTTGGAAATAATTGCTTTGAAAGTGGCATATATGCAAATCTGCTTGTAATCATCTGGCAGTGTTTGCTTTTATCAGTGTCACTTAATAGACATTGATCCTGCTGGGAAAGAGTGAAGTGAGTTCTGGGAATTTGCTACCCCACTTGAGTGTAGCGGAGCTTGGAATGCCTACCCGTGGAAGCAGAAAACTTAGGGTGTGTGAGATGGCAGCCTGTGCAGAGTTGAGGGAAGACTCAGCCAAGCGCGATTTCATCTTTTTTCCTCTTGTGTTTTTATTAAATATTCAAAAGAATTTGATCCAAAACAACAAAGTCATAACTGACTGGTGTGAAATATTGATCATAAAACATTGCATGACATTACAACTAAAAACATCACTGCAAAGAGAAGCATCGTCCAATAAATAAGCACCTCATTTATATGAAATATAGCTCATCTAAAGATAAGCGGGCCTGGTCTCAGTGTCAGATTTGTTATCGTAGCTGAAAAAGGGAAATTATAAAATGATGGTGTTTGGTCTGCCCCGCACCACTCATTTGTGTTGTGTAAGATGCTCAGAGAGCTCCAGTTCCCACACCTCTTCTTCTTCTTCTTCTTCTTCTTCTTCTTCTTATTATTATTATTATTATTATTATAATTAAAATTTATATCCTCCCCTTCATCCCAGTAGGAGCCTAGGGCGGCATTATCTTTGACAGGCCCCTGGAATCTTTCCAATGATGTGCAATTTCCAATTGTGCTGCCACAAGCAACATTATGATCAGGTCTTTATCAATAAGGGAAGGATTCAGCACACTTTTCTAGTATTAATAATGCCATTGCTGAGTCAGTGATTATGTGCTGGTATGTAATGCAAGAAATCTTCTGAAATATTTGATGTCAGAACTGAGAGGTCTTGTCACATTCCCACCACAACTGCAAAAGAGTCCCCCGGTCCCTGCATCCATGCCAATAGTGAGATGGTGCAGCTCCAGTGAAATGAGATAAGCAAAATGGAGTCTTATGCCACCTAAGTAAGCCTTTGAGTGTGGCCTCCTGGATTCGAGTACAAATATTTTCTGCCTCTACTATCTGAACGTGTCAGTTGTCTTCCCAACCCCTCTGCAATGTATCTGAATTGCCCATAGTGATATCTACTAACAATTTATAAATGGAGGAATCAGTTCCTTTCTGTCATGAGTCAGAACATATGCATAGTTGTTCATACAACGTGAGCGAGCATAAATTTCCATCTCTGCCAAAAACATTTTCAGGAGTTTCCTAACCTGCACTAAATGCAATCAATTGTCTTTGATGCCTTTTAATTTTTCTCTTAAGAGAATGTTCCGAAGTGGATTGTCTCTTCTCTACAAAATCTTTTATTCTATGAAGACCCTTCTCTCTCCATCCGCCAAACGAAGCATATTTACATTGAAACTGAAACATTGGGTGGTGTACAGAAATGGAAAAAGGAGTGGGTCACCTGACACTAAGGCTGAGTTCCATACCATCATTGGGGGAGCAATTTGTATATTACTATCCAAGAAGGGCTCAGGATGGGAAGCACCTGCAATGTAGGCTGCCGGGGTGTCAGTTCTAATTGTACACATTGTGTACCAGTGTCTCCTTTAAAGACTCTCAGTAGTTGTTGCAGCTGAAAAGCATCACCAGCCCTCCTTTAATCCTTAGCCTATCCAACAAAACTATTTAACAACCTCTGCCATTTGTTAAGCCATCTGCCTGGCAAGTGGACTGGCAAAGTCTGGCAGTTGAATGAATTGTAGCCACTCTACACTAAAGTAACCAGCAATTGTGTGGTTAAACCCTAAACTCTTAACAGATAAACAAGCGTCCCTAGAAAGATTGTGTGGAAATGTGTGGAGATCCGGCCTGCATTTCTAAGAGACCCCGGGTGGCGGTACAGTGAGGGCTTCATTAAGATCTCTCAGCCCTCCAATCTCGGGGCATGTCATGGAATAGTCAGTTTGCCAAAACCGTGAGGTGGCCAGCCAAGAGTAAGTAACAGCCGTCACTGGGCAATAAGCACAAAACCATAAATCAGTCCTTTGTCTTCCGTTTCTTCCCCTTCTATGTTTGCCATCACTGTTCATCTCGTCTCCCCACTCTGTTCTGGCCCTCCTAGGACTCCCTCTCTGGAGGGCTCATGCCCAAGTAATGCATTAATTATTCTGCTTGTCTCTCATCACTAGCAGAGATATATTTGCCCTTAGTTTAAAGGGGAGCCATATCCCCACTTCTTAAAGGCAAGCTGTGTACAGAAAGAAAGCTCTGTGGCATGTAAGAGTCTCAGGACAGATACCCTGAAACATCTCCACTGCTGCTTCTCTATACTTGAGTTTCCAAGTTTTGTAATGCGTTAAATATTATTTCCTTGGTGCGGTAGTTCAACATGAACTACAGTGTCCCAGGGGAGGCCATCCAATTGGGGCTTGGAGTCCAGGGCCCTGTGCACTTGTTGAAATTCCTCTACAGTAACAGGGATCCCTAGGTTCCGTGTGGCAAACCATTCTCCTAAAAATGTGGGCATATCAGCTCCTTCCTCTTTTTGGGGGGGGGGATACCTGTCAATCAAAGGTTATTCCGATACTCCCTGTTTTCCTATTCCTCCTATGCCACTTGATGTCTTCCATCACCATTTT